>NC_091544.1:14067857-15275000 GCF_030788295.1 Drosophila virilis | reverse complement strand
ATCCACAAAGCTGTTGCTGATTCCAACTATATATTTTTGGTTTACGCAATAGTGTACTGCTGCTTTATTACGTCCGTATTTGTGAGTGGCGTACTGAATGGGCAGCCGCCGTGGTTTCTATACAATCCGATATTTGATTGGCGCAGTAGCGCGATCAATTTTTGGATGCAATCGATTCTTGAGCAAATCTTTGTAACCTTATCGGTGTTGACGGTTCTAATTTGGGATACATATCCCCTAATTTTTGTGTTTATGATGCGAGCACACATCAAGTTGCTGAGGGAACATATCCTTAATCTGCGCACAGATCCCCTTAAAACAGAGACTGAGAACTATGATGAACTCACACGCTGCATTCGGGATCACAAGCTGATTTTGCAGTAAGAAAACACACATTTCGATCAATTCCGTTTTGCCTAGATTATATTTTATCTAGATGCTGTGATATTATGCGCCCCGTCCTCTCGGGCATCATCTTTGTACACTTTCAACTGGTGGGAGTTCTACTCGGAGTGATCATGATTAACGTTTTATATTTTTCGGATCTCATGCATGGCATTTCATCGCTTATATATCTAACTGCTATTCTATTGGAATCATTTCCCTGCTGCTACCTGAGCGATTTGCTCGCCGAAGACAGCACTGATTTGTTGAATTTACTGGCCCAATCGAACTGGATCAATGCTCAGCGCAAATATAAGTCCACTTTAATTATATTTATGCACCACGTGCAACAGCCGATTGTCTTTATAGCCGGTGGCCTCTTTACCATCTCAATGAATAGTAACATTAAGGTGCGTAGTTTAACATATATATTACAAAACAAATTGATTTAATGCAATGCAATTTTCAGATGGCTAAATTTGCGTTCAGCGTTATGACCATAGTGCAACAAATGAATCTGGGCGATCGCTTAAAATAGGCTGTGCATTAAATTTTTGTAGAGAGCATCACAACTTTAATTGATTTTAAATATTTTTGGTTTTTTCTTTATATAACAGCGGATATTACCCCGCCTTTTTCGTAGAAAGTTAAGTAATAAATATTATAGATATTACACCCAGTTTCCACCCGTGGGCAATTTAATTGCTCACGCAGTATCTTGCACTCCACCTCTTTTTGAAATTATATTTAAAATGCGTCGAATAAAGATCCATAATTTGGAATCAACGCTCTCCGTTCATGTTATTCTTGTCGTGAGAATCTTGGGGCCGAAAAATAAATTGCTTTAATATTTTTATAGACATGCATTTAGAGCTAATTATTAGCATCTGTAATCGCGGGAATAAAACAGCTGGACGGAGGACATGTGACTCGACAAGTATTTATTTACAAAGGTCTGGGGGAAAACAGCTGCTCGAATCTCATGTAAATTTAATGGCAAACTTTTAAACCTAAGCATATTGCACTCTGGTGGCAGCTCATTTTATAATCCAGCTGCACTAGGTCTGCGCATATCTCACAATCTTTTAGCGGACAACTGAATTTTATTTAAGTTTAAAGTATATTCTATATAAATGATATTGTTCGAATTGAGAGATACCCAAAGCAGATCAAGGGATGTTTATTCACTGACTAGGTTATAAGGTGCACCTCACCTAAGTTGGGGGTGTTAATGAAGCAAAGTTCGGCTTTAATTTCCCCGTAGATAAATAGAGTGTACACTTTTCAACCATCTTGCAAGCATATTGCTGGTCAGCTCAAAGGCAAGGCGGTTGCCATGCATCCGCAGACTGTTGCTATAGTAGCACGTGATTTGGACACAAGCTAAAAATACACCCAGTTTTTAATTTCGATTATAACAAAGTGGAGCTTCGAAACGATTCTAACTGCTATTTTACACTGTCAAAAAAGGCTCTCAAGAGCCTGTCAAACTGGCGTGCTATAGATATAAATAACCGAACTTACTTTCTGATTGCTCTACATATGATGACCCACCCTAATAATAATCACGTGAACAGCATCATCCATCAAAACCACCTGATCCAGCAATTTGCACCACCTAGCAGCAACTGCATTTGCTCTGCGCCGCACTTGTGTCGCTGTGAAACGCGCACATGTTGCAGTCAGCATAAGGACTATCATGTCAGATCGGGGCAAGTTCATCAGGGCGATCAGCGCACGCCTCATTTAACCAGTGCCCTTCCCCCTTCGCCAGGCAGCATTGTCAGCCTGAAGAACCGCCCCTAAAGTCTATATAACACCCGAATCGCAAATCAGAAAGGCAAACATGTTTCTCATTCACATCAAATTATAACACGAACAAAAGCGATTAATTAGTGATAGGCCGAACTGGCGAGGAGGGTTGCTTTTGCCGCAGGATCGCAACCGCATTGTAATCGAAACCCACAAACAGGAAGGGAACTGCGCGTGCTCGCATTGCCAATCGCTGAAGCAGCAGCTGAGGCAAGCGCGAACATGTGCAACTGCTAGCGTCGCCTTTTGGGCTACAGCCAAACGCCCCAAACGCCCCAAACACCCCAAATCCCCAAATCCATGCACGTGCATATGTCATTTTTATGGCGCTGTTCGTGTTGCCATAAATCCATAACAATATGACAAGTACAAGTACTTTAGCGGCAGCTTCTCTCATGTGCAACATGTTTGCACGTTCACGCCAGAGACGCCCTGGACCGGAGCTGGGCATGGACATGGGGCATGATGTTGTTGTTGCTGTTGTTGTTGTTGTTGTTGTTGTTGTCGTTGTTGTTGTTGCCAGCAGCTTGGGGCTGCTTTGGGCTACCTTCAGGTGATTGCGATCAGCAGCCATGTGTGTGTGTGTGTGTGTGAGTGCATCTTGTGCCAGGATGCTCATTTGTGAGCTGTTGCTGCTGCTGCTGATGCTGATGCTGCTGCAGTTGCTGTTGTCTACGCTTCATTTGGCGTGGCTACAAAATATTTTGCGCCACTCGCCGCCTGACATGATTTACATGAAGTCAGGGCAGACGCACGTTTTTATTACATTTTCGTGGCTGTAAGTGCGCCCAAGCCAAGCCACCGCAAGCACCACCAAACGACAATAACACTGACAACTGCGTCTCGCCGGCTTGGCTTTGATTTTCGTTGTGGTGTTACGCATCGACATGGAAAACCCAACAGCTGTGCGGGACGACAAGGGGTTAAGTGCGCATAATCATTTATCATGTTTTTTTTTTTTGTTACAATTTTCAAGTGCACCATCACCACCAACACCACCACCACCACCACCACCGCCAACTGGCAACAACTATAATAACTACAAGCCAACGCGCCCACTTGTTTGCAATTAAACAAAACAATAAAAAGTGTGGCAAGTTTTTTTATACTTTATATGTTCTTGATGAACTACATTTGGTGGTGGTGATGGTGGTGGTGGTGGTGGTGTTTCTGGCGCACAGACGCACACTTGTCACTGTCGGGATGAATGTCGCCCGTGTGTCGCATACGATCTACAGCTTAAGTCGACAGTTTAATTTAGCTTTGGAAATTGAATTAAATACTCGACTTAAGATCGTAATCGTAATCCTTATACGACCATGCGTAATCACATCATTTATTGGATTTTCAAGCTTATTTGGCTTCATTAGGTTTTAATCAATTTGAAGATCAAACATAGAAAAATTGTCTTTCGTTTAAAGTTAAGAGCTATGTTTACAAGGCGACGGCGATTGTTGTCTTTGGTGGTCTCATGGGTTTTTTTTTGGTGGCCTCTTGGGTTTTTTTTTGTTTTTTTGAGTTAATTGTGTGTCTATAGAGTTTTTACTAATTAAAATACCTATAAACCCTGCATGTTGAGTCCTGCAGTGGCAACATTTTCAGCATTTCATTGGAAATTTCGAGTCGAGCGGATTGGATAAGCAACACGCTAACCCCAACACTGCCAGAGACCCAACAAATGACTGTCAGACCAGTTTCGAAGGCCTTTCGAACGGCTAAAGATGAATGGTTCGGTTTGAGTCTGAGTCTGAGTCTCAGTTTGGGTTTGGGTTTGAGTTTGGACTTGGACTTGGGCGTTGTTGTAGCCTCAATCTGCTGGCTGCTACTCCCGCCGCGGACTCGTCGTTCATGTCCGGCGAACGTCGACTGACAGGCAGCAGCAGCAGAACACCAAAATCGACAGCCGAGCGCTGCTTACTACTACAATAAGAGCCGAAAAAAATAACAACAACAACAAAATTCAAAAAACCGGCCAGAAAAAAAAAACTGAACAGTGCTAAGCAAGGCTCCAGATCTGCTTGTACTGAAATTGCTGCAGCGCATCAGTCGCAGCCCAATGGACAGCTGAAAAGGAGGCTGGAATTTTGTTGGGATGGAAGCTTAAAACTTTAGCATTTTTAATTAGCGCGTTCTTTGTTTTCGTTTCGTTATTCGTTGCGTTTTACACACAGCTTCCAATGAGCGAACAAAAAATAAACAAAAGAAAACCAAAAATCGAATCGATTCAATTTTTTTTATTAGTGTATCTTCTTAGTTTTTCTTCTATGTTAATTCTCAAAACGTATTGGACTCGAAATTGATGTTATTCAAGTAAGTAAAGAGTACATCTAATTATGATTTTGTACATATTTAAACAAACATTTCAAAGATTTTAAGCACATTTCATGTCAGGTAAGGCAAGACGGTAAGCCAGGTGCTGTAATTGTTATAGGTTTTAATTTGTATATTAAGACATTCAGATAGAAGTTAGATTTTTCATTTTAAGTTAGTCGTTGTTGCTGTGAAGTAAGTTATAGTTCAGGTAACCATTTTGCTGACAAAAGGAAGACAGAGCGAGGTTGGGACTTGAATGACTTGGGAATAAATGGCTTAAATCCCAACGAATATTCAGGACATAGTCTAGTGCATCAGATACAAGAGAAGTTTCAATATACTAAGTTTAAGCGATCCGGCTCAGAGCTGTAATATCTGTATGCATTTAAATTATTTTAGATATACATTTCTTTAGCTCTAACTATTTGAAGTAGGTTCTTAAGCAACATTTGTGGCTCTGTGCGTCTGTCAGATGCTTTGGACAACGATTTATAACAAAATAGGCGACCAATTACGCTGGCATGCCTCAAATGCTGTGGCAGTGCACTGTCAGCTAACTGTTTGGCATTCACAACAACAGTAGCAACAGCAGCAGGAGCAGCAGCAGTAGAAGCAATGGGAGAAGTGGGAGCAGCAGCACTAGTAGGAGCAGCATCATCGTAAGAGACAACATACATAAATATCAATTACAGGTCCATAAATTTGAAACCAATTAGCCAAGTGAAATTGATAAGAGTCGTTTGCGAACGCAGCAATTTACAACAATTTTTCCATCAAATAGTTGCCTGACAATGCACATCAAGTTAAACCGGGAAATGAGAGAGACTCCACTTCCAGTTGCTGGGGCCAATGGACATTTATGCTAACCGGCAAATGGCTAACAACTTAATACAAATTGAAAGCTCAAAAGCCAAATGTTGGGTTCTCACATTAAATGGCAATGGCTGAAGCAGGAGCAACAGCAGCAGCAGCATCGGGCAACGAGCAACGGGCAACGGGCAACTGGGCAGCAACCGGAGACAGCAGCAGCGAGCACTACTTAACTTTTCGACACCCAATGAAATTTTCGCACATTACTGCCAAAAGTATCTAGATGCAAAAATATCTGGTCGAGCCGTTGCCACTTTGCATGCAACTGCAACGTTGCCTACGGCCGGCTCATATCTGCATCTGCTGGTAGGCAAATGCAATTTATTATACGTCTGAGCCGGGCCAGACCGAATGCGAACAGAGACAGGGAGGGCGGACAAACGTAGAGATCGCAGCAACGTTCCCTCACACACGCAAGCCTTTTGGCGTTTTCTTATTAATACATTTTTATACCCTGTAGCCATTAAAGGTAACAAGGCGAAGGTCTTTATACTAGGCGAAAAAAACCAGAATTGTTTACTTAAATCAAGCACAATTGATATTAAAATCCAGCCACGGTCAAAATATCTTAAATTACGAACAAAATTTTAGTTTTTAAACAAGTTTTTGTTATCTAAAAAACATTAATCTGCAATGGAAAAGTTGTAATGCTTTCTTAAGGTAATTAAGTACTTTGTACATATATTAAGAAAACAATTCATTTAAGAAAAGTTTTCCTTTTCTTTAAAGGGTGTTGAAAATTATTATTAGTATTTTGAATTTGAATATTTTTTTGTATGTTATCAATGAGTTGTTATGAAATAATAATTAATTATAATTAATAATATTCAAGTTTCTTTTCCTCCCAATCATACTTACGTTTGGAACGGACTGCATCTCAGGCAGAATAGGAACTAGAGACATTAACAATATAGCTTGAAATTCTGCATAAGCTTGCCTACGCAAAATAGTTAGTTACCATACAAATTAAATAATGATAGGAAAAAGATATTTCTACGCAATTAAAAACAGAATACAGGGTATTCCCTTAGTCAATCATACTCGACTAGAGCATTGCTACATGTTAGCCTTCGCAGTGGCGGCGGCGGTGGCGGTGGTAGCGGCGGTGGCGGCGGTGGCGGTGGTGTCGGCCTGGTTGGCTTTGCAATTGGTAAAGTTAGCAGGCCCAGGAACCCAGGATCCGTCTTGGGGGCAACGGCAGCCACAAAAATCAGATAAAAAATGCTTCGCACACGATTAGGAATTTTTAATTAAAATATTTTGTACTGCTGTTTGTAGTTAATTTTGTACAACAACAGGCACACAAAGTGGCAGAATGGCAGAGAGGGCAGGGCGGGTTGTGCTGGCTGCAACAACAGCAGCATAAGCACCTGCATTTCATTGTTGTTGTTGCTGTTGTTGTTTGTTGTATGCGTGTAGAACAGCAGAAAGTACGAGATCCGATTTCAATGCCGCAAAGGGTGCCGAGTTTTGAGACCAGGCAAATCCTGTAGCGCTTTTCGCTTTCGTGCCCAGTCCGCAAACTCCCTTCGGGCAACATTTCAACCTGCCACTGCGGTGGCAGCATTGATGGGCGTATACATGCGATTCTTTCCGTGCCTTCCACTTTTTGCTGCTGCTGCTGCTGCTGCTTATGCTGTTGCTGCGGCTGCGGCTGCGTCGTTTAGCTTAACTCAACATATTTTTAAGTCGCAATCTGCGCGAGAGTAAGAGAGCGCTGGAGTGGGAGAGCGCGGGAGCGCATCGATGATATATTTAGTGGCAGGCAAAACGAAAGACTTAAGCAACGAACTTGCGATTACGACACAGCATGGCGCACACATGACTATTTGGCTGCTGCTGTTGCAGTTGCATCCATCGCATCCCAGTTCGATACGTAGCTGGTATCATATGTATTATATGTACATATATACTTATATATATATATATATATATAGCTATGGCAATTGGTGTTGCGGCTCCACCCGATGCTGATCGTCGCACGACTTTTGTCTGGCCTTTTTGTTTTTGTGCCCCGCGCTGTGCTGTGTTATGTGCTGGCCACATTACCACTTTCCCCTGCCCGTTCGGCTCCATCCTTTCGCATTGTGTTTTGCGCGCAAATTGAAGATCGTGTTAAACGCTTAAGTCGGTTTTTGCAACCAGCCAGCAACAACAGCAAACACATGCAGCACAATGCATCATTAGCGCTTGTGGCAAATGTGTTTGCCATGCTCTCACACACACACACACACAAAGCCTTACACAGACAGCACATTTGGTGCAACAAGTGCAGCAAAGCGAGTTCATTGCCTCCATCGATTTGATTATTGAGCCTCGTAAATTATGACTAATTGATATACAAATTCAAAACAGGAATTGCCACAAATCGGGCAACTTGCGACTGGCAACTGGCGCGATTGCAACATGCGGCCAAACAAATCAGCAACATGTTCGCTACACGCACGCGATTTTGGCCAATAAATTTGTTTGTCTGTTTTGCTTAGCCCCGCTTTTGGGCCGCACTTATGACAAATCTGCGACATCTTTCAGCCCAGTGCAACGATTCGTCTCGTCTACACGTGCACAGCATCCACAAAGCTCTGCACTCCCAAGGCGCAGTTGCCGTTGCCGTCGTCGCTCAATTTGAAGTCTCATCTCAATTGTGTTTGGGTTTTTGTTTTCTTTATTTACACAAGAAATAAGCGCGTCCAAACACTTTGCGGCAATTGTAAACATTTAAAATGCAAAATGTGTCAAATAAGAAAACAGTTTTTCAGTCTTAAACTACGTTTCTCTTCGTTATTTTTTCTGTGTCTGTCCCATAAGTAGAAGAAAAATGAGCCTCAAATAAAGGGTAAATAAAATAAATTTACGTTTTGCGTGGCGTGAAAAAATGCGCACGCACAGATTTTGTAAATGAAGGCGAAATGAGAAAACAACGCGGGTGTAGCATATACACCACCTTTATTTGACCGGCCAAGCCGGCGAGGGAAAGAGGGGAGTGTGTGGAGAGTCTTACCCAACAAAGTATTCGTAACATGTGCGTATTTAAGTATTTACTCTGGCTTACGTTACGAGGGCGGATCGCGCTGCTCCATTCAAATTAATCGTGTCACGAAATTTCGCTGTATACCCAATTGGTGCTTATTTTAAAGATACTAGAACAAAATTACAAAATCTGTTTCTTTGATAAGCAAATGTCAAATATAGATTTCTTATAAAATAGAAAACATGAAGTTAATATTTAGCAGAAAATGCTTCACCAGTGATACTTTCTATTTTGAAGGTCCACTTTAAACTAGTATGAAATAAAATAGTTGTATCTGTTAAACATTTTCTGCTTTAAAGTCAAAAATGAAAAACAAATTTGTGGCTTCGGCAGCACATCGGAAACCTTCTTCATGTGGAGAATGAAACTGTATTCACCAGAGACAGGAACCTTTATTATAGAAAGTAGCCATAGTATGTAAAAACATACAGAGCTTTTAATTAAGGCTAATAACAATCAATATCGGATTTGAGTTTTGCGTTCAGTAAACTGTTTTTGCCTTCTGCAAGGCAAAATTCTTAGTATTATGTCTCTCACGCGTTTTTCAAGGCAAAATAAATACTCAGAACATTCTTTCAAATAGCCAATTCTCACCTTGAGCCGTCGTTCTGTTCAGCTCTCTTAAGACATATAGTCAGCTTATGCTTTATGTACATGTTCAGTTTAGTGGCTTAGTAAATGTGCGCAACGACGCCTATAAAACGGGTACCAGATTTCCATATAACTAACAAATAAAAGCCAGCAGCAACTGTCCGAGCGTTGTAAACATTTTAACTAGTTTTTGCTTAAAACAATTTCCATTTTAAAATTATTTTGTTTTTTTAGGTTTATTTATTCATTTATTATTTTTTTTTTTTGTTTAACATGCACGTTGAGTGCGCGACGAAAAAACTAGAGCAGCAGCATTTTTAACTACTACTAAAAACAAAAACACTGCAGAAAATAAAACCAAAGGCTGAGTCGTGTCTTTAATTGTGTATTATTTTCATTTCAATTTTAATTGCAAATTTTGTGAGTGTGTGTGTGTGTGTGTGTGTGTGTGTGTGTACGTGTTGTATGGGTGCGAGCCGGTTAGCGTACAGAGACTTGAAATGATTAAAAATGCAAAGCAAATACACTTCATTATGGGCCATTTTCCAGCGCATGTCACTCACAGCGGCCACATATTTCACTCAAAGAGCTGCAGTGGTCGGCTCGCTGGTGGGGCGCATGCAAAGCAGTCCGTGACGTTGTAGGAGGCAGGCAGGCTGGCAGGCTGGCTGACTGGCCCGTGAGCCTAAATTACAAGTGCAACGCATTCCCAGGCCGATTTCATCAAAATGATAAAGAAGACGGCTAAAACGCCGCCGCCGCCGTTGCCGTTGCCGACTGACTGGCTGGACTGAACGCAGCTGAGCTGACTGACAGGCCAGTGTCAGTGCCTACTGTTTGCACTGGCTCAGCCCAAGTACTGGTCTTGTCCCTGTCCCTGTCCCTGGCCATGGACAATAAGAATAAGAAAAACAACAACAATCGAAACATTTAAGCACTTTACGCTACGCTCCACTTGAGCTGCGTTACGTTTCACATTCGAGTGCAAAATCAACATTACTCAAGGCGCAGGCAGAAGATTTAAATGCCTATCGCAGCGACACATCGACAATCGTCCCGGTGCCGTCACCATCGCTATATCCAGATCCAGATACCAAAACAACAGCCCCCCGCTGCAACCAACTAAAAGGGCTGTGGGCAGACGGTGGCACTTGTATTTTGGTATTGATCTAATCTATCCACGTTCAGCGCATGTACGCTGCATGTTGGCTGTCGTTGTTGTTGTTGTTGTTGTTATTATGTCTCGGCGGTGGTCTGCATAATGACTGGCCATGGCCAAGAGAGCCGGCAGCCGGCAACCGGCAACCGGCAACGAGCAATGTTGTAGCCCCAGTGGGCAACAAGAAATCTGCCCACGCAGCATCAGAGCAACAGCTACAGAGCTAGAGCTGGAGCTCCTTGGTTGCTTGGGTTCTTTATTGAGAAATTACCAAGCACACAAAATGAGGTGTCAAATTTTAAGTTTGTTTGGCTGTGTGCCTATCCACAAATCTATGCATAAATTGTCCAAGTTCGTTGCCTAAATCTTTTGTTTGCCACAACAAATTTACGATGACAAATATGGCCATTGAGGCATTGAGAGAGCATTCTGAGCACTCTGTGACCATTTGAACATTAAAGCATTTAAACATTTGGTATGCAGCCCGGCCCCAGGCCATACATAGCTGGATAAACAGCATCCACAGCGGACGGCGTACGGCATCCAATCGACACCTTTGGCAAACAATGCCTTAATGAAGTGCGTGAACGCCAGGGGAAAGCTAAGCGAACCAAATGGAGTCTGTGTAAATTATATGGTAAAATAAAAACATAAAAGAATTCCAATACCGACTTATGCTGGCTTAAAGACCTACGTTCTAAGTCAAATTAAAAGCAATTTGAACACCAAATAGAATGAAAAATGCCAAAATATCAAACAAGAGAGGCCCACAAAATCTGATACGAACTGAATACGTAAGGTAAATAACATACATATATAAAATCCGAGGCTCAGCGACAGTTTGCTCCAAATTAAAAAAGTATAAAACCATAAAGACGACAATAATGACAGCGCGTTGACGGTGACAACGACCATGGTTTCTTATTGTTGATGATGATGAGGATGATGATGACGATGGGAATGGGCATGGGGATGGGGATTGGATTGGTATGGGACAAGGTACGCACGCACACAGCACGATGACACAGGCAAATGTCTTTCTTTTCTGTCAAGCCAACGAGGCTGATTTCAAGAGTTATGTGAGAAATTTTAAATTATAAAATCCTAGTAAATAAATATTTGCTAAGCCAAATAAAAATTAGCGCAGCGTTAAGTTCCTGAAAATAATTATAAAAGTTAGAAATAACTTTTTCAATTGAAGAAACTCTTTATAAAACATTAAATTTAAAAAATAGGTATTAATAGAAACTGAAACATAAAAAAGAGTCTGAACGCCTTCCTTGACATTGGCCATAAAATCATTTTGTAATTTGGATTTACTCTATGTTAGCTATAATTATTAAATCATAATAATATTAAAAATTATAAATAAGCAGATTATTTAAATTAAAAAAAAAACTGCAAATATTATCAGCATATAACGCAAACTATATTAAAAGGCATGTTTTGGGCAACCCTCGTCGTATAGTCTGGTCGCATGGCTTTTTTTTTGTCGCTGAACCTAATAATCCTCATGACTCGCATATCAAATGACAACAAATTTACTCCAGACGTTGGCAGCGCCTAAGCGACTAAGTTGATGGAGTGCGGGATGGGGCGATGATGCCGCTGTCGCAGTCCCAGCCGCAGTGTCGAATTGAGCGACAATGGGCGACAAAAAAGCGGGGCACAGTGGGACAGTGGCAACTGTAACGTTTTGTTGCCTTTAGCAGCGACTTTTGTCTGTCCGTCTGTTTGGCTACAGCCCGTGCGCGTCCCTTGGCCCTTTTGTCCGGTCGTGGCCCCTCTGGCTGTGTGTTGTGCATTTGCCGCTTTAATACCTTTTAACACTAATCGCATCGAGCGCAACGCAATCAGTTGTGATGAGAATATAAATAAAAAAATAAAAAACGAAAACTAAAAAAAACCAGCGGACTACAACAAAAACGAATCTGGCCATACACATATCGTCGCCCTAGTCGCCAACGTTGTCGCTGAACAAGAAATAAAAATCGTTCAAGTTCTTTGCCGAGGCTGAAAACGGTAGAGCCCAGCCGGAACCTGAAAGAGTCTTCAGTTCGAGCCACAGTCAGCATCAGAATCGAAGTCAGTCGGACTCAGCGTCAGAGTTGGACTTTTTTCGGGTGAGATTTTCTCACGTGTTGTTTGCATTGCTTTATTTTTTTTTTATTTACCGATTTCGATTTTGTTTTGCTGCTGCTGCTGCTGCTGCTGCCGCTGCGTCAGTCGCGTTTGAAACTGGAGCTCCTCATCAGCATGAAACGAAGATTTTTATGAACGCAGTGAATTTTTATGTTTCCATGATGAACTGTGCACACGATCCGGCCAACGTCAGCCGGCTTTTGGCCACTGGGCGGCAACATGACTCAGTCCCCAATGTGGATGTCGAGCGTCTCTCGACTTGATTTTGGTCTTTTAGCAAAAGGTTTTGCTGTTGTTTCCCAGGTTGTCGGTCGCGTTGTCGGTATTAAAAACCATCGAACAGGAAATTGCCACAAATTCTTTATGAGATTTACTATGTGTATTTTGGTCTTAATGATTTCTATTTGATTTCATTATACAACATATTAAACATATATATGTATATACGCATCTGCATGTGGCCCTGTGTCTGTATATCGTTTCGCCAGTGTGAAACACTCTCTGCTATCTGCACAGTACGTGGCCTATGGCCAGGTGAGCGAGCCAGAGGTTCAAGCTTGGCCACAGCCTCATCCCTCAGACTTTGGACAGAGTTCAGTTGCGCTTTGCTGGAATTCCCGTGCAACACATGCGAAATCAGTAGATCACGAAATGAATAGCCATAAATACAATGGCAGGCAGTCGCGGCACAGCCGACAGGAGCAGGCACACAAAGTAGACAAACAGACAATCTCAGACCTATAGACATATAGACGTATGGGTAACATTTTGCCATTTAGCCCGATTGCTGTTGCAAACATGCGATTTTGAAGAGGTTCGATTGGCCTCAGAGCCGCAGCTTCTGCTCTTGCTGCCCAGTTCACGGCGTGCGTGTAAATGTCTAGACTCGGCCTGTTGGCACCGAGAGACTCAAATTGCGTTGCTGGGAAAATAATCAGCGAGTTGCCAGTTGTGTCTGTTCTGGGACTACAAATGCTTCTATGCAAATGTAGACATGTAATAAAATAATTACACTTTGATTTGAAAACCTTATATTGATATTACAGAAGACGAGCAGCAGGGGCACATTCTAGCCAAGCCGAAGCTAATTTACTCTAAGCATTTTATCTTGTTGGGAAAAAATATGTCAGAAGGGAAACGATTTTCCTCTTTGATATTTTAAATAACTAAGTGAGTAATATTTTGGTTAGCCTGTAATTTGTATTATTTTACGCAGCTCTAAATAAAAAAGCTTGTTTAATTTTTTAAAATTAATAACTATTACATTTTTTAAATAATAATAATTAAATATCTTTTCAGTTCTGAGAATTATTTTTTCCCTCTAAGAAAATATGCCTAAATGCAAAATGATTTAAATTAAAATAAATATCTCAATATGTTGCCTAGAAATGTTATGTAGCATAAACAGTTAAGAAACTTTAGATAGACGCATTATACATGTGAGACTTTATTGAGCCAATGTTAAATATATGGCTGCTAGCTGCTAGCGTGTGTTTTATGGGCTACAAACAAAATAATATCGTTCTAGGGCAATAAACTGGCAGTTTTTGGAATCCAGCTAACGCTTCAACCTGAGCCGGAGCACTGGTGCGTTTACTTTAACAGTCGCCCAATTGGCTGTTGGCAATGGATGTGGCAATGGCAATGGCAATGCCAATGCCAATGCCAATGGCAGCCATAAACTGCAATTTCGAAGCCCTGACGACACCCGCTGTTTGGCTTCAGCCGTGTGCGCAGTAAAAACGCTGAAAAATTAATTAATCTTCACATGCAACTAAATTAACGCATGATTGCCGGTCAGCCGGAGGCCAGTATAGTAGCAGGAGCAGTCTGCAGTCGGCAGTCGGCAGTCAGCAGTCAGTAGAGCCCCAAGGCCTAAACTTTAAGTTGCAGCATGGACTCAGACACAAGTTGAACGTCTACGCTTGGGGGGATTTATTGCATTTATCGGGCAATCGAATTGCGTTGCCAGTTTAAGATTTATATTGGGATATTTATTATTTTGGTGGCCGATGCGGAAGTAAAACATGGCGCTAGACGCTGTTGGCCAGATCCACTAATTAAATGTCTCGTCCCGCATTGACACAGCCTCAATTTATTTGACTCGATTTGGTCCTGTGACATTAATGAACACAGCGTTGACATGTTCACAGGCACAGTTACAGAGCTGGAGCCACGACAACGATGACACCTTTGGCCACAACGCGACGTCTGACAATGGGAATCATCAATTAAATTAGTTAAAGTTGTTTGCAGAACATTTGCCAACTTGCTGGCAACTGCCAGCCATTTGTTTTGCCATGGTTTTCGTATGCAATTGGCATGACGGGACTCATTTGCATTTTGGCCCCAAACAGCAGTCGGATGGGAGTCGAGATGCCGAGCCAAGAGATCGGCTCATTTAAGTGTTAAAAATGGCAGTAACATGCGCTGCAAAATGTTACTTTTTCGTGCTGTGGCTGCTGCTCGCTGCTTGCTGCTTTTGCTGTTATGTGTTTGTTGCTTGTAAATGATTGCGGCCACGTTTGTTGCCTCAGTCTTTTGTTTTAAATATTAAACGGGGCTACAAATCGCTGCCAGCTGCCGCTGCCATAGCCACTGCTCTTGCAGCACACAGAAAATTTGTCATTTTTCCCGCGGTTTGGCGGCTCATTAGTCAGCTGGCTGTCGCACATTTTCGTGGAAGCCTTTGGGCCAGCCAGCTCCGGCCTAAACTGGCCTGGCCTGGACAGAAAGCTGCCACGCGATGACAAGCCAGATTAGAGCGCCCCAGCCAGAATGAGCATAGCCGCAGTCGACAAAAAAACGACACCAGCCCGGGCAAACGGTCCACCAAGGGCCTGACACTTTCTGTGGCGATTTTAATTAGAAACAAAACGTTTCTGTTGCCCTTTTTCGTATACACTGGTCGCCTTATGATGAAGAGTTTATTGGTTACGTGCTATGTCTTTCAGAACGTCTGCATTTAAGAGGGACTTGAGATAAGATACTTGAAAAATTTGCTCGTATATACTCATTTATATATGTATATGATATATGATAACTTCTTCGTCACAGTTCGTAATCCTGCCTTGGGCTTACAGTCTTAGAGTCAAGCAGACTCTTTGCGGCTCTTTTCAGCTGTGAACAGGGAGTTGCCTAGTCGAGTCCACCCGACTGAAACTATGGTAAGTGTAGTTTGATTTTTGGTTGTTGTCTTTGTTTGTATTTTGACTTTGGTTGTTGCTTTTGTTTTATTTTTGCTGTGGGCCCTTTGTTGCTGTCGTTTAACAAGCGACCGCCGCTCGGTTCGCACGCCTCGGCGCAGCGTCTCTGTCCAGGCCGGACATATGGCTTGTGGACAAGAGTTAATGTGTTAGGCAAATATGCAGTTGGCCACTTACCACTAGAGAGTCAAATTATAATTTCATGGCTTATAAAACTCATATTTGTGTTGCGTTTGATGGAATTTACGCGTGTGTGAGTGCGTGTGTTTGTGCGCTAAACAAAACGTAACTAAAAACATTTTTCACGCTTCTTTGTCCCGATGCCTTTCGACTGCTCTTTTGTGTGTTTTCTATTTACACGCAGTCGTCGCCGACGCCGATGCCGATCCCAACACCGCGGCTTGGTAAACAGATTTTAACGCTTAAATGCTAAAAATCATTGGTAATGGCAGCGGCAGCACTTGGCAGAGCTGCGGCTGGCCGCAGAACGAAGCGTATAGAATTTCTAATTAGAAGTAAGACTCCAATACCGGCTCGCACCCGGACCAAATCTCTCTGCCTGCCCCGCTGCAAGTTGCCACACAAATTGCAAAGGAAAACAAAGGCAATGTTGTTGACTGTGCAAACAGCGCGCTGTTTGTGTTTGTGTTTGTGTTTGCGCAAACAGTTGGCACTCAACGCACTCGGCAAATGAAAAAGCAATAGCCATGGCAACAGCAACAACAAAATAAAATCAAACCAAAAGGAATCCCAGGCAGCCAATGTGAGGCGTGCACAACAAAACACAATTAAAATTTAATGACGAAAAGGCGGAAAATCGTTACAAGCTTTTCCACCACAAATGTGTCGAACGGGCCGAACATGCCCCAAAATGAATTATGCACATGCAGCTCATGAGGCCAACGTCACAACAAAATGCCGAATTTGGCTTTTCCTAATAACTACAACTGCCCAAATAGCTACCTCTGTTGCAACATGTAAGATGATGTCCAGCTACAGTCTAAACAACTGCAACAACAACAGCAAACTCAGCCTTTGCCTCAGCTCCATGCTGGTTGATGATGGCGATGGCAGCAACTGACAGTAAATTCGATTAAACCACAAATAGGTTTGGCCAAGCCAGGCGGACATTGAGATCAGCTGGGCCATGACTTGCCCCGTCTAAGATATCACAGGCGCGCACAGTGCGACCAAGTTGCTATAAAGCCTAAGACCTTGAACAAATTATTTTTTAAATATTACCCCTATATGCGATTCTCATGAATTCAAATAAATGATTATTAAACAAATTGTGTTTTTGGAGAACGAGGGTGGGTTAATTAGATACTAACTTTATCTCTGGCCATACTCTAAATTACTTTCTTTTACTCTCTTTCATTCACTCCCTCTTTCTCTCTATCTCTCCCTCTCTCTCTCTGTCTCTCTCCCTCTCTCTCTCTCTCTCACACTCTCTCTATTCCTTTTGGCTGCCTCTTCTCCTACTACTTATTCGACCTCGATCCTCACAAAACCACCCATAACCGTGCAAAAAGGGGGATAGATCACCTTAATGTAAATTTTTATAGATTTATGTAAAGTTGCATTTAACACGTGTTCTACTGCAATATACTCCCCCGATTCGAAACTTGACCAGAACTAAATCGCATATATCTTTCTATTGATCAACAACATGAAAAGGTTTGTCGTTAACTGAATACAAATTCCACGCCAAAATGTGTTAAATAGTCGGAAGAAGAAGATTATGAAGATTATAATTTATTTTGTATTTTGCGTCAAATATTTTTTTAAGTTAAAAGTTGCTTCCTCTGGTTACTTGTTGTTTGTGCCAGCAGCATTGCTATATCGCTTAGTTGATATTATCAAATTCCCTTCCATTAACCCAACCGACACAGTGTGCACCACTGTGCAGCACAGCAATTGTGCTGGTTAAAGGTGCGCAATGGCGGCAAAATTTATGATTTCATTAAAAGCAGCAAATTTAATCGAATGAATCTGAGCTTGAAATGTGAACAAACGGCAGCGCATGCAGTCGAACTCTTTGCAGCTTCCTTTGGCTGTGCGGAGCAGGCTCTGTGCAAAAGCTAGCCAAGGCATCCATCCCAGAGCATTGGCTGGCCAGTCTATCCCACTGGCCAATAAGTGGCACAATCGTGCGCACTGTGGACGCTTTTTGATTGAGCAATGATCGCGTTGGAGCCGTTACCTTTCGGTGGTTCTACTTCTCAATTGGAATGGGAGCAAGGCTTGGACTTCGACATGAAATTACAAGCTGCTATAAAAATAGCGAGCGATTGGATTGTTGAGCTGCAGTTGCCATAAAAATAACTAAGTAAATCGCCGCCCAGCTCACGTTCCGAGCAAAATAAAATCAAATTGAAAAGCGCCAGCTTTTGGGCCGTATACAAAATAAAAAAAAATAAATAAAAAAGAAGAAAATATCGGCACCAACAAACGATCGGTGGGTTCGTTGGATGGTCTTACGTACTCGTTGGAATCGACTCACGTATTTTGTGTTACACTTTGTCGGACCCGAAGTTCACTTCGTGCGGGCAGAGCAATATATATACATATATATATATATATACATATATAAAGTATATATTTCTTTTGACTTGGCCAAAATTCGGCGATGATGGCGTCCATGTTGGCGCACCACTCCACCTACCACAAGGCTGGCCAACAATAACAGCGACAACAGCGACGACAATCAATAGACAAACGTTTGCCCTGATGTTGTTGTAGTTGTTTTCTCTGCCACGGACGGGGGGTCGGAGATTGGACAGGGATACGCTGTATTGTAAATCAAACGGAACTGAGCAAAACAAGCGAAACGGTATTGTTTCCAATTGGCAAGCAAGCCTGGGAGGAGCACGTCGCCCACCGTCCCCACTCCGGCACCACCCCACACCCGCTCTGCGGCCACTTGATGACTCCAGCAGATGGCCCCGCGTTGGTTTAAGTTGCCACTGTAGCGCTGACAAGCCGCAGGCATGTCGACCGCAGGCTTACAGTGCACGCCCGCTAAAGAGGCACAAGTCGCGTTCAAATGCTGCAAATGTCGATGTGGCTCTCGCTGTCTCTCTCTCTCTCGCCCTCTCTCGCTCTGTCTCTCTCTCTCTCTCTCTCTCTCTCTCTGTGTTAACCCTATGACCTTTTTATGTTGTGCTCAAATCAAATCGAGTCTTTTTCCGTGTGTCCGCTTCTTGGGCGATGCTCGCATCACGCCCGCCCGTTGATGTTTCCTCAATTAACCTCCTCTTTTTTGTTTGGTGTCTTTTTTACTTTTTGTTTGAGCCCGCTCGAAGATCTGGGCGTATGCGCATTGTCGCCATTAACTGCAGCTGGTCCCGGCCAGAGTTGGCCTACACATGGCTTGCCTTTCCTTTGTACCAAAAAAAAGAGTCGATTTGGAAATAGAAAATTTTCAACAACAACAAATACCACTTTAGTTAAATTGATATAGCACTGGGAAAAGCTGCAAAGTGAACTGTAAACTGTTTAATGGTTGAAATTGTAAAAATTTTAACGAAAATTTCACAAACTTTTGAAAATTGCTAAACAATATCAAGTATACGCAGTGTATTACAGCTACTTGTATTTTTGCGATTTTTGTTTATAAATTATGTTACAACATAGTAACTCTTAAGTATAAATAAAATGGATTTGAATGTGACATGTAGTTTGGAAAATTAAGAAGCCCACAGAAAAGTAGCTGAGCAAAATGTTTTCTTTAACAAATTTCAATAAATGTTGCATGGTTTACAAAGTGATAACAAATCATAATTAAATTAAAAAATAAAATGAAGTAATTAATTAGATTCTAGTGTAAGGATTTTAAGTACATTTTAAATGCCTTGCAAATCGCAATCTAGCCAGCAAATAGAACCAAGCCCACGTCGGCTTTGACTGCAATCCACCGTGCAGAGACCCCACACAAAGATGGCTAATTAAAACGGTCTCCACAGCCGCCCCAAGCTGCTGCAGCTACTGGTATTTTTTTTTAATTTAATGTTATTTTCTGCTGCTTCGCGGTGACAAAGAGGCGTTGCAGCCCAGGTTAAGTGAGGTTGTGTTATTTGTCAATTTGTTTCTCCTTAACCAGCGACAAGCGGTTGTAGTTGTTACTGCCGCTGTCGTCTGTGCATGCGGCAGCCGAAATGCAACAAGGTTATTAGGGTTAAACCGCAGCGCCGCCCTCACTCAATAGCCCCAAAAAAAAACAGTCACACACACCAACAACAACACACAAACACACACACACACTTGCTGCCAAAAAAAAAAAAAAAGACATGGCACAGCATTGTAGAAACATCTTTTCCCGTTGCCATAATTTTCAATCACATTAAATATGCATTTAGCCAAAACTCTAATAATAAAAAAAAAAATAAGCAAAACGAGCGAAAAAACATGTAGCACTTGTCAGCACAGCCGACAGACCATAAAAACCTATACGAAAACCCATTTTGAAATGTAATAAACATCAATAAAAAATCGTTGTTTGAATTTGATCATTTTTGTTTTCTTCGTTGTCGCTTTTGTTTTTTTGCCTTTGTTGGTATAAAATTTTTATTAAATTAACAATAAAATTGTTTATGCAAATTGGCCAAGCGTAAATCTTTTGGCTTTTGCCGTTTGCGCGCCCTCTGCTCGAATTATAATCAAAAAGCAATTATAATAAAATTCAAGACCTGACCGAAACTAGAGTGGTGCAGAGGGCGACGGGGGGTAGGAGACAGACGACACATGGACAAGCGGCTAATGAAATTATAAAACAAATGTGCCTCATTATTGGACACTAAACGCCATTAAGAATTCAAATTTTACGAAATGCTTATAAATTTTGCGCAGCTTCCAGCAGATAAAAACTGCTCAAAATTTGGCCAATCTATTGTGCGACCAGTCTATGATATGTTTTAGCGAAATTTATGTGACAGTTGAAACTGGAAAACAAGCAACAAATCTCAGCAAATGGCGTTGACCAAAGTGGCTAATGAATTATGTCAAAATTTTCGTTCATAATCAGCTCTTGGCCAAGAAGCAGCCAATCTGGCTAACAGCTGCATGAACGTGGCAGATGGTGCTTTCTATTCAAAGTTGGCACCAATCATGGCTGCAGGCCAAGAAAATATTTAAAATGGTTAGGACCAAGACTTGAAACCAAGGCGAGAACTTAAGGTTTTATTCGTAAGCCTGATATTCTACATTAAGGACCACAGATTTGACTCTTTAATAAAACACTTTTTAATATTCTCCTAATGAGTAATATCATTGTTTCAAGTAACGCTTAGAAGAAGGCACTTCGAACCCATATAAATATATCTTACCATTTTGAGCTGTCGTTATATCATCTACCGGATCGAAGAACTTTGCTTTTTATATGAACCAATTTTGGTTTTTTATGATATCTGGGCTTCATTGAGCTTCCTATATAACAAACTCATCAACCTCTTTGTCATACAGCGTCCATTGTAAAGATCTATCGGGAACTAAGTGCCTTCATATGCAACATTTTTGTATCTAAAAGAATCTCGCGATAAAGGTTTTAATGTGAATAAAATCCTAATTTAAAGCTCCTAAGAAAGAATGTGTAAAAACCATAAGTTTAATTAATTTTAGGTTCGGTTCAAGTTTTGATTCGCAGTTAAAACTGGGGTTCCTGGTTCGAACCGGTTCGATTAAGAGTCGATTTGCGGTCTCGTTAACAATGAAATATACGTTTAGATCGAACTACTTATACTAAAGCCTAATCGTATGACGTGCGCTCGCATTGAAGTTCATTCCTGGGCAATAAAGATGCTCACTTAACGGCATTTTTATGGCCAAAATACGACAAACTGTCAAAAGCTGAGCAACGCATCGTATATAAAATATGAATTTGCATAAATGTATAAATTTTAATTTGAATAAACGAGCCAAAGGCGGTTATTCCAATGCCGCCGCCGCCACATTCAAATAATTCACACCTCATTCGGACGCATTGCCGTGCGCAGCACAGCGGGAGCTCAGCTCCCCTCCCACCTACCCCTGTTGTTTGTCTAACACCCGCTCTGAGCCCTAGCTGCGTGCGGTCTTAAATGTCAAATATGTGTCCGATTCGAGAATTTCTCACGCTTATTCCGAACACATTTCCAATGCAAAATAATTCAAACTGCAAATGGATAAAAAGCGACAAACTAGTTGCAAAGAAAAAAAATTGCTTACAAATTATATCTATTTTATTTATTTATATTTTTTTTTTTTTTTTTGTAACTTTCTTTATGGCAAATTAGATGCAGCAATAAAATGCCAAATATATATGCATGTGTGTGTGCATGTGTGTGTGTGTGCCGCAAAAAAGTGTAATAAATAAAAAACTGGCGATCCTCATGCAAATAGCGCAACGGGCGTAGTATTAGCTGCCCCGACTAACCAACGCTCCCCCCGCCCTCCCCCTTTCTACAAGCGGGCTCTGGCAGCCCGGGCAGTCGCAAACGTTGGCCTCGCAGATAGTCTGGAAAATCGTTGTTATTATTTATTGCCGCCGATATTTTTATGTTTCGCCGAAGTCGTGACTTGGCCAGGTCGCAGCCGCAGTTGCCATTGGACGTCGACTTTGCCTTTCTGCCGGCTAGACAGGCAGCAATCGGTAGGTGTGTTCCTGGCCACTGACAGACTGCTGCTGCTGCGGCAGCGGCTGCCGCTGAACTGACCAACTGTTGCACACTTGAAGCGCGCACTTCTTGGAAAGCTTTCAAAATGACGCGTTAACTGCCCAAACGATTAAATCGATCGATGGATCGATCGAATGACGAAAGACGACGCATCCGACCGGAAGTCGGCTGTCGCTGCTGCCATTCAAAATAGACACACAGAAAAGCAGCCAGACGACAAAAAACAGCTGAGCCGACCGGAGCAGCGGCTGGGTCCGATCAAAAAACTGGTAATCAGCTCTTTAACTGTTTAAAGTTGACACACTCTGTCAGCTGTAGCCATTACTGTCTGTGTGTGCTTGTGGCTTAGCTATTCTAATTATTCAGTTACACATGCAGCATAAGCTCATAAATATGCGCAGGCATGCTCCAAAAAAAGCGTGGCTGGAGTTGGGGGCATATCCAGTCAATGAAAACGTCAATTCCTGTTGACTAATGCGCAGAAACAGGACGACCAATTGATGCCCTTACATTATTCTGATTTCATTCTGTAGTTTTCCAAAGCTATCAGAAATTATTGTTAAGCATTTCTAAATGAAAAAAATCGATAAGCCGAAATAAATATAGATAATTCGTCATAAGTCTCAATAGCCTATTAACCAAAACCAAAACGATAAATATATTAAATATATTCTGAAAATATTGAATATACACACTTTCAAATGTAATCCTTAAGCAATAAACGTTAGACAAGAGTCAATTTTGCTCGGAGAAGCTGGGTACAGGGTATCGCCCGAAACGCAGAGCAACTGTTGGTATAATAGACTTTATATATCATAAGACCGCCTTCGCACTATAATAGCCGAAGGGCTCGCAATTTGCAGTGTATTTAGAAGCAACAAAAAAGAAAAAAAAACTGCATTGTCGTTACGACATTTTGATGTCGCTGACGTTGCGACGCTTCGTTCGGTTGGTTCGATTTGCTGGACACGATCGAGACAAAGTCGCTTACTTTCGCTTGGTCATGAATATTAAAGACATTAAGTAGGAACAATAACATACGAAGTACAAACACAGCCGGGCAGGGCCGGGGTACATGACTGGCGAAACTCCCGAACAGAACTGAACAGGAACCGACCAGGAACAGAAGAGCCAAAGCCCAAATACTTTAGACTTTGTGCCGGTTGCACTTGATGCTCCTTGGCTTTATGGGCTTGTGAAAATGTCTGCGCATGTCAAAAAGCAGCTGGGATTGCGGAGAAGGGTGTAGGGCGGAGGGCAGCCAACGACAGGAACAACAATACAAACAACAAGTACGAGTTGTAGTTGAAGGCGAATGCTGAAAAGGATTTCGTGTCGTTTTGTCATCGCATGTTCGATGCTGGCAAATGAAAACGTGAGCCGTACTTTTAGCATTTGCTGCTTATAAATATGCATTTCTCGATACAATTTTTTTTTCTTTTGCCTTCTTTTTTTTTTTGCCATATAATTTAAGCAACGAAACTCAATAAACAATGCCGCAGAGTCAACCAAACAGCCGGGGGAACTGAAGTTGCAATTTTGTTGTCAACGAAACGCCAAAGAGACGCGCCAAGTTGCGCCGCCAAACGCCAGACAGTTGCCATCAAATACTTCAGAGCTGGCTGAATGATGCGGATGATGTGCTGCTTGGAGGAGCACATCAAGTTTTGATTTAAACTTTCATCGCTGGCCACTTCAGAGAGCACCATCGATAATGCCGCCGACTGTGTCAAGTGTCTGTAGCTACACATGGACGTCAGACGGGGTCGTTGCTTTCCTTTCAGCTGTTGCTACATTTAAATCATTTATAAACGTAAAAAGGGAAAATACAAGTATAAATCCGAAGAGCGAAGAAGAAGTTGATTGGGAATTCAAATCGTTTAGTTTGAACTTTATATTTTACATACGATTAACAAATTCCCGATCATTAAACCCAATTGCCTGGCCCCAAACGTCTGTGGTACGTTGTCTGTGCCTTTTCAGGCCGATTATTAATGATTTCCGTTCAATTTTTCATAGATGAATGTAGAGTGCAAGGTCATCAAAAGACGTGTTGATTACCAACAACAATAATAACAACAATAAATTAATAGCAGACGAGCCAGCACTGAGTTGGACAACCCGCGGTTAACGAAATCCCAAAAGGTATTTTTCTATACCCTAACCCCAAAAAAGGTACACTAAGGGCATTACAAGTTGGAATATTCAAATCGACGAGAAGCCTGAAATTATATTTATCATATTGATCAGTTTCGCTGAGCCCGCACTATATTCATCTCTTTGAAAATGGTTTGGCTAAATATAAAAAACTTTTAACAGAGATCCAGCTGCACAGCAAAAATAACTTAGGTCCCAACTAGTTTATTTATTTGAGCATATGTATTAGAGAAGAGTTCAATTTAAAATTGAATATATTTAATGCAATAAGATGTGAACCAAAATCTGTGTTCATGGATAATAAACAGATTCTCAAATCGAATCTAAGGACATATTATCTATCTTTTAAATGATATTTCTCAAACATAGCTGTCACCTATCTGAACAACATTTTAATCGAATATATATATTATGTAATTGGGCTTATACTGGGTATATTTCAGTCGATACATAAAAGTGTATTTAGGTACTTTGATGGATTGCGTTGAGAGTTAGTGTGTGTGTGTGTGTGTGTGCGATATATAGACAAATCTATTTTCCATGTACAACACACTTTACATACATAAATTCTGTTTGCATACACACAATGCCATCATTGGCAAGGGGCGCAAGATAAACCGCATTCATTTGATTTATAACAATTTAAAAGCATTAAAAATTGTACTCGTAATATAAATTTGTCGATTCATCGAGCGTTAATTTCACAATTTAAATGTTTGAAAATTGCGCTTGGATATCATATAAATCGCTGGCTGCTGAAAAGTGTAAACAAAAGTAAAGATCGTTAAACGGAAGATAGAAAGTGTAAATAATACAACTATACAGTTTGGATTTAGACTCGAATTTAAAATCTGATGCTGCACATTTATCTAGCTAAAATTTCCGATGCAGGAGTCTGCATTGAATTGTTGCAAATTTATATATGCTGCCATTAAGATACAAAACGTTGCAGTTGCAGTTGCCAATGAGTGGCAAATGTAATACAACACTAATTGGCCGCTCATGAGGCGTCTAATGCCAAATGCAGCAACGGGCGGCTGACGTCTGCCCACAGACAATGGCCAGCCAGCAGCACTCTGTGGCCAGCTTCAAATGAAACTCGTTAAATATTTATGAGGAGCACGAGGTGCATGCATACCACACACACACACACTCACACACACACACACATACAACACCAAGCCAAGCATCTTGTCCAGATGTGTAGCCCATAATTGTGCACAGATTTTGATTTCGAGTCCGCTGGATGTAGTAGCCGAGGCAACACCGCTTGCCTTGCCGTGCCTTGCCTTGCCCCTAGCCATATGCTGCATATACAGCTAGCTGTAAAAAGCCAAAGCCAAAGTGTAGTGAGTACCTGGCCCATAGCTCTCGGCGCAACACTTGAGCGCAGGACCAGAGCAGCCGAAGCAGCCGCAGCAACAACCTGTTTCGTGGGAACATTACCTACTCTGGGCCTGACTCCACCTCTGACTCCGACTGAGTGTTGCTTGGGGCTCGAGCTGCGGCGGCTCGCGCTGCAGCAACATTGCCTGACCATTCGTCGACTTTGACTCTGACTGACGGACAGACTAACCGACTGAATGACTGACTGACTGACTGACGAGCTGCCGCTGCTGCTGCTGCTCATAAATGAAACCTGTTAAATGAATGAAATAAAGTGTTATTTGCTCGGCTCACAAATGTTTCGTTGGGGCATTGGTTCTTTTTTGGTGCTGGGCTGCTTGGATTATGCGCGCCAAGGCGCGTCTTTATGCCACAAACTGTGCTCTAACTCGCTGTGTGTGTGTGTGTTTGTGTGTGTGTGTGTGTTTGTGTGTGTGTGTATGTTTCATGTGCTTGTTGTGCTCCGGTTCTTGGACTTTGTTAGCTTTTGGAACGCAGCCTCAACATGCCCCAACCTGTACGTAGTTTAATTTGATTTTTTCCGAGCTTGACTGGGCAGCCCTGCCCTTACACACATTCACACACACACACACACAAACACTCGCACATATGTGTGTGAGTGACTTGTAAATTTTTGATTCTGTTCGCTGTTATTGTTTTTGTTGCTGCCGGCCTGTTTTTTATTTATATTTTGTTGTTGTTTACCTACAGTAGTTGTAGCTGCATGTTTTGTGTTGGCTTTCAAGTTGGTCTTCAACTTGAGTTTTATTTTTAACTTAATTTCTTGGCTCGGCCTCGGCCAACTCGTCCATGCGTAATTCATATTTTACTTAAGCCGAACCCAGTTCCAAGGCACATAATTCGCAACTTTGGATCCCTGTGCATAACCATATAATTTGCGGCAACAACAATTTCTGGTCGTGTTGATCTCCAGCTCAAAAAAAAAAAAAAAAAAAGAAAACGAAAGCCGAAAGGAGAGAATGGGGGGCGCAAAACTTAAGCCAACGCGTAATTGCCATTGTCCGGCTTTAGCCCAATAAATGCGGACTTTACATCATTTAGAGTCACTCGGCAGTCGTTTATTATTTCACTCGTCTCAGGGCAGAGCTACTCGCATTTAAATTTTATTGTGTACATTTTAATTTAAATTAATATGTATTTTATTCGCAAAGCTGATGTTCCCTTTGCCTGGTACTCTCTGCCCTGGCCGGCTGTTAAAATGTTGGCTTAATTCGACAATTTAATTTGGGTTTATGCCGCTAAATACGAACACAATCTTGTGGCCAAGAAAAGGCCATTGGTCTTGGGCTCATGTGAAATGAGGAAGCTGTTCCAAATGGGAGGCGTGTTTGCGTCTCGTGTACGCCAATTTTTTGTTGGTGAAAACTTTTGGTTTTTGGATACAAATTGGAAAGGGAATTGCGAATAAAGAAAGAGATCACATATACTAAACTGATATAATTATGGTTGTTCAAACACCTTGAACAACGCAAGCGTTATTGACGGTGTTCCTGAAATCTCTTTTTTTAGGTAGCTTCTTGGAGACAACTGCTCAAGTTTTTATGAAAGAAATTTAATGGAAGAAAAATGTTTTTTAACAGTTCCATATTGCATAATCGAATTGCATTAGAATTCATAGAAATTTAATGTATTTTATCTACTTAAAATTAGTTTTCTTTTTTTCTCGCCAAATAACTGATCTTAATTAATTAAGTCTGAATAACTAAGTCTTTTAATAAATGAGTCGGATATTTTATATAGCTCTCGTTGGATTTTAAAGAATAACACAAGAATTATATTTAATGAATCTATAGAAAATATAAATTAATTTTACTTGTCTATCCAAAAAACACCATGCAACAGCATATGACTGTCATTGATAAAACCTATATTTTCCAATAGTTCTGAGAAACCCGAATCCGAAATTAATTGTTCATCTATTGATACTATTTATTGTCTTTTCATTGGCGTAACGCAAATATAAAAACTAAATCTAACTAAAGTGCATATGCCAAAGGTTATAGGTTAACTTGGTTAATAGACTATTAGACTAAGACTATTAATGAAGTAACGTTCGAAGCTAAGCAAAGCCAGAAATCGGTTGCCATTTGCCGATAGTTCAGCTGTTTAACCAAATGAATCTGTGGCAGAGACAAGGCGCCTTCCGCAAAACTAAATTTCAAGAAATATATTATATCTGTAAGTTGAGCTGAGAAAACTACTTGAAAACTACTTGCCGAAGCGCAGCTAATTTTTGTTTCATTTTCTAAATAAAGATCTTTGGCCGCTACGGATATTAATCAAAGTTAGAAACTGAGCGTTTTTAATCTTTTACACTCTTTCCAATCAAAATATGCAGAGCTGTAACAAAAGATTCAGATTGTGTTTCATATTTTGTTTTTCTACCGGTTCTGTTCTCGTTCTTGTACGCTTTGGATGCCCTGGCGCATTAGGGGTAGTCCCGCAGCCGGGGCGCCAAGCATTTTAGTTCCACTTTGGGCGCACAGACGAGGCCATACTTAGAAGAACCGAAATATGAATCCACAACATTGATGATGACTAACGGATTCGTTTACATTTTGTTCCCATGAACAAAAATATTTAATTTGATTGCCGTTTTTATGTCTTCATTAGCAAAATGCTATAAAAGTAATAAATTAGAGATTGCGGCTTTTCGAAAACGCTTTATTTCCGTGTGTGTGTGTGCTTGTGTGTGCGTGTGTATTTATGTATGTTCGTAAGTCTGTAATTTGGCCCATGCATGAAGATTAACGCCTGATTAATGAACACGATTATTCATAATTCTTATCACTGGGCCCCTTACAAATAATTGAAACATTTTCGCGGCGGCGGCCTCTGTGACTGCATTCAATGCTAATTCGACTTCATAGAATTTGATTTAGAGATCATTAAGAGCGAGCGCGAGCACAACATGGACATGGACATATACATGCGCTTCCTTTTGCTGCCATTATTGATGATGCGTCTTCACATACGTACGCACCTGTGTATGCCTGTGCATGCGTATGTGTGTGTGTGTGTGTTTGTGATTCCTCTGTCTGCACATTTGCGGCACGCAGCTCGTCAATCAATTGACCAGCCAACTTGCAACCGGTTTGTGCTCCACTTCCAATGCACACTTTTTATACCCTGAACCCATTAAAAAGTTTTAAAAAGGGTGTATTGGTTTATGCACTCGTATGTAACAGGCGGAAGAAAGCATCTCCTATTCTCTCTATACTTCATAAGGGAAATAGTTGAGTGTGATATTTGCTTCCATTTTCATGACAACGATATATACAGATTTTAAGACAAAATACACCAAAAATCTTTTGAAGGCTCTCGCATAATATACATGGAGTGGGAATATTTCACTTTTTGAACCCCTTCCCCACTTACCGTGTGTGTGGGGTAAAGGTAACATGTGTTTGTAAGCATATGGATTTGTATGTATAGAAGGAGTGTGTGTAACGGTCGCTTAACACTGGGGTAAGGGTATCTCCTGGAGTGCTCTTTCGACTAGTGAGCTCTGACTTAACATCGTTTTTTTTTAGCATACCCTAACAAAAAAAGGAAGGGGTCACCTCGAAGGTTTCTGCACTTAATCATATATAATTTTCTTAAAGACTAAGTTTAAGCAATCAAAAAGTCATATATATAAATATCCGGCACTTTTGAATTGGCAAATATATACATAACTTATATTATATTGAAATCAAAAATAAACGATTCACGACAACTCGAACTAACATGAAAGTTTCAGGAATATCCAAAAAATTATAATTGAAATGTATTAATAATAAATATTTAAATATTTAAGAATTACAATTATTATTAAATGACTAGCCTTAAAGCAATAAATAATAATAATCATAATATTAAATATAATAAAACAATTATATATGTATGAGAGAAAAATAAGAAGAATTTAATTGCTGAAATGTGTTTCGCGCCCATCCCCTATACAAATAATTTGTGTGGATGTCTCCTGTTTTTCTTAATTTTTTTTAATCGTTACGCTTTTGAGATGATAAGCGTGTGCTAAATATATATACAAATAGTATTTGCTATAAAAGCTGCAGATTAATCTAAAAATTCGCGAATGGCCGTTCAGTCTTCGAAGCACAATGATCAAGTCTGGATCTGTTCTAATCGCATTTGTGCTCTGCCTGTTGGCGGGCGACGCTAATAGCTCATTATCAGGTAAGCTATATATACAAATACATATATATAGACTTATGTTTTAATTGAAACAACCCACCGAATTAGTTACCTGCAATGGCAATCCACAGCAGGCTTACCAGAAGATTAACTCGAAGTACTACTTTATATGGCACACAAAGGTTTCCTGGTTTAATGCAGCACACGTATGCCGGCGATTGGGCGGAGATCTGGTTCTTATCGAATCAGAAGAGGAGATGACGTCTGTTTCCAATTTTCTACTGAGCCAGGGCTATGACGGCTCCGCTTGGTTTTGGACATCGGGCAACGATATTACGCAAAATCGTCGTTTTCAATCAATAACAAACGGAATGCCATTGTCCTATACCAAATGGTCACATGGCGAGCCTGATAATGCAGGTGGAAATGAGCATTGTGTGCATTTGTGGTTACGTGATGGCTCCTTCAAAATGAACGACTGGATATGTAATGAAAGGGCTCAAGTCTTATGTCAAAACCAAAATCACACACGTTGCTGGGAGGCTTATAATTAAGACTGTCTGGTTTGGTTTTTTATCTCAATTAAATTTGTGCAAATAACCTTATTTTGGCATTTTTGAGAATTTTCAATTTAATTAATGGACGCAACATTTTAGTACATAGTATAAAAGGTCGAACCACAATTGTTATCAAAACGGCAAATACAAAGTTCATTTTGAGTTTTTTTTTTGGCAATGTCCAAATAACAATTCGCATATAACAACATTTAAATTTGACTATTTTGAGTTATAAAAATGTATGTTCATAAGAAACTACCAGTTTGAGAAGTTCCAATATAACGTTTTTTCTAGATATTCCAAGCTGTTGTTACACTATTCGTTTGAGGCTGGTCTTAATCTTATTCAAAAATCATAATAAGCTTTTGATGACGTCTATTTATACCCTGTATTTGTATTTGTGCAAAATCCAAATGTATGTAACAGGCAGAAGGAAACATCTCCGACCCCATAAAGTATATATATTCTTGATCAGCACCAATAGCCGAGTCGATCTAGCCATGTCCGTCTGGCTGTCTGTCCGTCTGTCGGTCTGTAAGTCTGTCCATATGTATGAACGCAAGGATCTCAGAACATATAAGAGCTAGAGAAATTTTAGATGCAGTTGCTTCTAGTGCCCGCGCAGATCAAGTTTCCTTCCGATAATCGATAACTTACTCCGTTTCCAAGCAATCGATAAAAGTCGATATCGATATCCTGTTTTTTTGGGAAATTTTGTTAAATAATAAAAGCTAGAGTCACCAAACTTCACATATAGCTTCTAAAATAGAATATATATATGCATTTGATGTTGAAGGAAGAGGGTTCAGGGTATCCCCTAGTCAGAAGCTCCCGACTAAAACCTCTTGTTTTAAGAATGGGGTAAATAAATTTTTATCTATATACATGTCCGAAAACTGTTGCAGTTGGATGCCTATGCCTAAGATCGAACCAAGATCACACTCTTTCCCCTCTAAAAAATCACAAATCACAAAAAATCACAGTTTGAAAGCAACTGCTATACAGACACAGATTCATTAAGCCACTCATACAGAAGATGCCTAACGACTAACTTAAGCAGTCAAACACTGTGAACAGGTTATAGAGCAGTTGGGAACACCCGATGAAAGTTTGCTTTGATTTTTTTCTTAATATGATTATCTAAGCATGTGTTGATTTTTCCTGCCCAGCGTTCGCGGCGCTTTTCCAACTGTCAACGGCGCACAGCCGTCGAATGATTCGCAGATTCAGTTTGACAGACGATCCGGTTTTTCATTAATGAACATGAGCGAGACTGTGGAGGAACACACGCACCGAACGCGACAAACACGACACAACACGGCTATGGTCATTTGATTTATGGCATGGGCCTAGTTAAAGGGTAGACACTGAGAGATATTCGGCAGTACGTTTGAGTCAGTCAGTTGGCCAGTTGGCCAGGCTCCAGGGCACCCTAATGAAGATAATTTATTATGCGATGCCGTTTAATTAAAATCAGATAACCAGAGATCGTTCGCTGGCCCTCAACTCCTTCAAGCTGCATGCATACATATACGAACGTATATCCATTGGGCTGCCCGGCTCCAAGCGTTCCGGCAACTGGCATTGTCAGCTCCTCAGCCGCCGCCGCCGCAGCTGCCGCAGCATTCCCAGACTCTGTCTGAAGCTCTGAGGAAATGCTCTGACGTTTGGTAGTTGTTGCTGCCACTGTTATCATACCCTATGTCCATTGAAAAAGGGGTACCATGTTTTGTTGGTTGGCCTATTCTTGCTCAGCATATGTCCTTCTGCATGTCAAATCTCAAGATCGATATTTATCTGTATTATAGCTTACATACAATTTGTAATATATATGTACTTCCGTAAGCAGAACGGGTCTATCATTCATCAATCAGTAAAATAATATCAATAAATATATAAAATAATCGACTTTATCGATAGTTTCTCCCATTTCTAAAATACCGATATGTATCGATTCTCATAAGACCAAGATAATATGAAAAGAATCATTTTTTAATCTAGAGGCCCCATTTAGGACATGAAAAATTCATAAAGTTCAGACCATAAGCACGAATGCTACTCAGGGATGCATTCATCACACTGTGTGGCAAGGGGAAGAAGAGACATAGCCGCTGCATGCCTACTTAAGTGCGTTAGAATTTGAGATAATAAAGTGTTATTTATACACATACAGATGGTATATTAAATATAAAGTTTTACAAAGGCAGCTCCTCTTAAGGTTTAAGGGTCACTTTAAGGGTATCGCCAAGTCGTGCACTCCCGACTAGAGCACTCTTGCTTGTTGTTGTTGTTGTTATTGTTAATTTCCCAGGCGCAGGCCAACAAGATTTCGCGTTAAGTTCAACAACTAAAAGCAACAAAGTTGTAGCCGGTCAACGTCGTCGTCGTCGTCGTCAAACGTCGCCGGTGGCAGCTGCGACTGCCCCTCAGTTTCGATTGCCATACATGATTGGGCATTGGTTCTTTATCAGGATCTTGTTTAGGCCATCTCGGTGCTTTGTTGCCGTTCGAGTTGGACTTTTAGTTCGCCCCTTTATTGTGGTTGCGGCCTTCATTATCAATCCTATGCAAATGATTTTTAATTGTCTGACCGGCTTGTTAAGGCCGCTGGAAATCTCTATTTAAACGCTTGTCGAAACGGCTAAATGACTACTTAAGTGTCTGGGACCACACAGCAAGCAGAGGCATGACTCAGGACGTGGCCAAAATGCTGTCGGCCATGGCCAATACGCAACGAACGGATCGTAAATATTAATTGAACGTAGCGAAAATTGGTATGCGCCCATTTTTGGCACTTTCGCGCATTTGCATAGCCAAAATGTTTTGAGAGGGGGCGGTAGCCGGGGTTTTGCGCTCACGAAAATCTACATTTCACTTTACTAAGTAGGCGGAGCATAGACGAATGTCTAGCGGCCATTTAAGAGCGACTGAAGCTTCAGTTTAAGAGCAGCATTTGCTCTTTGGCCAAAACCAAGCAATGCCTCTTGTAGACGGCGAAAGAGAGAGAAGACCTCTCTCTCTCTCTCTCTCTCTGTCTCTGTCCATTATTAAATTCGCTTAGCAATGCAGCTCAGAAATCAATCACAGGTGCAGCTCTGCGGCACAGTTTGAGAGCCGCTGGAAATGCTAAAAGCAAGTTTCCTTGCGTGGTCGCCGTATCATAAATCAAGCCGGCAAAGAGTGTGAAATTTTTACCAGCCAACTTTATGTGTGTCGTGCGCATTTTTAGCCATTTATGACTTAATTTCAATTACACATATTTGGCCAAATTATTTGCTGACACTTTGGGGGCAATTAAAATGGCAACACGTGCAACCCAACACGGCCAAAGATGCGAACGGCTTTTAATTAAAAAACCTTACCACAAAAGTCGCCCAGCTGCATTTGGCAAGGCCTTTAAAAAGCATCTATCATATTGACAGCGACAGCAGGAACTAAAGATATTATTTTACTAATTTTATAATGCAAATCCGGTTCGAAACAGGATTGCCAATAAGATTTTTATCATTAACAAACCCAATTAGTAGCCAAAAAAAAAAGGAATAACTGAAACTGAACCCGATGAACTATGATATCAGCGGATATGACTGATCCTAGGATATGAGGAGAAGATAGGCCATTTTCCGAAACATCTTCGAGAACGATCTCGGAAATTTTTAAGGGCAAGATCGGTCAAACAAAAGGTACGTCTGTTAAGCAATTTTTTGAAAGATATTTTCCAGACGAAAAATTACATTTTTTTTTGCTAAGATATCTTGACCGGAAAACTATATTATATTGGATCGGATAGAAGTCTACAAAGGTATTTATTTTTGGCGTGCAAAAGAAGCTTTTTACTCTGATTATTTAAATTGGAAAATGTGAGCTGTGAAAATTCCTAGTTCCCAAATCTAGGGGCGAAGCGTTTGCTTGAAATGGTAGTTGATTTAAATTAAAGATCACTAAGACTTGAAAATTTATGAAGTCTATCAATCAACTCTCTATTAACAAAGTCTTTTTACTACTTTGAAAGTTTGATTTGCTATTAGTAGAAAATGCCTTTGTTATACTTTATATTACATCTATCTAGTGTCTTATGTAATCCAATAAATGGGCAACAATTTCAATTTGTCAAATTGCAATTGTTTTGGCCACATGAGTTCTGCTGTGCCCGCGGCGCACCTTGCGGCTCGGAGCCGTCCACAGTTGACGGCAAGGTGCAGCAGAGAACGGCTCCAGTTTCGGTGGACAACGCCCCAGAGCCCTCAGCTAACCCAGCAAACGGTGGCATCGACTTTAGAAAGTCAGCTCCAAAAAAAAAAAAGCTTAAATCGCTGCGCTTAAAACGGTAAAGCCAAAGCCTTTTCCTTTTGCCAGCAACAGGAGCGGAAAAGCAAAGACGTAAAAGCGGAGCCGACATCGAAAGCCTATATAGTATATATGCACGTATATAACTCATTGCAGACATTTGGCCTTTTATTAATTGTTTGACGGCGCCCGTGCCCATGAAGCTGCTACTCTCCCAGAACCCCCCAACAAAGCCCCCCACCACCACCTGGATTTTGCTCGCTCTGTGCCAGTGTCTGGGCGTGATGAGAAATTTAATATTGGCAAACGGATAAAACCGCCAGATAATTATACATTTTGAGTGGCCCAAGCTGCAGTTGTTGCAGTTGGCTGCTGGCTGCCGCTGCTGCTGTCTGAAGGCCCGGCTATTTGGCTGACTGGCGCTGGCTTACTGGCCACCAGTTGGCAGTTGCTGTTTTTTTTTTTTTTTTAGTTCATGATAGTATAAGATTTCATTTCATTAAAGTGCATCACGACGGACACTGCGGACAACAGACAACGGCTAGTGGAATCAATGAGCGGCCGCTAGCATAGTTGAGCCGCTGCAGTCATTGGCCTCTCTGCCCGTCCCGCTGCCCGGTGGCTAGCCAAGCAGCTACCAGCAAGCGGCAGCTAGCAGCCAACAGCCAGGCAACAAAACCTTCCTTGCTTACTTTTCTTCTTATTGGCAGATTACGGCAGCGGGGTGGGCCGCTGGTACGTACCAACTTATAATCAAATCCGATAAAAAATTTCATTATTGCTGCGGCAGGGGCAACAACAGCAACAACAACAGCAGCGCCCATAACTGTTTTGCAGGTAATCTGTGATGTTGTTGTTGTTGTTGTTGTTGTTGTTATGATTGTTGCTGGCTGCACTTAATTTTCGCATGCGCACTGAGAGCTCATGATCGCGATTTCTTCGTTCCGTTCCCTGCCGTTCCGCAGCGAACGCCATTTTGATTTTTGGTTCTCAGCCACTGAAACTCTGGGGTCAGCAGCAGCCGCGTCCAAGGAATAGAAAGAAGCTTTGATTTGAAATAGCAGTCTCTACTGTGTTAGTTGTTGTTGTTGTGCTGGCGTTGCTCTAGCAACATAAATTGGGACGTGATTATGAAATAATTGCAGATCTATTTTGTAGCTTGTAACTTGGGTCTTGCGCAATGTACGGCCAAGCTGAAGCCAATCAGTCGCTAGTTGATTCAAGATCGGCTCATGATGAGAACGTGTTGAGGCAACAACGCGATCGCAACACCTCGGGGAGTTTGACACGAACAGAAGCAGTGACAGGGCGACAGTTGATGCTTGACAGCCATATCACAGCGATCACTAAGGGACTACAAACAATGGTAAAAACTAAAAAAAAAAAAATTGCAACTCTTATTCATTACAATTGTGTGTACATTGTGTACAGCTTAAGCGGAAGTCAACTGCAAGCATGCGCTTTTCAAATCTTATCTTATCTTATCTATATTTGTATCTAAAAATATATCTACTGAATGACTGGCTGACTGATTGGTGGTGATCTAGCTAAGGCAAGGTTTACAGTAGTTATATTATGTGATGATGTGAAAATTCTTAGAAAATTTTTATTTTGTATTTTAAACTTTTCAGTTCAATTCAACTTTGAAGATCTTTGAGAAAACTATTTTTTTTTTAATCATTCTCTATCGCCTGACTGAAAATGAGACTTAGTGTTACACTTCTTTCTTCTTAAGCCATCCGTATTATTCATCTTGTATAATTGTATATAGAAAACTTGGAACTTTACTCACCTTGACCTATATTCCGTTCGCCAAGCATATCAATTGCAAACTCTGTGGCGAACAACAGTGACACCCAGAAGAAACTCACGTCATGCGAAATATGGGCATTTCCCGTCCGCAGCTACTTGCAAGTCCGTTGCAGCTCGGCTACTGCTCGTTTGTTCGCATATGCAAATTAAATATAATTTCAACACTCGCAATGCTGTTGATTCTTTTGCTGTACGTCCATAATTTACATGAGGTTAACACGCAAGCAAACAGGCCGCAGCAGACGCTTCGGGACTGGCCTTGATTATCTCCTGGAAATCGAATGCACGCACAGAGCATACAGTGCGGCTAAGGTAACAGCAGCAACAATAGCTGGATCAGCAACAGGAGCAGCAGGAAAGCGCATCAAGTTTGTAAAGTTAAAAAGAAATTCTATTGCAGCGTTGAATGTTGAAATATTGCCAAATCATGGCTCTGAAGTAAATAAATTTCCACGCCACCGCTCGCCGTGACCGCTGAACTTCTGAAGTAGGCAGGGCAGGGGCAGAGACACAGGAGCAGAAGCAGCAGCAGCAGCAGCAGCAGCTAAAATGCCTGGCCGTGTATAAATAAGTAACCTGAGCTGCGCAACACGTTGCCTGACAGTCCAAAAACGGCACACGGCTCGGCTGGGTTCGGATCGGATCGGATCGGCTGGGCAGCGAGTTGGTTGCCAACTTGTTTAGATGCCGCTGCAGCAGCAGCAGCAGAAGCTGCCTGCCCCTTTTGCAGATTGCAGCAGTTCGCGTGTGCGCCTGGCGGCTTTTTGATTTATTTGCGATTTATGCACTTGGCTGCTGCTGTCAGTTTGCTCGAGAGTCGGGTCCCGGGGGTGGCTCCTTTCCACATTTGCGCGCATCCACTTGACCGATTTCCACAAGCCAGAGATTGCGTCTCGCAGCTAGAGCTCATGCTCTTTATTCTCAAACAAATGATAAACGAAATATCTATAATATATACAGACAAGCAATGCTTATATGTATGTACTATATGTGTAGACTCGAAAGGCATCGAAATTTAGTTACGCTACGCGTGTTAACCGATGTGATGGAAAGCATGTGAAGTTCTTGTTTGCGTACATTAATCGTCTGCAGCTGCCCAGCGGATTATCGTTGTGAAGTAGTTATCAGTTAGATAACAGAAATACGCGATTATACGGCAGGGGGCAGCGGGCTAAGCGCTTGAGGGCGCCTTGTTGGCGAAAAACCACATAAGGCCCATTAGGCAACTGGGCGGACTATTGTTGACGGCGCCTTGCTGCACCATACGCTTGGCCTCTTCCAGTGACAATTCCACCACTTCAATCAATTCATCATCGACGCCGCCGCCGCCGTGCGCTTTATCCGCATCTGTCACCTCGCAGTAGTACATGGCCTGCTTGGCGCCCGATGAGCCCACACCAGATCTGCAAGTGCCGAGCGTTGGAGTCATTTGCTGTTAGCAAGTTAACCGCCTCCATGACATACCTATACACCATGACTTGCTCGATGCGCTCCACGGGCACATCGTAGCCGCACTCCTCCAGCATCTCCTCGCGAGCGATTTCTTGCCAGCTCATCGACTTATCCACAATGCCGGCGCACAATTCCAAGGTGACGCCAATAGAAGGCGGAAAAGCCTTCAGATCGGCCTTGTCAAAACCACCCTTCTCACTGGCAATCACACCGTGATAGACTGCCGGGCGAAACTGACGCACCAGCACAAGTTTCTGGCGCGTTGTGTTAAATAAGACAATCGCAACGCTGTCGTGCACTTTCAGTAAGTCCCAGTTCTTTTCGACGCCATTTTGCACGTAATACATACGGAACGGTTTTACATAGGGCGAATCCTCGGGCAGCGGGCCCAACCAGATCTTGGTAATGTTTTCCATTTTGGAATAAATCAAACTGCAGCCAACAGCTGATTTTGGCAAAAACAAGTGACAAGCTAGACAGAACAAAAATACACGCACACTTAAAGCTTTTTGACGTTTCACACTTATCGTTTTATGGTCACACTCAAATTTAAATTTAAATCTTGTTGCACAAAAACCATAGTGTGCCTATAATTGTGCCTGGACCGCTATTTAATGTTGCGCCCTTCTGGACTAAAGTCTTAGCCTCATCAATTGATAGCTCCACAACTTGAATAGCTTCATCTCCAGTGCCACCGCCATCGGATACTTTTTGCTCATCGCAAACTTCACAGTAAAAAAATGTGAGTGCAGCGCTGGAGGCGCCAACGCCAGATCTGAATTCAAAGATGCGCTCCATCTTGTCGGCGGGCACATGATAGCCACATTCTTCGCGAACTTCTTCGCTAGCTATGTCAGCCAAACTTTTGGTTTTGTCAACCACTCCAGCACAAGGCTCCAACGTCACCCCCAACTCGGGCGGAAAATGCATCAAATCAACTTCTTCCTTGGGTATTTCGAGAGTATTACCTGCTAATATGCCGTGGTACACCGCTGGTCTAAATTGACGCACATAGACAAGCTTTTTTCTTGAAATATTGTACACGACTACCAACACACCGTCATATAATTTAACTATATCTCGAATCTTTTCTTTCCCATTTTCAACGTAGTGCATTTGGCACGGTGCTATCCATTTAGAATCCTTGGGCAACGGTGTAAACCAAATTTTTGTTATTTGACTTAACTGTTGTCCATGACAATTAATTGCATCCGAGCTGCGAAGGCGTCTCAAAGCCAGGGCGGCAAAAGACTTCAACATTATCGATAACCAAACAGCCAAACTCGTTGGCAGCTCTTCGATTGTTCGTGTTGGAAAGTGTTTTTATTGTGCAAGTAAAAAAGCGAGTGCTGTAAAGGAGAGAAAAATATTCTGACATTTTGTTGGGGCGAAAAGACGTTCGTCGGTGTGTATAAGATTTTGTTTTATTTTTATTAGGTAATGGGAAATTTTTCAAAACATCTTTAAAATAGCAAGCATACGAAACATTTAAAAAGGCTCAAAGAAATAAGCGAAAATGCTGCGCTCCAGACTCACACAGGCAGCCTCTGCCGCTCAGCGTGCATTCTCCACGAGCCCCAAAGTGCTGGCCGTCAAGCAGATGACGGTACGCGATGGACTTAACAGCGCCCTAGACGACGAGCTTGCCCGCGACGACCGCGTATTTCTGCTCGGCGAAGAGGTGGCACAGTATGATGGTGCCTACAAGGTGAGTAAAAGATTTGACTTTGCCACTTGTAAGATGATTACGTAAACAGGCCAAGTGACAGCTCGCAGTGACAGCTGCTGTGATTAGGGGTTGGCGCGGGGCCCGGTAAAAAGTTGCAACGGGTTCACCTACCAACTGCTGATTACAATTTTGAGCTCATATGTTTTGCTTCTTGAGCTGCGTGATTTGCGAAGGTCACGCTTAGATTGTCTGATCCGATAATGCACGCATCGATAGTGTACGCAATCGATAAATCCCTTTTGTTTACAATCAAATGGTTGAAGTGAGATATAGTTTTTGATTTGTTAATTGCTACCAATTAAACTACCACAAAGTCGTCTATAATTCAACACAAGTAATCAATGAATATAACTTTAACTTTTATGGATTTTCGAACTGAAATTTAAATACAGATATTTTGCTAGAAAAAAAGACAAGTATTTCTTAGCTAAGCTTCTCCTTATTTTAATTGACCCGCCAGAGCACTTATATGATTATTAGTTAGTTATGGATGAAATGTCACTGTCTTTATTTGGGTATATGCTCACAGTTATTTACACAGAGACTAACAGCCATTCTTTATATCCAGGTATCTCGCGGCCTTTGGAAGAAGTATGGAGACAAGCGGATCATCGATACGCCAATCACAGAAATGGGCTTCGCCGGTATTGCAGTCGGCGCTGCCATGGCTGGGCTACGTCCCATCTGCGAGTTCATGACCTTCAATTTCTCTATGCAGGCGATCGATCATGTGAGTAGCACGCACCTATACCGCCAGTAGCTGCCGTTACACCCACCGCCCACACACACACACACGCCACGAGCAGTAGCTTAACTACTCATATTATCTCATGGAAATACAGAACACGTCAACTCCAAATTTATGTGCCTATATGCCGCGTTAGCTGAATATCAATTCAAGTTTGTCACACAATCCGCAAAATATAAATTGCCTTCACTTTAGCGTAATGGGATAATATGGGTCTCAAAATCTGGTTGAGCTGCTGCTGTAGTACAATCTAACTGTCATGCGGACATTTAGCCAAAACGATTGATTGACTAATTCCACCCATATTATCCAATTATGTGCAGGCTAATTCGCTTAAGCCCGCCAACCACAACGATAGGCTCCTCTTGCGTCCATTGGTCAGGCCACAGCCCATTGGTGATTCGCCACTGCTGCACAAGAAGATTATCGAGAGTCCGCGCTCCAGTCTCCTAACGGAAATCAATGACATACTACAGAGAGAGCGTGTTGGCGAAATAATTGCACCTCCGCTGGACAGGAGCAAACCCGACAAAATGGAAGCGGCGCGTCTGATTGTTATTCGGCGGCGCAAGATGAAGAAACACAAGCTAAAGAAGCTGCGTCGCAAGATGAAGTTCGAGTGGGCAAAAGTGCGCCAGCGACGAGAAATGCGCAAGGAGAAGGCTTTCCAGGCACAGCTAATGTCACAGATCAAACAGGCAGAGAGCTTTAATGCCGAACAATATGTGGCCGAGGTGCTGCGCCAGGCCAACGAGGTGCCTCTTCCCCGATACTGGAAAGGACGCCGCCTGCCCGCATTTATAATTAAGCAGAAACTAGGCATTAAGTAAAGCAAAAAGTCAAGAAAATAAAATGCGAGTGTACAAACTTGAATTTATATTCAGCTGAGCTTTCTGAGAAATTATCAATTAATTAGTTGAATCAATTGAAAAGAGTTTCCTGCCTAACATAATTTGATAATCAACCAACGCTGCAATTTATCCAAGTATATGTATATTATATTATCAATGAGCACTATCTGCTTTCACCATTAGGTTATAAACTCAGCAGCCAAGACATTTTACATGTCTGCTGGCGCCGTCAACGTCCCCATCGTGTTCCGTGGCCCTAATGGTGCCTCCGCTGGTGTTGCAGCGCAGCACTCACAATGCTTCGCTGCTTGGTACGCTCACTGCCCAGGATTGAAGGTGGTGTCACCCTACGACACAGAGGATGCACGCGGTTTACTTAAGTCTGCCATACGTGATCCCGATCCGGTTGTTGTGCTGGAGAACGAACTGTTGTACGGTACTGCATTTCCCGTTGACGACAGCGTGGCCGATGTTGACTTTTTGATACCCATTGGCAAGGCAAAGATCATGCGTCCGGGCAAAGACATAACAATAGTGGCGCATTCCAAGGCTGTGGAAACGGCGCTACTCTCGGCCGCCGAGCTGGCTAAGAAGGGCAAGTTTAAGCGGGAACTTAACTGTTATATTAACATTATAATCTTATAAATTGTGGGTTGCAGGCATCGAAGCTGAAATCATTAACCTACGTTCCATTCGCCCCCTGGACATGGAAACCATTTTTAATTCAGTCCGCAAGACACATCATTTGATCACCGTAGAAAACGGCTGGCCTCAGCATGGTAAGTGGCCAGCTAAATCTAACTCTTACCTTTACACTTATATTTTTCTGTTTCACGCAGGCGTTGGTGCTGAGATCTGTGCTCGCTTTATGGAGGACCAGGCGTTCTTCGAGCTAGATGCGCCCGTTTGGCGTTGTTGCGGTGTTGACGTGCCCATGCCATATACAAAGTCATTGGAATTAAATGCACTGCCCCGTGAGCACGATGTTACAGCAGCTGCTCTAAAGGTTCTCGGCAGCAAAGCGGGCAAGAAATAAACGAGAACGAAAACATACAAACCACAGGCACATGCTAACTAAATTAATTGCCCTCAACGAAATCGATAGGCATAGGTTGTCCAAAATTGTAAATGCGCGGCAAATCGAAAAGTGTAATTGTTTTTATTGGGCCCCATCGATAGCGTTTTGTTACCATATGCAGCATACTAGTTGAATTAATTATATTTGGTTATCGAAATCTCTGCATCAAATAAAATGTACAACTATTTTACATTGGTAGCTTATTTCTTAAATTTACATAGAAATTTCAAAAGTGGCGGCTACATTGCTTGCAGCCCTGATAGTTGCGCACTACTGCTAAACACTGACAGCAGCAACACAACGTTACCCAACACTCCTGCTTTGACAGGGGGAAAAAGTATCAATAACAAAAACAATTATCAATGAAAAATCAACTACGCATACTAAGTGCAATGATTTGACTGTAATGGCAAATAGCTCCAGCTCCGATGAAAGCTCCAAAGCACCTGAAAATTTTCAATTATCAAGCGCATCTACAAACGAAGACGAGGACGATGTCAATGTCTGTGATGGCGTAGCTTACAGAAAGAAGCATCCAAATTGCGATGTGCGCGTAAAGCCAACAGCTGGTGGCGCCTCCACAGGTCTGCGCTGTCCACTGTGTTGCAGGCACCAGCGACGGCTCCATTGTCGGACTTGTGTCAAAAATGGAAATATTACTCATAGTTCTGCCGAAAAATCCGAAAGGTTGTTACTCATTCACACACATGTACACACACACACACACACACACAAAGAAAAATAAATTATTCAAATCTTTTTAGCCTTACAGAGAAACAGCAGAAATATATAAACCTGCAGGCGGGCCTGAAGAACTACAGCAATCGGTATGAGCACCTCATACAGCAGCATAAGTGTAACGAGAATCGCATGATAGCGATCCGTGCAAAACAGGAACAGCTGCAGCTATTGCAACAGCTGATCGGCAGCACAACGCAACGCCTGCATATGCTAAGCGAGCAGAGGGATGAACTGCGTCATGCCAATGCTGAGAAACGCAAAAACCTGCCCAAGTATCCCACCAAGGTGAAGATGCTGGAAGACTATGTGATCGATCGCTCTATGCGTATTGATAAGCTGCGCCAGCAGCACATGAGTCTGTTAGACAGCATCAAGCAGACAGCCCGCCGTGACATCAAACAGCTTGTCACCTACATATTTCCCATATCGGAGGTGGTGCTGAAGGACGAGCAGCAGCGAAAGGTGTGCGCCGAGCGCAGTGAAGATGCCGAAACAATTGCAGCACTGGCCGATGCCAAAAACACTTCATATATACGCGGCAAATGGGTGTTCCATGGCAGCGGCATCAGCGAAGTGCAATATCGCATAGTGGGACCATCGTTGCCCGCCAACGGCGACTACTCCGCCTATCTTGACTGGCTGTCCGACAACAAGGACGATGTGCCCAAAGCCACGGCCAATGAGATAACGCCCAGCCGACTTGAGGCCTATCGCATAGTTGGCGCACTTACCTACACGACACAGCTGACGCAGCTGCTCAGCTTCTATCTGAATGTGCGGCTGCCGCACAAGATTGCCTACGGCGATTTCTGCCGCAAGCTGCTCAACGAGGAGCAGTTTCTGCGCAAGGTTTGTCGACTTAACAACAACATCATGTATCTGGCCTACTCGCAACAGGTGAAGCTGCGTGCGCTCAACGAACAGCATACGCTCGAAAATATACTGGCCATCTTGGATCTAGATCGCAGCGATTTGGGCCGTTACGGTCATTTGGACGTGACCAATGCGCCTCTCATGAAATCCGTGGACTCGCTTCTCATTGGCATTGAGACGACTACGGAATCTGAATCTGAAGGTTGGAATTTGTTCAAATATTATAATATTAATATATAAGCTAAACATAATAAGTTTGTGCTGTAAATACAACTAATCGATGTATCTCCTTGCAGATGAGAGTTCGTTACGTCTGGACTGGGAGGCAGTGCCGAGCGTCAGCGTGTCTCAACCAGAACTCACAGAGTCCAATCTGATACCTGCGGTGGCACAACAATCCACCATAGCCATGGCGGCCAATCGCATCACCTCAATGCTTCGCTGGATCAAGTGAACCACTTACCTGGTTGCTGCGTGCGTGTGTTATATCTCTTCAATTAGGTTAGGTTGGTTTGGGCTGAAGGGGCGGTAGAGCGGGGAGCCTTCATGAGATAACCATCCATAGAAATTATGTAAAATATAACCAATGGAAATGTCTCCCCGAATGTATGAGAATTATTGTCACAGTTTTCTTGGGTGTTATTGATGGCTGCTGTTTTTATGTGCATAGAAGGAACTAATTTTGAGTAGACTACGCGCTTTTGTTTTATATTTTATTTCATAACTTATTTTTCTTTTATTTAATAAAAATTGATTCACTATAAATAACCTGATACAACTCGATTGATTCTTAATTCTTTCAAAGTACATACTTTAAGTTGGTGGACTTGATTCTTCAAAAATGAGAAACGAAACAAACAGAAGAAATACCAAAACATCACATCCGGCACACACACACACACCGAACCCGGCATACCCTTACTTTATGCATACGCGCGTCATTTGATTGTTCAGCATGTCTTGCAACCCATAAACTTTTTCAAGTTTTTTTTTTCCTGGCAGTGATGCAGACGCGCAAGATAAATGTACAAAAGTAATTAATGCCGAGTAGTGACAAGGAAAGGGGCGGGGGGTAAATGACTAATGCTTATGAAACCTACAAACTAAACGTATTAATTCCCTTAACTCTGGGAGATAGATATTTATAATGGTCAACTTAGAATCGCTTAGGGAGCGTGTGTGTGCAATCCATATACCTAAACAAACTTTGTCGGCAGTTGCGCCGCTTGCGCCGTGTTTGCTGCCATATCGGTAATCCCATCGACAGCGGTTGCGGACGGCGGGGAAGGCTTCAGAAATACTTGTGGCAGTGTTGGTGTTGTTGTTATTGTATTTGCTGTTGCAGTGTGAGTTGAGGAGCTGGCCACCTGAGCGGCAGCCAGGGACCCATTCAGTAAACCCAATTGCGCATCGTACGCATCATAACGGGCGGAGGCGCTCATCGAGGAGAGCACCAGTGCCGCAGCTACTGCCTGCTCGTGATTATAGAATGCCGACACCGACACCGATTGGGGCTGTGTGGCATTCCCCGTATGTCATTGATGCGTGGAGGCGCCAGCTCCCGCTCCAGCACCACTGCCCGCACCAGCACCAGCACCCTTGAGGCCGGCGGAGAGTAGCGAACACTTTGACCATTTCATTTGCTTCTCGAGCGCCGATAGGTCCGATAACTGTTTCATTATCTGCGGATTGCGACTGAGATCGTAGCCAACAGTAGACGTAGTGGTGGACGCCGTATTTGCGCGTATGACGCCGGATCCAATCTTGACGGCAGCATTGTTGTTGTTGTAGATGTACATGTTGTCCAAGTTAAAACCAACCGCACCATTAAGTCCATTAGGCACCGTACCCGCTGTGCTTATTACAGATGTCGTTTTACTCTTCGGGTTGCTTTTCGACCTGGCCTTGGTGTGGCCTGTGCTTATATGCTTGACCACCGCAGGATAGACGCCTACAATTTCCACGCCATCAGACTCGCTGCTGCTCTCACAACGCACTACAGCAGGTGGTACTGGTGGCGGCGGTTGTGCTGTCGACACCTGAACTGGCTGCCACTTAGTGGCCGCCAGCTGCTGCGATGTCTGCAATATGTCGCTGGGACTCTTATACTCGTCTAGATTGATGACATGTGGCACAGGACGTGCTGCGACGACGCTCGTTGTGGAATGTAATGCACTAGGTGACTGACTGTTAATGGGTGCACTGACGCTGACCGACGCAGGGTTCAGCGACGCGGGCGTTATAATGTTATAGATGCCGTGCTCCGTCGTTTTGGTGGGCGAAGCTAGCTCCAGCATACTGGCTGCTGCGGCTACAACTGCTGCATTAAGCGCCGCTGCCTGCTGCGAAGTGCTGGGCTGCGACATCAGCGTGTCCAGCTGCGTCATTGGCTGTGGTGATGGTTGCTGTTTCTTCTTCTTGGGCGGCTTGCTGCACTGTTTTGAATGTAATGTGGAACCACCCATTGTTGGTTTCTCTAGCTTGCGCTTCAGACTGGTCGATGAGGCACTTTTAACGGAATCTGTATCGGAATTGGCACGCGAGCGACTCTGCGAGGCAGTTACAGTGAGCTCATCGAACTGCTTCAGGTAGTTGTTGACAGCTGGCAGCGACATCGTTTCAATGGCAACTGGTGCCATCTGCGACGCGTTGTTGATTTGTGACATCTGTGCCAATGTGGCAGCCAGCTGTTTTTGGAACTTGATTTTTGGCGGCTTAGCGCTCGGCTGTTGCTGTGTCGTGGTCGTGGCAGCAGCAATGCTCGGTGGCAGTTCAAGTTTACGTTTGACACTATTGGATGAGGCACTTGTAGCTGAATCTGTATCGGAGTTAGCCCGCGACCGACTCTGTTCAGTAGCCGTTAGTTCATCGAGCTGCTTCAGGTAATTGTTGGCAGTTGGTGCTGTGGTTGACGTAGCCGTTGTCTGTTTTTTTGCTTTCTCTTTGAGCTTCTTACTGGCGTGCTTGTGGCGTTCAATCTCGCGCTGCAGCTCCTCATAACGCATCCAGCCTGTGGCCCACACATCCACTATTTTGTCTTTCAGGTAGCCATTGATGAACTGCTCTAGCGAATCCTTTCGCTTGCCCAGCACCGCGTAAGATGTCCAACGCGCCTGGTAAACCTCGTACAGTCGCTCGCGCAGCTCATTTGTCCACTGGAACTTTTTGCGCGGCATCTTTGGCGGATGCTCGGCGTTGACATCAGCCGCACTAAAAGTAAAATCAAAATGAAAGATTTAACCAGGTGTTGGTATTACATTTATATCTTACGCTAGCTCCGCGAACTTATGCAGTTCGATCTCGTAGTTGGCAATAGCCTTGGGCATCACCTCGGCGACTGCCTTGCGTAGACGTTCCAACGCGATTGTCGTCTTATTCTTTTCCTCCCTGGCGCGCAGCGCCTTAGCCTTGCGCAGTATAAAATACTTGGGCAGTTGTAGCTGGTATTCCAGATGCGCGAACACCATGTTACGTTCATTGCGCTCCGTGCAAAGAAGCGCTTCGTAAACTCTAGCAATAGGTAAATATATTAAATTAAATAAAATAAATTTGTCTTTTGGTTAAACTCACTTCAGTAGAAGCGCCGTCAGTTTGCCATCAAAGAAGAATCTTTTGCCGCACAAGTCTCTGCTTCTGACCAGTTCCTTGAAGCAATTGATACTCGCAAGCATATCATTATCGAGAGATGCTGGTAGAATGGTATCTGCGGATCGTAGATCTAGAACAAATATAAAGTAAACATGTGAGCAGGGGCAAAAAGGAAGTTCTTAACCGTTCGCTTACTATCGCTGCTATCCTTGGTCTTGGGCAGCTTCTCGGATCTTCCTTGCTCGCTGGCTGAATCGGTGTCATCATTGTCGCTGCTAGAATCTGCTGCCGTTGATGTGGTGCACTTGACTTCACCGTTGACAGTAATTTTCGAGGGGCCTTCGAGCTGGCCCTGAGATTTAAGGAAGCTGTCCCTTTTGGCCTTTAGCATATCCTTAACGGTTGTCGTCTTGACCACTTTTTTGAGCGCCTGAGTTTGACGCTCCTCCGTATCCGAGATGTCTATGGCATTGGGACGCGGCGAGTTTGAGGAGGAGGACGGTGCCACGTTCAACTTGCTGCTTGGTTTCTTTACATTATTGTTGACCTTCTGTTTAATGGCGGAACTGGGTTTGGGACGCTTCAATGCGGTTTGTTTGAACTTATTTTTGGTATTGGCAGATGTGCCGCTGGTCTCATCGTCCAGACTTTCGGTGTCGCTGTCGGAGCCGTCAATGCTCTCGCTATCGCTATCGGAATCGTCATCCTCATCGTCATCATCCTCATCATCATCGTCATCACCATCATCCTCGTCCTCATCATCATCATCATCATCATCATCCTCATTATTATTATTGTTAACTTTATTATTCGCGACTTCTTTCTGTTCATTATCACTGGCAGAATCAGACGATGACTCAGAGGAATCATCCGAACTGCTGGACACAACACGTTTGCGCGATCGTTCCGGCATTTTGATAATGGCATCGGTGCGTCGTGTACTCGATTTTTTGTTAAGGTTCTTGAACTCCAATGCGCCGCAGTTAATATAAAATCCACCCTCCAGAGTCTCCACCTCTTCAGGCAAGATTTCATCGTACTGAAATGAAATACCATTAATATAGTGTAACTGGGCAGAAAAAAATAAAAACTTACGGCCTCTGTATTGTCTATGAAGGAATCGGACTCATCGTAGCCCATTCCGATGTCACAAAAATCATCCTTTTTACGGCGTCCACGTCCTCTGGCATATGCATTGCCATATTTGGCCTCCAATTCTTTTGCGATGCGCGCCACATCATCATCATTATCGGCAAACGGATCAGTGCTGCCATTGTTTGTTTTTCCTTTCAGCATTTTTGCCTTTTTCTACAGGGGATTCGAAGAGTTAGAAAACAAAAACACCTAAAAGAATGGCAGAGTTTACCTTCTCCAAGTAGAGCAGCTTTGAATAGTTAAACTCTGGATACCTATTGGAGTCCGTCTCGAACAGTTCCAGCTGCAATCGCACACTTTTATTTGCAGATTTGCTGCTCTTGTTGGGCTGCACTGCATCCGGGTCCAAGAAATCACCGAAACGCGAAAACGTCGGCGGCATAGAACTGAAGCCCGCTTCATTGCTATTAAAAATGCTCCTTTGAGTGCTGATTGTGGTAAGGGATATGCGCTTGTGCTCGCCCAGCTTCGACATTGCCGCCGCCGCCGCCCCCCAATCGTGAGGCTGAATTCAGAACACAATGCGACAAAAAAAAAATAATAATCGAAAAACGCGTTACGAAAATTCAGACGCGAAACGTTTTAGTTGCCTTCCCGCCCTTTTGCTAAACGGCACGCCGCGTGTTTTGTATACCAAACAAAAACAATGGCAGCAGCAGAGCGACAGCAGCAGCAGCAGCAGCAACAACAATAACAGTAACGGCAACGACGACGGCGACGTCGGGCCCCACCTCCTGCTGGGTGTCAGCGATGTCTGCTTCTGCTTCTGTTTCTGCCCGTGCACGTACACCACCAGCGCGACAAATACTGTGCCAGCTCTTGGCCTGTTTTCACTATTTTGTTTAGTAATTTAGAAATGTGTGCAGAATCTGTTATAAACAAAAACAAATGCGATGATTCGGCGTTTAAATTGGCTGCGTGCGCTCTATATCGTGCGCTTAAAAACTATCCACTGTAGCTGCACTTGCAGTCCCGACGAAATAAATTGTCACTTTTTGTGCAATTGAAAATAAATTTGTAGTTTTGGCGTCCAGCCGGCGCAAACAACACAAAGACTTTGGCCAAGCACACATATGATCAAGGACACTTATAGCTATGGCCAACGCGAGTCTTTAATTGAATTGAAGCATACGTTTTTTAAAATCCTGAACTGTTTCTAAATTTGTTTTTCTTTTTTATCAAATCTTATGCCGTCTTCAACGCTAAACATTTTCACTGCACTCATGCCGCCGACCCCGCAATTAATAAATTCTATCACTTACCAGCACTGGCCGCAGATTTGCAATATGACTGTCTCTCTCTAGTTGGGCTCTGTTCACACTTGGCGCCCGAAACTGTTGCGCAGCAATATTTAATGCAAATATTTTGATTGGAATGTGAGTGCTCACTTATTATCAAGCATATTATTATTAGCATGCTTTAAAAAACCTGTAAGCTAAATTACTACCAACTTATAAAATACATACCTCTCGTTCCCTTTAGCACGAAGCAAGAGGTAACTACGTAAACTGCAAATCTTGAAAATTAATGAATATAATGTAATACATTTCAGTACTGTTATTACTATATAAACCACTCGAGGAATAAATTCCTTAGAGTAGATTTTCGGTTTATTGTTAATAATAGTTGGCTTTGTACTAAGAGTCTGTAATAAGAATGGCAAATTGTTGCCTATTGGAATTATTTTAATGAAAATCACTTGTTTATACGATACTATCGCAGCAATACTACTAATGTAAGTCAGTGTGCATAACATTTTTGTTTTGTTTTGACTGTTGTTAGCCAACACTGCTCGAAACAGCTGAACGCAAGTGGGGAGCTGCTTTGTTGAGTCTCTCTCAGTGTTATTGCGTGCATTGAGGCTGAATGCTTCGCGAAACGCCAAGTGAGTGTCATAAATACTAATTTAATTGAAGTGTTTTTTTGGAGCATATTTGTGTGTGTGTGTGTGTGTCAACTCTAGAAATAAAGTTGCATGCATAGCAATTCAAGCCGAAATGCATGCAGTTATTAACAAAATTGTTAAACCGTGCACCTTATCAGAAAATGGTGTGCAATAAAACGGTGAATGTGTGCCATATTGGCTGCAGTTCGGGAGCCTTGTGATTAAGGCGTGTGCCTCTGTGAGTGTGGTGTATATTTATGTTGCCTTTATGCTTGCAGTTCCAGCAACACCTCCCCTCCTGTACTTTCCCGTTATTGACGCCAAGTGACCGCCGCCGTTCAAAGAGCAACGTACGCGACTCCAACAAAGGCAACCACTTTAGTCGTCTACTGACTTTCGCCTGAGACGCAAGCGGAACGCGATTCCTGCATTCGCAAACAAAGCGATTTCCAGGCCATCCACCCACCAACCTGGATATTGGACAAACGGCTATGTGGAAACAATAAAGAATCGCCTTGTTCACTGTTTCAATTGTTTTCGTTGAACGGGAGGAGAAACTTTGCACACAGGTAGACACACAAAGGCCCCGACCAGGGTGAGTAATGTATATACATGTGCTCTATTAGTAATTAATGTGGCTCGTTGTACGCGTATTTGCCATTTGGTAAAACAAATAGACACAAATGTCGCACAGACAACAACATTGGTCGATAAGCAAAGCAGCAGCAGCAGCAGCAGTAGTTGCAGTCTTATCTATTTCCTATTTGTGAAAAATTCAAATACATGGTATTTTTTTGCTGCGCTGATAAACAAGATAAAAATATCAAAATTGTAAGACTCGGTTTGTGCCCACACATCCTCCTTCACCTTCTTCTGTTTGGTGCCTCTGGTGGAGCTATCCATTTAAAAGGTTTGCTGGTGCAATAGTTCATGTAGATATTGAAAAGTTGGAAATCGTAAATTGACAACTTTTTCTAAGATTTCTTGAGATGTCAGAATGTTGAGCTAAGTTGATTAAGATATTGGCTTCTTCCCGTCTGGCAATCATCATAAGCTAGAGACTCGAGATTTTAATGAGAGGAAACAAAACTGTGTATGTAAGGGAACGCGCAAGACAGCTGTCCGTTAGAAGAGCTTTCACTGTACTTGAAACCGAGTTGCGGTAAATGACCTTGAATGTGTCGCCGTGCCATCGCCTTGTCAGCCAAATATGTTTTACAAATTTCAGTTTCAATGGAAAGCGAATTATTTCAATGAAAATAACAGTGCACACCTCGCACAGGCGCCCGTTTAGGCCCCAACAGGTTTTGTTTTTATTTTGGGCAACAGTGGCAAGGCAGGCAACTGAAAAAAACAAAAACCAACAACAGAAAAACGTGCGACAAGCAACAAGTTGCGCATAAATGTGTGTGCACACATAATTAAATGTATTTAATACGCTTTTAATGCGTCATTATTGCCAATTTACGCAATGCTTTGTTGTAGCCGGCAGCGATTGTGGCTCACGTTCATTATCAAAGAGCATCAGCATCACAAGTCAATATACACACGTATACACATGCATGCATAACAAATGTAAAAGAAAAACACAAGTAGATATACACACAAATACGTACGAACGTGGAGGAGGCAAGCGAATTCTATGTGCGCCGAAACGCGCATACGCTTACCGATAAATGCCACAAGTGAGTTCTGTGCTCAAGCTTAATTTAACAAATACATTTAGTAGTAGTTCTTTTGCAGTTAGGAAATATATCTAGACCAAGAAGGGAAGGTTTATACAAGCGACCCTAGTGTATCTTAAACAGTTTTTATTATGCTTTTTTATGGCTAGCGTAGGCTTATGCGGCTCTGTCCTATCTATTTAGAATGTACTTAAGTAGTTTTGCTACATAATCATAACTGGGAAGTTAAGAACTATATAAATCACAAGACTCTATGCTCATGAATGGCAATGATATGCATAAAGAGTAAATTTAATATTTTTATTTTTATTTTATTTCTCATTATTTTTAGAGTATAATTAGCTTTTAGATTAGAAAAATGTATGATTCTGCGGTCCATTTAATATGAAGCAGTAAGGTGTTTAGAAACGTTATAATTAGACTCTAAATATATTCATCATATATATTAATAAGAGTTCTTCTCAGAAGTTTGTTGCTTTATTTATTGTCACTGCTCTTAAACAGAAATCGACTGCAGGGCAAGTTGGGCAAGGCGTGATATCATGCATATAGCCTTTATTATAGAGCATTCAAAGTGCAGACAATGTGCGATTGTCCATGGGGCAGTGTGTGCGTGTGTGTGTAGTCTGTCTGCTATCTACTGTGCTTTCAATTCGAAGCAATGACGAATTTTCTGAAATAACTTACATTGAACTATGCTTATATACGTACTATATATATAGTATATGGCGCAGTCGATAGAAGGAAAAAACATGAGATATAATCTATAGAAATGAACATTATTGATGATGCTGAGTTGTGTTCGGTTCGTTCTGTACTTTGCGTTTCGTCTCTAGTCTAATGACAGTTTTTCAATTCTATATTTGACTCCAGAGCGAGTGAGAGATGCCTGAGAACGTGGAGCTGGTAAACAAATATGGCGAGCCGTTGCGCTATGATCGAAATTTTCAGGGTCCCCGACAGCGTGATCGCAGCTGCACGGATGTGCCCTGCTTAATACTATTTGTGCTCTTTCTTTGCGGCTGGGCGTTCATAGCCCACTATGCCATACGCATGGGGGATCTCAATAAGCTGATGGCGCCCACGGACATGTATAATCAAAAGTGCGGCATTGATTCGAGCGTGCTCGATAAAGAGTATTTGTTCTTCTTCAATCTGGACCAATGTATTGATCCGCTGGTGCCCATAACTGGCTGTAAAACGCCGCAAGTAAGTATCCGGATGCGGCATTGCCAGCTTGATGACTCATTACAGCTCGTCCCTTTTTGCAGGTTTGCGTCAAAAGTTGTCCCACGCAGACGTTCGTTTGGGATAAGATGAAGAACAATAACTTTGAGGATCTGAAAAGTCGCCTGATTTGCAAAACGGATGAGGACAAGGCAGCCATTAGCTCCAAGTCGGACATTGAGCGTGCTATTCAGGATAATCGTTGTGCGCGCTATTATATCAAAAGTCAGCCCTTTCTCAAACGCTGCATGTTTGAGTTCTCGGATCAGGTATGCGAATTTCTGCCCAGCGTGCTGTTGCGCACGCGCCGCGACTCAAAATGGTTGCTTCCCGGCAATGCTAGTCAGGTGGAGGAGCTGCAATTGCAGGCAATGGCACTGACCATGCAAACTGGGTTGCAAGCGCAGGCACGTATGGCGCCACAAACCGTAAGCAAACAGGCGCCAGTGGAGGACCAGGTTGGACAATGTCGCCGCCAGCAGCTAAACGGCGCAGTTATTAGGGAGAAAATGATGCAAACGGATACACGACTAGCCAAGATGGTGGGCAATCTGGTGGCACACTTTTATAATGGCACCCACGATGCGCAGCGGCTGGGCGAGGAAATAGTCGAGGATTTGGTCAATTCCATGACAGTGGTACTTATGGCGCTACTCTTCACGCTGATTGCTTCGCTGGTCTTCATTTCACTGATGCGTTGGCTTGCCGCACCCATACTCTGGTTCTCGATCATTGGCGTGCTCGTCGGTCTGCTGTTGGCCATATACTACAGCTTCAAACAGTACAGCTTCTGGAACAAGACACCGACGGTGCCGTTGCACGATTTGAATCTGCATAAGCAATGGCAGAATCTGCTACAGGATCCAAAGATGTGGCTCTATTTGTCCATTTCGGTGTGCGTCTGCTTTGTTGTCATATTTCTGCTGGTCATTGTGCTGCGCAAGCGCATCCGGATAGCCATTGCACTTACCAAGGAGGGCAGCAAGGCTGTCAGCAGCGTCATCAGCACCGTTTTCTTTCCAATCTTCTCGTGGGTGCTATACATTGGTGCCATTGGCTTTGCCATTGGGGTTGGCCTCTATCTGGGCTCCATTGGCCCATTATCGTTCCGCATGGTGCAGCGCCTAAATGATGCGGGCGAGGTTACCAACGAGCCGTGCGTTTGTGGGGGACCCGCTATTAACTACACCGTGGGCGCTGCATGTGATCCAAAGGTATTTCAACAGAATTGTCACATCAACCAAAGGCGCGATTCCTGCATTCAGACCACATGCAGCTTTGTGGAGATTGATAATCCCCCGCTAGTGCGCTGGGCCATGGGCTATAATGTGTTTGGATTTCTTTGGCTGAGCTTCTTTATATCCGCCTTTAGCGACATGGTGCTGGCGGCCACCTTTGCCAGATGGTATTGGACCTTTAAGAAGCGGGATGTACCCTATTTTACGCTGACGCATGCCTTTTGTCAAACAGCTCTTTATCATCTGGGCACCCTGGCCTTTGGCTCACTGATACTGGCCATTTGCCGGCTAATACGTCTGGTGCTGGAGTATATTGATGCCAAGCTAAAGAAGTATGATAACACGGTCACGCGCGCTATTCTGTGCTGCATGCGCTGCTTCTTTTGGCTGCTGGAAACCTTCTTAAGGTTCCTCAATAAAAATGCTTATATTATGTGCGCCATACATGGCAAGAATTTCTGCTCCAGTGCCAAGGATGCGTTTAATCTGCTTATGCGAAATTTTCTGCGCGTCGTAACATTGGACAAAGTCACCGATTTCCTATTCTTTCTCTCCAAGCTGCTGCTCACCGCTGGTGCAGGCGTGTCCACGTACTATTTTCTGGATAATAATCCGTCCGTTATACAGCTTAACCACAAGGCTGTGCCCACAACAGTGGTTGTAATTGGTTCTTTTCTGATTACCAGCGTATTCTTTGGTGTCTACTCAATGGCCGTGGACACGCTCTTCCTTTGTTTCTTGGAGGACTGTGAGCGCAATGATGGCACACCGGAGAAGCCGTATTTCATGTCCAAGCAGCTTATGAAAATTTTGGGAAAGAAGAATAAGCTGCCGCAGCGCCAGCGTCGCAGCAAATAGGAATCCATAGGCAAAGTCGGCTGGTCGCAAAACCAAAGCAATATCCCTTGATACATGTAAATGACAGTGCAAATTGTAGCCTAGACGAAGTATGTTGAAGATGCTTGCTTGGAAAGACATATCCATTATATATATATATAAATTATATTTATATATACATTATATTTATCATACGTTAACATAAGCCACAGGTTGTGCGCGAATATTGCTCATGCGAAATTTATTTAGATGGCAACAATTTGGGCCGGCTGCAATAGGTATTTACATGCAATGTAAAATTAACCAACTTAATGCTCCAATTTTGCCAATATATATAGTATTTTAATTGAAATTATTTTTTGTATACATATAATGTATGCAGTACTGTGCATCTATATATGTATAATGCAATTTGAAATCTATAATATGTATATATTTATGCACATATCAATATTTGTGGTTCAGCGAGTTTATTATAACGGGTGCTCAACTATTGATGTGATAAGGCGCTGAATCCTAAATAACTTAATTCTAAACACAGAACCAAAAGATATGCGTGTACTTAATATACATCTGTACACGTTAATATGAATGTTTACACATGAAATATATATCTCATACTACAATTATGTAAATATAGCAATTTTATAATACAATAGTGGAACACTACTCAAATCTCAGAGATTGTAGGTTTTCTCACGATCATTTGGAAAAGAACTGAAGTTGAGTTACACTGAATATGTTGAGAAAACTAACTATAAGGTATTTATATATATATATATATTTTTTTTTTTTCGATTAATATTCATGCACATTTTAAATTTATTATGGTTTGATTTCGTTGGTTAACAAAAATATATTTGAATTTAATTAAATTGAGTTCAACTTCAAACACATCCATTCGCACATAAATTGCCAAGCAAATGTCTTACTTTAAACATATGTAAATTGTTTCAATAGAAATTAAATGAAACAGCGCAACAATAAGGAATTTTTTCTACATGCATTATGTGAGTATTTAACCAGTAGCTAAGTTTTAAGATTTTCAAAAAAAATAAACCATATAAGAATGAAAACTAAAAGGAAATATTTTTGAGCACACTATCGCTTATGTTCTGCAAATCATCCTTTTCCCCATGATCGCTAATGTCGAGACTAAATTTGGGCGGTGGCTGGTTCATATGATTCGCATCGTTTTCCTTGCTGCTGCACTGCAGCTGCTGAAATTCCTGAAAGAGATGAAGCTTATCAGTGAGCGTCACAATTTTATATTGTTTACTCACGACAAGTGTTTGATCATTTAGATGCAAGCGTGGGAGGTCTTGTTCCGACAACGGACCGGGTACCAGTGCATCCAACCGTCCAGATGGTGAAGTGCTCAGATTCTGTACGTTTAGTGAAGCATCCAACACTTTCATCATGGCAGCACTCTTCTTGGCATACAACGAGCTGTTGCTTGTATCAGCCGCTTGTGGATGCTGCACTCGCTCAATGCGGGTGCGTTCGTTGCAATTATGCGGCGTAAACGGTAAGTAGCTACTAGAGGCAGTGTTCTTGGGGGAGGTAGGCATGGCGAGTGTCGCGTCATCAAAGTCAAACGTGGCCTGAATCTGCTTCCATTTGCTGCCCAATGAGGAAAGATTTCCCATTGTGTTTGACTTATCTGACTTCTTATTAATCGTGCGCAGTAGCTGCATGGGATCAACTATTCTCGACCTATTCATGGTGCTGTTTAGCTCTGAGGAAGGCTCCAGCTTAATCTTTCGCGCTGAACGTGGCGCTGCAGGTACTGCAAATGTACAGCTATTAGTCAAGCATAAGGGGTATTAGGACTTTCCACTTACCCAGCAGACTGTTGCACGTCGTCTCAAACTGCTTGGCATTGAAGTCATCTTGCAGCGGCAAGCGAAGGTGCACATTGCGCACGCCGCTGGCCAATTCCGGTCTAATGGGCGGCGTGGAGACGAACTTCATCAGCAGCGGATGACCAGCGGCGCCAGCTTCAGTACGTGCATCCAGCGTGCGTAGTGGCGTGCTCGGCACCGCAAGCTGCGAACACATTTGCGACGCATTGCCACTTATATTGCTGCCGTGCTCCTTGGCGCGTGCATTTAAATTCCTTTGCACAGCGCTCACTTGTAGATCGATCTGCTGTAGCTCGGCACGCAAATTCTCCAAATCTGTTGTAACAAACTCGTTGCACTCGTTGTAGTGATCATTGGCATCTAACTGTTCGGCGATTGTCTCGCTAATGCTATTAAAAGCGGACAGCAGTGCGCCGTTGCCTTAAATATTAATATATGTATATATGTATATGCTACAAATGAACCAACTGGAAGTTATCTTGGGCGGAAACGCTCATGACTGCACGAAAGCTTTATTTATACACATATTTACATATTTAAGTCCTATCTGGCACTGTCTCCGCTCAAGTTAACTTATATACCTAGTTAACATATATCACGCTTACCTGTTGCATAGTCTACATCCGTGCCGAAGAGCTTTTGGATACCGCGTAATGCATTCTCCGCAGCTTCTTTGTTTTGCTTGTAGTGGGCCCGTTTGCCTTGAAACTGATCCATTACATCTTTAAGCGCACACAGTGGGGCCTCTAACATTGCAATTTTCGCGGCGGGCAGAGTTATTTTCTGCTCGCATTTGCGGCGATTAGATGCGTCAAAGTCTTCCAGAAATGCATCGTCCAGCAGCAGCGCCTCATTGACGTCGGTTTCGGCTGCAATTGCTGAAAATATTTGCCTTATTTTCTGGGTGAAGTCACGGTACTGGCTTGCATTTTCCTCCAGCTCCTCAATATATGCTGACGTATATTCCTTTCTGAAAACGTTTGCTGCTGACATTCTTTGCACGCTCCAATTCCGGTATTTTAATATATCCGTATCTGCTGATAATGCTTTCTCCCGTTGCCTGGTCAGTTCCTGCACGACAAAACTGACCAGGTCTAAAAGAAAGTTAATGAATTTCATTCCGCCCGGCATTACAACCAGGTAGGATTTAATGTTGGTCCAATTAAGGTTATGTTTCGCGTTCAAATGCTTCAAATAATCAACGGTGCTGGTTCGAAAGGTCGCCTCTGATTTCTTGTCCGTAAGAGGCCAAAAGAATCGGCGCTTGAACTCTGCGGGATCCAGTATACGAAAGAGGTAGTGCATCACTTGAAAAAAAGCGGGCTGGTTGGGCTTAAGAAAAATGTCGACCGAAAGCAACTTCTGCATTTCGTCGTTCATTGGATACAACAAGGAAAGGCCTTTCAGTTTTTTATACAATTTCTCACTATGCTCCTTCTCCTCTGCTCTCCAGGGCGCCATCATTGTTCGGTCCATTTTCTTTGTCTGATTCTACACTTTTAAACTATTGCATACGCGCGGAAATGTTTTAAACTATTTTTCTTAACATTCAGTACGACGACAGTTGTGCCGCTCTCTATTCAAGATGACGACAATTCGAGTACAAGTGCAATTGAAAGTATCGATAAGTACTAGAAACATTCAAAATTAATTATCCCCCACAAAGCTTATATATAAAAGGAACCAATTTTTTAAAATGTATTCTTCATTAAAAAGAATAATAATTGAAAATTTATTAGCAAATACAAATAATTAATATATGAATAAATTTTCATAACACGTGTGTGGTCACACTGTCAGTAATTCCAGATTGTATCGATGTTTTGTAATATGTATTATCGATTAAATAAAAAATTTGTATTTTTGTTAATAACTTGTTTGCTCGAAATTATAATTCAAAAGTATAAGAATATCATTTCAGATAAGTCGTATGTTGTGTAGAACATCTAACACAGAAAACACGATAGCTTTTGCCATACCGATAGAATCAACACTATTTGTACAGCTGCTATCGATAGTATCGACATTATTTTTGCAGCTCTACTGGCAGAATCTACGGAGAAAAAGTAAAAACGTATAAAAACCATTAAGTGCACATTAATCGCGCAAGTGACTTGTGGAAAGCATTCCACTATTTCAACATGGACGAAGGCATAGCGTTGAAACAAGGAACAGACAAACGCATGGGCACAACGTTGGATGACGGTCCGCCCGGCGTGGATGGCAACGATGCGAGTGAAAAAAACGAGGCGGCAGCAGCCGCAGCGCCAGCGTCCCGCAAAACCAAGTCGACCTCCCGTCGACGCTCAACATCCCGACGTCGGTCAAGTTCGCGTCACGCTACATCGCCGCCACCCATTCGTCGTAGGCGCTCGCATACGCGATCACCGACGCCGCCGCCAGCTTCTCGTCGGGGACGCTACGATTCACCGGACTATGGCCGATATCCGGCACGACGTCGCTTTGACCGCCGACGCTCACCAGATCGTGATCGCGATCGTCGCCGCTCGCCACCGCGTCGTGGTCGACGTGACCGGTACGGCAGATCCCGGTCGCGCTCGCGCAGTGCCTCACTACCAAGGCGAGGGAGCGGTCGTGGGGTTAGTCCAACGTCTCGATGGTCGCCTAAGAAGAAGCCATCTTCGCCTCCGCTGCCAGCACAGGCAGTCCAACAGTTGCCGCATCCTGTCCAAGCCGCTGCTTACGGTGTCATGCCGGCGGCAATGTACGGCCAAGCAGCTTACGGCGCACCGGATGTGTACGGACATCAGTACAACATGGGGCCATCGAATGCCTTCCCGCCGGCGGGACCTCCACCTGGATATGCCATGCAGGGTCCACCACCCACACAGACTGCCGGCTTCAATTCAGGCTACGGCGCCTGGGGCGTAAATGGTGAGCTAGATCATTTGAAGTGTATAGTAAAGTGTGCTTAATAAAGTAAATGTTTTCTAGAATATGGACAGCAAGTTTGGCTGCCGCAGCCGCTGGCCAATGTAACTGCAGCGACACCTGAGCCTCTAGCAGTCCAGCAGGTTGCGCTGGCGGCGCCAGGAGCACATCAGCAGCAGCCACCGCCTGTAATTATTGAGGAGCAACCAACTCCGGCGCTTGAGAGCGCAGGTTTGCCAGCACAGGACGGTAAGTGTGGAAATGAACTTTGCCTTTGCTACTTACGACAATTCACATGCAAACCTCTCACATTATATTTTATTGTTGTCATGATTTACGCGCCCCCTAACAACAACAAAAAACAAAAACAAAACCAAAAACTTGTATGTAATTGTAATTTGTTAACTGTAATTTATAATATGCGCTTGCAAACGCACAAAAGTATTTAAAAAATGCATTGTAAAAGACATTCAGAATCTAGCTATAAAATCGCAGCGAGAGCTTAAACTGACACGGACTTGGGCTCTGGCGACACTTGATATATTGAATTCCATTTACGTAAGCAAAGCGAAACAATTTGTTGTTTTCTGTCGTGTTTTGTCTAAGACTAAACTTCTCGCCTGGGGGGAGAGCGGCACACAGTCAGCAGTTACGTCACGGCGGACGGTCAGCCGTCAGCCCCAACACGCACAACCAATTCCCGAGGACAGCAGTACAAGCCGTCAGATCCGATATGCTACAAACCGATTCGTTCCGGCGAACGCATCCGTTGGTCTTATTGCCAACTGTGTGTAACTAGCCGTGAAATGCACTCGAGAATGCATTTTGTAAATGAAATTTGAACTTTAAATCAGCTAACGAGAATGTGCATTAATTAATTTCTTTCTCTCACTCCCACCCAAATCAACAAATGGCAGCTGTGGCGCAGGAGGCGGAGAATCAAAAGGAAGAGCTAAAAAAACAACGAACCAACTATGTGAAGAAGGTGTCGCTGCTCAAGAAGGAAATGAAAGTGTTAAAGGAGCAACGAAACGATCTGACAGCTGGCGATGCGCCACCATCGCCAACCACAAAGAATTTCATTGAGGAAAATGATCGCCTGCAGGTAAGTCAGGGATACAGCAAACCATGCGACTCCCTTCCTAATTATTTTCAACATTCAATTTGCAGGTGCAAATCAAAAAGAAACTGGACACTATAGAGAACGTCATAGATATGTTGAACGGCATCATTGGCGACGAAGAGGCCGACGAGGAACCAGAGGTCATGCCAAAGAAAGAGCAGGAGCCACCAATTATTAAATTAGTTCAACCAACTGCTTCTGCTGCCTCCACTACCAGCGAGAGCTCTGATAGCTCGGATTCCAGCACATCGTCGAGCAGCTCATCGGAGTCATCCACAGAGGATGAGGAGAACGGCACTGGCGATGGCAGTCCCACTAATCGCCTCAAGAATCGCGCAATCAAAACAATGAGAGCCAAACAGCGACAGATTGCACCTCCGGCTAAACCGGCTGCGCCACAAGTTCAAAACTACAATTATGTATTCTTTGATCCCGAACAGCATTGGTGTGAGAGCTGCAGTGTGTTCCCAAAAACGGCGCGCGATTATTTAAAACATTTGCATGCAGAAGAGCATATGAATCGGGAGACCATGGAAACGCCCTGGCATGTGGGCATCGATCATGATCCCTATCCCACCTTCGATAAGGCGCCTATTAAGCGTGTCCCCGTACGTGGCCTACAATTTCTGGTGCCCGCCAGTGCCTGGTACTGCAAGTTGTGCTGCGTTTGGATTGGCGATTTGCACTGCGCCTCGGCGCATCTCAAATCTCGCACGCACGCCAATCGATATGACGTAAGTGTTTCATAATTTGCCAAAATTATTTCATTTAATATTTCGAATTTCCAATTGCAGTTGTTTATGAAAAAGCAACCCAACTACGAAAGCGAGTGGCTAAGCAAACGTGAACGCGCCCAGCAGCAGCAGCAAAAGGAGAGCGAAGAGGCCAAGCTCAAGAAGGCCAAGAAGGAGGAAGACAAAACCTCTAAGAAGCGTAAGAAGAAGAGGTATGTATCTTTTTATATAACAGTGTGCAGTGTACCAATAAGAATTGGATTAGGAGATAAAGTGAAGTTATCGCATCTTTGACCTGTGAATTATGTGTATTATTGGTTAGAACAGATAGTCTTGCATCTGTTAAACGCATTTTTATAAAGGATTTATAAAGTTTTTATTCAGCTGTACCAAAATATTGAAAAAGTAGTGCATTTTTATGTATATTATTATTTTAGACGTTATAATGTTTTAGCCCTAAGTATCTAATAGATACTAAAGTATTTATGAATAAGAATTGCAATGTGTGTTGTAAAGTGAAAAAAAGCAAAGACCCTAACCAAAGTCCACAAATAAGATAACATATCTATTAGAAGCAACGAAATGATGTAGCGGAAGTTTGGAGCTGAGCAAAGGGTATCTCCTAGTCGCACTCTAATTTAACATTGCAAGATTATTAAGCTCTGTTTTACTTTAATACAGCAGCGAGAAAAAGAAAAAGAAGCACAAGCATGGCAAGAAACACAAACGTAATGCGAATGCTGCGAACAGCACATCCACTTCAACGGATAGCTCCTCGTCGGATGAGGCGGATGAGGTGCAGCCCCCAAAGAAAGGACATGTTACAGCGGATGGGGCGCCTCCCACTAATGCAGCCTCAATACGAGTGGCCATGCGAAAACAGGATGCTAACACGCTGGACCAAGAGGAGGGGACGCCACTAGTGGTGCCGCCGCCACCGCCGTTCATTAAGGATGCTGTAAAAGATACAGCGGAGCGCGGTAAATGGACACCTGCCAGTAATGATGTGAAAGAGAAGGAGGATGATCAGAAGAAGCGCGACGATGTCATGATGCAGCAATGGAACACAGTGCAGCCAGTTATAAGCGAGAGTGAAAAGAAGCTGCTTGAACAGCTCAAGGGCAAGCTGAAGAGCAAGTCGCGGCCGGCGGATGAAAGTCGAAATTCAACTGCTGCAGCTGATGAGAAGTCACGGCGTCCCGCCTCCAAGCGCAGCAGTCCATCCCCACGCAGTGGCAGCCGCGGACGTACCGACCGCGATCGGCGCGACCGGGAGCGTGATCGCGATCGTGGCCGTGAACGGGACCGTGAGCGGGACCGTGAACGTGATCGCGAACGCGATCGTGATCGGCGTCGTTCACGCACCCGCTCGCGCAGCCGCGGTCGAAGACGCAACTCACGCTCGCCTATGCGCGGGGGGCGACGCAGTCGCTCACGTGACGGCCGTTGGCGTCGGAGTCGCAGTCGCAGTCACACTGAGGAGCGCGTTGAGCGGCCGGTGGTCAAGCCAGCCGAGTTCCGGCCGCGTACATTGCCCGAGCGCAAGCAGAACGATGCCAAACGCGACAAAAAGGAGACGGCGGTGAAACCAAAAGTGGTCAAGAGCAATACAAGCACCGCAGCCAATACGGGCAAGAAGTTGCCCTTCATTGGCAAAATGCCAGTGCTGAAGAAGCAGCCAGCTGCTGCGCCGATTGTCGGCTACAGTGATCCAAGCGCCTACACCAATGGCGGCACCATGGACAATATACCAGTGGGCCCACCACCACCACCGCCGCCGCCAATGGGCATGGCGAGCACTGCGCGCCAGAATGCGCCGACAGCGGCCCAAATCCAAATGGCCATGATGGAGGATGCTTTTGGCAATGCGCCACCTTTTCATCCCGATGCCGGCATGATGATGGACTACGATGAGCTAATGCCCGATCCAGTACAGTTTGCCAATTTGATGACACATTGCCCGCCACCGCCGCCGCCCGGCGACAGTTCAAATGCCGTTGGCAACGAGACCCTGAACGCAGATCAGCTGGCAAGCGAGGACAATGGTGAGGAGGATGTTTTACCTCCAGGCATTGATGAGGCCGAAACGGATCTGGTGCCCCAGCCGTTGGTAGCGGCGAAAACAACACGCGACGGTGAGCTGCCCAAGGATCTGGCTGAGGCACTCGACATTATATTTCCAGCGGAGAGACCAGCGGACGCCGAATCCGATGAGACCAACCATTTACCAGCCGTGCCGCAAACTATAACCACCATTGTGGAGGATGAGCCTGTGCTAGACGAACACAATCTACAGGATTTGGCCAAGCAGGGTATACATCTGGTATCCATTGAGGAAACCACGTCAAGTTCAATGCCAGCCTCCATAATTGATGACGCCGCCAAATCAAACGATTCGCCCATGCAAATAAGCGCAGATGAGTCGTCTCAGGGTGGCTATCCACAAGCGAATGGCAGCGCGGAAAACCAAATTCCACACACAATCAGCCTGAAACAGGTGGTGGCGCAAGACATACCCATGCCTGGCTCACCGCCAGCTGACCCCATTGAAGAGGTCAAGGCCAAAACCGAGGAACTGTTTAATGTCGGCGACATACCCCAACCACCCGACTCGCCCACAGACAGTGAGAAGTTGAGACGCCAGGCGGAGCTGGATGAGTTGGCTATGCTGGGCATTGACAGCAGCGACATGGCGGCACAATGTATGTAGAGTGCACCTACATCTACACACGCACACGCACACTCACAAACACACACCCGCACCCACACACACATACACACACACTTCACATACTTATTCCAATAATTTGGCTTATATTCTCAACTTGTGTATTTATTTAGATGCGTTATAAGCCTTGATTTGTCAATTTGGTCAAGAAACTGGCTACTGGAGGCGTCATCAGCTCTATCTCTGAGTTAATCGCATGCAAGGGTTGGGGCTGCAATGGAGGAGCCCACGTTTAATTCATTTTATTAGTTTTACTTTATTCCTATGTATGAATGTGTTTATCTGACGAAATGTTCTCAATAAATGCACATATATGTATGTAACATATGTATGATTAAACTAGAACTACCGTCTTTTCATTCTGCTTTAAGCAAACGAATCCGTAAACTGTAGTTTCCGGAATTTAATAAGTAAATTTTCAGATTTAAGCATGAAAATAGTTTTAGTTTTGATTACGAGAGCTCAAAATGGAAGGGTATATGTTACGGATCCAGGAATTTTATATTTCTCAACTTTTGTCAATTATGCCATAATTTATTACCACAAAAATGGGCCTGTTTTGAATGGTTGTGAAACTAAGCCAGTATATACATTCATGTGTGTATGCAAATAGGTATACATGTGTGTATGAACATAAACATGTGCATGTCATGCATGTTTGTATGTACCTATGTGTGGCTATGTGTTATCTTTTACCAAACATAGATACATTTATCTGCAATTTTTAATTATCCCACCCGATGTGCATCAAAGTAGAAATTTTGTTTCTAATTAGTAGCCCTACTTTGCGATTCTCATGAGTTTATGAAGGTTTTCACAGTTTGTTTAGGCAATTTTATAAGCTTTATCGCTGGGCTTCTCACACTTTGGTTTTTTCAACAATACTCTATTTCTCTCTCAATTCTAAACATTCTCTTCTGTTCTCCTGCTTTTACTCTCAACCCCTCTCCACTTCTTTTGATCTTTCAGTAATGTATATCTACAAGTAAAATTCTGTTTTCCACCTACTTGTAGATGGCCATAATACAATTTTATAATTTACAAACATGTAAAAGCAATTCCAGACCTGGGCGTGATTAAATAAAACATGTACTGATTGTTTATATCAAATGGCACCTAAATCTGTTTAATGTAAGTTATTAAAAAATATTGATTAATACTAATACACTGCACAACAACATCGATGAATGTGATTGGATCCCTTAACAAAACAATTAGTTCTTAATAGATTTTGATGTTTGTTCGCTTGTTATCAAGTATATATGTATGTCTATATAGGTACACGATTCTCGCTATTAGTTACAAAGTTAAGAGTTGTAGGTAAGTGTAGTTACTAAATTGTTTTAGTTACAAATTGTGTGGGGTCAACAGATGTTTTGTGCGGCCTGAGGATTTGGGACACAATTATAAAATGCTGGATTGGAGGTTTTGGCCCTTGGAATACGACCAACATGTCGTATACTTAACATGATCTTTTGGCTTATGTGTGTATTAAACATGGTTTTTTTGTTGTGGTTGTTGTTGTTGTTGTTGTTTTGTTTTATGCATAGGTCAGTGAGCTATAAATAATTTTGAAACGAAATGTGTGCAGTCGCCGCTGTTGCCGGTCGCCCCGAGGATTTGGTGCCTGCTATAAGTGTGTCACACGCAAACCGGCTGCTGTCTTGTTGCGTCTAGTGCCGGGCGCGTTGTCATCGCCGCAGCCGGTTAGCTAGAACTATAAGTCCGTAATGGGTCCGCCGGCGAGGCTGAGTCTGTTGGCTGTGGCAGCGGTGCTCGGCGTCACACCTGGATTCCAATTCGGCTGGCTGGCCACCTGGGCGCTTAGGTCTTTAACCAATTTTTCGAGTCTAAAAGCAGTTGATCGAAACAGCAGGTATTTGTTTTTGTGTGTGTTTTTTTTTTTTGTTTTCCGCGCAAGACAGAAAGGTAGAACGAGAAGAGCAGAAATGCAAAAAAAAAAAAATACTGTAAGTGAGTTTTGTTGTGTTTAGTCACAGGAGACGCTAAAACATGATGAGAAATAGGTTATTGGTGCGGCATCAAAGCGGTGCATGCATGCGAAATGAGATGGTGCGATTGAAAGGTCGGGTTAATGGAATAACAGCTTGTACATATAGAGATAAATAAAAGAACCATATAGAGCATAGACTACACCCACGCTATGATACGCTGATTGGCCTCCTTACGTGCGCTGGTCGCTTCGCTGAGTTCGCGCTTCAGTTGGGCATGCTCCTTTTTGCGCGGCAGCAGCGGCGGCGGTGGCGTGGGCGTCGTTGCCAACTGCTCCGACAATGATGCAAATTTGGGCGGACTTTGCACTGGCTGAGGCTGCGGCTGTTTTGCTGTGGGCGTGGCCAGACCATTGCTGCGAGATTCATTGCTGGAGCTGGACAGTCGCTTGTTGCCCGCCGCACTCAACGCCAGCTCTTCATTATCCTCGTCCTCCAGCTGCACCTCATCATCCTCATCCAGCAGCTGTGTGGGCTGCGCCGGCGCCTGATGCACTGTGCCATAGTGCAGATTCAGGGAGTGTGCGCGTCGAGCGCCGCCATTGGGAAACCCAAAAGGTGTCTTGCCACGTGCGGCACGTGCACGTTCGTTCTCGTATATAATGTCGTGATACGCCTGCCGTTGATTGAATAAGCTGGCCAAGGCCTGGCGCAAATATTTGTTCTCCGCCTCGAGATGGGACACCCGCTTGTTCGTCTCCTTGCGCTCGACGCGCAGCTGCATCACATGGGACTGGAAAATGAGCGCTGCAGTTATCAGTTGGACAAAGCTCAATGTGGACATACCTTTAGCTCATCTATGTCACGCAGTATGCGCACGTTGCCCTCACTCATGGACCACTGGCGCTCCTCCACCATGGACTTGACGCTGTGTAAGGGAATTCGAATTGTGAGTACTTGCTGAGGCCTTGAGCGATCTGACGACTTACCGATTAATCAGCGCATCCTCACGCACACGCGCCGCCTCCTTGACCTCGCGCACAACATCCGTCATCATGCCGGGCGTGTAGGCGCCTAAAAGATAGCCAAGAATTCGGATTAATAAGGAGCTGCTTGAGCTGGTGTGTAGGAAGTGGCCTGTATATGTAGGTTTGTGTGTGTGTGTATAATATATACCTGAATGAAAGGTGGGCGCTGGACTGTGAGTGCCACCGAATCCGCCGCCAAATACCATGGGCTGACTTTGTGTGCTTAATCCGCTCAAGCTATCTCTACGGTGCCGCATGCCCCCGCCACCAGCCCAGGGCTGGCCATTGGGAGCGTGCTTCAAAGCTTCGATATCGACTGGGTGTGTGTTTGTATTTACGTAGTGTGCAGTGTGTGTAAAAGATAGATAGGCGAAACAAAGGTAAACGAAAATACACAACAAATACGAACAAAAATAAATGCATACAAAATACATAATTCAGAACAGCGTGTAAATACAGAAACTTTTCAAATCTTCAATAATTACAATTTCAACAACAACAGCAAGAACAGGTAAATAGAGCCAAAGGACTTTACAAATAGGATAGAGTATACAGAATTATTGTATAAGTATTCAACGAATTTACAGACTGTCTTCCAATGTATGTACAATGTAAGGATAAACAAATAGAAGAGCTCTAGTCGAGGGCGCCCGACTACAATATACCCTGTACCCAGCAGTATAATTTTGACATGAAATGTTTAACGCATAGAATGAGACATCTGTGATCGGTCGAAAAGTGGTTTTATGTATAAATGCTAAACAGGTTTCCGTTATCTTCCTTTCAAATTTACAGACAAACGGACATGATCAAGTCGTTCCAGCTATTGGCATTGATCCATAGTGTACAGGTTGCGCTCGGAGCTGCGGCCTGTTTCTTGTTGCACAACTGCAATATACTCTTTTTCTGAGTCATTTTCAATGGGTACAGGCTATACTTGGAAATCCTTTTTGGCGACGCACGCACCTTTCGTCTCGTGCAAATTGCGACAAATTTTGGAATTCGTTTCGTGCAGTATGTTAATCTGTTCCATTAGTGCGGCAAAGAATTTATTCTGGTGCTCCAAGTCGCCATTGCCATTGCCAATGCTCGCGCCAGGGGCGCCATTGCCATTGCGACAGTCCGGCGTATTCTGACCGCTTAGCTTGGAATCATTGTCCGAGGGATTCAGCAGGCAGGGATCACTAAAGCGAAAGCTGCAAGAACAGTAAATGCAATTAATGTCGTTTCCAATTGGCAGTTGGATAATTGTTTTACCCGCGACTAATATTCGGATTGCTGCCGCTGCCATCTAGGACATCGGTGGAGTTCTGGTCATGCTCCGGACTGGCGCCAAAGCCGCCCAGCATATTGACCAGCGGCGGCAGGCTGGCAAAGTCCTGCCCACCATCGCCAGGAAGCGGCAGGCCAAAGCCCAGCCCGTAGCCATTGGGCTGTTGCGGAAAGAGCATGGGATAGCGATAGCTAAGCGGCTGGGAGTGCTAGGCAATAAGCGAAACAGTTAACTATTTTGACCACAAACAGTTACAGGCCTTAATGGCCAATACTCACGCGTTGTATGCCCAGGCTAAAAGGCGTGGCAGCGCCCATGCCAAAAGGTTGCGACTGCGAACGCATAAGAAATTGTTGCTGCTGCTGCTGCTGTTGTTGTTGTTGCTGCTGAAATTGCTGTTGCTGTTGCTGCTGCTGTTGTTGCTGCTGTTGCTGTTGCTGTGCCGCTGCAGCTGCCAGCGTTTTGCCAGCTGCTGCTGCTGCTGCTGGATTAAAATCTAGGAATTCCGATGACGAGGACAATTGTGCACTTGTCGCATCCCGCAGGCAATTCTCCAGCCAAGCATCTAAATGATCCTTGGCATATTGCTCGCGTGCGCTGCCATTGCTGCTGCTGCTTTTGTTTTTGCCGTTGCTTGTTGCTGTTGCTGTGCCCGCTGCAGCAGCTGCCGCTGCTGTTGTTGCTGTTGCGGCACTGCGTGATTTCAGTTTCTTGCGTTTGGTGGCATCCACAGCTGAGCGCAAAAAAGGAAAAAGCAAATCAATCGATTAGTTACGCTTGCTATTGATTGGGTAATTCAATTGAACCGGGTCAAAGCGACAGCACAGGCCGCTTGGGAGTATCCCTGCCCAGTTGCGTTGTTCACCTTTAGACCTTTTTCTATTTGGCTTTTAATTACAGTCAACAATTATCAATCACAGACTGCACTGGCGCATTGCGAAAACACAAATGACTCAGAGCCCAATTGGCTGCTAGCCAGGCTTAAAAGCTCTCTGAATGCCCGCTTTGGATTATTTCAGGCCACAAAAATGTCGCGTTGCGCATTCTCAAAACGAGTTTTCGCTCGCATTGAGATTTGCTTTTTGGTCTTTATATACCCTGCACTTATCGAAAATGGGCAGCCAGACGCAGTAGTCTCGATAATTATCAAACTCCTAACTTTGTTTGTTTGTATATATTGAGAGAGTATAGATATTGTTGGCACGCCGAAGATTTAATACCCTTATAGACTTTTGTCTTGCGGTTTTACAGATATTTAAGCACGTAAATGTTGAGTTTGCCTGGAACACAAAATATTTTCTCATACAAAAACTTATTCAAAAATTCAATGCAATTGAAAAAATGGGCACATGCTATCTAGAGGGTATCTCTTGTGCATTCGAGTACTTTTACTTGTATGTTTGTTGTTGCTCTGTTTGTTGTTTTGGTTTCAGTTAGCTAAATATTTGAATTCGTTGGGAATTCGAGCGCCAGCGTTTTCTCCTTGGCTTTGTCAACGTTAGAGTTTCATTCGCAAACCGGTAATTGTATGCAGAAACATGTGGGCGGGACGCGGAGAGCAGCTGCCTTCAATGGCAATCCAATGCATAATTGAATAGACCATGACTCCATGGGAGTCATATGCCCCGCATTCCAGCCACATGCGCAAGCCGCCGTTCGCCGGCGACTCCGCTGCATTCCCCCCGGGAGCTTACACAGTCCGTTTAAATTTAGCAAAAGTCTCGCAGAGAGCTGCCCTCGTTAGTTGTTGCTGTTGTTCTTGTGGTTGTTGCTGCGATCATGGCGAGGGGCGTGCACGTTCTTGGCGCAGGGTGGCCATGAGGGTCCTATAAATAGCATGTGAGCGAGTGATTAAAGCGGATGTGGCAAGAACAAGGAGCAGCCAGGAATAAAGGCGCGCATATGGGCTACATACGTAAATGGTGGTGGCTACCCAAGTCAGCTAATGATATATGCTTCGAATACAATACATTTGCCAAGATAGGCACACACACACACACACACAATACATGTCTGTGTTTCAAGCGAATCCTAAATTTAGAGCGAGAGCCGCTGTTTCAAGTTGCGAGCTCACACTGCAAACGCATTTCTTGAAAACTCATTAGAGTTCTACTGTTCGAAAGGAGGAAACGGAAAGCTGTCGGCAAGTTATCACAAATCTTCAATGGAAACTTAAAAGTATTAAGTATTACTATCATTGTTATTTGCTTATTATATTAGTATAGTTAATATAGGTATTTTTATTATCATTGATATTAGTGTTATTATTTTAAACAAATACGTTAGCTTTAATCTTTTTATTAATTTGATCAGTATTATTATTATTATTAGTATTATTATTCTTATTAGTATTATTATTATTATTATTATTAGTATTATTATTATTATTATTATTAGTATTATTATTATTATTATTATTATTAGATTAACTATTATTATTTTAAGTATTATTATTTTTATTCTTATTTGTATTTTCATTATTATTTTGGTTATAAATATTGTTAATATTTATTTCACTATTATTTCAAAATTAATATTATTTCATTGCAATTTTTATTATTATTTTTATTGTTATTATTATTCTCATTATTATTTTTATTATTATATTTTCGTTATTAATAATAAAATTATTTGTTTTATTATTAATTAGTAGCCTTGTTAAATAGAATAAATTCAATCATGCAGCTGGGTTTGAACCGGCTTGCAGGCCCCATACCATATAGACATAGGTATATTGTATAGGAATTGCTCACCAGCTTTTTTATAAACAATGTTTAGAATAGTCTATGGTTATTCTTATCGGATCCAGCGTTATTTCTCAAACAATTCATGATGTTATATGTGTTGCATGTGCGCAGTTCTCATTGTTAACTTCCGCCCCTGGATATAATCATTTGCTGCTACTGGTTGCAGCAGAGCCTACTGCGCCCACCTCCAGCCCAGCTCTGGCTTAATTAGCAAGCATTTAATACATTGTTCCCAATTCGAATCGCATTCGCATCAGTTACCCAATTTCAATGTCAGATCGCGTGTATAGATTTCATAATAGCCCCCAATTGAAATTAAATCAATCACTGACCGTGAACCTGCACACACACACACACACACACACACGTCGACAAGTTGGGGACGTGAAGAGAGTCGCCACCTGGCACGCCGTGGAACCAATATGATGCAGGCCTCTCTAATTGCAACAGAAAGCAGATGCTCCGGGGGCCCAACTAATCACACACAAGTCACAAATTAACGTTCGGCTGGGGGAACTTTCGAATGGCACAACTTTGTATAATTTGTTTAGTTTTTGAATGTTGCACAACAAATTTGCAATTATGAAAAGCGTGTTTCGTAAAGGGCGAAGGGCTAGGTAAATAACCATCAAAATGCGTTAAAGAAAACTAGAGAAACGCTGAATGAGAATCGAAAAAATATATGCAAAACGAGCTGGAATAGATAGCACAGACAGCTGAGGGCATGGGAAAACTTTTATGCAAATACTCATCTGAGATGTGGGATTTGGCTGGGATTCAAGTAAATTATATAAATTATAAATCAAAAGTCTCAAGAGTTGAAGTTGAGAGATAAATTGAAAATGCTTTATACTCGCATATAAATAACAGTTAAGAGTGCGTTAGACGGGCGTGTCCGAATAGGGAATACCCTGGACCAACCTATACTAAATCTCAATGAGATATATTTGGGGAAGAGGCCAAAGATGGAAAATAATTCATCTGTATGAACTATACTAGAAGCAATATGTCAAATTTGGTGAGTTTAGCTCTTGAAACCAAAGAGATTTCCTTAAAACTACAGAAATTCGATATTGATTTTTATCGATTGCTTCGGAACGTGCAATTTATCGCCTATCAAAAGTTATCGCTTATCGGCAAGAAACTTTTAGCAAATTCAAGTCTCTAGCTCGAATAGCCTTTGAGATCTTAATATACGAACAGGCGGATATAGTTAGAGCGACTCGGCTTTTGATGCTGATCAAGCATATAAATAATATATACTTTATGGGGTCGGAGATGCTTCCATTATACTCCTTTAACAGGCGAATGGAAAGAATTGTCATTTTTTGAAATGCTGAGATACTGTCGTTAATAATTAACTAAAATAGTGTACAAGATACACAGTATACTTATGCTAAGAAGATATAGTTATAAAGATAAAGTGCTCCGCAAGAGTTTAATATTACATAAGCTATTAAACAAATGGAATGAATAATTAAGATAAATATAAATATAAGCAAGAAGCAAGCACAAAAGATAAGCGCATTCTTTCATTTGTATTTGCCACAAGTATGTAAGCCATAAAATATTTCGAGATATCTGCACTATGTAAGCTACAAAAGATTTTCAGATACAAAAATAATGGAGATGTGCGTATGGAATTTCATACGAAAGACTCAATTATTGCCACTTAAAGTGTTGTCCGTAAATAAATAACTTCTGTTCTAAATGCAATTGATTCGATTCTAGTAAATGCAATAATATTACGTTACAATTTATAAAGCTGAAAGATTATTTAGACTATTAGCTGATATTAACCGGCTTTGCCCGGACCAAGTCGCTTAGCTTCTGTTTTTGAATTCCATTTCGAACAATGAATTTTACATAGATTATGGAAAACGCAATTTTCCATCAAATAAAGAACCAAAAGTATAAATCAACGAGGTTTACCTATTTGAATCTCTTGGAGAAAATCACGAAGGCGATATGAAAACTCTCGTTCTCGTTCGATCTGAGTGAGCGGATTTTGCGAAAAGTGTGAAACTAGTCTCACATGAATTTTCATAAAGATTCTTGAATATGAGTTGACCTTGACCTACGTTTTCACCAAGCGATCAATTATCCGAAAAGTGTGAAAAACCTGCCAAATGACTGATTAGGGACCTACTTAATATTAACTTAACCTTTTAACTTAACTGTCAACGGTCAACAACAACAAGTTACAGGCAACAAGGGTATTCAAGTTGTCTGTGCAGCTCTTTCAAGAGCCGTCCGTTTTCAACAGTCCGAAGCTATAACCACTTGAGAATTATAAGCAACAAGAAGGCGATAAAGCTGGCAAACCCAATAGAATTTGAACAAAGAACTATGAAAATGAGTTGGACGCAAACAAAATGAGTTGCACACAAACGATTTTCGCGATTTCTCCACACTTGCGGCTGGGATTTCTCGAAAGCCCCTCACAGAAGGTAACTATAATTAAAATTTCAGCTTCTACGATCAGAACAAACAATTTCATATATGGAGATATGCCCAAGTACTTCTAATTTGGGGCATTATTATTGAGTTATTTTATGGAAACTCGCGTCATTTATAAAGAGCTCCACTTAGAAAGCTGTTGTCAACTCCAATTTCTATACATATACAGTTTCCGATACATGGCCAAATGTGGGCGTTTCTGCCCATTGACAAATTATTTAAACAGCTGCCTCTTACGTTTGTTTGCCAGCGGAAATTGCGTGCGACAATTGTCATTGTGGCCAGCTCAGACATTGGTCTCAACTGGCTTTTGGCTAAGTTGGAACTGTGGCACATCGCGTGCCGCTGCCAACAGAAGTGTGTTGAAAAATTAACAGCATTTAGCTGCAGAGTTTTTATTTTATTATTATTTTTATTTTTAAGCATTTTTCGTTGGCCCGAACGCCGCTCGAGCGCAGCCAAGTGCTCACCTCTTTGTGTGCTTGCCACGCCCGCGCCCACGGCGCCTGGACTCTTGGACACGGGATGGGCTTTGGCCAGCTCTGGGCTGGCTCTGCCGGAGTTGGAATTAGTGTTGGTGTTGGTTGCAGTTGCCATTGTGGTCACGGCGCTGCCATCCAAGCTGCCGTTCCCGTTGCCATTGGTGTTGAACTCCATCTGCGTTGTGGTTGTCATTTCTATGCAAAACGAGTCGCTCGCCTGCAAAAGAAAACAAAAAATACAAATGGAAATAGTAGGCAAATGAGGAGAATTTGTTTGTATTGTTATTTAACAAAAGTTCCATTCAATGTCTGCGTTTGGTTCGTCTTCATTTCAAGGCATGTCTGTCGCCTCGCAACATCTCGGCATTCGACCATGAAAAACTTGCCAAACAACAGGGTAACTAGTAAATGTTCTTGTGTCTAGGCTGCTTGACTCAACGATACTCTGTACTGAGATCAACAACTGAAATAAAGAACTCGGGCAGCTTCTGCGCTTCTTCTCTTCTCCCTCCTCCTGCAAGCGACTTATCCGCCCGAGGAAACTTTAACCAGTTGCGAATTGCAAGCGTCATAATTATTAATGTTAAAAAACAGGATAAGAATCGGATTATACGGATTTCTTATCAAATCTAGCATACATGTGATATGTATGCGTATATATATAGATTCCCAGAAGATCTCCTTAGCCAGTCTGTTAAACCCTACGATGACTACAGGGTATAACAAAGTCTTGTAACTAAAATGATACTTTGTTATAGTTGAGGGTAAGATGAACATAGAGACAATGATCAAATAGCAAAACTGGCAGAAAGAAAACGTCAGTTTACGGAAAACACCTGTCTATTTTCTATTTTTCTTTAGCTTCACCTTGCGTGTTGTTGTTGCTGGATGTTTGTGTAGCCGTGGTGCTGCACAAACATTTTATTGATGAAATGTAAACAACAAGCACTTTTATCGAAATGCATAGCGTAAAGTGCGCGAGTGTAAACATATTGTCAAGTTTTGGTAACCAGGAGACAGATAGACGACAAGAGTTTAAACAAGGTGGCATACGACTGACCAGTTACGGGCAGGGGCAAGCGGAGGACACACACACTCAACACACACACACACACACACATGTTGTGATCTTAAGATAATGAAGTACTTGTATGCCGCTTGCAATTTGCATTTTGTGGGTTTCCATGCAGCTGCAACACAAAAATTTTAGCGGTTGGGGGAGAAAAGAAGAGACTTAGCCAAGTTAGCTCAACTTAGGTTTTTCAACTTTTAATCAACTTGCGTGTTATTCGAGTTAAAACAAAAGACATTAAGCGAAGTTTTCTTTAGGCCAGGCCGAACCTTTAGGCAGCCAGAACTTGGCTCGAATGATAATAGAACATAATTGCCAAAATAAATTGTCGGTTCTCCTGCGAAGAGAGAGAGAAGTCGCATTTAGCATTTAGTTGGCATTTAGCAAATATGTTGATACCAAACATTTTAGTTTAGACGAACAAAACTAAATGCAAAACCTAAATCGATTTTGTTCAGTTCCTTTAAAAGCTAAAACCGAACGAGCACAACAAAACAAGTAGCAAATGCACAAAGCAAAGCGAATAGTCTTTCGAATCATCCGGCTGCTTGCAAGTATTTTGGCTTTGCTTTCAAATACAAACGAAACATTGTTGTAATTGTTCTCACTTCAGTTTCTACTCGTTGAGCCTTGCTTTCCTGTTTATAATCATTTCACTGCCCTATGCAAAGCTATACTTGTTAATGTTCGTAGTCTAAGTATGCATCCGGTTCGAGTAAATGGAAACAGGAAACTTTGTTATATTCGTTTCGAGCAAGTTGGTCAACACGAATGCTTGAATGCAGCGTTTGCCATTTCGTAGAGATATAGGCAGGGCTCAAAATGCAAACAGCAGCCTAACTTTTGTGTAAAAAGGCACCTTCTATGCAGGGACTCGAATCTGTATGCTCGTGGTTGCATGTCTCACTTAGATCAGTAAAAGACAAGTTACAATACGCATATTTCGAGGCTAAAGTTGGGAAGTTTCTAAAGAAACAAACCTTCTGGCTGATCTGGATAACATTAGGAAAGTTGTTAACTGTTAAGCTAAGGTATATATGTATGTAGTTTTTTTTATGTGCACCTGCGACTGCATCATTAGTCTAATGGGTTTAAGTGCAACGTGTCTTTTTACAATGTGTCTTAATGTCTGAGAAAGTTGTTGGCCAGTAACATTTGCATGCCATTAAGAGAGACGGCCACAAACTGGAATGGTTGGCTTGTTTTAATGTGCAAAGCGTCTTCTTTCATTTATGACAGCATAATTGCCAGGCCGTTAGCTGTAAAGAAATTAACATGTGCATTGCTAGTTGGGTTCGGTTCTGTAACAGAATTAACAGAGCGCTGCTATGCTTTAACGCTTCGCTAGCGGCAATTATGCGGCTACAAAGTGCAAGATACATATGTATCTCTTGGATACGTACGCGCGTGCAATTGTATTTCTTGAAAGTGCCAAAAAAAAAAAAAAACTAGTTTGGTCCTAGACTTATCAAAGCGCCAAACTGGGCGCAACGAAAGTCAAACGACGCTTTGCATTCGCCACGCTCGTTACACAGATAAAGATGCAGAGATATAAAGATACTCAGATACAAAGATGCCTTTGCTGTGTGTGGGGATGCCAATGCCAAAATCTATGCAAGGCGAAAACAAATTAAAAACTAACAAGAAAGTGTACGAGTGAGAGTGAGAGAGAGAGAGAGAGAGAGAGGGAGAGCGGCATATTGCCCGTTAAGTACAACAAGTATCTCTAAGATACATGCATATACAATTATATTGTCTGTATCTGTGGCTGTATCTACACAAGCGCTAACGAGCGAAAAAGTTGACTTTGCCGCGAATGGGCTTGTTATTGTTGCCATTTTTTATTAACGTGCCGGCAAAAGGCCTTGCCACTTCACTAGTCAACTTCAAGTTGAAAGTGAATTAAGTTTTTGCTTTTCTTTGCTGCTGAGCTCAGCGAAAGGCGCAGCAACAACAACAGCAACAACAACAATCACAACATTGGCATCTGATGATTAATTAAATTAGCGATAGCGCAAAAATTTTAAATACCTCTTGATGATAAGTGGGTGGCACTACTGTATAACAAGCAGGTCTAGTAGGAATAGTGATATAATAGATTGCAACTATAAGCTATAATAAATTAGGAAGTTAGTGCAATGCTTTTAAATTAGAAATGAAATAGTCAGTATATTTCGTTTAATATCTGCGCTCAAAATCAGAAAATGAAATATGGTTGGAACAGAGGGAATTTATTTTAGCAAATGTTGCAATGTTACTAACATATTTCTGTAAAGTTCGTTACAGAAGCTTTACAGTAACATTTGACTCACGATTAACATTAGCATTAACAATAATGTTAACAGTATATTGAACATGAGCTTGCACAGTTATGTAAATTTTAATGTTAATAATATGGGTCATGTTACTGTAATATTAACATTAACATTCTTGAGTATGTCGCAGTCGATACCTTGCTTTTCCCTCAGCAAATCTAATCTCGCCAGCGCAATTAACAGGCTAATAAATTAAGGCACTGTAAGTCAGACTCGAGGTGTTATGACGCCTCTAACCAAATTAACACCAATGACACAAAAAACAAGAAAAAACGCTTTCGAGCTTGACGTTTGTTTAGTTTTGGTTTGTTTTTGTTTGGTTCTTGAGTTGGCCCTGATTAGTTGGCCGCAAGGTGAGAGCCGAACCGAAACAACAACAAAAACACATTCATTACTGGCAAAAACCTATTTTGGTGTTTCTTTTTATTTTCGCTCAAGTTCTAGGCTATTGACACGGTGCCAAGAAAAAAGGGCATGTCGCCAAAGAAAAGCACATGAAGATGAATTTCTCAGCTGGGGGAAAATAAAAAAAAAACAAACCCCAAAAGATAATGAAGTTTGAACGTGCGAAAAGTCTGTGGTGCCATCCACAAAAAGTAAAAAAAATATATAAAGCTTTAGAATTGGAAGCTACCAACTGCGCCATACTCTATTCCCTGTGTAAAAACAGCTGTATGCTATACTAGGCTCTTAAAGCTGTGGGCTATAAAATGAAAGCTCCCTTAGTCGAACTTGAACTGATCAAGTTTTGTCTTGTTTTAGTCTTTTATATTCTACAACCAATATGCCTATTTTAACTTTTCGAACAGGGCATAAAGAAGAACCGGTTTTTTTCTAATGGTCCAGGGACAACAAAAATCTCTCTTGTTGTGTGTATGTTTGTGATTGACCTTTCCCAAACAACAATATTTAATGACACCAATAAAAACAAAGCAAAGTGAAGTGAAATAGCCGGCGGCGACAGCGACAGCGACTGCGACAGCGACTGCGACGTTGATCAAATCACCGGACGCGATCAATGGCTAAATAGAAGAGAGACAAACATCAACACCAACACAAACAAAGATGAAGTTGCAGTCATTTGGTTTGTTGACCCAAGCGTAGAGCATTCAATAAAGTGAAGAAAATGAATGAAAGGAGAAATAGAGACAGACGCAGACGGAGACGGAACACGTAAAAGCAGCGATGACCAAGCCAAAGCGCACAAGGAGCAGCTACATACACACACACACATATATATATATATATATACACAAAGGCACAGACAGAGACAGCGGTCACATGGGACACACATTGCTCTGTTAGAAGAGACAACTGTCGAGTCCCCCCTCCGCAACGTTCTGTTCAACGGCAGACGACAAACAGAAAATGAAAAGCGAAATGCGTTCAGATGACGTCGTCGCTGGCGTAGGCGTAGCGATTCTGCCGCGTCTCTGCTACTGCCGCTGCTGCTGCTGCCAGCTGAGGCAGCTGCTGCTGTTGCGCCTGCATGAATTGGAAATGCTTTTTTTTTTATGTTGGCACTTGGTTCACATACCAAACAAATTTCTCAAGGTTTCGGAGCACACACACATGTGTTCACAAACACACACACACACACACACACACACACACACCTATATTTACAATATTGCTAATTATTAAAGTTACCTACGCGTTGCAATCGGAGCCGAATCGATGTGCAGTTGTACTTTAGCCTGTGCCGCTTCAAGTATTTTATAAGCAGTGCTTAATGATTTAATGCTAATTTGCCGCCGTTAATAGCAATAAAATAACACACACACACACACACACAAACACATTTGCTGGCTACTTTTGCTTTTGCCATTTCTACTTTGCGCAACGAACACACATAGATACAGCGTCAACTTAAAATTCTACACGTTTTGATTATTGAATTTGTTCAATGGATTTTGCGGCAGTAGTTTTTGTAGCTTCCGCCAACTATACAGTAGTTTTATTCGCAATTATTATTAACACAAACAACCGCAATGCGTGCCCAACAGTTCTGCGCAGCGACAAAATATACAGCACGTCCGATCACGACAAGCGTTGCCCGACAACTACGGTGGGACGGCAAAATGAAACAGAAACTGAACGACGCAACGGAATTGGCACGAAATGAGTCTATAAGATAAACTTAACGACAACTGGACGAATGATTAGCCAACTATGGCCAGTGCTGGAAAACGTTTGTAAATGTGGCGCGATTTCGTTAAAATTAGAAATCTAACATATTTAAAAGATAACAAATTGCATATTGTTCGTCAGTTCAATTGCAATACGTAGATTTCAAATAGTCATTTATTAAAAAAAAAAACACAAGTCTTGTACCGTCAAATACGTGTATATTTAATGCTGGCAGCGCATATGCAAACTGGGCGCTGCATTTGTAATTGTAGACAATATAAATTTACAATTGCACGCTTTGTGCTTTTAATAAATTAACATGGATAAACAAATACATACACATATACATACATACATACATATATATATTTATAAATTTATATAAAAAACAATTACAACTACAATTATGAGTACGTTTCGGATGTTCAACATTAAAAAACAAACATTCATACATATAGCAACATTAGCGATCAACAATTAACTATTATTGCATATGTATAGGAAGACGCCGGCGCGCGCGCAAATGCACGCACGAAGGGTTTTTAACAAACAATGAACATATATGCATACACAGGTACATAGGACACATATGTATGCACACATATATATATATATATATATATATATATATCTACACACAAAAGCGTGCATTACCCTAAGCAATCTCAAATTCAATACAAGTACTAATCTTACATACAAACAGCATTAGATTTGTTACGAATTAAACTAGTCTGCAAGCGACGAACTAATCTACTTCTCCATCTCGCGATGCTCCCGCTTAAAGCTCCATTCAACAATAACAAAAGCGACTGTGCCAATGGTGCCGGTGGCCACCAGAATGGCCAGCTGGACGTACAGACCAAAGTGCGAGGAGTAAAAGAAACTGATGGCCGCCGCCACGGATTGTGTGAACTTGAATAGCGCAAATGCGCCCACAGGATTGTTGACAAATTCGCCGCCCAGCATGGAGTAGACCTGGGTGTTGAAGCAGGCATCGCCCAGACCCAGCAGAAAGGCACAGACTAGAGCCATGGTGGCGCTGGGTGGATCCAGGTAAGATATATCGGTGGTATCCGTAAACGGTGCGCTGTTGGGCAAATTGAGGAATGTCATCAAATAGGCGGCCATGTGCAGCACATAGCCGGCAATAACAATCGGATCGCGTCCAAAGCGTGTCGTCTTCGAGGCCAAAATGCCAAAGAAGCCGCCGCCAAACACCTCGCCGACGCCAATGCAAATGCCCACCAGGCCAACAATTTCCTTGGGCGTTGAGGCGATTTTCGAGGTAAAGCCAATGGATGAACCAAACACGCCGCTAAAGAACGACAGCTCCAGACCTAAAATCCGACACAAATCAATTTAAAGGCTAAACAAACAACAAATTAGCTGATCAGAACACACCTGTATAGAAGAAGGCCAGGCTGAGCAGCAGCATTCTCTTGGTGCAGAACAATTTGCCGGCCAGTTTGAGAGCATACAGCGCCTGACCGCAGCCCGTGTGCTGCTGCTCCAGCTCATTATCCTGCTCCGCATTGCTGGCCATGAAGCGCAGCGCAGCCAAAAACACAATGCCCAATATAGCCACACCGGTGAGCACGCCAATGACCAGATTGCGCGTCTCCTTATCGATGTGCGTCTTGTCCTGGAACTGATAGTAGACAAACAGATTGCCAAAGAACATGCTGCACTGCAGCAGTGCCCAAAAGATGCCCGAATTGCGTGAAATCGTTTCCGCATTGCTGCAGCGCGCCAAATAGGTGCCCTGGCCCGTCCAGGTGATCGAGGCGCCCAGACCCAGCACTGCGCTGGCCACATACAGCAGCGCCGTCGACGGGAACAGGAATGTGATCATGAAGAGCCTGCAGAGCGTAACAAAGGCATATTTATTGCTATCAATATACAATTGTGACAGGCACTCACGTGTAGGTGGACGCGCCCACAACCATTGCCACGCGCGGTCCCGTAAAGGATATGAAGGATGGCGCCAGCCAATTGGAGAGCGAAAAGAACAGATAGAGTATGGCCAGGCTGGTGTAGCCATCGCCCCTAAAGCTGTCATCCTCCTGCGATATGCTGTCCAATATTGTTTTCTGTGTGGTAAATAAAATATTTAATTAATTATAATATTATGCCAAATAATTTGTCGTATCGAAACGTGTCCCGCAAATTCAATAAACGTGTTCTGAGCGAAGGTGACTAACAAGCAAATTATTTAGTCAAGCATGAACGACTAGCAGATACTCTGCCACTGGCAGGGTAATTGTATATTCGCTCTTACGTATATTAAGCATGAACGACTAGCAGATACTCTTCCACTGCATGTATATTCGCCAGCTTTTTTAGTCATGAATGACCGACTAGATGATACCCTGCAATCAGCTTTACAACATAGGTATATTCACATACGCATACAAAAAGGTTATTTAGTCAATAGTGACTGACTATACGATACCCTAATATCAGTTTTGCAACAAATGTGCAAAAATATAAATACATACATTTTTTGAAGCTTAAAGATATCATTCAAATTTTAGAAAGACTTGTATTCATATGCTATCTAGAGTTTTTTGTCTCTAGCTCTCAAATTCATAATCGATATTTATCGATTTTGGGTTAAGTTATGTTGGGCGACTTATCGAATTAAGAAGAACTTTGCTTCTCAAGAGCTTCTATTCTCATTTTAGTGTTACTAATTGTCCTGCTCAAAAAAATATTTATATTTTATAGTGCTGCTAGAAGCAATATACCCGGCCATTTTGTTCACCTATTTTCAGATTATACAAATACAATATAATTTTGAAATGTTTTGCTTGAATTTTAAGCACGTGTCGACTGCTCAGGGTTAGAATAGCTGAAAAAAACTGCCAGTTTAAGCGTTTCCTATGCGGACGCGGATGCGGATGTGGTGGGCGTTGTTTCCATATGGGCACGGCTTTTGTTTAGAACGTTTGTCAACTACAGAGCTGTATATATAGAGCTTTAAATGTACATAAATATATCTTAAGTCAATTGGCAAAACAGCTCTAAACGAGTTTTACGGCCAAATTCAAGTGCAATGACAGCTGCAGCTGAAAATTCTTGCATGGCTGCTCCGCTGCCACATTTTGCATACAAAATTAATTAATATTTATGGAAAATTACGTGCCACAGACGTAGACGAAACGTGTTTTGTCTGTTGCAAAAAATTTTCCACGCTCAAGCCGAAGGATTTTGTCTGAAAGCTTCAAAACGAAATGATATCGTTATCGTCTACTTGACTCTGACACCAATACGATTTGCATTGATTACGCACCAGTCCTTGTGCCCAATAAGAAGTCAAGTTGTCAGCACGTATTATCTATCGTACGCCCAGAACTAGATCTTACTTATGCTGATCTTAGAGCTAGCCCATCCTCGAGCCCCCTCAAGTTGGGCGAACGTGTGCAAAAAGTCAATGACAGTGGGGAAAGTGAAAGTAAAATGTTTCATTGTGAATGCAGGAATTTATCAACACGCAGGCTCAAAACGAAGCTGAAGTATCGAATCGTATCGTTGCTAACAATTTAATGCATTTCATATTTTCATAAGCGTACCGAACTTGGCAATTACACGCTTATCAAGATCTGACAGCTATCAAATTTTGGGTCCAATTAAAAGAGAAAAGAAAGAATAGCACATTTGCAAGGGTATTTAACAGTCGGCACTCCAAAAAATATGCAATCAAATTCCATTCGAAAACTAAAGCTTCTTATCTTTTGACGAAAAAGAGTATTTATTAGCCAGAAACCTATTAATTGCGGCTTTCCAAATTATAAATCGCTGTTATCAGGGCCTCAACAAATCCATAAGACTTGCACCTACACACACACACACACACACACACACACACTTACGTACAGTTATAATCATAAATACCACTACAAAGTCTCCAATGCGTGCAACAACAATTAACTGATAAGAGAACTACAGTTATAATCAGCTCAATTGCGACTCTGGAGCACACAAAGAACATAAAGAAGAGTTGCTCTTGCCAAAGTGGGTCAAGTTTTGTGCAAATACCACATGAGAGACAAAGTCTTAAAAAACGCAGGCCTTAACATACGTACGTATGTATATATGTGTGTGTGTGTGTGTGTGTATGTATGTATGCAGGCATGTGAAAGTCAATGGCCCAACCTGTAAACAAAAGTAAGTACTGCAAAAAAAAAAGGCAGCCGGAATTAAAAGCTGCTGCTGCAAACGTATCAAGCGCCGAGATCTGATATAAAAGAGTTATGCGCATGTTACGCAAATATCAACTGGTGCCACAACTTTTTAACAATACGAATGTGGCGCCAAAAAGAAGGCCTGCAAAAAAAATAAATGCTGAAACTAGTTTCATTGGTTTGTTTTTATTTTTTCTTTCTATTGTAGACAACTGCAATGTTGGCGGGGGGCAGCAGGTGGACGGGGGTCCTGGTGGGCTCGTCTATGGCGCACCCACTTTTTGGGTTTGAGCAATGACGTTGCAGTTGGCGCCTAACGGTTATTATGCTCAGCCAATGGGACAGGCGCAGTTTTGCATCGTTTAGCAACACTTTTGCGATATTTTTTTTTTTTAAGTGTGTGCGCTGTTAGTATTTCTGTTTGCATGTTAATCAAATGCATACGCTGGTCAGTCTGGCCTTGAGCCTGTGCATGTATGCTGTGTGAGTTTGTGTGTGTGTGTGGCGAACTTGCATTTGCAATGACATTGAAAGAGTTGACTTTGATGCGTTAGCGCACACACAGACAGTTGGTTGCAACCTATATTGTGAATAGTACTTTGTATTTGATTGCGCAAGCATGTGGAAAGTTAGCAGTTATGACCGGGCTGACAAACTAACTACAATTAAATTCAATATATCTACAGTTATATATTCCTTTTTAATTTCCCTTTGACATACATACATAGCAATTGAATGTTAAGCAGCTGTTAATGTTGTTAACAGTTTACGTTTTTGAATACTTGTTTACATCGATTATACATTAACATATGTATGTTAATGCACTTTGAAGAGCATTTACGCATTTTCTTTTATATTTGGATAGCAGTTGCAGTTATCTAAATTTATTTTTGGGTCAGTGGATAACTCCATAGTAAGTGTACTAGCGTGCCTATGGATAGATTGCGCCACATGCCAAGGCCTTTTGCACCAAAAATTGCGCTCTAATGGGCTACACAGATATAGTATATACACTGTATGTATTGGCTACGACTGGTCGATCGATCGTTTTTATTCATCTATATGTTTTGTAAGCGGTGTTTGGTGCACGCCCTGCTTGGAATTCCAACTCACTTCGATTTGGAGCGTAATAAATTGTTTAACAATATAAAAAGAAAACAACAAACGAATTAACTGGAGGGCATATTGCACAAAGTACACGTTGCCATAAAAGTGAGAGCTACATATATGCGATATATATACACCATACGCTGCTCATTAATTAAATAAAACCTGGTTACTGTCAAACAAAGCCGTTGAAGATGCAAAAAAAAAACGTCACAGGTTCGAACTTAAAGCGGTACAATAACGGTTTTTGCAAACGGTTCAATGAACTGCGTACCATAACAGAATGTAGTTATGATGAGTAAATGTTCAATACAAAACACTTACTGCAGTGTGTTATTCCGTTTCAGATCGCTTTCCAAAAGGCAAGCGATAAAAAAGTGCTTAGCATACAAAACAAAAAACCTGAATTTCAACAAAAAAAAAACGATTGAAATAACACGATATTTCAACGTGCCGACCTAAAAATACACTTGTCTTCTGACTAAATATTTTCCGGAATTAGTTAAAACCGGCTTATTTTAAGAGCAAATCCATTTAAAGAATTCTTAATTAACTCAAGCTTTTACTTGAGTTTCAAAAAAGATTTGTCAGGAAGAAAATATTGGGATTTTGTTTATAAAATATTCCCATTTGAAATTAACATGCTAAAAATGTAAAGCAACATAATACTGCATATGCTACAGGCGTTACATATGTAATGAAAAAATGTTGCAAACATTTGCAAGGCATTTCGAATAACAGCGCAGTTTATATATGTATAAATGTATATGTATATGTATACACAGCGAGCGACCTTCATCTTAACACTGTTAACAGAATCCGGACAAAAGCCTGAATAAACCGCTATGTAAGCCAACAAGTGAATGGACGCAGTAATGAAGCTACATATATGCAGCCATAAAAAACATTAAATGTTTGTAATTACAATAATGACAGCAGGGAATAAGCAAATACAAAGGCATACACCATAACACAAGCTTAATTTGTGTGGGCGTTCTCTTATTATCGCACCACAAAGGCCTATCAATGTCAGCGCGTTTACAGTGCGAGAAGCATCTCTCGCCGCCAGTTAACTGACATCTGCCCTTTGACAAAGGGAGTTGACTCGCAATGGAAGTTGACTTTTGAGCTCGTCAATTGAATGCAAGCCAGTCTCCAATTGCATTAAATAAATGTATTTATAGATATGCAAGCGAATGAATGATAATTTAACGGCTGCAACGTCTTGCGTTATCAGTCATGATATATTATCGTATTATAAAAACGGGCCGCAGCTTAAGCAAACAGCGTCTTAGAATTGATTAGAAATACGATATACAACAACTAGGGCAGTCTATTAGTTTATACAGACAGAAATCAGTGTAATTTACTCAAATGGTAATTGAATGAATCGCTTTCTTTGTGTGCAGCAGCTAATACGGTATATGTGGGTGTGTGTGTGTGTGTGTGTGGGGGGTTGGCTGGCAATAACTGACACAAGACGACGCCACGTATGCCAAGGCTACTACAACGTCTATTGGCAAGGACAAGGACGAAAATAGCGCTCTGGCGCAGGGGATTGTCAACAACGCCCACGCATACACACAAAAGCCCGGACGCACACTCAGAACTTACCTCAATATTGCACATTGTTTGAAATGCAGTAAAAACAAACATAAAACCAAAGCCAAGTATTATTATCATTACGAATTTCATCTCCATTTTGTCTTATTTTTTTTTACTTGTCTTGATTAGCACAATTTTGTGTAGTTTTATTTATTTGTTTATATTGTGCATATCAGACGCGCAGCATTTGACGTCACAAGCAAGACGACGGCTGAGTTACGGAGGGGGCGACGGCGACGGCGACGTTACCAGCGACAGCGAATTTAGATGCTCAGCGCGGGTTAAAATCAAAACATAAAAACACAATTTTATTTATGCATATTGTTAAACAATTGCCTAAACAATAATTAGCAACCCAAAAGAAGCTTCACGGAGAATTTAAACCGAAAGACACCAAAAACGTTTGACGTTGGGTTAATGTGTATGTGATGAGGTTTGAGAGTGGATTGAAATTAAAAAGAGAATGTGTAAATATACACAATGTTAATTATATTGTAGTCATGTTAATGTTAGCTCGCAATGGCACTGTTAATACGCTAACAGTATCAGCTGCTCAGTTTAAGCGACTGTCGAGCAACCACCACAAACTGGTATTCCATTTATCGAATGTTTGGACTATCGAAAATCGGGCGGATTGCTGTGTAAGTAAATTTTATTTGAATACCAACATTTTTTGGGATATTTTCAATTGTTTGTTGTTAAAAGCTAATATAAATGAAATTAAAGCCAGACCATTTTAAGTAGAATTATTGGCGTGATTACCTTGAGAATTGTCATGGCTTGGTGCGTACATAGGCGAAACCTGAGGCACCACATTAGGCTCTATTTCCATGGCCATGGGTATAGAGGATTCAGCTGCGTTTTCAGCTACAATATGTGTTCCATGTGCGTCCATGCTGCTGCACTGATTAATCATTTGACATATTTTGACCAAATCCATTACGGCCGAGCGGCAAGCAATGCACATTATCGACGGCCGACGCTGGCCACTCTTTCTTTGGCGCGAAAACGGAGCACGTGCTCGCCTTGTCTTCGATACGGGAGCACGCTTAACGGCTTTGACCGCACCTTTCCTGATGCGCGGCACACGTGTGCGCAGCCTAACCTTACCCGCTGAATCGGCGCTAATCACCCGCACTGGATTGGAGCATGTAATTCGCTTGCGAGGAGCTGCTGCTGCTGCTGCTGCTGATGCTGATGCCGCTGCCGAGGTATCTACCTGGCACATGGGATTCGGCAGCAGAGAATATTCATCGGTGGCACACTTGATGGTATGCCGTATGGCATAGTCCGAGGAGCCAGTGCAGGCCAGCACGCCAAGATTGGTCAGATTGGCCAGCGACTGATGTATGATCTCATCCAAATTGGGCACATTCTTGCCCCGGCGCATTTGGCGCTTAACGTGCTGGTTGATCAGCTCGGCAGACACGAAGCCCGAACGCGAGGTCTGCAATGCGGAGACGGCTTTAAAGACATGTCGATTCACTTTCTTGGGCACATTGAACTGATCCATGTCAAACATTAAATGTTTAAACAATAATTTTGTTAGATTAAATTTTGTTTCTCTTGTGTTTATAAAATTCTTACTATATTCTCGTTTGCCTCGTATATAGCTTGTGTTCTATTCTGTACGAGTTTCGGAAATGTTGTGTGAGCTGCCAAACAGGCGTCCACTGTTTCGAGCTACGAGTGAAAATGCCAAGTCTACTGTTTAAAAGCTAAAACGAAGAGATTTTCGATTTTATTTATAACAATTTTGCAAAATTCATGTAAGTGTTCAAGAGGTTTTGTGTGTCTAACATAGATCGTTTATTATATCGTAAACATATAATATATCATGATTTCTTTTGTGTGTTAGTTCTTTTTGGTTCACTATAAATACTAAAATCTTTTATAGGCATTTATCGTTATAATCAATTTCATTACATTTAACTGAATCTTTCGCTTGCTACAAACTGGAGTTAGGCTCGAAATATTTCCAATTGAACCATAAATCAAAATTGGTTTTTCTTTGTTTATAACATATATGTAATAGTATATAGCATGGTATGTGTATGTATAAGTATAAAGATAAATTTTATCTGGCTGCCGTCCAGTTGCTGCCCAGCGGAGTACTTTGTACACTTGGCTGGCGTCCAGATCGGCTGACTCTATGCATCTCCAAAAAAAAGCAAATGTGGAGCGAAAAACAATTTCCAGAGCTGGTTTAACACAGACGGTATACAGTTATTGATAAACAACAGATATTTATCATTAACATCGTTTCTTAAAATTATTTAAAGGGTTTCTGTTTGTATGTTCTTTTTTTTTGTTTGGTTTTTTTTTTTTTTTTTTGCTATGCTGCTTTGAATATCCTTTAGCCGGCATGTGTAAAATTGAAAATTTCTTTCATTATGTTGTTACTCTGTTTCTGTTGTATCATTTGATTCAATTCATTCTGGCTTTAGCGCGTGATCCGCTCTTAATTTATTCGCTCTTTTTGTGTGTAATCACGGCATCATCGATCTCCTCCTTTGGCTGATCCTTATCGCCCCAGCCCCAGGTGGCGTGGGTGCCATCGCCGGTGCGCTTCACACGCTTCTTGATAATGTCGGGGGAGACGCTCTTTAGATCGTAGGCCCAGCCAATCTTGGCAAAGAAATCAATGAAGGCCGTGGTCAGATTTAGCGAATATTTGCCAAACTCAGCGGTCTTGTAGTCCCAGGGGAACACATGATGATAGTTATGCCAGCCCTCGCCGAAAGCGAGCAACGCAACAGAAATGTTCTCCGAAGGATTGATGAATCTGTCAATAAGTAGAGAACAGTCAAAAATATGATACTACGTCTCTTTTTCAGATATTCGCTCACCTGTCATAGGGACGGCCACCGAATTTGTGCGCAGCACTATTCACCAGCCAGGTCACATTCAGAATGAAGCACCAGCGGAACATGGTGGCCACAAACCAGGCATTCATCAAGGTCTCATTCCAGAAGTACATGGGCGCCAAAGTCGGCAGAATGAAACAGGCCAGGGGCATCAGAATCATGTAGTGTCTAAAATCGAGAACCAATTTCAGCTAAAGGTCGTCCAGGCATTGGATTTAGCTATGCACTCACCTCTTCTGGAACATCAGGACGGGATCGGCGCGCAGATCGGACAGATCAACACCCTTGCCCTTGGCCTTCACCTCGGGATGCTTCTTGCACAGCAGCCAGCCAATGTGCGAGAAGAAGAAGCCACGTGTCGCATTGTGCGGATCGGCATCGGTTTCCGAATACTTGTGATGCACACGATGATCGCGAGCCCAATGGAAAGCGGCATCCTGGAAGGCCACCGTATTGAATATCACCAAAATCACGCGCAACGGCCACTTAGCCTTGTACGAACGATGGGCCCACAGACGATGAGCGCCAGCCGTAATGCCCAAGCCAGAGACAGCATAAAGAACGAAAGCTGTAAAAAGAGCACAAGGATATTAATTATATATCTTCGTAGCTACAAATAACCAAAGATTATGGCATCATGTCATTATCGAGTATGTATTTTCCTTCCATTACAACTAAAAATTTATCATTCTACAAAAGGAAATAATACAGAGTTTTACACTGGCTCTGGTTGATCATGATCAAGCTGCGCTAGATTCTTGGATTTAACAAGCATGTCCCCAATGTTGCGTATGGCATACGATGTGCTATCATCGCTGGCAGAGAGTATGCCCAGAAAGGTTAAATTATGCAGCGAGGATTTGATGCAATCATCTAGACGATGCACAGGATTTCCATTACGCATCGAGTACTTTACGTGCTCTTGTATCACTGAGAATGGCGCATATTCCAGATGCTCGTTATCAGTGATGTACCTGACGGCCTTCAGCACATGCCGATTGACCTTGCGGGGCACTCGAAAGTTATCCATATGTCTTCGAAAAGGTGTATTATACGTGTGTGTGCTTGTGAGTGTGTGTGTGTGTGTGTGTAAGAACTTTTAGGTTTAAATTTCATTGTTCCCATATACTAAGCGTGTTGACAGCAAAACAACTGCTACTAGTCGGATAAGTAATGGGGCTAGGGTCGACGAAATACTTGGAACAGCTAGAAATAGAGTTCCGCCTGACCCCGTAAATTAGACATTCCCTAAATAGGAACCCATTTAGAATATGCGCATTGCAAACAGATAAACCGAATTTAATTTTCTTTACTTATATTCTCTCATTGATTATTGAACAGGAATTTGAAGAGCTTTCGGAATTGTGTTGCCATAAGATATATTAAGCAAAAGTGCGTTGTAGTATTTTTTTTTTTTTATATATTTAATTTATAAAATTCTTTTAAGCTTGCCTAATTAAATATCGCGAATAGAACTTCTAAAGTTGCAAATGAGAAAAAGTGTATTATAATCAAATCGCATTAAATATGCGACTTGAATTAGGCATTATGCTAATTTTGAGCCTGGACTGGCGGACTGCGATAAGACTTTGCCCAATGTTATCAGCGCCAAATTTGAAATAAACAACCCGACGATAACCTCGCAATTGGAATGCGCGGCACGCGAGGAAAAAATTGTCAGCAATGAATAAACATGGAAACATATTGATGATTGAGGTGATTGGGGCTATCTGTGTGTGTGTGTGTGTGTGTGTGCGTGTGTGTCCACTTACCCAAAGCAATTGTCTGCCATTTGGCCGAGGTGAAGATCAGCCAAGCGCCGTAGAGTGCGGCCAAGTGCAAATAGCCAAAGAGTATTATATTGCGCCAGACGAGTTTCAGTTTGCGCCTGTCGGCCTTTTTCATGGAGACAATATCCTTGACGAGGCCGCCATCGATGGTCTCGGCATCGCACTCGAACAGCACACCGGTCGAATCCTGCTGCAGCTTGGTGGGATTCTGCTCCGATTCGGCGGCTGCTGTGGCAGCGGCCGAGATTAGCGAGTCGGTAATCGACTGCCCTCCGGCGGTTGCGTTGGGCGGCATATTGTGGCACCAGTTGCTGCAACAAAAAACCAACCAAAACGATCACAAAATGCATTAAACAAAAAAAAAAACACACTACAAAAAAAAAAACAAATTTTAAATTAATTGCTTGGGCAATTAACTTAACAAATTGGCTAAGCTGAACTTGACACGCTTTGCCTATAGCTGCCGCCCTAGACGCGCTCCCAAAGGTGTTGTCGTGGTCGCCTCGTCTTTATTGCCAAGCTCGTAAATTGTTGCTGCCTTACGTTACTTAACGTTAATAACAATAATTTACCTTGCAATTTATTGTCAGGCTAAGCCTTGAGCACCTTGAACTACGTTGAGGCAGGCTGATGGATAAAAAAAATCAATAAACTTATGCCTGTCCTTGGCGAAGGATAACCGCCAACACAGTGAAAGAAAGGCACTTTTTTTTTTTTTTTTTTGAATAAGCAACAAAAATAATCAAAACGGGAAATTCGCGCGAGTTGTATCCAATTTAAAGTAAATTTCCTGCCTCTGGAGCAGGGATATTTTACAATAACAAAAACAAAAAAAAAAAGGAATTTTTTAAAAAGTAACAAAACAAATTGGGACTTTTATATGCGACCGGCTAATGCAGATGGCTGCTCAGGGCGTCTGTCCATTAAGAGATTTTACGGTTAATAATTAAACATAACAACAACAACAACGAAAACAACGGAGAGCGCCAGCTGCAGTCGAAAACAATTCACACCTCTGCATGTTTGTGTGTACACACATACAAGCACACATGTGGGTCACTAGGGGGGGGGGCAGGCATTAGCTTGCAGAAGTGTGCGTGTGTGTGTGTCATGGAAAATTTCCTAGCTTCAAATTTCTTATACAAACACACCAACACTTTGGCAACAAGAATTGCGAATTAAAGAGACGGTAATAACTGTTATTCAAGCAAAAAAACAAACCGACATCAATTAGTAGATGAACTATTTATGTGTATTGTATGTGTATGCACACATATGAGCACATGCAGCTAAAGAGCGGCTGCTTTGGTTTACCTTTGTTCACTTATAAAAAGTTCTTATTGGACAACCTGCCAACTGGGGGTTAAGTTTTAAACTGTTGAGTAGAAAATTTGCGCATAAGCCATCAAGCAGCTGTATGTTGGAGCTTTTGCTTACGTAAGCTTTGGTCAACCCAAATTGGTTTGTTTGTTGTGCCGGCAAGCTTTTACAGGTGTGCAGCGATTAAAAGAAATATTATCTATAGAAAAGCAGACATCGAATGATGCTTTTATATTATTCAGGGTCAGGGTTTTATATTCTACCGATAACTGACGACAGTTAATCACGTTGCTTTATCGCTTCGCATTTCTAGCGGGTAATGTGAATCTAATGGCCAGTTGCTGTCTAAACAAAAATCTGATGAAACATCATGTGTTACTGATATACATTAAGAAAACAAATTAACTAAATAAATAAACGAAAATATAAAACACGCCAGCTTTAGCAGGTACAGAAAAACAAAGCTTGTATTTTTCAGTGTAAAATGCATTGCCAGCTTGACTTGCAGCCGCGCATACATACATGCAAAAGAACAAACACCCACACATATGTAAGTGTGTACATACATCATAACATTGAAATGTGAACCACGTGTATATACATACATACATAGGTGTGCTTGAAGTCATACGATGTCTACGCCAGACTCGGTTAACGCAACAACAGTGCAAGACAGAGGCAGAACGATGGCAAGAACAAGAAATCTGGTTGAGTTTGTTTGTATAATATTGTTGTATGTGTGCGTGTGTATACTTTCATTTCAAAGAATATTTAGAAATCAACGAAAAGAGACGATCGCCTACGAAAGCTTTACTACTAAGGCGCACAAGTAAAGTAAACAACTGTTTATTCTCGCGAAGAGAGACGCACCATAACACTTCGCAGAACCGGCAAACGTCTGCCTATGCCTGCCTATTTGTGTTTTTTTTTGCCAGTTTTCATTATGTTGCGCCTCGTATGAGATACAGTCTAACGCTTTGATATTGAACTTGAAATCTGAGTTGACGCAGTCCCATTGGCGACAATGCCCGTGCACACAGAACAAGAGAGCGACAGAGCGTGAGAGAGCAAGAGAGAAATTGGGCTGGAGCTTAATTCGCCGACCGGCATCACGTTGCAACAGCGTGATTCGCTCTGCTCAACACGTAAAATCGGGTCGTCTCGGTCATTTTCTATTGATGCCTCTAATCTGCTAAATTGTGTGCTTAATTTTGCAAAAAAAAAAAAAAAAATAAAGAGCTTTCCGGCAGCTTGTTCAATTTATTAGCAAATATTAAATGTGTTCCATTTAGCTAGATACACGACACATCGTTTAATGTAAGTGTACAATTAACAAAGCGAAGCATTTTTAAAAAAAAAAAGTTCATGTTAATTAAGTCATATTACATTTTTCTTGATTTCGACAATGTAATGAGTTTTTGCATTTTAAGTTTCCACAATACGAGTTCATTAGTCGGAATTCATTACGATCAGAAAAAACAAACTTGCATTTCAATATACGGAAATTGTAGCTGAGCTAACATAATGTTAGGATGTAAGCTCTTTTGCATACATATTGACAAATTAACCGTGGCACAAGAATAACATACATATGCATATTTCGTTAATAATTTATGTTTCATTGTATAGTCTGCGAGCCATAGCATTAGTATGTTAAATAGGTACATGGTCGAGTAGCTAAATGCCCCAAGCTAACTATAAAAGAGCCCGAGTGTTTGCGTCTAGGTCTCTAACCTTCGACAAATAGACGCATTGGCCGTTTAAGTACAGCCTTCAAAAGTTGAAGAGAAGCTTATAAGAAAATAATTAAGCTTTAAAATTTAACGATTTGCATGCCTGATGATCGGTTCGCTTGGACTTGTAGCAGTTTTTTTTTTTTTGCCTGTAAGAGCAAAGAAGAACGCAAAAGCACTTTTTTTTTTTTTGGTTGTGTCTTTTTCTCTATATATTCTCTGGCCAGTTGGCTACAGTCTCGCGTTTGGGTTAGTCAATGGTTTACATAAACACTTGAAAATCCTGTCGCAACTGCCAAACGACAACGAATACTAACCTGTTTTTGTTTTGACAAAGCTAATAAAGTTAGCTTTTCGCGGTTTTTCTTTTTAGGTAAAAATCAAATAAAAACTTGATGTTGTCACTGTTTTTGCACAGAGTATTTGTATGGGTAACAAGCGAACAGTCAGCGTTAATACGTCCGTACGCTCTACGGTCTCAACACTAACTGAGAGCAACTTGGACAGCGTGGTGAAAATATAAACTTTTTTTTCTTCGCAGAACTTTTGACGTTGGCAGCGACGCAAAACTTTTACTGCCCCTTTCTTTCGATTTGTTGATACGCCCGCAGCTTGCGTACGCCAATCTGTCATATACATGTGTATGTATATGTACATAACAGTACATACATACAGCTGTACATCAATTGAGAGATGCTGTGCACTGATAAGAAACCTACAGATTTGCACGTATGCACTTCTGAGAGAAGTGCGCAATTTAAAGCACGTTAATGAATGAAAATGACTTTGAAATCGCCTCGTTAATAGATCAATTTTAATAATGTAACTGGCCAAAGGAAAATTGTTAAATTTGCTTGGGGTACACAACAATTTAAATCTATTTCCAAAAGCATGCAAGCTCTGTACTCCGTTATGAAAATATTTGTATAGATATCATACAAATAAGATTACCAATTTCTAATCTTTGATACGGGTTCAGAGTTGTTATGCTATTAATAATCCATTTGAATGACTATTGTTAGTTAACTTTGAAACGTGTTCACTTTTGTACTTTGACCTGTTGAAAAACAAATTGATAAACTGTACAAAAATAAATTCCCCACAGAAGATATTTTATACCCTAGCTTCAGGGCGAAATATGCTATTAATTTTGGTAAACAGTTTGGCAACACTCTTGAGGTTTGCTCTCCTAGTGAGTAATTAGCTCTATATAAGGACATTTCTTAAAAGTATTTTAAACTTTCATTTTTCTAAAAAAAAAATACAATTTATTAGGCCTTCGCCCTAGACTTAAAAAATGATGCATATAAGTTAGAAACAATTTACAACACAGAATAAAAAAGTTTAAATGTTTAAAATTTAAGGGAATCTTATTAGATACATATAAGTATCTAATTAGTATCGTATTAGACATATATAAGTATCGATCGGAATAGAGTATTAAGCTTCTTCATTTCATGGTTTAGTTTTGTTAAACAAACAACTTCTGCTGGCCTATCTGGTCGAGTCTAGCAAAAGACAAAGATTATCATGTGGTAAACATTTATAAGTAATATATGCATGGCAAAGCGGAGACAAATTCTTCGCTAAATCAAATAATAGTGAACTACTTTTAACTGGGCGAAGAACGTAAGCGATATGCACAGCTGTTGCTTGAACGTAAACGACATTCGTGCATCAGCTGTTCGTGCAGCTTATGTATATAGTATATATGTACATACATATGTTTGCACAATTTTCCAAATAATGTAACTTGACATGCAAATGCGCATTGGTCGCATGGAAAATTCTAAGGCAGATGAACTCTGAAGTCAATTTGATTAAACGTGATTATAATCGTTTTAGCGCCTGTTCAGCTCGTTCTCAGCAGCTGAACGTCAATTGATTAACCCTTAAACTACATACATATGTATATATTAATTCTATATGGAACTAACATATGGCTGTAAATGTGTTACATTTTAAAGGAAAACGCGTGATTTCAAGCTATGCCTAGGGGGAAATCTAATCCAAACCTTGCGTCATTGCATGCAAACTAATGTGTCACTATGTGATTGTGTTGCGCATCAAAATACCGTAAAACACACAGTTCTAATCTCTTTAAACAAAAATTAATGTCGTTATTTGGCATATGTACATATATATTCCTTTAACCTTTAAAGCGAGCTGCGGACGTGTAGATTTTGGCAACCTCTAACTGTTACAATGTTTGATTTTGCACAAGGTTAATCAAAACTAATATATATATATTGATATGCATATATGCAACAACTTACTTGATACGATTATTTATTAATTTTGTGGTAGATATCCGAAATCTGCAAAATTGCTTGCAACTAATGCCTCTGAGCTAATTATTAGAGACGCCAAGTATCGGGATTGCTGACAAGCAAATATCGAGCTCCATGCTACTCGATACTTAAGCTCAATGCCACAGGCAATGTATCGATATTAAGGAAATAGTTAAAATTAACACGAATGTTGTTAGCTGCAAATGTGTAACAAATTTTTAATTATATATTGAAAGGTACAGTGCATTGTTACAAAATTGAATTAATTCTTTTCCTTAAAGATTGATATTACTTATGTATACGAGCTCAACCTTTCGATTTGACATCTAGCTCTACATTAATGTTTGATTGCTAATGTCTGCTGTATTATTTGGTCTTATTATTTTATAGTAGTTTTCCATGAGTTTTGTTTGTTGCAAGATAAGTATTGCAATATACAAAGTCAATAACAGATGTTTGCATCAACTGTCAAAAAAATTAAATAATCCATATACATATTTCGTATGTTCGCAACGATTACTCAGTATCGGAAGGATACTTAATAATAATCGATAGCATACACAACTTGATGACCTATCGTTCTATAGTTCCATCGCAATTGGCATTCATCCTGCTGCCACCACAACATGTCCCAGCAAGGCGTCGAAGATGAAAACACATTGGAGAAACCAAACCAGGATGAAAATAAGGTAATCATTGCTGCACACGAGAAGCCAAATGAGAATTTAGATACTGTTGAGATTACTGCGCTCAAGGAGCCAAATGAGTATCTTAAAACGGTAAGCATTGTCCCGGCTGAGGTGCCCGAATTTGTTCAAAGTAAGGTCATCATTGCTGCGCCCAGTGAGTCGAATAGAGAACAGGACATGGACACGACTACTGCAAATCCAAATCAGAATCGAGAAATTGAAATCGAGAAGCCAAATGAGGATGCCGAGGTGCCAAGTGACGATAAGGAGAGCAGCCCTGCATCAAAAACGCAGAATATGAACGAAAATGAGAACCAAAATTTGGTGAGCAATTCTGGAGCTGGGGAGTCAAAGGAGAATAAAAATGAAAACCATAATATGGCTAGCATTACTGGAGTCGAGGACTCAAAGCAGGATGAAACGGATAGCCAGAATAAGGAACTCGGCCAACTCGGCATGGTGCAGAGTGTTGTGAACAAATCGCCATCCCTGCGCATTGCAGTGCACGGCATGTCCGAGCTGATCAACACGCGCCTCTCGACCGAGGCACTGGAAATTTGCCTTGAACTAATTGAGGCAGGCGTGCAGCCAAGGGCGCTGGCTGAGGTTGTGCTGCATATCCTAGATCTGAAGGTGAAGAAGTACGAGAAAGAGAACGGTCCCATGCTGCCGTAGACTTTGACGCTGCCCAAGCCCCGAAAGCAAAGCCTAGAGCGCACATGGCTAGAGATAATGCTTATCAGCACGACAACACCTGCAGACCCCAGCCGTCTAGACGCAACAATAACAATTCCGTCACAATCCATAGAAAGCGATTACCGCACCAACAAAATCCATCAATTGCGATATCAGAGTTAATTATATTGTTGTATATGTTTTTGTTACTATCGAATATATAACCCGTTGTATTAAGTGAATATGTCTTAAGATTATAATATTGTTAATTAAGTTAGTTTGTGCCCAGGCACAGGCATCTATGCTGCCTTCTTGTCAACGAACAGCACATGCTGTGCATCCTCTGCGGTTAGATCCTTGTCGCCCCAGCCCCACAGCTCGTGTGTTCCATCGCCAGTGCGACGCACTCGCCGCTCAATGGTCTCCGGCGCCACCGACTTCAGTTCATAGGCCCAACCGATCTTGGCGAAGAAATCGATGAATGCTGTGGTCATGTTCAGCGAATATCTGCCCCACTCAGCCGTCTTATAGTCCCAGGGAAAGACATGATGATAGTTATGCCAGCCTTCGCCGAAGGTGAATGCCGACACGTATGGACTTTGTGAGGGATTAATGTTCCTGTACATAAGTAATATATATAAACATGTATCCAAACGCTATATCTATGCACAATTATAGGTAATACATACTTGTCATAAGGCCGGCCACCGAACTTGTGTGCGGCACTGTTCACCAACCAGGTCATGTTCAGTTGGAAGCACCAGCGGAACATGGTGGCCACAAACCAGGAGCACAGCAACGACTCGTTCCAGCAAATCATGGGTATGATGGTGGGCAATATGAAGCAGGCGAGTGGCATTAGCACAAAGTAGTGTCTGCCAAAATGCAGAGATTAGTTATAGCGTGATCAGCATTAGTTGCCACCTCGTTACTCACTTGAGCTGGAACATGAGTATGCGATCGGCGCGCAGATCGGTAACATCCAGGCTCTTGCCCTTGGCGACCACATCGGGATGCTTCTTGCATAGCAGCCAGCCGACGTGCGAGAAGAAGAAGCCACGTGTCGCATTATGCGGATCGGCATCCGTTTCGGAGAACTTGTGATGCACACGATGATCGCGCGCCCAATGAAAGGCGGCATCCTGAAAGGCAATCGTATTGAAGGTGACCAAAATCACGCGCAACGGCCACTTAGCCTTGTAGGAGCGATGAGCCCAGAGACGATGAGCGCCGCCTGTAATGCCAATCATGCCCGCAGTATATAGGAAAAATGCTGGAAAAACACGTCAAAACGAAGAACTGCGTCAAATCAATGTCCAAACGGCAAGAAATTCTTTGCTGCTTACAGAAGACAACTGTGGCCCATTTGGCCTGGGTTAACATCAAATAGCCGCCGTAGACAGCTGCCAAATGTAAATAGCCGAAGAGCATTATGTTGCGCCAAACCAATTTCAATTTGCGTTTCTCGGCCTTTTTCAACTTTTTTACATCCACATCCAAAGCACAGTCTGCAGTATCCGCATCACCTTCAAAGAGCACACCGGTCTGCTTGGAAGAAGCCGTCGATGCACACTCGCCGCTCGGCAGCTGCTCCACCTCGGGGCATGTGGCCAGCACATTGGACGGGCTGGTTATAGCGTTCGGTGGCATTTCTTCTGTAATTCAATTCATTTAGCAATTAGACGACATTCAAACGAAATTTATCTAGCCCTGCCGACCTCAGCCAATACTCAAAGCTAGCGCTAACAAATTTGGTATGTAGCCTAAATTTCTCTGAAGCTTTCGATGGGTTCGCAGCATTTCTGTGTTTTTTGTTTATTTTTTTCCCATTAAATATCATATAGTTTTTAAAAGTGTTTTATCAGCACACTATTTACACTTGTTCGCGGAAATACAGCGACTCTTTGTCTCAGTCAACAATTACTTTAAGTACTTTGGAGCAATTGAAGAGTTTCGGAAAGTCGAAGAACCGAACTTGGCTGCCGGCGAGAGCTGACTATTGAGTGTGTTTACGAATTTAATACCTTCGTCTTTAGGCTTATATTCGCTTAGCTTTCAATTTTCGAGTCTCTGTTTTTATTGGCGACACAACGACGTCTTAAATATGGAAAACAGTTTGAAAGTGTAACATCGCCTGCTCGCAGTATTTATACGAAAATGTCTAATCAAAATATGACCATTTGTTCAACTCTGTTCACTTTGTGAATACATAGATTACAAATTAAATGCTACTAATGACAATGCTTAATCAGATTTAATGAAATTCACATCGTTGCAATTTATTCCTATTGAACTGTGGACAAACACTCTTGTATGCGGCTGGAGCACATGTTCGATGCGAATTCAAAGTGCACGTAGCGCAAGATCGCCCCAGCTTGAAGGCGTTTAGGTGTCAAATCTGACTCATTAACTCGACGTGTGGCTGCTGGCACCGTGCTGGCCGGGTTATCTCCGTGCTAACATCAATTACTTGTTGATAACCAAAGCGCCCTCTACATGTCGCGCTTGCAAGCCATCTGGCGTTGAGTTCGTGAAAATGCAGGCATTACCCGGCTTAGCCCGAGTGGAACTAATCTGCTATGATGAAAGCAAAAACTTATTAGACTTTTTCAGCTCTGCTTGTGAACTACAATCTTAAAAATAAGATTGATATTTAATATATAAGTTATTTCCAAATATTTTCTAAATGATTTATCATTGTCAGTTGGAAAATTTGTATATTTATAGTTTCAGTGTTTCACGGTTATGTATTTAAATAAATTAACAAATTCAAGTTGATCAGTTCTGAACTGCATGTAAGGATGTTATTATATACAAAATATTTTAATTTAGTTCTATGCACTAAGTTTGCCCTTATTTATCCTTTGGCTTTTCGTTTGGATCCGTTATTTTGCTGCTGTCCTTTTCGCTGGTCTTTTCTTCAGGTTTTGCTTCAACGGATTTCTTGGACTTCTTGAGCGCCTTCTCTGCCAGCTTCTGCTTCTCAGCCTCAACAAGTGCTGCTTCTTCCTCCTGCTTTTTGGTCTCCTTTTGAGCTGCTGCAGCTGCCACATCCTCATCATCCCAGTCAGCCATAGATCGGTCGCGCTTCAGCCACGAATGTGTGGTGTCTGCCTTGAACGCTGCATGGAATGAAGTTTTTAAATTAAATTTGGAGCTACCAGCAAAGTAGAAGCTACTCACTATTATTGAACCACTTGATGCCGTTCTGCATGTCCTCGATGATTTCGCGTGATGTGTACATTACCTCGTTCTGCACGGCCTGGTGGAACGTTGATGTCTCAAACGAGGCGGAGTAAACCGAGTTGCGATCATGATTGAGTGCACGCTGCGGAAATTTGGCCAAGCAAGTGGCTAGCTCCAGTGCATGGCCCAGCGCTGTGCCTGTGGGCACAATACGATTAACTAGGCCAATATCATGCGCCTCTTGTGAACCCACCGGGCGTCCCGTGAGTATCAGATCCAGCGCACGGGAGAGTCCAATCATGGCGGGCAGCCGCACAGTGCCACCGTCTAGCATCGGCACACCAAAGCGCCGATTAAAGAAGCCCAGCACAGCCGACTCCTCCATGACGCGCAAATCACACATGAGCGCCAGCTCCAAGCCATTGGCTATGCAATAGCCATTGATGCCGCAAATGACCGGCTTTTTAATCTGGCGACGTGTGGGACCAACAGATCCCTCGGGACGCATCAGAATATCAACGCTTATCTCCTCCTTTTCGTCGGTGCTGATCTCAAGAATGTCAAAGCCCGAGCAAAACGATCCGCCCACACCATACAGGACGGCTACCGGCGAGGTATCATCCGCCTCGAAGGCGGAGAATGCCTCACAAAGCTGGGAAGCGGTACTCGAATCGATGGCATTGCGCTGCTGTGGACGGTTAATACCGATCAAAGTAATATTTTTATCCTTTTCCACGAGTATGCTTTTAGGCGGTGCCGGTTCCGATTCTGCCTTGGCTTCGGCATCTGCAAAAATCGTTAGTTTACTAGATAAACATTATGTCACACTGCGTTTTAACTACCTTTGCATAAAGTTTTTGTGGTGGCCAACATGCGGCGAGATGTCAAACGTATTTGCTGGCCTATCTGCTGGCCCAGCTGCCTTCCTACTTTGCAGAACATGTTGGTGAAACGCTTTAAATTGTTTTCTAACTTTAATTTTGCAAACACTTGTGATTACTTCTTTAACTAACAAAGATATGCAATTGTGATTCGCAAAACAATTTATGAATATCGTAAAAAAAAAGGGCTGCCAACTGGGGTGGAAAAATGAGAGCTGCCAGTCTGCAGCTCAGCAATTCGATAGTGAAGTACAATCGATAGATATTGCAACAAAATTAACCGAAATTGTTAATAATCAGTGACAAGGCAAGTTGTTATGTTTCTTTTAGATTAACAGTTATGCATATTTAATGGCTGTCACAAAATATTTATTAAATCCATTATGATATTTTGATAACTGATTACACGAAAATATCGATAAGCGGTCTGTGCTCATGCACTCATCACTAGTTTTCGCGCGCTTTTAGTCATGGCAAATGTAATTTTCACCATGGTTCTGGTGAAAAAGCTTTCAACGTATGGAGCGTGCCGCAATGCGCTCAGTTTGGAGCGGCGTCGAAAAGCAAGCGGTTGTGCATTAGCCAGCAGCTTCTGAGGAGCGGTACCAATTTAGAACATTTGAATTTTGTGTAGTGTGGCAATTGTGTGTGCGTAGTATAGAAATCATGTATCACCTGAAGAGTTTGGCTCGACAGGGCGCTATGCGCCAGCAGGAGTTGACCGCCTTGGCCAAGGCATTGCCCACTGCTGTGCTCCAGACACGCAATTACCAAATTCCCGATCGTCTCAAGGATGTGCCAACTGCCAAGGATCCGCGTTTCTTTGACATGGTCGAGTACTTCTTCCATCGCGGCTGCCAAATATCCGAAGATCGTCTGATCGATGACATGAAGGGCAAATTGTCGCTAGACGAGAAAAAGCAGAAGGTAAAGGGTATTCTGATGCTTATGCAACCGTGCGACCACATCATCGAGATTGCATTCCCGCTGCGTCGCGATGCGGGCAACTACGAGATGATTACCGGCTACCGTGCACAGCACAGCACGCACAGGATTCCCACCAAAGGAGGTAAAATACAAAAAAAAAAAAAACAAGATATATGTATTCTAATAAGCAGTCCGCGTTTCCATCTCTTCACCTTCTTGTGGCCGGCATCTTTTGTGTTGTTGGCGTGCAAAAACATTTTGCCAACTGTTGGCAAAAATCGATTTTTCTCTACAGTCGTCGCTGCATTTGGGTCTTGTCTTTGCCATTATGTAATCAACGCATACGTATTTAGATCTGCCTACAAGCAAGCACCCCTCCCCCCCTCACCATCTTCCCGCTGCCTGTTCTCGCGCACACTCCACACATTGTTTACATTGACGCTGCCCGGGCACACATGCATATAAATACATATGTATTGAATATATGCTACCTAGGCCTTTGCTTTACAGTTAGCCCAATTGCATAAGCAGCTGGTTGTGGTCTTTGCACGTGTTCCCATTCGATTTCCAAACCCTTCAAGTGTTGTTTGACCCCCCTCTTGTCTGCCCGCTCCCACCATAAACATAAATGCACAAAATATTTTGTTCAGCTAGCTCGTTGGCAAAACTTTTTCAACGAACTGTTTTTGTTTTTGCACTTGTTTTTGCTTCTATTTTTAATAACGTTTTTATTTTGTGCTTTTGCTTTTGTTTTGTTTTCTTATTGGAACTAGAGCAGCACAGCAAATAGGGCACAGTGTGACAAATATACGATTAACGGCGCACGAAACGGCGTATTGTTGTCAAGCTGCAAATAGAGACGCACGCCCACTTTTTTTGAGTGCAATACAGTGAAGCCTCTGCAAACGGACTAAGCGAACAAATAGCTAGCCAACATTTATTTTGCCTTATTTATGTTTAACAGAATATATTTTTGCTGTGATTATGAAATTTCTTTGACAACTCTTAAAAGCGGAAACCGTGTCCGCTCTAAGGAGGTTTCACTGTAAAGCAGCTTGATAAATGTATAACAAAATTTAAAAAGAAAATTATGCATCATAAAAATAACACCGCCACACGGCTCTTATCAGACCTTGAACAAAAAACAAAAGTTGACAAAAAAACACACACACACACACACACAAAAATCATATGAGAGTGTATTTGTGTATTTGTTTCGTATCATCGCCAACAACTAAATAATTGTACATGATTTTTGTTTTTTTTTTTTTTCTTCTCATTATTATTGATAGTCGGCGGCCCTCGAGGGCCTGCGGCGCATAAATAGAGGAACCATTTTATGATTTAATTGCCGATTTCATAGTCATCGAAGCTGGTTGTAAACAAGCGTGTCTGACTTGCTGTTGCCAAGCACTCGAGCTTGTTAATTATGCCTCTAAATATTTTGATATTTTTCTAGTCGCTGCTCGAAATAAATATGTGTGCACATATATACTAGATATTGGTGCTAAATTGATTTTAGACATTTGTTGAATGCTTTAGCTTTTTAGTGGGCATTTTCATTACTCTAATTAATGTTAATTGCAATACATATACATATAGATATATGTATATAAATATATGCTTAGTGTTTGTGTTTTTCAATAGACACAAATGACTTCATAGCTTGGCTCGAATTCGGTTAAATACATTTTGCAGTTAATTCTCATTCTCTCAAAAAAGAAAAAGATGCAAGAATGCTCTAGTCGACCAGCGAATACTCTTCGCGCTGCGCTTTCTTTTGCTTTAGCATTAAAAAAAATGTTCATTTCCTTTAATAACTCTTCTTCAGCAACAGATCTTTTATATTCTCAAAAATGCAATAGGAAAAGGAATTGAAGGCGGAGCACGGCGTTAGCTATGAAATGAAAGATACTTAAACTGTACATATTATTTTAAAAGCTTCTTCTAGTTCGTAAACCCTAAGAGAATTTCTTTAAAAACAGGTTTTCTATATCGATTTTTTTTTAACATTTCACATTGTTAGCTCTGATCTTAGTGGGGTTTTTTTATATGAAATCCATATCTTGCAACGATTGTTCCCATATAACGAAACAATATTATAGTGTATGTATATATAATATAGTGGTCCGACGAACTCAATTTTTGATGTCAACTTCCAAGCGTTGCATACTTAATGACAAAATCATAATGCAGAATGCTAATGTATTGAAAGAGTAATAAAAGGCAAATAAAAAAACTGGTTTTCAGCGCATCGGTTTGGGTGGTGTCTATAGAGCTCGTTTCTCCCTCAATCGGCAAAACTTTTCATTTTCGTTTTGTTTTTTGTTTGTGTTCGTTTTTTTTTTTTTTTTCATTGTTTCACGTGATGCTCACGTTGTGCCAAAGCATGAGTCACATGTTTTACACTCTTGGCACACTGTGCAGCTGCGTTATACACCACTTTCTATGTCGTTGAACTGTTGTCTGGCAATTGGACTCATTTACTCGTATACACATATAGCTATTGTAATTGTATCGAATCGAGAAATGAACGGCACATTCCTATATAGAGCATGCTGTTTTTACGGTTCACATTTGCTTTCAATTATCAAATTTAAGCCCAAACTGTTGCAATTACTCGTAAATCAAATGATAATTCAGCTGATAATGTGCGCAATGTAATGTGGGCAGGGCGTTGCTTATCAGCCTGTGTATGCAACATTTATGTACATACATGCATGCTACAGTAGTCACTCGTTAAATAGAACTGTTTCCAATTTACAAATGTATTTGTGTGAAAAGTTTGCTGAGTTTTATTGCATTCATTTTAAATGTAAAGTTTGCACATTCTGAAAGAACCCAAAAATGTTTAAAACATTTGTCTCAAAAAAAGAAAACTTTATTAAAACTATGCGAATTTCTTTAAATTCCTGATTTCTACTCAACTACTGTACATTAACTGAATGTGGGATTTGTTTACAAAAAGATAATCACTCGGCTCGTGTGTGTTTAGCTTCCATTTGCAATTTGTATTCAAATAAGTTGTGTCAACATTTAACTGTTGTGTGAAAAACTGCTGTTGTTTGCATTCGTGTCTTGCCTCAAGCACTACAAATACTTCAGATACATATATGTACATATGTCCAGTATTGTATTTGCCCACTTGTTTGAATGCTCCAATTGGATATGGAAACTGTTTACCAACATTTTGGCACTTGCTACACTATTCAGCGTCATTTCCTGCGCTATTCGTTTCGTATCTTATCCAAATGTCACGGCAAAAAAAAAAAAATAACATAAGATTCCGACGTCAGCCCACGCTAGAAAAGAAGAAAAGAAAAAAAAAATCAGATGGATCAAAAGCTAGTCAGCTGATGCGCGCTGGGGGGCAATCGATTTTGCTCTTTCGAATTTGCGATTGCTGTTGCCAATGGCACACACCAACACACACACACACACGTAGAGCAGACTTCTAGACGTGGCAAAATACACGCCTCAAGCGATCGAGCCCCCAAAAAAGCAAAGAACTTATCGCAACTGATTGTATAAGCATACCACACATATACATACATATACATACAAAGCATTTATAGGTACATACATATGCATATGTACCTAGGTGTAGCTAGCATATATGTATGTATATGTATGTATGGCAAGCTTTATGCATAAATAGATTTGCGATACGTGGGGGCATATATGTACATGCGAACTATAAAAAAAAAGTCACGCGTTAACTTGTGTTTTTTTTTTCTGTTTTATTTTCTGTTTTCTTGTTTTGCGCGAATAATACTCAAAAACAAGTCTCTGTTTGCTCTTTGGGCCGATAAAGCCGGTTGTTAGCAACGCATTTTTTATGAGTTAAGCGCTGAAATTCCCGAAAATGAAGCGAAAGAACAAATAGAGCCGAGGTCTTTTGGCAAAGTCGAAAAGCTGCGTGCGCTGTTGTTAACCGGGCACATGCACATGCCGTAAAAAGAGAGAGAGAGAGAGAGCAAAGCAAAGCAAACAATAAGAGTAAATAGCAAGCATAGCAGAAAATGGCAACGTCGCATTGAGCTTCTCTTCTGTTGGTCAGTTGCTCGTTTGTTTTTTGTTTATATTCAAGTCTAGAGTTTCCGTTACTTTGTGCACACGCACACGCAGCAAACACAGACGCTGATGGTGCACTGCTTGCATGAGCAAGCAGCGTAATTTGCACACATACTTATGTACTTATGTACGATCTGCTTTGCATTGACAATATTTACAGCTGATAAGAACAGTTGCAGTTATCAAATGTTGCCGAATTTGGAAGGCCAAAGTTCACCGGCCAAGACAACAAGATCAGCGCTTGACAACCGCATTTTATTTAGCTAAAACTTTTGCGTGTTTGTTTTAATTTCTTTTTGAGAGGGCTTGTCCACGAAAAAACAATATTTTGTTTGCCAATTGATATATAGTATTTGGTTACTGATAAAAGTTCATAAATTGAGAAATGCGTGTACTTTGCGCCTAACCAATTATTTATCGAGTGCCTCGAGTGCATTTTGTTTATGGATTACATCGTAAAATGTGAAAATAAACCTTCGTCTTGTTAAAGGCGGCCAATTTCGAAGTTAAGGAAGTTGCTTATCTAATCGCCAAGAGCATTTTACTTTCAAGATATCACGATATTAAAATGGTACAAACAAACAAGATAAGCAACAATCTACTGGGTCTTTCGGGTGTTGCGGCATGGTATGCATTTACCTGTCTCTTTATATGCGAAGGGAGATGCCAAAACACATTGTAGAAAATCAACTTTTGCTTTCGAATCCAAACGAAATGTCTATTCATAGAGCTTTGCAATTGGATTAAGTCCAAAAATAAAAGCAAGACAACTGCAAACTTGCCTAGACAGAAGGAATGTACTTTAAGTATTTTGTATATCGTATACATATGTATATATTGCTTTCAAGGTTTTCTTGTGCCCAGGCACACCTGTCGTATACGTAATACTTATGCAATTCTTTTACGGCAGGCATTCGGTTCTCATTGGATGTGTCACGCGATGAAGTCAAAGCCCTTTCTGCTCTGATGACCTTCAAGTGCGCCTGCGTCGATGTGCCGTTCGGTGGTGCCAAGGCCGGCCTCAAGATCAATCCCAAGGAGTACTCGGAGCATGAGCTGGAGAAGATCACGCGTCGCTTCACCCTTGAGTTGGCCAAGAAGGGTTTCATTGGCCCCGGCGTTGATGTGCCCGCACCCGATATGGGCACCGGCGAGCGTGAGATGTCCTGGATTGCCGATACCTATGCCAAGACCATCGGCCATTTGGACATCAATGCGCACGCTTGTGTCACTGGCAAGCCCATCAACCAGGGCGGCATTCACGGACGCGTCTCGGCCACCGGTCGCGGCGTCTTCCACGGTCTGGAGAACTTCATCAACGAGGCCAACTACATGAGCATGATTGGTGAGTTATCTCAGAGATGCCCTGTCACTTAAACATTTCCATAACCATATCGCATGCTCGCAGGCACCACACCCGGCTGGGGCGGCAAGACCTTCATTGTGCAGGGCTTCGGTAATGTCGGTCTGCACACCACACGCTATCTGACCCGCGCTGGCGCCACCTGCATCGGTGTGATTGAGCACGACGGAACACTCTACAATCCAGAGGGTATTGATCCCAAGCTGCTGGAGGACTACAAGAACGAGCACGGCACCGTCGTCGGCTATCCCAATGCCAAGCCGTACGAGGGCGAGAACCTGATGTTCGAGCAGTGCGACATCTTCATTCCAGCGGCCGTCGAGAAGGTCATCAATAGCGAGAATGCAGGCAGAATTCAATGCAAGGTGCGCATCAATTACATTTGTTCAAGGATTCTGCTCATATCTGCAACATGCTTCATCTTGTAACACTTCTAGATCATTGCCGAAGCTGCCAACGGACCCACCACGCCCGCTGCTGATAAGATACTCATTGATCGCAACATTTTGGTCATACCCGACTTGTATATCAATGCCGGTGGTGTGACCGTCTCGTTCTTCGAGTGGCTCAAGAACCTCAATCATGTCTCATACGGTCGTCTGACCTTCAAGTATGAGCGCGAGTCCAACTATCATCTGCTCGGTAAGTTAGTCGAGTTCCATAGAGAACGCTAACTATCTTTAACTATCTATCTAAATACGTAGTACATATACGATCAATCATGCCATCTCATTTACAATTCATTTAAGGGTATATGGTTTTTAAAATTGTATAATTATTTATTGTATATATATTATGTCATTTAACTTAAGCCAGTTGCAAAACCCTCACAGAAAAGCGGCTGCTCTTAAGCATTTGCTCTTCCGGTTTGGTTTGGTCTCTAAAAAAAAAAACAAAAACACCTAATTTAATATTTATTTGGCTCAATTTAGTTAGTGCTCCTCAATAGTCGTATATCAGCTAAAAAAAAAAAAAAAAAAAAAACAACAACTTAAAATCGTAATTTAATTATAATGCCATCTTAGTAATTCGTTGTTTATTCTATTTCTTCTTTTTTTCTGTTTCTCTATCACCAATGTAGACTCAGTCCAACAGTCAATTGAAAGAATTATTAACGACGGTACATTATTATTAAATCTTCTTTTCTATTATCCTGTCCCCTTAAAAACAACAAGCCTTTTACTGTTACTCATATACGTACACACACACACACCCACCCACCCAAAAAAAAAAAAAAAAAACAACGCCTGCATTGGTTCTTGCTATCCTCTATAATTTAGATGGCTTTTGACATACATGTATTTTATATAGTTTTAGTTTTCAACATTTATGTATGTTATGTTCTTTTGTTCGCATTATCCTTACCATCAACGCATTGGTAGTGCTTGAAGATCTGTGTCTAGATCACGCCCGGATGTCTCTTGCCAGCCCCCTATCCATTATACCATACAGATCGTGTCACTAATGATTGGCGCCTAGCCCATAAACACATCTAAAACAATGTGCTCTAACTGTGCCTTCATAAATGCTCTAACCTAACCTTGGCGGCTATTAACGTATCCAATATCCAGCATGTGGCATATTTAATTAATCGCTTTGTCTGTTTTTGTATTCCTCTCTCTCTCTCTCTTTGTTTTTCTCTCTCTATCCTTGCGCAATGCCGGCTCATATTTTAGAATCCGTGCAAGAGTCCCTGGAGCGTCGCTTTGGTCGTGTCGGCGGTCGCATTCCCGTCACACCCTCGGAGTCGTTCCAGAAACGCATCTCTGGCGCCTCCGAGAAGGATATTGTGCACTCCGGTCTGGATTATACAATGGAGCGTTCCGCACGTGCCATCATGAAGACAGCCATGAAATACAACCTGGGTCTGGATCTGAGAACCGCTGCCTATGTCAACTCAATTGAGAAGATCTTCACCACATACCGTGACGCCGGTTTGGCCTTCTAAGCGCTGCAGCTGCTAAAACTTAACTAGTTTATTAATCAACCGATGAACTCAAAAGCAAACATAAACATATTGCATACGCGCGCACCTCTGTTTTTGGTAGAAAATGTCACAAAAGCAAATTCATTTATATGAAGCAACAAATTATTAGTTTAGCTAAAAGATTTGTTCAACTTTCTAACGTCATAACGTGTTTTAAATTAAGCTAAAGCAAAAACAAGAGCGAGCTTAAATTGCTTTTACAATGATTGTTGTTGATTTTCTGTAAGTTTTTAATTTTTAATGAGCGTAAAAGTGAAGCAATTGCATTTTTCAATTATGTATCGTATCGTACGAAACGCTCCGTTGCCGCAACTTTTAAAGTAATTAAATACACACATAAACTAAATAACTAAACAATTGCATTTTGTTTTTGTTTTTTTTTTCTTTTAATTTTGTTTTTATTAAAATTGTCAATTGTCGTTGGCCACTAAAATGATCACAATATTAATTTTAGTCTCAAATGGTGCTCAGTTCGTTCGTCGAGCTTTAAATTACGTATACATTGTATAATTGATTGGAATGTATGGATACTACGATATAGTTTTTAGTTAAAAATGATTGGGCCTACACATAATACTATAAGTACACTTTTCTTTTTGCAAACGCTACAAATTACAGGATATATATATATATATATATATATACCTGGTATAAATTGGAAGATTTTGTGGTCATAATTGATTCGCAATATTAAAACTTTCAACTTAACTAATAATGTTTTGTGTGCGTATTAACTTGGTGCTTGTTCCGTATCCAATAGCTTCAGTTAGATTGCCAAAGATTTGGGAAACAGCTGCTGTTTCACATAGTCATCAATCATTTCCATAAGCAAGGCGCGCGTTACTTTTGGATGCTGTAGCACATATCCAAAGTCCTTTAGTTTCGTATTGTCCAGATAGAGATGCTTATGATGCAGCTGTTCCTCGTCTAGGTAAGGTGTGAGCGGCGTATTGTCAATGCCATTGTGTTGACAAATCTCAGCCCAGGGCGCCAGGTGCTTATCATTAATTTCACCCACCGTATCGCTTGGATAGAGCTAAGTAAATGCATATGAATATGAAGTGATTAAATAGAAATGAGTCATCGGTCAAAATTGATGACATACCTTAGTCAGATTGGACATAACAATGCCAAAGTATTCCACATTGATTTCAAAAATATCGACAAGCAAATCGCTGATGCTGCCCTGCGTAGACGCTGAGTCATCCACAATGTTGTAGACCTGACCAACCGTTTTTGGACTTTCAGCTAATTGCCAAATCGCAGCACATACGTCGCTCACATGCACCGTATTGAGGCGCATGGCGTCGTTCCACAGTAGTTTCATTGTCTCGCCGAGATATTTGTATATGGCTGCTATTATAATGCGTGGCACTGTGGAGTTAGTTACATGATTGTTATATACAATAACAGATTATGATTGTGACGGCGACTCACTTAAGTAGCGCTTATCGCCAATGCCGTAAACAACAGGCAGGCGCACCACCGTATAACTAAGATTGTTAATGTGCGCCAGCTCCTTTTCCACTTTCAGCTTTTGTTTGGCCACACCCGTCCAGGGTTCCAGCTTGCAGTCTTCCTTTAGCGGTGTCTTCTCGCTGCTGTTCACACAGCCCGAGCTGAGCTCCACATAGCGCTTGGTCGGCTGACTGGCAGCCTCATTGGCACAGTTGATGCTCAGCTTGTAGATGCCCTCCTTGTAGACGGCATCATCTTGATTGGAACGCGTCTCGGCTGCACAGTTGATGACCACATCCCAGCTCCGATTCGTTGTTGGGTGTGGTGCAAACGCCAATTTGCATGAGGCTGCAAGCCATGAAGGACACCCACAAAAAAATGTTGCAAAAACCAGTTTCAGTTTGTGTAGATAAGGTTGCGTGTGTGGGCTGTATTATTACATACCGGCATTAATTAAATTCGCGCTGCAAAACTCAACTTTATCACTAGCGAAAGCCTTGCTTTGTTGCTCATTCAGCCAGGCCATTTGCGGCGGCGTCTTATCAACAATGCGTATTTCCTGTGTCAGCTCATTCTTCAGCAAGTAAGTCACCAAGTTGCGTCCAATAAAGCCGCAGCCTACAGATACAGTCGAGATAAGTCGCAGCTATCGCTCCGATTGCCATTGCAATTGCACTTACCGCCCAAAATTAAAACAGTCGGTTTCTCAGACATACTGCAACGACGACGCAACCGACAACGAGACTACGACGAATGACTAGACGCTTGCTTCTGTATAGTTTCAAAACCTTTAAATTATATGTAAACGGGACGCGAATCAAATACAAAGGCAAGCGTTAGGGCTGAATCGTTGTACTTGTTCAGTTCAATGAATCGATTGAACCAGTTGCTATCGAACTAGTCAAAATGCCGTTTGGTTCAACAAGTGGAGGGTTCATTTTAGAGATGACACTTGCAAACAAACAATTTGAAATGTATTTAATTTAAGTAAATGCATTATTTAATTTAAATTTCTCAAATTTGCAAAGGTAAAGGAAAAAGAAATTTTACCTTTGTCAATTATGTAGTAAAAACATGCGAATTATATGAATAGATCTTGGCACTACATGGTGAATTAAAGTCTATGAGGTGTTAGTTGGACCACAAGTCGTATTTGGGAGCTCTAAATCCGCGAACTATGACATCTGCCTGCCACCAACCAGTCGCTTGCTCTGTCTCCTTCATGCACACTTCCTCATTGCCATCTGTTGGATGCAAATTCAAAATGGCAATATCCTCGTATATGGCCAACTGCTTACAGCATTCCAGCCCTGCGTTGTCTTTCCCGTTGCCATGCAACAAATGCAAATGCACATTCTTACAACTGCGTGGCAACTGGCTAACAACATCCTTAGGGATTAGTTTCCAAGCCTCGATCTGTGCCTCCTTTCCATGAGTCATCAGTTCGAGCTCCAGGAAAACATTAGTGGCCTTAAGCTCTGTGGACCAGAGCGCATACAGATCCTCGCAAGTGAGCAGCTGCAGAAGTGTTTGGTTCATGGGTCCGTCTGCCATGGAGTGCATATCACCGTGGTATTTGGATATGGATGTGTGCGGTATGTGTATTGTGTAGGACTCTGCCGGCATGAATGTGTTGTTCCCGAATAGAAACCGTAAACTCTTTACCGCTTTGCTGCTTTTAAATGTAGTTCGTATTAGCTGAAAATAAAACAATTTTTGTTCAGTTTTGGCTACTGTTGCTCAAGTTGTTTATATTTACTTCTCGCATATTGCTGATGGCCTCCTTGGTCTCCTTAGCCAAGGATCGTTGCTTTTGTAACTGATAATGCTTAAAAGATTCCTGTGCATTATCTGTTTGATTAGTTTCATCCCATTTCTCAACATAATATTTGTATGTTTTATAGACGAATGGAATTTGACTGCGGTGGAATAACAGGAAGTCCAGTATGCTATTTACAAACTCAGCAACAATTCCTGCTGTTAAAACGTCGACGTCGTGGAGCTTAAGCTCAATGTTTTTTGGGTTTTGTGCCATTTATTTATAATTTTAACAATTTCGCGGGTTTCTTTAACAAACAACAAACTTGAGTTGTTTGTGTTAGAGATGATATTGAGCATTGAAATGTTATAGTTCAGCTCTAAGCTAGTTCGTTTGTGTGGGAATATCGATATTTTAGTGAAACAAGCTGGACTATCGATATACTCTGTTTATTTTGAAAACATTAAAATTACTGTTAATTTCAAGTATTTTATTTTTCTAGGTTCAAACCATTTTCAATTTACATTATCCTATAATAAAACTACCAGTAGAGGTAATTACATTTTCGCAGAGTTAAATTTTATAACAAAAGGCATATTGAAAATATTATTTTGTGAAGCTTAAATTCTTTCTGTTAATACGAGTGGAAAGCATTTTGCGGGCAACGCTAGGCTGGCTGGATTTATCTTAATCGTTGAAATGTCTGGACTGCTTATATTATAACGCAATAATATATTAGACAGCAATATGAAACCAAAGCCTCGTACTAAATTTTGTCCAATGCAAGTACGTTTTCCTATACTAAAAGGTAGAAACTGTGGAAGATTCTTTCTCAGTCGAAACTTTGGTAGTTCATCAGTCAGTTGATTATTTGCATCAGATTTCGTTTTTAGGTTTTTTAAATGCAAATATTGCAATCCAAATGTACTATCGTTTTCGAACTCTACGCCTGAATCAGAGTCTTCAGAGAATTTTCTCTTATCAGAAATCGTTGATGATCTTTGAGCATTATTTGGACATTTTTGCTCCAAAAATCGTTCAGGACAAAAGTGATTGGGATTCCTCCAACTTTCCTGGCTCATGTTTAGTACATAGTTGTTTATAAACACAATTGTGCCCTTAGTCACTCCGAATCCCGAAATAACCGAATCCTCGGTAGCCACATGCGGCACAATGGGAGATGATGAATAGCGCAGAACTTCGAATATTGTGGCCATGGTGTATGGCATTTCTTCCATGTCTTCCAAAGTAATATTGCGCTTTCCATTGTGAGAGATAACATCTGCTTCGCATTGAATATTTCGACCAATAACTGGATCCTTGGCTATATAGGCAAGAGCCAGCATTATCAAATTCCCAACAGCTGAATGGCCACCGATAAAGTCCTCCAGCATAAAGATAATTGTATTGCGACACATATTTTTGTTTTCTATCAAACTTTTCAGTAGTGCATCCGTGAAGTCGTTGTCCGGCTCCTCAGTATCGATATTCAGCTCCCTTTGGTTCAGAACACGCTCCAGAATAAATTTACGTATTGTTGTTGACCAATACGCAATGCGGTTCGTGTGTTGCTTGTAAAATGGTAACAACCATGGCAAAAAGTCCAATGGATGCCCTTGGTTAATTTCCCAAAAAATTTCATCGAAAAATTGTACAATCTGTTGGAATTCCATATCGTCATAATCAAATCGCATTGAACACATATATTGGCTAAACATATTTGCGCATGTTGCGTTCAGAACTGGCTTCAAATCGAGCGGCTGTCCGGGTATAATAACTTTTTTCAGCTCTTCCATCAAAATGTCAATTTCAGCACAACCAATACCTGACATCTTGCTGAAATAAGAGGATGATTCTCGCGGAGAGCAGTGGCGCCTCGCCAAGTTGCGGCGTTTTTGCTGCAGCTGCGACCAATCGCACAGAGCTAGAGAGTTGTTACGGTCACCACCAAACAGTTTGTGGTAGCGTAGAAAGTCCGGCCGACCGCCAAAGAATTTCCCATTCTTGTTAAGGACCTCTCGTATTAAATCCAAGTTGTTAACGACAAGGCAGCGTGTGTGACCAAATGTTAAGGAGTAAATGTCGCCATAATGATTTGCTAATGTTCCAAAGCCCTTGAAGGGATTGTCAAAACGGCCAATTATATCCAAGTTGCCGAGTATGGGCCAAGGATGTGGACCAGGTGCCTGAACGAATTCACGTTTAACATTTTCCTCGTTTGAATGTACAATCACTTTTCGTGTGCGTTTGAATATTATAAATATGTATGACGCGACGAGCACAATTATTAAACTTGCAAGGGTTAAATAAAATAATTCCAACATCATTATAGCCAATAACACATTTAGATGAAGAATGTTACGCAGACAATTTTACAGGTATCTAAAAATAGTTGACAGAAATTTATTACATGTACATGAATCTACAGGTGCCTTAATAATTATGTACCTGTTAATGCCGATCACTGAAAATGAAGACGTTATTTCAGTTATTTCGTCTGCCTCTTGGCGTATATTCTTTGGATCTTCGGAAAATTTAATTTTTCTTGTTTTCTAACATTGAACTAGATATTAAATTAATTTAATTTTTAAAAAACTTGTTATCTGCTTGCAATGTCCTTCCTCTTTGTGGTGAATATGTTGAGTAGAAAATAACTACTGTAATAAGATGCTATGTTAAATGTGATGCCATGTTAAAAAGTACATAACAACGGAATGTTTATCAACGGCTGCTCCTAACGTTTCAATCGTAATTTAAACGCCTATTACACTGTTAATTGTTATCTAACAAAAATACATAATTGCATTCTCAAGATAATATATAAATAACGAAACAAGTGTTGATTAATATGTTAAATTTAAACTAAAAGTAGGCGCCCAAAATATTTTCTTTTTGCCGTGCAACCATGTTCGCTACAAAGTGTACACACTGGCAGTGTAGCCGCAGCCAACTTCATGTTGGTTATGACTAGTAAAAATCTGTTTGTGTTGCCGACAAAATAAAATAATTTTCGTTTGACTTTATCAAAGAAGACACGCAAAATGGTAAATCGGCCTGTGACAAGGCTTAGTTTTATAAGTTTAATTGAGTGCTGGCGTTTTGCAGGGTCAAAACCAATCGGCACAAGGTGGAACTGGAGACAAGAAGGATGACAAAGACAAAAAGAAGAAATATGAGCCACCAATTCCGACTCGTGTTGGCAAAAAGAAGCGTCGCGCAAAGGGTCCCGATGCGGCCATGAAGCTGCCGCAAGTGACGCCCCATACACGGTGCCGTCTAAAGTTGCTGAAATTGGAGCGCATTAAGGATTACCTTATGATGGAGGATGAGTTTATACGCAATCAGGAGCGCCTGAAGCCACAAGACGAGAAGAACGAGGAAGAACGTTCCAAGGTGGATGACTTGCGTGGCACACCAATGTCTGTGGGCAATCTAGAGGAGATTATCGATGACAACCATGCCATTGTGTCGACATCCGTGGGTTCCGAGCACTACGTCAGCATTCTGTCCTTTGTCGACAAGGACCAATTGGAGCCTGGTTGCTCTGTCCTCTTGAATCACAAGGTTCATGCTGTCGTGGGTGTTCTAAGTGACGACACAGATCCCATGGTCACGGTTATGAAGCTGGAGAAAGCGCCACAGGAAACCTATGCGGACATTGGTGGTCTGGACACGCAAATACAAGAAATCAAAGAGTCTGTCGAGCTTCCGCTAACGCATCCCGAATACTACGAGGAAATGGGCATTAAACCACCTAAGGGCGTCATTCTTTATGGTCCTCCCGGCACTGGTAAAACTCTTCTCGCTAAGGCTGTTGCCAATCAAACTTCTGCGACTTTCTTGCGCGTTGTCGGCTCAGAGCTTATACAAAAGTACTTGGGAGATGGTCCCAAGTTGGTGCGAGAGCTGTTCCGCGTGGCCGAGGAGCATGCGCCGTCTATTGTATTTATTGATGAAATCGATGCTGTTGGCACGAAGCGTTATGACTCCAACTCGGGCGGAGAACGCGAAATTCAGCGCACCATGTTGGAGTTACTCAATCAGCTCGATGGTTTTGATTCTCGCGGAGATGTTAAAGTTATCATGGCAACGAATCGGATTGAAACGCTGGATCCGGCGCTTATACGTCCGGGACGTATTGATCGTAAGATTGAGTTCCCACTGCCCGATGAGAAGACCAAGCGACGCATTTTCACCATACACACCTCGCGCATGACGCTCGCTGAGGATGTGAACTTGAATGAGCTAATTATGGCCAAGGATGATCTATCTGGCGCTGATATTAAGGCTATTTGCACAGAAGCTGGTCTAATGGCATTGCGCGAGCGCCGCATGAAAGTGACCAATGAGGACTTTAAAAAATCAAAGGAGAGTGTTTTGTACCGCAAGAAGGAAGGCACGCCCGAGGGATTGTATTTATAAGTCAAATCAACTTTCAGTTAATATATTATAATTCCTAAACACACACGCATTAAATCAGGTTAACACATAAATCATTTCGCTTGCGACTTGAATAAATTTGTTGTCTTTTGCAGCGCTTCGTCGCAGTGCTCCAATAAATTGTCTATATAGACATTTTGTTTTTCGGATACAACGCTAAGTGGCTCGCTTTGATGCTCCAAATATTTAAAGTGGCTTTTATCTGTGGGGTTTGATAACTTCATTTCCTCGTAGGCCAGATGCTCCTTTGATAAAGTTTCGTCCATATTTGAGGTTTTGAGTACGTCAAAAAAGGCCGGGAACTTGGCTAATTCAATTCCTGTTCGTAATCCATCGACATAGCCTTGGTCGAAGCTGGTCTGAAACACTTGTTCGCGTCCATCTGCAATTCCATCAGCATAATTTATCTGTAGAAAATATAGGGTATTCAGTATTCTCATATCAGGATTAAGCCCTGTAAATTCCCAGCTGATTTCGAAGTTATGGGACTGCACACTTAACATAGTGCTTCTTCTTCTTCTTATTAACAGACGCGTAAAGTAAGCTGACAGGCAACTCGGTTCCCACTTTGAAGCACGCTATTACCATACCTTTTCTACTTTTTCCTGTATCCGTTGGTAATTAGTTGTATTGACGGCCTTAAAATCAGTTTCGTCATCTGAACTGTGTGTTTCTGACATTTTAGCACTGCAAAATCGTAAGTTATTGTAAAAATACAACAGCTTAATTTTATTTTGTCTATTGAAAACAAAAACATTCGCTTGTGCACAATGCCCTTACTTAGCAGCCTGATAACAGAAATGCTCCTCATTTACTGTGTTGCTCCACATTTGACATAATTAAGCCCACCAATCTTTTTGAATTTTTCAATTGCAGATCACCATGGCAGCCGAAATCGCTCAACTTTTGCTCGCTGTAATCCAAGGAATTCCGGGCGGTGCGACAAATGATGACCTAACCAAAGCATTGTCGGATATGTCCGCTGCTTCGCGGGTCGAAGGTCTCAATGTACTGTTGAAGCAGGGGAGCATAGAGGTTTTGAAGAAAGGAGAGAAACTTATTTATCGTGCCAAGGATCCCCAAAAGAAAAGCGCACTACCGAAAGACGCTGATAATGAAGAGAAGATCGTCTATAGTATAGTTGAAGAGGGCGGCAACAAAGGCATTTGGATACGTGATATACGCATGAAGTCCAATTTGAACATGACACAGTTAAACAAAATCCTCAAGAATCTGGAAACAAAGAAACTGATCAAAGCCGTTAAATCCGTGAATGTAAGTGAATGCTAACTATAAAAGAAATCATAGGAACTACATTTGAATATTCCCAATCAAGGCCAGCAAAAAGAAAGTCTATATGCTATACAACATGGAAGCAGATCGATCAGTAACGGGCGGTGCCTGGTATCAGGACCAGGATTTTGAAGTCGAGTTCGTGGATGTGCTCAACCAACAATGCTTGCGATTTCTTCAAATGAAACGTGAGGGTGCCGAAAAGAAACGCGATGGACCTCTGGCGTTTAAGCAAATGTCCTGTTGCACTGTGAAGGAGGTGCACAAATTCATTTCAGATTTGGGTATTAGTAAAGTCAATCTAGATGAGGATGATTTGGAGACCATACTGAAAACCGTAGTCTATGATGGCAGCGCAGAACGTATACTACAATCAGATGGAACGTACGTGTATCGTGCGGTTAATTTACCTCTGCCGGCACCTGGGTTGGTTCAGATGCCATGCGGCATATGCCCCGTGATTAAGAATTGCTCCAATTGTGGCGATGTTACCGCTATTAATTGTCAATATATGAACGATTGGTTAGAGTAAAAATGCAAACATTGTTTTATATTGTTACGCTAATTTAAGTAGTGTTTATTCAGAAGTTATTTTGACAGCATTCGAGTTCATTATACATATTCATACATTAATGGGTGCCAAACTTACATATTAAGCGAAAAACATTTCCCAACTTAAAATTTGTACTGTACATTCAAATACTAACCAAACCCAACTGCGTTCCCATACAAACAATTTATCGATTAATCGGAAGTCCGATAGAATTTTGCTCGGTCTGGAAACAGTATAAATACGTGGCTGTCGATTCTGTTATTAAATTCCAACAAAAGCTAAGCACAAAAAAAAAATAATAATTTAGAATTATTCACAGTAAATATGCGATTATAAAAATTTGTGCGTCCAAGGTAAATTACGACTGTTAGCTGAAGTGCGATACGAAGCTTATTAAAGGGAAAGACAGTAACTCCTCAGTATCCACAATGGGACTTTGCAAATGTCCAAAACGATTGGTGACAAACCAATTCTGCTTCGAGCATAGAGTAAATGTTTGTGAGCACTGCATGGTCCAGAGCCATCCCAAGGTAGGTTTGCAACCCAATCTATAAGTGATAAATAACTTTTTACCAATCAATTACTCTCGTATAGTGCATAGTGCAATCGTATCTGCAATGGCTACGTGATAGCGACTATATATCCAATTGTACGCTGTGCGGCACCGGCCTGGAGCAGGGCGAATGTGTACGTCTGGTGTGTTACCGTAAGTGCTTGGTATCCGTGGCAGTCGTGAAATGAAAGATCATCGATTATTTAATGTTCATTCCTAGATGTGTATCACTGGGATTGCTTGAATGCACGTCAAGCCGGTTTGCCTGCTAATACAGCGCCTAGTGGCCATCAGTGCCCAAGTTGTAGCGTCGAAATATTTCCAACATCTAATCTGGTCTCACCCGTGGCAGATGCACTCAAACACTATCTGGCAAAAGTGAACTGGGGACGAAATGGACTTGGTCTTGCCTTGGTAAATGCTCAACGGGATGCGATAGTTAAACAGTTTGCATGCTAATAAATCAATTTGCAGCTTTCAGATGATCAAAACAATAGTTTCAAGTCAAAAGCTATTGCTAGCCAGTCGGCCGTTACGAACATAACCAAAGTGCATCATCATTCCGCTGGCGAGCGTGAGCGTATGAAACCGAATGGAGGCGTTGATAGCTCCAGTCCACATTCCGTGCTGTTAATGGATGCATTTAATCCGCCTAGCTCAGGCGATTTACATGGTCCGTTGTACGTTGTTTCAATCTGTGTGCCATTTTAAACCATTTTCTTTTGCTTTTTTATTTTATTAGGAACCAGCAGCCGGCGTCCTTTAATGCCGCGCCAGCCGCCCATAGGTGGCACGGATCGTGATGATAATAAATACCAGCGCCGCACACCGGCTGAGCTATTCTCGCGATGGACGCGTCGCTTTTATGCACCGTCATCACGTCCGCCTTGGCGTCGCACCTGGTTCTTGGCACTCAGTGGCATTTTGGCCTTCATTGTGTTCATCTATTTAATGGCACTGCTAGGTCGAGGCGGTGGCAACGAAAGTTTGGACGACAGCTGGAATAATCCAAACCCCAACCAGAACCACTACGAATAAATGTATGTGTATTGTCAACATATATCGAAAAGCCCTTCCCTTCCTCTGTTAAAATCAAAACTTATTTATCTAACCCAAATATTGCAAAAAAAAAACTTAACGCTAAGCTTTTAAAGTTACTTTTTAATCAACATGCGGCTTAATGTTTTGCACGCCGCTCACTTTAGGCGAGTTGGGAGTTTTACGTTTGGGCGCATCCAGGACCTCATCATATTCGTGCAGCTTCTTGGCTAGGAAATACATCTCAGCCAGCGCTATAACTAATGCTACAATGACACCAAGCAGGATTCGAAAACCAAAGGGCAGGGGACCGACCATCAAATTGACACCAAAGAAACCAAACGTAAATCCTGCCGCTACCGAGAAGATGAACTGAGCCACGGCTATGATTTGCTTATTGATGCTTTTTACTGCAAGAGAGACGAGCATTAGCTAGATTTAATTAGATTGATTTAACCTGATTGATTAACTCACATTGATAGGCAACGGTGTCCTCGGGAACATGCTTCAGAGTTGCATCAACATTTTTGGTCATCTTTTGGTATTCACGATTTTGCTGCTCCTCGCGCAAGCGCTGGCAACGCGCCTCAAGCTCGGGATTACGCGGCTTAAACTCATTCTCTGGAAGTATGAGCTCGCAACTTTCAATTAGCTCATAGAGAAATACATTAATTACATTGTTTTTGCGCAGCTCAGTCAAAGTTGAGTTAAGCCAGTGCAAGTCGTTCAGATATAAAAAGTGGCCATCAACTGGCCGCTGCTGCTGTTCCTGCTCTTTCTCTGGGGCTTCAGCTGTTTCTTGGGGCACGTCTGGGACATCTGCTGTTAGTTTATCCAGCAGCTTTGTATCAATCTGTGGTCGCTTGAAGACAAGCTCACTGTCTTTCAAGATTCTGATACTTTTCGGAACGCTGTAGCCGTTTTTCTCCAGTGCAGTGGCCACATTTGCCGGCAGCTCTTTCAGATGTTCCTTCTGTGCGTTTAGCGATTCCAACAACTTCTTGGATGGCCGGAGCCGCACACGAGTGTCCACAATAGTTGACTTCAGCATTCCGCTGGCCTACTTATTTGTTAATGTTTAGCTTAAGTTGCAAGTCCGAGTAAAGTTCGGCTATTTCCTCCTCCTTTTCCTCGAATGAGTTATCAATTCTTTGATAACTGTGCTGCAGATTGTTTATAAACTCTGCTTTACGTTGCTCACGTGCAAGTCTTGCCTCTTGTAGATTCGCGCTGGGCTGGGTACATAAAAAGATTACTCACAATTCTGTTGGTAAATATTTGATTATTAGTTAAATATACGCACTGTTCGTTCAACTTTGGCTTTGTCCAGAAGCGCCTCAACGCCACCAAGCAAATTGTTAACACCTGTGGCAAGTTCGGTAAGCTTTTGATTACCTAATGCAATGCACCGCTCTGAGAGGTCGTATTTAAGTGAGCCCACAATTTCGGTGACCTGAAAAAGTTTCTCGACTTCGCTATCGTTGCGTTTTACTTCGAAATTATCCAAAAATGTTTCAATTTCGCCGTTAACAAATACGCGATGGTCTAAAATGCGATGCGGCACCTTGTATAACTCTGTAAGAGTTTAATTCAACTTATATACGTTAGCGAGGAATAGTTCTCCAAAACGTACCTCTTCCAACTTGGCTTATCATTATTTTTCTTCATAAAACTCCTATTTTTTTGCTTCTGTCACATGAGTGGGCCGACGATATACCGCAATTGACTATCGATAAATTTCTGACATTGGTGACATTCCTGCAAAAGTTAATCTACAAATTTGAAATAAAAAATATGGAAAGCAATTTGCTGCTGCCTAAAGTGGTCTGTATGGCAAAATGTTGTATAATTAAGTATTAAGAAATTTCTATTGCATTGAATTCAAATTGAACTACGCTTTCAGCAAAAAATCGATATCACAGAAATCATTCATTTTTGAAGAATTATATATCGATACCGTATTTGCAACTCATCTGCATTCGCTCTGAATGCGACGTGCAGAAAGTCATCCACCAACTGCCCAATTACCATTTCGTTTATATTTTCTGAATTTCTCATTATGAGCGAAGAATTTAAACTGCCGAAACGATCACGAAAGCGTACGCGTGACGTGAAACGCAAGGCCCGTCCTGAATTGGATGGAGATACCGCGTGGATTGCGATGCGCTATTATGAGAAGTTTGAGCCATTTTGGGACTTTACGGATAACCTGGAAAGAATTGATAATGCAACAATAACATGTGATGAATTCATTGAACGCTACGAGCGCCCATATCTGCCCGTAATAATAACCGGTTGTGCCGACGGCTGGCTGGCCCAGGAGAAGTGGACGCTCTCCCGGCTTGCCAAGAAGTATCGCAACCAGAAATTCAAGTGCGGCGAGGATAATGAAGGATATAGCGTCAAGATGAAAATGAAATACTATGTGGAATATATGCAAGGGACTCGCGACGATAGTCCGCTTTACATATTTGATAGCAGCTTTGGCGAGCATCATCGTCGGCGAAAGCTGCTGGAGGATTATACGGTGCCCAAATATTTTCGCGATGATCTCTTCAAGTATTGCGGCGAGGATCGTCGCCCGCCATATCGATGGTTTGTAATGGGTCCAGCTCGCTCCGGCACTGGTATTCATATTGATCCATTGGGTACCAGTGCCTGGAATACGTTAATACGTGGTCACAAGCGGTGGTGCTTATTTCCCACGCACACGCCCAAGGACCTGCTGAAGGTCACCAGCGCTATGGGCGGCAAGCAGCGCGACGAGGCCATCACCTGGTTTAGCACAATTTATCCGCGCACCCAGCTGCCCTCGTGGCCGCAGGAATACAAACCCATCGAGGTGCTACAGTGTGCTGGCGAGACGGTGTTTGTGCCTGGCGGCTGGTGGCATGTGGTGCTCAATCTGGACGATACCATTGCGATAACGCAGAACTTTTGTAGCTTTACGAACTTTCCGTGTGTGTGGCACAAGACGGTGCGCGGTCGCCCCAAATTGTCTCGCAAATGGCTGCGTGTGCTGCGGGAGCAGCGGCCAGAGTTGGCTCAAATAGCCGAAAGTATTAATATAAACGAAAGCACGGGTTTCGCCTCCGATAGCTCGAGCAATTCGAGCTCATCCTCCTCGTCCAGCAGTTCCTCATCATCGGAGACTGAGGCGGACGCCGATTCAAATACGGATAGCGGCCAGGAAAGTCTCACAGCCAAGAAAAAGAAAAAACGGCGCATGGGCGGCAGCGGTGATGGCGGAGGTGCCATGGGCTCTTCGCGGTCTTGATGTCAACAGAAAGCGAAAAGGAATAGCCTGCTTTTGCGGCTGTTTCATCGTCAACTGTTGTTCTGCGGTCGCGTGCCGCGCTGTCAACGTTCGTCCGACCGCACATCCCGCCCAAGCTAGCAGCGCAATCCTGACCCTGATCATTTCTGCATGTTTTAGTAATATTTTTCTACATAGACAAGTAAACGTGTTGCTGTAAAAATAAACTATGAATTATCCCCGGCTAGACCAAACAGCCGCTTAATATTAGCTCTAAATAGTCAATTTGATGTTTAATTAATTTCAAGTTGATCCGCCAAGGATAATTCGCCAACGACTTAAATGCAACATAAATAAATTCAATATATTTGTAAAAATCTGCACTGCGTTTCGTTGATGGAATATATATTCCGGTTTCTAGTGAAATGTGATCTTAATGATCTAGACTAAGGTTCCTTCTGCTTGGGCGTTAAAAATGCGTTTAATTGGTTTTATACAAAAATGTGTCATCTTTTTATTGTAAATTTGCATTCTTATAAATTGTTTCCCATGTAACTTAAAAGATGTAGCAACAAATTAAATTGGTCGTGGAAAATAAATCGGCAAGTAATATAGAAAAATAGCAAAAGACCAAAAATTAAAAAATTTGACAGGCTATTTAAAATGTTTAAATAATAAAATTTATTTATGGAACATAAGCAAGCACATGGTCCTTAAAAAATCACCTTTTAATTTGCTACAATTTATTATTCATACATAATTATTTTTAAAAGCTTCTCCCACGCATTCCATAAGTTTCCCGTTTTTTATTTCTTATTGGCGACCTGCGTGCGTCTACGTTGAATTTTTAGAAGAGGTTTTGCACTTTGTTTTTATTAAAAAATATTTTTTTTTTTGCTTTATTTTTTAATTTAGTTCCTTTTGTTTTCATTTACGATCTATTGTTTATCATTGTGTAGAAATTGGAAATTGCGCTCGCAGCTTCGATTTGCTTACTGTCGTTTCTGTTTGTCCATTCTAAATTTATATTTGTTTTGTTGTTAGCCAAGTTCTTTGTTTTGTTGTGTGGTTGTTGAATTCTGTTTGTTACTTTGTGGTTTATGTTAATCATGACTTAATCAATATACTGCGCTAACCAACGGAAACCCTCGCCATAGCCCTGTCGCTTTAGCACGGAGCACATAAACAATTCCAATGGGCGACCAGGCAATTCGGAGCGTGCAACTTTGCCCTGCGATGCCGTAACCAAAAAAGAATATTAATTAAATATATTGAGAGACAATATTAAACTAGTGTAGCTATACCTTGCCGGTCGTTAACTGATACAGTCCGAACACATTTCTCAGCTCATCCTCGCTGGCCGCGCCAGGCTTATCAATTTTGTTGCCCAATATGAGCACGGGGCAGTTGGAGAGCGCCTCATCTGTGAGCAGCGAATCCAGCTCGTTTTTGCTCTCCTGGAAGCGGCCGCGATCCCAGGCGTCTATCAAAAATACGATGGCATCTACAGCTGGGAAGTAGTCCTTCCAAACACGACGTGCTGCAACAAAGCAAACACAAATTAGTAACTGAACAGACTTATCTAAACAGCCCAATTACATGACTAAATCAAACACAAACATGCCGCTCCCGCCCCCATTGATATCAGTCACGATTTTATTATCATAACGCTGACGCTCGACTGTTTAGTGTCTCTCACGCAAAGCAAATACGGCTCTGTCTAAAAATCGAGCGTAACGCTGACAGCGCTACTTGGGCTCTTTAGACCTCTATTATATGTGTGATATACGTGAGCTGCGCCTCGCTGCTCGCTTATCAATAATATATGTATGTATATATGCGCACTCGCTAGCCAGTTTGCGCCATCTAACACTTTCCAGCTTTATTATATAGACTTGAGCTATTCTTATATATACTAACAGTATAGTATATTATATGCATGTGCTTATATTTGTTGTTGATCTTGTGCAGTTTTTATATTTGATACGGCAACTTAGGCCAGTCTGCTTGATATAGCACATTTTCTAATAATTATTCCAGGCACAGTGGTTATCAGTTTAAGGGAATCAAAATCAATGGTTCGATTTACGGTCTAAGCCAACATATTATCTTTAGCTTTGCCTAACTTTTTTTATATTATCAAATGTTAATGAAACCACTCGATTTGCCTGTTCTGAAAATCGATCTTCGAACCGATTGAAAAGCGTTTAAAGTTTGATATAACACAAACTGTTACAAATTTGAATATTACATTGTTTGTTCGTTTTTGAATATTCTACTTGAATTTACAGCGAATATTCATTGATACTATCAGTAAAATTTTCTTATAGTTTGACCGAGTATATAACAAACGACAATTAGCGAAGTTGTAAAAGTAAGGATCAAGTTCGTATCCAATAAAGGAAACGGTCCGTTAGTAGAGTTTTCACTGTACAATGAAGCATAGTTATAATTATTGTATAACAATTACAAGCGGTTGTTGACCACAGTAGCAAAATTGTGTTCAAGAGCAAACTATTTATAAAAGCTTCCAGTTTCAAGCATATGTATTAATTAGTTTCCTATATGGTAGATATCTGTTTTGTCGTAATACAGATTAACTATGCCTTACATGCAGATATATCTATATATATCTTTAGACATTTGCTGTTCTTGTTTTTTTTTTTTTTTGCTAAAAGAGTGAACGCAACAACTGGCAAAAATTACAACGTGTTTCGCTTGCTGCTAGTATGGGTGCCCCCCTGTGCTATATTTTACGCTGATTGTTTTGTTGTTTTTCTGTGCTGTCTTTGTGCTATGTATATGCATTGCGCTATATTTAGAGAAAGAGCACGTTTTAACATGCGCATTATTTATGATTTTAATAAGGTCTTAGATGATTGAATATGCGGAATCTTTTCGAATTGTTCCGTCTTTAATCCGACCTTAACTTACCCTGAGTGTGTCCACCCAAGTCGAATGTAGTGAAACGCATATTGCCTATGGACAGCTCCTCGGATGCTAAGCGGGGCAAATAAAGACGTTTTATTGTAATACATAATATAGTAGCTGCATTTAAGACTTACTTGGATGCAGTGTTGGCACATGCTGCGCCAGCTTATCATCTTTGAGCATATGCAATAATGTGGTCTTACCAGCATTATCCAAGCCAAGGAACAATAGTTTGCCGGACTTTTTCCATAGACCTGGGTATTTCAAATGGTTTTCAATGATTATTAATATATAATTCAAATAAAAATAATAATAGCCTGAGCGTTTGCCAGTCAATGCCAATGTTAAGGTCAAACCGACTTAACTAAATCGACATTAATTAAAAACCAACAGCTTCACCAATACACGCATCAAATTGACCCGCATACAGCTGAAACATTTCGTTTAGCTTTTGTTGTCTGCTTCGGCTGTTGCTATTGATGTTGTTGTTGGTGCTGCGGATTTGTTGGCAAACGCTCAAGAAAAATCGCTCATGTAGCAATGTCAAATTCCATTTGGCCCAGACGCTTACCTAAGTATCCGAGAACACCCGTGAACCAGTCCCAAATGAACATCTTGGCTTGTGCTGTGGTTTCTTGCGGGAGTAGCAAAAGGCTGAGTGTGTGTTTGTTGGGGGGAAGTGCGGTGCTTTACTGAAAAAAAAAAAAAAATTGGAAAATGGGGTAAACACAAAGCAAGACAAGGAGAATGTGAATATGCGTAGCAAGTTCAATGTCCAGCTGCAGTGAAACACGACGCGGCACTGTTTTTGTTAATAATAATCAATTTGCTGTCTCGTTCGTAACCTAAATGCGACCAAAGTCAAGTACTAATTGTATAGCAAACGCTTAACGTCCGGTTTTTTTTTTTTTTGGATGCGAGTGCAAGCAGCCTTGACATAATTAAAATGAAAAATGCTGTTGCGCTCAGGAAACAATATCTGACCGATTATAATTAGGTTAAAAACCTGTTTAGGTTCTTTGTCAAGCTCTAGGCAGCACTTTCTTTCTTTGCATGCGTGTAAGTTTGTGTGTGTTAGCGACTACGGCTTTGTATGCATGTATGTATGTGTATTATGTACGTGGTTAACACGCATAATACTTTGTAATTTTCATCAAATTTTTGTTAATTTCGTAATCTTGCACTTTGGAGCTAAGCATACTCTGTGTGCCCCACAAATATGTCAATTTGCCGCACCCTTGGCGCTCGCGCCATTCAATTTATTGGACTGGCTTTATATGTATAAAAACAGCAGACATGACAATCTGATTTTGCACTACGTGGACACACACATTTCTAGTTGCCTCTGGATTCGGTCTTTTGATTGCACGTTGCCGCGTCGCTTTGCTGCACTAGCTACAATGGATCGCTGTATAATATGTTGAACTATGCGTGTGCATTATATGCATTTTTCGTTTATTATTTACGAGTTATTATTATTTATTACTTTTTCTGCACACGTTGTATCGAATCGTTCGGAATAAGTTCAATCGAACGACTCACTAAACTGAATGAACGAATGTCGTTCATCTAGTTCGTTACAAATAAGAAGAAGGAAACACTCAACATGTTATCGGACTGTTTTGAACAGTAGGGAAATATTTGCTCGTAAAATTCAAATTTCTGACTCAATCGCTTAATAACAGTGCCCTACAAAAATGATAGAAGACATGTTATTGCCAGTAAACTGATATTTTCTATATATTCTCTATTTGCTGTTAATTTAAAGTGCGCTTATCGATATATCGATGAGTTATCGACTTAAGTACAATCGATACTAATTTACTTAACAACGATAGTGAGCAAAGTTGGCTGCAATTGAGCAAAAAATGCTATTCGGCTTAGAGCACTGGCAAATTGCGCGCGCTAGTTTAAAATATTTCTTTTGAACAAAAAGAGAAAGTAAATAAGGTGCTATTTTATATATGAGTAGGTTGCTTTCAAAAAAGACTATATATATTCTTAATTCATTCAGCCACAGAAAAAAATAAATTTCTGATACGTTTTTATATAATCAAAATGACTTTATTGTACCTTTTGGCAAAAGACGACACTTTTTGCAAATCCATTTATTTAATTTAACATTTAAAAATTTTTTAAATTGTTTCCATGTACTTCTGCTTCACTCAACTGTCCGCATCTTCTGCAGAATAATATCCTCCACCTGGACTCCATCGGGCGTGTCGAGCGCATATAGAATTGCCTTGGCCACATCGACGGCCTGCAGCTTGGGCAATTCATCGACAGCCTGAGAGTAAACATTCAGAAAATCGGTGTCCACCATGCCAGGGCAGATGCTCTGTGCGGGCGAAAGAAGACGCGTCACATATGTTTGCATATAACATGCGGGGCTCCAAGCGCCAAACCCTACTCCCAGTTGGGTGCAATGTATGCACTGCATTTAACTTACCGTTAATTTAATATTTAATTTGAGAAAATGTATTTCCTGGCGCACCGTCTGGCAAAGTGCTGTAATTGCATGCTTCGTGGCCGGATAAACGCTGAATAAGGGCACCGGCACTTCCGGTATGCGATGGCCCAGCACGCTGTCGCCAATCATGAGAGAAAGAGAGAGAGAGAGAGAGATAGAGATGGAGTAAGAGAAGGAGTGGAAATCGAAATAAGCATGTTTGATATGTAAAATAAGTGAAGTCAACGTTGGTATGCAGTGAAAGCGCTTGAAACAAGAACAACTGCGTTTGGCAACTGCAGAATCCATCATGAAAAAAATGATGGTCAACAGCTGTCGTTGATTTCTGCGTGTGAAAGAGGCGCTAGCCTGTGCAGGCAGTGAGTGCATGGACCCGGCACCGGCATCCGGAACCTCAATCCGGCGAGTGTTGTCGTTGGGCATTTTATGCAAACATTGCGTAAACTTCTTTTTATTTAACAGTGTCTGAGGCAGTATTAAGTGCAAACAGCGGTGCCAACTGGAGTCCTCGGCCAGCGCATCCTCATGCAATTTTAATTAATTAAGTCTTAATATTATTGCATTGACATTAAGCGCAATGCATATTGACGGACATGCCCACAGCCACGCCCACAAGCCCCTACCCGCCACGACGTTCGTTCATTAGCAACGTCCCAATGCATGCGTACGCCTTTTGTCGTTGTTTTCACTGATTATACTCTAGCTAAGGGTATAGTAATTTTGTCACCACAGATGGTGACTTTTCCAACAACATAGTGTCTTTATGTCTATGCAGATTCTTTATTAGTATTAACAGATGTCTGTCTTATTTTTAGAAAAACTGGTTTCTTAGTACGTATGTCCAAGTTCACCGAGTTGGGTCGCTTTGCCTTTCAAAGGATCCATAGTCAAAATGTGAATCTTTTTATGCTTTTTAAGATATCTGTCAAATATTGTTAAATCGCATTAATATATTATATGAGGCCCATAGGAAGTATCGGTCGGACATCAGGCCTTTGCGTAAAACAGTTTCTACAAGAGTATTCAATCTTCGGCGTGCCAATAAGACGTCTTTCTTTTTGGTTTATTAATTTGGTTTTTTTTTCCAACAGCATTCACATTATATTAATTTTCTCATTAATTAACGTTGAAGCTCGTGAGTTTTCTTTTGTTGCACTCCGCACGCTGTTGCTCAATTGTATTTGATTACGGCGGGCATTCCAATATATGCGACTGTCTTTTTCTTTGCTCATTAAAAAAGCAAATTGTGCGCCTGGGGACAGCAATTTAAATTCATTCGCAAGCATGTGCCAACGGCCAGGCAAAAAATATGCATTTGCGTATAAATAAAATAATTATGAACGATAAAGAATTGCTCTACTTATGAAGCAGACTGTGCCTGGGGCCGAGCTAGCCCTGACTTGTTAAGCCTGTGGCTGCATGAAGTTGCCTGCTGATCGATTTGACCAATATTCAATAATTTGTAATTGATTTTGATTGGCAAGCTGCAGGTCTGGTTTTGCTTGACCAAATGTTGAATTTGGCATATGTCTGGCGCACAGTGCGTATGCGTAATAATATAAATTATATTTAATTGTTTACACATCTAATTGTTGAAACCTGTCTATGCGTGTGTGTGTGTGCCCTTCAAGTAAGTTCCATTAAAACGAAATCAATTCAATTTTAATTTAAAGCCAAAGCGCGCATCAAATGACGCGGCTTAATTTTGATTTTAAATGCGTTGCGCATTGGAATTCATGAAATAAAAATCAGCAGACATACACAAACACCCACCCCCTCACGCACACACACACAGACGAATGCACATTTATATGCAGGCTGCTTAATGCAAAATACTTAATTATGTTGAATAATTGAGTTGTTGTTGTTGTTGCTGATATTTGCGGAAACACTTTCGCCATGGCGATGCAAATGCAAAGCTTTTAATGCACAGAGCAACCGCAAAGCAGCATCAACAACAACAACAACAACAGCAACAACGGAACAGAACAGTAATTGCGGGAATCGCAACATTTAAATATCAATAAATGTTTGCTTGTTTGTGCCATGGCTTTTAATTTAATTTAAATAACGCGCAATCGTCTCGTCTCCACACAATGCCGAAGCACAGCTCATGAAAAATGCATGTGCTGCCCAACACTGGCCAATCGCACTATTTGCACTTTCATTAGCCCCCTAGACACGCACACACACACACACACGCACTTATACACAATATACTAAATACGGACATAATTTTCGCAATGCTTTGGCACTCAAGGCAACTTTGGTCAGTTGTTTGTCCATTGCAAGCAACTGCTATTAAGCAAATACAAGTGCAAGCTGCGAGTGTGTGTGTGTGTTAGTGGGTTTCAGTGTGCGTAAGTGCATTGTGATGATGCATGACCAACAATTTAAGCCTAAGACTCATTTTGCTATTTTAGCTGGACAAACATCATTTACAAAACGAAAACATACTCTCGTCCCTTCAAACTATGCTAAGCGATAATTGTGCTAATGCTGTAGTGCAATCAGGCAATTTGAATGGAAATTTGTTGTCATTTGCAGTCGAGTGTATTGGTTTTGTGACTTGGCGGCATGCCTAACGTGTGTCCTATTTAATTATCGAGCCAAACTGACAAGCTAACAGCAGAGAATTCTAGCCAAACAATATTCATTAGCATTGGACATTTTAACTATTGAAGAAAATCCCAAATTAATGAAATTGTTACGGAAAGTTACCAGAAAGAGGAGTTATCAAAATAAATCTCCTTTGTTTTCGAAAATTTAAAGTGAACGTGTTCAAGAAGGCTGCATAAAGAAAATAAACATTTTTAAATGATTAAATATTGAGTGTTAAACAACACTTAAGCAGAGCTTAACATATCGTAAAAGTTGATGGTGTTGGAAAATATACCTCGCTAAGATAATGAGAATTTTACAACACTTGTAAAACAAATGAAGTATCGCTTTTGTAAATCGAAATCGACTGTCAACTTAAATTTGGTTACATATGCTTAGCAATATTTGTTGAATTGTGTGAATCTTGTTAATAGTAAATTAAAAAATGATTTTCAAATTACCTGTTTATAACGATAATGTGGCAGCGCACCTTTGTTGCCGCCATATGCTTGAGAGTTTCGCGCAAACAGCTCGCGGTGGCGACCACATTCAAATCGAATAGTTCCTTAATGTCCTTGGTTGGTGATTCTAGGAGTAAAGCATATTGCAGTTCTTTCGCATATTTAGCTCACAATCTGACCGGATTTACCACTCAGAAAATTCGCCTTAAGTATGCCCGCATTGCAGACGAGCACATGTATGCAATAGAAACGCTCGCGTATCCAGTTAAAGGTGCTGATCAGCTGCTCATCATCGCTGAGATCGCATTGACGCGCAAAGATTTTGCCCTCGCCAGTCACTTGAGCGTTGAGAGCCTGCAACGTCAGCCCTGCAGTGAAAGCTATTTCAAAGAACTGCAAACAGGACGCTCACCTCGATCAGATCGACGCGCCTAGCCAGGCCCACCACAACCATGCCAGCATTGGCTAGAGCTAACGCCGTGCTGGCACCAATGCCCACCGAGGCGCCGGTAATGACAGCCACCTTGTTGCGCCAGTAGAAACTGTCCATGTCGATAGATAGATTGACAGCGCTCGCCAGAGATAACCCAACAGCTGCGTGTGCCTAGAGCAACTGATCTCGGAGGCTGTACGCTATCGCAGCCAGAGCAATCGCAGCAGTTGCCTATTCGCTCGGTCGGCGGCTTTGCCAATTGAATAGTTCAGGGTCTGCGCTCGCTTCGATTGACTTTGCAGACTTGCACTTATCGCATTTAATTGTTTACAATTAACTCTTGTCATATTGTGCTCTATTTTAAGGCCTCCCACCTTACTGACAGCTGGGTGTTGCCTGTATACCCTGTGCATGCAGTAAGATTCAGTAGAGGCAGCATATAGATTTTTTTTGATATTTGATGCGAATAGTTTTATTAAAATGTTTGGAATATGTTATCAATATATTTGATACACATATCTAGGCAATATTCGTGTAAAACTTAGCAGCAGATAAACCAAATTTTGCCTGAAGAAATTCTGAAATTGAATATGAACCTCCAGCTCACTAAGCTTATATATTTTTATAATAAAATATACTTATATGCTAAGCTCCATAGTTCTCAGCATATTTATGTCAGTATTAAGAGGGAATTTTCTAGTCAGGCATAGCCATTCATACCTGCTTTGTAGAAATTTGATACAAAATGAAATTCTCATTTTGTGTGGCGGCTTTGGTTTTGTTTTGTCACTAATCTCCAGTGGTTGACACTTGCGGCTTATGCATTTCCATATTGCACAACTAAATGTGGACAGTGGGCACTCGCTAAGGCTGCGGGCTCTTTTCCAACTGGTTAGTCATGTCAGAGTGCGCACTGTTGCCACAGCGATTTGCCTACCTATGTTTCTGGGTACATCATGTCTATTACATATATTTTATTTGCTTCTGATAGTGCCTTCTGCTTGAAACGGTTTCGTTCATGCGGTAAACCTTATCATATTTTTGTTGTTACTCAACAGCAGCTTCGGTTTCAGCTGCCTACCGCATTCTTATGGCCTCCCAGCAAGCTGAGAGTACTTGCCACGCCCGACTGAGTCCGGAGCAGCAAAGCTGCTGTCAAGCAAATCAGAGATGATATTTATCAGTATGCACTACAAAACCTAGAGTTTTCTAGTAGACTATGAGATACCTCGTGTTAAAAAGTGCTTATGTTGATTTGCCCGAAAATCCTTACACGCGACAAACTCTGATTAGTCTAGTGCCAGTGTTGGTCAACTTCAGCGGCTTATCAAGCATTGTGACAACTTTACTTTTTACAATGAGAAATTCTTGTGCTGTTTAAATAACCAGACTGTCAACAGAGCGTAGAGAAACCTGGCGTGAATTAAATACTTTAAGGTTCGAATTTTAGTTAAGCGTGCGTATACATTTGTTAGATTACGACTTCAGTTTATAAAATAATTTCAACTTATTGAAATATACCCCAACTAGCCTTCAGATGTTGGGTATAATTTGTATGCAGCAAGAAAGTGAAGCGGCAATTGTAAAATGCAAAATGCAATTCAAAAATTCATCTAAAAATGCACTCGACTTAGAGTTTGTCAGTGCAGTGTTGCAGATGACAGCAATAAAATGCAGGTGCTGCATCTCAAACCGAGACAAGTGGGTTTTATCTGTGCAATTCAATGGTCAAGCCCATGCATTGGGTACAGTTGACAACACTGTTAACTAACAGCGTCTATGTGCAATTTATATAACATTTGCTTTGGTTGCTCGTAAAAGAAACTTTGATTAAACTTCAAATAAACGAAGGCTGTCGGCAATAAACAGTCGCTGCTGGGTATTCAATTTTATTTGGTGGTTTTTGGCATCACACATACATGCCACACACACACACACACAAGCACACAACAGCACAGCTGGTGGCATAGTCATCAAAGTGGCAGCCATTTAAGCTGTACAAAAGCACAATTGCCAACATTTTCAATGCGCTTCCCCACACCGAAATTGATAGAAAATTGGCAGGCAAAGTGTTTTTAGTTTTGCAACAATTTATTTGCTGTTTCTTTTTTTTTTTATATTTTGATTCTCAGTTCGACGTTGTTGTTGCACGTTGGGGAGCGCCTCGAAATAAAACAAATAAATGGCAAAAAAATCGCGCATCGTGGTGAAATTTATTGTTGCATACTTTTCGGCTCAGCGCGCTGGCATGCAAAAATAAAATTGTTGTTGCCACATGTTGGGGCATGTTGTTGGTCTTGTTTATTTTTCGGTTAAACCCAAATATGCATTTTTCATGGGCTCTGCGCCGGCTGCTTCTGCTGCTGCTCCGGTTGTTGTTGCTATTGTTGTTGCACTCCTTTTAATTGTAATAACATTTGTTGGGCACACGATTTAAATTGCATTTATGTTTGGCAATTGGTCTGAGCTCTGCTGCTGTTGCTTGGCTTTTTATATAACTCATACGTCACGTTGCCCGCCGCCGACTGTCGCCGCTGGCGGGATTTTCGCTTTCACAATCTAATAAAAAACGCGCTCGCTGCCGCAAGAATAAATTGAAACAATGGCAACGAAACAAATCAACTGTTCGTCGTCTGGCGTAACGAGGCCAAATTAAATTACAAACTTTTCTTTTAAGCAAGCAATTTAATTGAATTGCTTCATCCACACCCACACACACACACAGTAGCTGGCAATTTTTTTGTGTGTGTCTATTGCATTTAAGTGCGCACACACAGTAAAACTCTTTAGCTTTTGCTAACAACCGTAACAATACTATAACTAAAAGTTTTCTATAATAAAATACCATATGGTTAATCACAACCTGGGGCTAGGGTTTCTTCAACTGAAAGGCCCTGCTATTTTACACTAAACTTAATCTGAAGCGTTTTTCTATTACTTTTGACTTCGTCAAAGTATTCAAAGGCGTTTATTTTTTTTAATTTTTAATTTTAATTCTATAAATTATTGTTTTGGCGATACAATTCCTTTACATGTTAGCAGTGATTCAATATAATCTTGTCATGATATAGGTTAAACATTGAAGTAGCTGCCTCCGATCCTTTGTAGTACATATACACATATGTTTATGTTAAGTTTTTCTGTATGTCTATCCTTTTCTATGCAAGCTTTCATTTAGTTTAAAAGCTATTTTGACAAAGCTTGATCCATTATATCATATGGTAAATTTATCGGAATTATTGATCGTATATCAACATCCTATATAAATTTCTTTAATTTTAGAAATCAACATTTTTTTGTTAATATTTTTTTAAAGTTTTATTAAATCATATTTTTGGATTATATTAATGCATATGGTTTAAATATTCCTACAACTTCGGTCGGTATCTTATAAACTGAAAAATATGATGTTGCCTTTCAGAACATTGCTTAAGTTTAAGAGACATACCGCAAGGTATTTAATCAACCTAGCTGGGGTATTTATACATCGGCACCGTAAAGAGAATTATTCTCTTTTATATCCATTAAGCACTTGTGTAATTAACGTAGAAGTTGTGCCTGCAACTAATCATTAATCAAATGTGTGCTTAAGAATTTAATTAAGTACCACGCCCACATTTACACCTTTATAATTGACACGTAGACAATAGACGACTGTTAAACAATTATTTAAGGCACATGCATAGTCTATGAACAAAGGTCGTTCTGTCGACTGTCTGAAGGGGAGGCGGAGGCAACTGCCGAATGTTGGACCCGAAAACTATGCCAACAATTTTAATGTTAAATGCCAGCCGGTATTAGTGGTTATTGTTGTTGTTGCCGTTGTTGTTTGCTGTTTTTATGTAGAGACAACTTTTGATTAAATTAAAATTTATTTTAATTAAACAAGCGTCGCAAATGTCTCATTTACGCATCGATGATGTGACAGGCAAAACACGCGTGTGTGCGTGTGTTTGAGTGTGCGTGTGCCTGTGTGTTTGTGTGTGTGTGTGTATGTTAGTCTGTCTGTTTTTCAATGGCAGCAACAAATTTGCTTTTAGCTCGCATGTTTTGTGGTCTGCTGACAATTTGCACACGACCAAAAAAATTCTTTTCGCTGACATTTTTTTTGTTTGCAACAACAACAGCAACAAGCAGAAGTGCTCCAGTCGGATGTGCCTGACCAGGAAATACCCTTTAGCTAGCGTCAACCTGTTGTTACAAATACATCCGCACTATACTATTAGAAACGTATTCTAGCATAACTTCGGTATGCAAAGTCCGATTTTATGAAATGTTGGGGGCATATCTACGGCGCCTTAATGTTCGTACAATCCGAAAGCTACAAATTGTCACCAAGGCGGCGTATATTGTATTAACAATCTTGAGAGGAACGGGGAAGTTTTATCTATAAAGTAAAATTTCTAGATCTTTTGCTATACGAAAACCCACATATAACATTTTGCTTCTAGCTACGAGATATGCTCTCTGAAAATAATATCGATATCGATTTCTATCAATTTCATGGCAATAAGCGACGATTATCGATGATTTCAAATGAACCTGATGGGTGCGTATTATACATACATATATATACATTTTAGACGGACAAACATAGCTGATCTTTGTGGCTTTTGATGCTGATCAAGTGTATATATACTTCTTTAAGATACTTCCTTCCGCCTGTTTGGTACATAAGCTGTAAGCAACCATAACTTTCTTTTACGGGGTATAACTAAAGCAGCTGTAGCTTTATCTATTTAACTGCCAAAAGTATGCAAACCATTTTTGGCTGGCAGACAAGTAAGCTAAATGGCGCATCATGCAGGTGCGGGTTGGTGGGTGTTTGTTTCCACTAAGTGGCGCCTAAGCTCGCGCTTAAGTGCAACTAATTAGCCTAGATTTTGGGCCAAGTACGCATGCAGCTGCTAAAGGCTGCAATAACATGTAAGTTGCTGCTGTGCTTGTTATTGTTGCCTGTTAATTGCGCAACGTTTGCCGCTAAGCAGCGAGCGCAGCCAGCGTAAAAACTTTTTGGCATTTGCCACGCGAAACCGGGCTTGTTGTGGCACTTTATTAGCTCTGCTCCTGCTTGGCTTGGCTATTAATTGATGTTATTTATGACTGACAGACGGCAAGACATGCATTTGTTGCTGCTATTGCTGCTGCTGTGGAGGAGGCGCACCTGCGTCTGGCCATAAGGTGTGCAATGTTATTTTCATTACGTGAAAACTTTGCGTTTACTTTTGCCACACAGCTAGTTGCAAGTGTTTGGCAATTAGATGCAAGCATGTTGAGCATTTCGGCTGCTGCCTTCATTAGAAGGTTTTGTGGGAGGCTAAGGTATTTTGAGGTTAACATTAAAACTCCCCTTAAAGTAGTAACTAGGTGTGCATTAGGCAGCCAGTAGCCAGGCCAACTTACACTTATGTCTCATGCATAGGATTTTTTACGAGATCTAGAATGCTTTAGCTATATATATTTCTATTTGTCTGCTTCTATGCAAACTGAGCTCTTAGTTCTAAAACCATTTTCAGTTGACTCACCATTTTCGTGGTTCAGTAAGGGTTGCAAAGCAAAATCTTTTCTAGTTGGGACTAGTATATCTATTCGATGGGAACAATAACTCGGATATTAACAATTTATACTCTTTAAGAAGGTATTATAGTTTTGTCATGAAATATGTAATGTAAAGGAGACATTGTTGTTCACCATCTACAGCCGAGCTATTATAGCCATGTTCTCTTGTTAATTTCTGGCCAACTAGTCTCTCAAATTTAGAGCTATCTTCAGGAAAAAGGTCCATTATTATATTGCGGGCAGTAGATGAGTCGTTCGGCACTGATGTTCGAACTTGAATTTTCTTAAGTATTTTAACCAAACTCAGCAATGTCGCGCTTCACTTCGTTCCTAACTTGCAACATTCTTTCCCATCTAAGCTATATGATACTATTCTATTGCTGATGAAAGTGTTGCTGACTCAATGAAAACATTATAAAACAAGTTTAAGAAAATAAGATTGCAGTCCCAAAAAATAGTCGCCATTTCGGTTAATAGCTACAATGCTGATTTGTAAGCTATCTTATTTATATCTTATAAATATTTGACAACTTAGCATATCGAATGTTTAGATTATATAGTTTATAGAATAGCATCACACACACTGCAATGTCTGCAAGGGTATTTAAACTTCGCTGTCGCCAAAAAAAAATGTAATTTCTCTGTAATTGCTAGAAGCGTGCGCTCGTGCATGTCGTCGGAGATTCTGGTCTGCACTGGACTGGACTGCAGGACGTCTCGACTGCTGCAGGCATAAATCACGTGCGCCGCACAAGAAACTTTTGATTTGTGAAATCAAAAGCTATTTGCTGCGCTGCAATCAGCACAAACATTGTAGCAGTAGCAGAAGGCAGGAAAAACTTTTGCTTTTTGGCATTCGTCAGATATGGATGCCAAGCAGCAGCAGCAGCAGCAGCAGCAGCAGTAGCTGCAGCAGCCAAATCTAAATCCAAGTCCATATCCAAGTTCTGCTCTGTCTGAAACTTTTTCTCTTGTTGTAAAGTTTTTAATAGTTTGTTGGCGCTTTCGCTGATTTGCTGTTGCAAACTTTGTCGCTTTCTTTTCTTATTTTTTGTATGTTTTTGATATTTATTTTTTTTTGGCTTAGCAGCTGATTTAAAGCAGACACAGTGTAATTCCTTCGAAATGCATTCGCTAAATTTCAATGGACCGGCTAATGAAGCGCCTTGAAGCTGGCAGCTCTAAGCCAGTCACATTTCACTCAAGCCTCTTAAGCCGCAATTTCACTAACCTCCCGCTCTCTGCTGCTCACTTGCAGCATTCTGTACCAACACACTTAATCTCGCACGTGTCCACTATAATTTGGCTTTAGCCGCACTGCGCTGCGCCCAGAACTATGCTAAAAGAAGCTGAAAGTGTGTCAGACCAACAGCATTTAGCATAGTCACAGCGTGTACCCGAGACACAAGAGACACGAGAATTTGTCACAATTCACGTAGGCTGCAGGAACCATAAAAAAAATAGAGAAGAAACTGTGGAAAAAGTGGAAAATAATCAACTAAAGCTAAGTGCACTGATGGCAGCGGCAACTGCGACAAACTGTGCGCACTGCCAAATGAAGAAAGAAAGTTCTCATACTATGTGTGCTATCTCTGTTGCCCACACTGCATCTATCTCACTCTCTCTCTCTCTCTCTCTCTCCCTCTCTCATTTTCCCTCTGTGTCACTTAATGTGTGTGTTTTTTATACCCTGTTGGCTTGAAAGGGACTCATAATTTTTGGCATATTTTGGCAACTATAGTAGGACAAGCCGGCGATTGACAATTGTGTCCACTTTGCGATCGAACGAATTTCATATTGAATTGAAAAAGGCGAACTGCTGTTTTTTAAGACAATTACAATTGATACCTGACAACTTTAAACCGTATGTTGATTGGACCAACAGTTAAGCTTCGTGCAGGGTAAGTGGTAGTCGGGTAGACTCGTGCACTGGCACTTGATTTTTTTTTTCGTTGCATTCCTTGCAGCATTACGAAAAACTCGTAGAAAAGTAGTTAAACTTAAACTTTTAGCTGCTTTGGCTGACATAATTTCTACTCTGCCCGCCTTTTGAATGATATATACAAAATGCAGTAATAAATTTGCACAAAGTATACAAAAACTTTTTGGCAAAGTATGCCGTCACATACATACACACATATACACTTATACACGCGCACACGTACACACTGAGTTATCTGTATGCACATATGTTTGGTAGGAAGAGCAGCTTTTAAATGGACTAACTGGCTTATGCGGCGTATGCGCATTAAAGCTGCGTTTTCTTCAATGTGCGGGCGCAGATAATTAACGTTTTTATATGAACATGTTCAGCTAGTAAGTTGGAAGGTCCATAAATTGAATTGAATAACAAATATAAAATAAATAAATCATCACGGTTTGAGCCAATTCGTTGCCTACAGTTCAGTTCTGAAAGCTGAACCCCAGTTTTTGGCTTAAAGCTTGTTTTGTCACATATGTTTTTAAGCAATTCAATCAAACAATTGCCCGTTGTACTGAAAATATTGCAAGCCTAACATATATTTATATACCAGTACGGGCTAAATTTAATATATTAACAAATTTGGCAGTAACCAAATTTGTTTAAATGAATGCAATGGTTCAGCCCAAAGCTATTTGTAATTTGGGCTGGGTTGCCAAAAATATATATTTATTTATTATTACTTTTGCACAGCTTAAGGTTTGTATTTTAGTAAAAAGTTGGAATTCTGGGATTGCAGTCTTCCACAAAATTATGTGGATGCATTTTTGCCTTCTATCTATAAAATATATTATATGTATAAATTTATAAGTTATTTAGAATGATTAATCAAATATATATAAGCAACAGTTAGTGAGCATAAATTTTATCTTCTGTACATCCAACTAAATAAAATGAAATTTGATTGGAGCTTACAAACAAATTTAACTTGAGTCCAAAAAGCAAGCAAGTCCAAGCTCTAAGACACTTTGCTAAGCTGGTTCCAATTTTGTTTAAACCATAATTTAATAAGTTCAATTTTCTTTTAATGCATTTATATTGCTGAAATAAATAATTTGTTAAGATATATTTAGTTGATAAAAGTCTCAGTTTAAACAAATTTGTCTCGCTGTTAAGCGTTCGTCCTGGCTGACCTTCAACGCAGGACATGCTTTCCGTGCACATTTATTTTCATATTAACTGTTGGCTCTATGCTTTATTTACTTGCATTTGAGCCACAAATTGCTGCACATAGTTTAAATGCAGTTAGCCTTCGCGACAGACCCCTTCTCTCTCTCTCTCTCTCTCTTTCTCTCTCAGACTCAACCATTTTGGCCAAGTTCAGGGTATATCAGCACGTGCTGCCCAGATTCATCTCAGTCAGTGGCAGTCAGCGCACAATTTCTCCATTTAAATGAGAAAAAATTGTGGAAAATTTGTAATGCAGGCGTTTCGCTTGCGCCACACTCCGTGCCCCCCTCCAGCTGATGGTCACGAGCTGTTTTTGTTTTTTTTTTTTTGTTTTTCAGGCTTTGCAGTCAAGTCAAGTAAACATGACGTGCGATGTCTAATTTTTTTACTTTTCTACTGTTTTTTTTTATACTTTTATTTTTGTTCATTTTTTGCGAATACGGCGTTCGCTCTCTCGCCAGTCGTTGACTCCGCGAGGCATTGGCTGTTTCTTTTTCTCTCACTCCCGCTCTCTATCTCTCTTTCTGTCGTTTTCACGAGCACAATATTTTACATTTTCATGCATGACGCGTTTAATCACGTGATGCATATGATTTTCAGCCGCTGAGGGCAGACGCAACACTTTTCCCCATCTTCTCAAACTCATATTCATGCATACAATTCCATCAGCATGAATTATTATGCCTTGCATACTTTTCAGCTGCCTTAAGTGTGTGTGTGTGTGTTTAGGTGTGTGTGCTTGTTGTTGTGTTTGTGTGTGTGGTTGGGCTTAGGTCTTTGGGGCTGTCTGCTGTCTGCTGGTGGCTTTCTGTTTGGTGGCCCTTGGCGCCTTTACGAAATGTCGCCTTTTATATTTTTACTCTATTCGTTTCTGTTGGGTTTGTTTTAAGGTTCTGTTGCAGAGGGTTGGGCAATACTCCACTCGAAAAGTTGTGGATTAGAGCGTGTAATTTAACTAAAAAGAACACTTCATATACGACGCTTTTGTAAGTGTTTTCGGTTTTTCGGGGCAATGTGCTTTTAATTTCGCTCACTTTTTGGCCAGAGTCGAAAATTCTCATGTAATTTATGTGCTTAACTTTCACACAGTCGGCTTGACTTCTGGCAGTCACAAAAAATAGTCATAAAAATTCTCGACATTTTCACACTTTTGCGCCTTTTGGCCAAAAACTGAAAATGAAAGCGAACAACCAGCCAGTCCAGCAGCCAACCAGACAGCCAACATCAACCCAAATATATTCAAGTGAATATTTATGAGCGACAAAAGTAGCATTTGTGCTTTGCATTTTGCTTTTCAAAATGGCGAGCGACTTTTATACCCTGTTAGCATTGTAAATGACCAAGAAGGGATAGATTTACTTTGTGAAAATGTTTGTAACTGGCAGAGGAAAGCATCTCCGCTCAACATTAACAGCTGAGTCAACCTGGCTATGTCTGTCTGTCCGTCGATCTGATCGGAAACTATTGTGTTTGAGCGCAATTCTTTCTAAAGCCTGCAGATCGAGAGGCTTGACCTTTCTTACACATTTAAGCTCTGCAAATTTCATAGAGATCGTTTTCTGAATATAAAAGTTATTCAAGAAGTAATTTCACAATTCATACAGTGTGGGGCTAAGGGAAGAATAAAGAACGCATTGCTCGGTTTAGGGTATCTGGTAGTAGGGTACTCCCGACTAGACCACTCTACTTGTTATTGTTGTTGTTGCTGTTGATGTTTCTGCTGGTGGTGCTATTATCCCTACGTTATAGCTGTAAGCAACAGTCGGCCAAAAGCGACGGTCAGCGTCAACAGCTTTTGGCCAGCTTTTGTTGATGCTGTTCTTCTTGTTGTTGTTGTTGCGTTCTCGTTGTCAGCATTTCCGACGCTGATGGGTTTATGCTTTTGGGCTATATTACTTTATTCGCCATTGCTGTCTGTCCCTGTGTGTGAGTGTGTGTAGGCGTGTGTCGGGCCTCTAACTCTGCGGTTATGCGCCTCACACAAACGCCCATTCATGACTGTCATGAGTTTTCCGCAATTGATGGTCTAATTATGCCGCCAACACTAAATTTCATGACTCCGGTGGTCGAGCCAGTTGTGCGGCTGTCTGTGGCATGTTGGCAGACAGAACGCATGTAATTTAATGGAAAAACATTTGCCATACACACACACATTGAGATACATATGTGCCCAAACTATGACTGAACGCTGTGTTTGCCAAGTGTGAAAGATGCCCATCAGCGATTGCCCTTTAACAGTTTGACAGTAAACGTTGGCAAGGATGGTCAGTATTTCATATTAGAAGGTCAGAGTACAGGCATTATCACTCAAGTACTTGCATTACGGACAGTTTGACAGGAATTGAATAGCAGCTGTGTCCTGTGAGCTTTCAATTAGGGTGAAAGCATAAGCCATGCAATGGCTGTTAATTAGATGAATACAATTTTTTTTAAAAGGCTACTAGCGACTAAGAAGTGACTCATTATTTAGGTTTAATTTACAGTTTGACAGAAATAGCTATATCCTCTTAATTTAAAATGACTAAAGACCTAAACAGGGTGTCCAAATAAAGTTTTAACCATTTGATGGAAAGTGTCTTATTAACAATATCAGCGATAGACATATGTCAGATTTATAAATAAACGGTTTTAAGTCCAAAGAAGAAGAACTAGGTTTATTGATAAAATGGATAAAATGGAAGGGCCTTAAAAGGGGCTAATAAATAAAATGTGGTAGAGGGTATCTAATAAATCGTCTACACGTATCCAGCTAATATAGTTTTGTAGGCAACGCTGACTGAATTCAAAAGACAAATCGAAAGAGTCTCAGAGCAGGGAAGCTAAGCTCTTAATAGGCAAGTTTGACTAAAAAGTATCTGAAGTATGTGTAAATAATTAAATAATATAAACAATCCAGTAGCTCTCAAGATATTTGAATAATTACTGAATAATATTTGGCGATTTAATTTACGTCAATCGGGTTTCCGGCAACTTTGTTTTTGTAATAGACCTACCGCAAAGTTATGCAAATTAGATTGTTCGCACTTAATAATCATTATATGCATATTTATGAGAACATATAATTATGTATACAAGCGATTGTTAAAATATACGCTGGCCAAAAATAACAAATACCAATAATTAAATGCAAAAGAAGGTAGAAAAAAGTGAGCTTAATTAACGAAGATCAACAACAATGCTGCCGCTCATCAGATTTCTACATAACTCTATTATTTCAAAAGCTCGATAGTTAGTTGATATCTGTGTTTTCGCGTGGCAGGTTCTATTGAGAGCGGACGACGAGATATTATTCAAATGCCTTTCAATTGGCAAACTTTGCTGTTGAGCGTGTGCCTCAGTCAAATCGGGGCGCAGTTGTTTGAAAAGCCGTCGACGTTGACAACAACAAAGTAGGTCGTCTATAGGCATTGCTTAAGCAGGGCAATCTATTGAGCAGCCATTTACTTGCAGTGTGACTTACACAAGCTATATACAGGGTGCTGTTGGTGGCGCCACACAGCTGCCAAATCATGTGAACGTTCAACGTGCACCAGCAATACAAATTATTAAGGCAGCGGAGCAAGAAATCACGGATAGCGATGCGTTGGCGCCATTGTTGCAGCAATTGTTGAGGCAAACTATGCCAAATTGGCAGCAGGAACAGCGACAGCAACAACAACAACAGCATCAACACTTTTTTGTGTTTGAGAACTCACAGCCTGTGCAGCTGGCAGGTCAACAGCCTCAAATATTACAAGGGTTCAATGGCGTCAACGTACGTCAGCCGCAGCAGCAGCAGGAGCTGCAGCAGCAGCCACAATCGACATATATGCCGCAGCGGCAGCAACAACAATACACTCAGCTACCAATACAGATGCAACAACAGCAAGCAGAACAAAAGGAATACACACAATATTTACAAACAGCGCCAAAAATCGCATTGGCGTCGCCTGCAACAGCAACAGCAACAGCAACAGCAGCAACACCAACACCCGCAACGCCCGCAACACCCGCAGCAGCAGCAGCAGCTTGGCCGCAAGGAGTTCGTTATGTGGCGCCAATTGGAAGTTGGGCGAACAGTTTTCAGCCTCCGTAAGCAAACAACTATCAAGCATAATCGTATTTTTATTATTCATTGTTGTTGCCGCTATTCAAACAATGCATTTATTAATTAGCTCACCTCAAGCGAATAACGCGACGATGGATGCGTTGTGCCAGCGCTGCTGCGACCCGGTGGCGCCACCAGAAACGCCCTGCGCGTGCTGCAACACGAAACCGCTGCTAAGCGCCACACTGCTAAAGGCGACAGCTGGTTAGTGATTTTAATTAAATTGCTTGGCCCGATTAATAAAGATGCGCAGCGGCTGCGAAAAATGTGTAGCATACTTTTAAGCTTCTCGATAGTAGAGAGAGTGTGTGTGTCGAGTGCTTTATTTAATTGCATGTGGCAGCAGCTGTGGCAAATATGTGTGTGTGTGTGTGTGTGTGAAAAGAAAAGTTTTACAATATGCGTCTTATCTGTCATCAACGGCAGCCACGCCTCCGTCTGCTGCGTCCAGTTGACTTCTATTGCCGCTGCTGCTGCTGCTGCCATGTTGTCCAACTTGAACGGAAAACACAAAAGCGACTCATGCAACTAAAAACAATTTCTAAAAATATAAAGCATGCCACAAAAAACCGCAACACTTCATGTTGAGTGCGACGTTGCAAATTGTTTGCCACTGTTTGTGTGTTTGTGAGCATGTGAGTGTGTGTGTGTGTGTGTGTGCTGTCAGCATGAAAATAATAAATAAAAAATCTGCTAAAAGTATGCTGTATGGTGTGCTCTGTGCCTGTGTGTGGTGTGTGTGTGTGTGCGCGAGTGTTTCTACTGAAAAATGAAAGTGCTGAAGTGTTGCCCATTGTTTTGTGTCAACGCTAAGCGCAATCGCCAGACAGCGTCAACAATGACTCAAGCGAAGAGGATGACGACGTCAGAAAGGTGGTAACAACACGAGTTTTCTTATAGCTTTTAGCTATCATAGGTTTTTATTTTTATGAACTCTACAAATTGTATCTGGATGTCAAATGCTGATCAACGGATATTTTGTTTTACCTGATTTACATTTTTTCTTTATTAATACATTAAATGATTGTTATTAATTGATATAACTGATCACGAGTTGCTTTGATTTAAATACAGCCACGTGATAATTACTATTCTATCTGCTAATTTTTTAATGTGACAATTCAACATACTGAAGGAGAACTTATATATATTCTTCAGTAACGAGCGAGAATTTTTATTATTTTTTTGCTGCTAATATATCGTATATTGAGACTTAAGGTTATAGAGAGTTATAGAGAACGAAACGAAGTCGAAGTGCAGAAACCAATACAGGCTAAGGCTATGTCATGGCTAAATAATAATAAGGAATAAGAGTCTTAATACGAGGAAGAGATGACTATAAACAGAACACTCTGTATTTATAGTCTTTAAAGAGGAACCACAACAATTGATGCAAGGCAGAGATGTTTGCATGCTCTGGTCTTTGGCTAAGACAACACTACTTCCATACAGTTGCTATTAATATGAAAATAAATTGAAAGCAATTACACTGTACAACATGAAACAGTGTTAATTCAATATATATAAAAATACATGGCATATAAAATAATCGAGTTTAGTTGTGGTTAGTCAGCTTTTAAAATGTTAACTACCCAGGCACAGAAACGACGGCACCCCTTGGTCTGGCCCAAGAAATACATTAAGGGGCTGAGTGTAAAGGCTGCATCATGTTATGGTGTATAGCCTATTTATTACCGAGAGGTAGATGTAATTTCATGCTCGCTGCTCGAAATGGACCATAATCGGGTGGCGTGGCTAATTAAATTCTAAGCATTTGCCAGCAGCTCCAAGTGCAAACACTAAAAAATGTTTTAAATAGCAACAGAGTTGCAAAATCCAGCAACAAAGCGACAGGGCGCAGCTAACAGCCAGCCCCAACCCTTAACCCGCCAGCTTCTAAGCCCAGCCCCAACTCTCTCCAATTGACAATTTCAATTGCAGATCCTGGACCCACACACGCCCCTATGCAAATGGCAAAGCTGCCTTAGTTTGTGCTGACAGCTTTTGAACTGCCTGCGTTTGTTGTTGTCGTTGTTGCTGTTGTTGTTGTTTTTCGTGCTGTTGTTGTTGTTGTCGTTGTCATTGCCGTCTAAATTAACCGTTTCGTTACATCAGCGCACTCCTTGCCTATATCCTTGTGCGTTACCAGTTGCCAGTTGCCCGGGCTGCTTGACTGACTGTCTGCCTCCAGCCTGAGATGCGACTACGTCTCTTGTTATGCACTTGCAGAGGGTATTTCAATTTTGTCACCAATTGTGTAACGCATAGTGGTAGCATACGTAACCATCTCATGAGATATTGATATATATTTTGGAACAAATTTTGTATTTATTAGTTTTATCATGCTCCAGTTCATTATATAGTCCTATAGGAAGAACAGGTCGGACAATGAGTTTTGTAATTTATATTTCTTGAACAAGCTTAACAAACTTAAGGTTAGCTATTTTCTTAACCGAATCGGACTTCTATATTATATGATTTCCATAGATACAAAATGTCCAAATGTTTAGTTGTTTTAAGCCATATGCCCAGGTGGGTATTTCAACTTCGGCGTGCCGAAGATAGCTTTGCTTTCTTGTTTAGTTTCAAGTTTGTATGTGGCAGTCGTGCGTGCCCGGGCGCTTGCCAATTGGCGCAATCAGGCAGCGACTTTAGACAACGTCGCCGCCAACGTTGCCACTGCCGCCACTCGACTGCGACAGTTGGCTTTGTCTTCCTTGGGAGCTGATCCGGGCGCCGCCCTGATTGCCATTTACAATTAGCGCGCGGGTAAACAGAGAAATTGTATGGCCTTTAAAGCGGGCCCACTCTCTAATGAACAGGTCCCCGCCTCAAAGCAGAAAGACGGCATCAGCTCCCTCATCTCACTATCTCTCTTTCGCTCTCTGTCTCCCTCTCTGTCTTATGTGTGCGCGTAAGTATGGAATTGGAATAATGTACTCGTAATTGGATATGTGATTAATGAGCCATGTGCGCGTTCGCCTTTGACTCATCACACGTGCTGACTTATCGCTGTCAACGGGCGGTCCCATATCAACACACACACACACACACACACACACACACACACACACACGTACACATATTCTATGCACTCGTTTAAATATTTCCCGATTAGCTAACCTGACTGCAATTATACAATTATAGAACTCAGATATTTGATTTAAATTTCAAAATTTGGTTTGGCTTTTATACAAATTGAAGCGGCTTTATTACAGCTGTCGGCTGCAGTTGCAATGTCAGCTTGAGCTGACAACCGAATGTTGCAAGTTGTTGTGGAAACTTTCAGTTAATTATGTCTCAATGGAGTGAGCAGTTCTTGTTGTTGCTTCACCTTTTGGCGGCATGCGGCTTAAAGTAAGAGGCATCGATGAAATAAATGTAATTAATGACAATTAAGTGGGCGTGGCAACAGCCATACATGCAGCACAAGTAGCCCACTGGACGCTAATGAACCATATTATGAGTTGACTGCCAGTGTGTGCGTGCGTGTATATGTGCTTCTTTATTACATTTATGTTTACGTTAAATAATTGCAAAAGCTTTAAGTTGTCAATGGAAGATGCTGTTAATTGGGGTCAGCCAGCTGTTGCAGGAGCAGAAAAAAGGACCACAGCAGCTCCTTGTGTGCTTCATAAATCTTCAGAATGAATAAGGTCTCTTTTTAACTCGAAAATATAATTTATTTGATGAGGAAAAAATTTTTTAATATATCGTAAATAATACATGTGCATTGGCCAGAACAGTTTTCTTCATAGGAAGATATCGATTCTTTGATTGAATCAATATCTTCGACCATTTATCTTTGTTAATTCGTAACTCTCAGAGAAAGTATCTACGTCTATTGAATATCAATTAAATTTCATATTAACAAATATAAAGCAAAAATTCCAATCGATAATATAATACATATATTTTTATAATAATATATAAAAAAGTTATGGAATAAAGGTTAACTGGAATATTCTGTTTATATTCAATATAAGTTTTCAGCGCACATGCAAACGGACAGGTAGTCGAACATGGGTTAATCTTCGCAGCTCGTCGATCCTAGTTGGGTACGCCCAACTTTTAAGCATTTATTTGTTTTTGATATATGTTTATAATATGGAGATTACAGCTATGACTGAAATACAAATGTCAGATAATTCAATATTTCACTAGCTACAAGTTTCAGTCGTAAGGTCGCATTAAGATTTAATACAATATATTAAATTAAATTAATTAATGCAGTTTATTTGCTTGAAAATTTAAATGAAATTCAATGCAAATGTTGAGGTTTTGGCTCGAGTATTAAGTTTCTTGCGCTGACCATTGAACAGAGGCTTTGATTAAATTAGGGGGTAGCTGGAAGACAGGGGCAGACAGGGGCGTGTGAGGTGGCTCAGAAATAATGTGCACAGTTTGTTGTGGTTGAATTGCATATTAAATCTTATTCGATTTGCATTTACTCTGTGCACCACGATTTCAATGGATAATGATGTGTTGTGCTGCATGGATTGACGCTCGGGATTGACGTTTATCGGGTCTTGGGTGCAGACTTGGGTGCAGGGGGACCGCAGGGCATCTTGAAACTGGGCGTTGATGCGTCTGGCAAGTTGATGTAATGTTGCGGTCGAGTTTTGAGGCACGTTGCTTTGAGGCTTTTGGCCCGACTGTTGCCTAAGCTGTGTAAATAGTTCAAGCCAGACGCTTATAGGGGCGCTTTGAAATAGCTAAATCTCTTTAAATAATTGAAATTTTGTTGCCGCCAGATGAAAAAAATAAAACAGAAAGTGGAAATTATAACTGAAATTCTTTTCGTTTATTGTTGTTTTAATTTTTGGGTCTGGTGTCCAGCGTATTTTGTTCTGACGCAAATTCCCAACAAAATATTTGCGCATATTTTTTTACTCGCGGCAGCTCAACTTCCAAAAACATGTCTTTGATCTCAAACATGTTCAACTGCAGCAGCGAAAACAATGAATAAAAAAAAGGTTTTGTTAGGCACAAACAACAAAACGTCGCACCAATTTACAATCAACGTAATATACAATTTACACAAAAATAAAAAAAATCAACAAAAAACGAGTGAATGTAAGTGCAAAATAAGGCTCAGAGTTTGCCGCTGCTGCTGCTGGAATTATTTACGGAATTCATTATTATTTTCGTAAGCAACAGTGCCAGGCAGAGTGTCGCCCGAATGCAAATGCTGTCATCAGTGGGTGGCCTGGCAAGGTAAGGGTAAGGGTTTTCCAAACAACACAAAAGCTTGTTGATTCCCACTTACAAAAAAAGGCCAAACACTTATTTTTAATATCTTACATAAATTAATGGAAAGCGGCTCTGATTGACAGTCAATTTTAATTTATATTAATTTCTCTTAGCAGCTTCGCCAAATGAAGTCACACTTGTTCATTTGAATTTCGGTTACAGATTTCTTATGAGCTATTAATTTACAAATTAATTATATTGTTTGACATGATGTTTTTTCTTTGTATTGAAAATGTATGAATCAATCTCAAGTTGTTTATTCAATTTCTTTAAATATTTTTTTCTAAATTATTTTGATCATTTTTAATGTTTTTAGTTCTAGTTGCAGATCTTTTCAATCAATAATCAATAATCTTGTTCTTTCATTCTACTTTCTTCTGTTGAGATTATTTATTATTCTTCTTTATATTTACTTTATAGTATTTATCGCCCATATTCATCAATATGAGGTTGATTATTAAAATTGATGATTTTTCAACCTTTTAGCTTATCTTTAAGTTTTTTCGCTTATCTTTATTTGTTCTTGCAATATTTTTTTTTCATTATTTTTTTTATTTACTTTTATTTTCTTTCTACTTTTTTCTACTTGGTTCTCTAATTCCCGAAGCCATTCTTCACCACGAGCAGTTTGTGAAGTGGTTCAGCAATCAAATGACCCAAAGTTCTTTACCTTTTCTTCACATTAGAAATATCAGTTAATTAAAATCTTGTAACTTAAAATTATGTTCAATTTAATGTGCACCATTGTCGAAAACCAATCGATTAAAAATCTGTGCTAGTTTTTTACTTAATGGGCACTATTAAATTGGGTTTACGATATCGAAATATATTGTAATAATGCAAACGAGATGCAAGCTGCAGGCAATGCACAGCAAAAAGCAAATCCGTAATTAAATAACAATATTAAAATGTTGCATTATAAAACCTTTTGATTGATGTGCCAATTTGTAAGGTGCATGTGTGTGCGCGCGTGTGTATGTTTTACGTTCATATGTGAGCTGAAATCAAGTGCTTTAACTGCACAAAAGTTCAGTGGTACAAAGCGTGTGTAATTAATATTATTTTGTATTTACATTTAATATGTATGTATTAATTAGCCAATAAGGTAATTGAAGACAGTTGAACAAAGGTGAATAAAAACTCAATTCAAATTCGAATGAATCATTTCCAAATGTGTGCCACAACCAGAAGCATAGTCGCAAGACCCTGTCGCAGCTGGATTTGTGTTTCTTTGCTTTTTGTTTTGTTTTTTGCATTTGCATTTCTTTTCTTTCATACGCAATAAACTTGACATGCAACCTGACGCATGACGCGACTGCTCGCCTGTTCCAGATGCACGCTGCACCAAGCAGCTCCTGGCTGACCTGCGCTGACGTTTGCTGCGTGTGTCAGTCACTCCGCTTGTCAGTCAAAGGCAGCAGCCGGCAGCCAGCAGCCAGCAGAGAAACAGCCAGCGGCAGTCAAATGGTCGTCGCACAGTTGGAAATCGGAGCTTGCGAACCGGATTTACCCAAAACAAACAACAAATTTAACAAATAACAACGTTGAATTATCGGGTGTCATCGGCTGCGCAATGCTCTGTCGCAAAGAGTTTTTCTTGGTGATTCTTAAACTGTAAGTTTAAATCAGTTAATTGTCCAATTTTTCTGCGTGGTAACAATATATTTGGTTCGATCTTTAGAGAAGCTGAGCCGTAGGCTTTCTGCAAAATACGCTGATTTCAGTTCTTAGAATATGGAAGATGTAAAATACCTGACACGAAAAGAAATATTCATTAGCATTGACGCTCATGCTCAAAGCCAATATACCCGTTTTCAAATTGCGAACAGAGAGTTCAGAAAAAAGCGGCAGTGAAATGTTTTTTCTCTCGACTTGAACTTGATGCGCGCCTTAAATATAAAAACACACAACGCTCAGAACATTAGACGTGTTCAAGAGCTCGATTTAAACGTAGCGCGTAAAAAATTCAAGGAACTTGAATTAAAAAAAATTGCAAATCATTTATTTATATTTAAAGAATTAGAAAGTATTGGAGTTTATAAGACAAACAATTTAATCAAGGCATATTAATATAAAATATATAAGAGAAAAGGCAACTGAACAATTTTTTAAAGATGTGTGCGACTAGTTTCAGAAATATGGTAAGTATTCAAAATTTGTCACAAAATATTTGAGCGAACTATCAATTTTCCAATCCTAGCTCCTCAGCTGCTGTCTAGCCCTAGTGCTGACCACAAGTCAAGCCCTGCCACGCTACAGTAAAAACTCGTATAAGAGGAACTTTGATCTGAGTGGCGCCAGCAGCGAGACCATCCTTGCCTATGCGTCCAAGCCACAACAGCCCATGACACTGACGGACAACTACAACTTAATTAGGCCCGATTATTATGATCACCATCCGGCGGAGTCTATGCAGCTGCAAAACTTTGCCAACTTCTATGAGGCTGAAATGAGTCCGGGCGCCGATTTGGGCATGGATGAGTCACAGTTTCTGACCAGCACGCCCGTGCGCGAGCCACAGCCCATCAATGCCGAGGAGCAGCTTATACGCAAGCAGCTACATCCGGTGGACATTAGCCGGGAGAAGAAGGCCTTGCAAAAGCTGAAGAAGGGCAACACGAAGCCGCGTGGCGCTGACTATGCGGAATGGGATCAATTTGATTATGATCTTTATAGCGTCAATCCCGGCGAGAACAAAAAGTACAATACGGATTTCTAAATCTGGCAGCGTTCGGGGCAAGTTTCTAGTTATTTCCGAATTTGTTCATTTATGTTTGTTTTCGTTAAGCACTGAAATAAATTATTTATTTATTTGTAAATTGCAATTTCGCAAATGTGTTTGGAATGTGGTTTTGAATGCTTTTGTGGCTGTCGCAACATTTTTGTATTATTTTTTTTTAAATATTTTTACATTTTTTCGCTAAAATAATTATTAGTTGCCTAATTTGTTTAATTGCGCTTGTCATTAGCATTTAGCCAGGCGGCGCGCTTCCCTTTAATTATAGAGATTTTTTTGTTTACCTTTTTTTTTTGCAAAATCAATTTTGGACTTCCAGAGTTTCCAATGTCTCCGTCGCTTAGTTCAAGTGTCTGTGTTTCCGGTCCCAAAGAGAGCTGTCTGCAAGCCCAGCAGCAGCGGAAGCTTCATCATAAGCGTGGCCCTTGCAAGTACGTTGACACCTTGTTTACTTATGCAGCTCTTGTGCCTCTGCGTTGCACAGCTTGTGACATTTCCGCTGGACTTAGAGTCCACTGTCAGCACTTGGCCCACAACTACATATGTGATGAATGGCCAAGCAGCTGCTGGGAATTTTTCTTATACACTTTTTGACGTCATGGGCTAAAACGTGTTTTTATTTGGTAACTAACAATGTCAGCAGCAAACAAAACAAAAGAAAAGACAAACAAAAATAAGAAGATATTTCTTGGCGTGTCTCACTCGAATGCTAAACAAATGACTAAGCACGATTTCTGCGCAGTCTTTAAAGCAGGTTTCGAAATGTTTGGGTTTTGCAGCAATCTGATATTGAAAATTTCCCAATTAAGGAGAAAAGAAGAATATCGTGATGTCAGTAGAAATCATTCTTATTTGTATTTATAGCGCTGCTCGGATGAGTGACCGAGTTAATAAGGTAACTGGACAAATAGAATCCGTTCGAATCTTAGTGTGGTTATACAAAAATAAAATACCTGCAACAATAAAATTTCACTTAAAAGTATTGTTTAAATATTTATGCAAATATATTTAGTTTGTCTTATACCCGGCTTTTCTCAACTGTTTCTTACCTATTAGAAAAGCTTGTGTTTGGGTTTTTTATTCGAGGTTTAGAGACTTCTATATCAATAATGTCAACTAAACAATTTTACAAGAATACAAGAGAATCAAAACAATTCATAGAACTGCTCGCAACAATGTTGCTAAAGTCTTATTAAAAACGTTGCATGCTCTTAGGCTGGCATTAAAATTGTATTTTGTTCGAAATGTAGGCATTAAATTGTTTCTTCTTAACATTAATTATGGAAACAAATAATATATGTAAAAACGTTAAAATTTTGCATTAAGTTATCTATTTTAAAGTAAGTTGTCTTGATATATAGCGTTCCTATAAACGTTATACTTATATAGCAAAGTAAGGGACATATTGAGACACGAAGCTGCTTGTTTCATATATTTTGATAAGCAAAAAGTTATTCTTTTAAGAAGTTTACTTAAGACCACTGTTATAATGACAGGTATATGCTTAATATAAAATATTTCAAATATTGCTAGTTTATGGTAAAAATTAAATTCATATTTAAAAAGATAATCAAAGACGTAAGGAATTTCTAGTCGTGTGTGCCCGACTGGGAGGTAATCTGAAGGCCGATCCGAGCTGCTCTTCAAAACATTCTAACATTCTTCTATAGAAATATATATATACTTTTATATATATATATATATATTTATGACAGACATTGCTAAATTGATATATATATTATTTAAATGGTTGGACGCGCTTTCTTCGACCTTAAAGATATGAACATATGCACATAACTATGCACACATTTTCTCATTTTCAATTGGTTCGGTGCATAAAGCATAATTTTACTTTGGAAAATAAACACACAAAATAGTTACAGGAACATTTGAAGGTTGTTCATCTTAAGGGTACTTTATTTATATTTTAACAAAACTAACAGGTACTAAAAAATTCGATTTAATTATATGGATACTTGGCCAGCTGTTCTTGGAGGTGCGCATAGGTGCGCCTGTCGCGCGGCCGCAGCTGGCCCTGGGCATTCGGTTGGGCACCCGGCGGCACATAGTTATCCTTTTGGCAGCTACCTTTTGCTGGCTGTGTTTGCGCACGCGCCGCCTGCAACAGTTGATGGTGATCGGGATCAATCTGACCTGGATTCAGATTCAGTTGCTGGCACTGCCCGTTCGGCTGACAGTTGGTCACATAGCGTTGATAGCTGCGCGTATCACCGGGCACAGACTGCTTATAGTTGTACGTATCCAGTGTGGCGCTTGGCGATTGGGCGTTGTAGTCGCCCACACGTGTCGGTCCCGTCGAGTGTCCACTTTCGGCGGGCAAAGGGCCCGAGCCGTGACCAGCATCCAGTACGCGTTCACCCTGCGGCAGCGTGACAACGGCATAAGGCTGTGGATTGCTATAGTGTGGCGAATGTGGCTGCTCCTGTGGCGGACCATAGCTGGCGGTTGGCTGCGTTTGAGTTGCGGTGGCGACTGTCATAGCCTGTGGCTGCCTATAATAGCTGTCAGCTGACTGCTGGAAGTTGCTCTGTGCCTGCGCCTGAGTGTAGTAGGTAACAGACTGACCTGGAGCAGGTGATGGCGGTGGTGGCGGGGTCAGGCCAACTGGGACAGCTTGGTAGTTGGTGTTGACCAGCAGCGGATTCTGGTACAACGAGCTGGACATTTGCTGCTGCGGTTGCTGCACATGATGTTGGAATTGCCTCTGTGGCTGCAGCTGATGGCCAGGTACAGCGTACGTTTCATGTGCCACATAGATTGCCGGCGATTTGTGTGTTTGCAGCTCATACGTGCGTCCATGCGGTCCAAAGGTCTGCACTATAAACTTGGTCGGCTGCTGACGGGCCCCCGGGCGCTGTGGCGTCAGGTGAAATGGAAACTGCGGGCGCGGATAATGATATTCTTGCGACTGGGCGCAGCTCATCAGCGACAACTAAATTAATTTATGGACAAACATAAAAATTTTAATGAGGCAGTCATTGATGGCCCATTCAGGCAGAGTATAGCTTACCGCCAAGACGAGCAGCAACATGTTGGCCATCAAATGATCAGAGATTCGGTTTAAGATATTCAGACTGTGTTTTGTGTTGTGCACGCCTCGCCGACTGGCAAATGATTGAGGCAGACGCTGCGAAGATCACCTGGTTGGACTTCTTTCAAAGAAGAGTCAACAGAGCAGCAGCAGAAGCAGCAGCCATAGCTGGCAGCAGCGACATCGGCCAGAAACTTGTTTGGCTATTGAGTTGTAATTGTGTTGGCTACGGCGTCGCGTGGCTTTTGATTTGTTGTAACACTTTTAAATTTCATAATTTCTTTTTGTTTATATATATATATATATTCACACACATATATCGATGTGCATATATATTTATTATGCTGTATCTTGTTGATGTTTTTTTGTCGTTGACCACTTCAACGTTCGTTTGCTTGTGGCATCATTTTGCTATCACTCACATCTGGTTTTGTCATCGTTAAGGAGCCAACTTTTGCTTTGGCCCATGCAAAGAAATCATTTCGTGAGGGCCGTGAAAATGTTTTCCGTTCATGATACCCTGTATGCATTGAAATATTGGTCGAAGGGTATCATCACGTTGTACCAATGTATGTAACAAACAGTGGGAGGTTTCTGTTGCCGCTCAAATAAGGTATAAATATTATTGTCCAACATCAATAGCCGATTCGCTCTAGCCGTCTGTCTGTCCGTGTTCACTTCGAAAAAGGCATTTAATATCTAAAATAAATACATAAGTCCAATTGAATGCCCAATACTTATAATAAATTATCGAAAATTTGACCGGAAGCAGGTCTTACGTAATGGATAATAATCGTTATTGGCACCCTGATCTAAGTTCATATCATATTTTAAGGCAGAGTCAAGCGCTTTGCTATATATACACAAAGATCAGTCTATAAGCATTAAAGTTATTCAAGAGTAAAATTTCCATAGTGTGGGGATGAGGATAAAGCAGGTTATGTGGAATAAAATGTGCTTTTATGTATATATAAATAGAAGATAGCTTTTTGGTAGCTCAGCGCTGAGTGCAAGGTGTCTCATAGTCGTGCACTACCGAGTAGATCATTATACTTGTTTTGTTTTTGTCTCATTCTGCCTTTTTGCCTTTCCGCTTTTAACTTTTAACCACTTTATGGTTTAATTTACCATCTTACCCAGGCATAATTATTGTACATTTCTACGTATTGACTTTATGTGTGAAAAGATCATGTTGATCCAGTCAAAAGTAAAAGTGCGATTCCGGCGACCTTAACGATGGGGTCTGCATTGTTTTTGTTGTTTGTATACAAATAAATTTGCATTCATTTTGTATGGGGGATTTTTGGTTTTTCATTTGATGAAACCAACCAAGCTTGCGTTGTAAATTGGTTAACACTGAAATCAAATGATTTAAATACACGCGTGTCGGCACATTTGATTTATGTCTCTGCTATTAAAATGATATTGCCATACATCTACCCAAAATGCTCTGCAGCTCAAATTTAAATTTCTTCTCAAACTCACGTCATTGATACAGTTGCATGTCTTAGGCCCATTTATGGGCCAGGTAAAAGGTTGTTGTAGCCATTTATTGTGCACATACTACATATGGAAATGACAAATGTTAAGATAATTATTTTATTTTGTGAAAACTGGTTTCATCGCATGATATTTGTATGCTATACCTAAAATATATGTGTATATAAGGCAAATTTTATAATTTATTTACAACAAAATGTATATATCAGGCATGCATGAATGGTCGATTCATTCGATTTGCCAAAATTATTATAATTTACGACTTTTAATTGTTTTGTTGCGGCTTAAACTTTGCTCACACACTGCAAAAGAGTGTATTGGCTGTGACTATTTGTCTTTTATTTCATAATTTTTGACTATTTTTTTATGTTTTTGTGGTTAATACTCTGCTCACGCAGGTAAAATAAGTATATTGGTTTTGGCTATATTTCTTTCCGAGAGAACTTTGGTTACAACTTTGGGGCTATAGTTTTAAAGGTAGCTAAAAAATAATTATGAAAGCTTTTTCGAATGTTTGAGTATAGAGTGTTACGTATTCGTTTGAAGTTGACTGACATTTTTGACTTGATTTGGTTTCATGTATAAACCTGATTTATTTATTTGCTTCTTATATCCATTTAACAATCAATTAAGTACTACAGTCAAAAGAACATAACTGGTTAATATGGCCCTCAAATGCTTAACATTATATCACTAATTATGTTAGAGACAGGCGAGATAAACAGCACAAAATGATAGCTATAACAATGAAGGTATCACAATGTAACTTGTCGAAAGGTTAACTAAAAACTGTAATAAAATTAAAAATGTATTATGATTAATTAGTTTGGCCTGACTAAGGCAAGATCATCTATTATTGACTGCTTTGATATATTAATAAAATAAATATATATAAAATTATGATATCATTTCATAAATAACAAAAAATGAAGTGAGAATATAAAATGTATATGTACGCATGTGACTCCGTAACCGGTATTGGCTTATTTTTTTCGTACTTATAACTCTTGTTCAAAAGATCGAAAGGGCAAACAAATCTGCTGTTCAACTGGCTCTACTGCTTTTATTTCTCTTTTTTTTTTTTATCTGAAGTCTACGAAAACTTTCTTCTTGTTGCGAACGCACTCAATTGCCTGGCAGACATAACGACGACTTCACAGTGCCAGGCAATATGTTAATGTCAATCAAAGACGCGGCATGTAAAATGCACTTGAATGCCACTTGACAAGGCAAGCGCCGCTGTTACCGGATCTGCACGTGCAGTTACTTGGCGCTGGGGCGGCTAACAAAGCATCTTGGCAAGCAACTGCCAACACTTGACATTCACAATGAAATTGCAAGGCACATGAAAGCGCCAATGCACACACACACAGACACACTCGCACGCACGCATACACACTGACACACAGGCACGCACTCGCGAGAGCTTATCACAGCGCTGGAGTAGCGCTTAATAATGCAAGTGGCCAATGCTGCGTATACGCAATCTGCCTTGACTTGACTTGACTTGGCTCAGCATGAGCCCCGGGCGCGGCTGTGGGCGTGTTTTGTTTGTCAGGGTATGGGTGCGTCTGTGCGTTGTCTGTGCCATGGCTGTGCTGCATTCATGCGATGCATTCAGGGTTAAAAGCCGCGCAGCGCCGCGTTGCATGCAACTCCAAATGAGATAGAGCACGTGATACGGCCGCTATAGAAATGCAGTTGCAGTTGCTGTTTCCATAGCAGTTGCAGTGCTCGTGTGCTTGTGTGTGCCTGCTATCTTTTTAGCACACAGAGACAGACGGACGTGCAGTTTGTTTTTGCCATTTTCCACATGAAGCGTCACTTTAGACACCTTGCTGGGCTTTGCTGGCTTTTCAGAGGATTTGCTTTAGTTGCGGCGCCTAATTAGACGCACACAGCTCGGCCGTCGGCATAACTGGCCTGGCTGGCAAATTAGTTAGCCGTTGCCAGAGGGTTGAATGACCCTTGACACCCAGCTGAACTCGTAAGCCGACAAAAACAAAAACTGATTTAAGCAGCTTCGCCTACAACAATGCAAAAAACGTAGCAAGAGCAAAAAAAAAAAAAAAAAAACAAGAAAATCAATTGCATAATGGCGCATGTGTTGCGCTCAGCAGCAGCAACAACAACAACTGCAACAATAAAAAAAATAAATTGCAACTCTTATTTTTTACATTTGCACATTGGCAGAGTAGTAGAGAAAATAACAACAACAACAACAAAATCAACCACCAGGCGACGCCACTCGACTTGTACCAGGCAGTCAGAGATTTTTTTTGCTGCTGCCATATTTTTTTGTTGTTGTCGGAGACAAATACACCCACACACACACACATACTCGAATTGGCACATGTGTGTGCCGTATGCAGCTGGCTGGCAGTCAGCTTTTGTTTGCACCCGCACAGGAAGCCATTTAAGTGCGGCTTCTTGAGAAAATTGCTGGCGAGACGGGCAGAGCGGTGTGAGAGAGAGCGAGATAGAACTAAAGAGAGAAAGAAACAGGGAGAAAGAAGAGATAGGGAGAGCTAGGTATAGAAAAAGCAGGAGCAGGTATGAGTACATAGAAGGATGTGTCTAACGAGCGCGCTGCAGCCTTAATTATTAACAGCAGCAGCAGTCGCGAAAGGGTTTAGCCGCTGGGGAGTTAGGGCAAGGGCCTGACCAAGGCTTAACTTTGTTGGGGCCTATCGCTTACGGTGCGCTCTTTAGCTTGGAAACCCGCTCAGTGCTAAGCCGCTCAATTGTTGAGCGACTCGGGCGCTTTAATAGGCTTAGAATCGAGTCAACTATCAAAACAAGTCCGATAAAAAGCACACACAAGCCCACGCACGCACACACATACGCACGTACTCACCCGCACATACACACACTTGCATGCAACTGCATATGAAATCCTTGCGCTCCAGTTGCCGCGCAAACAGCTTTGTTAACGCAGCCCAAATCCACGTCCGTGTCTGTGTCCCTGTTTCGTCTTAACTGGGGCTACGCTTATCTGGGCACACACATGCACACACATACATTTACACATGCATGCATGTGCCATAGTCTGCTGCGGCGCCTGTAAGTATGCTTCCCGTCGTCTCTTGGCTTGCAGTCGGACTCGTCCTTATTGCCTTTGTTTTATAATTTTCTTTTGATTAATTTTTTGTATTTTTGTTTTCGGTCGCATGCACTAAACAATGCCCACGAGCATTGCAGTCTGCATATAGTAAACAGGGTGTGACTTATATTTTATTCATAACAAGCTAAATTTATGTTCGATGTTAGAGATCTACAAATAAAAAATATTCAAAAAGAAATATAAATATTTTAAATAATAGAAATATACATAAACTTAGGCAACTTATCAATCAATGGAGCTCATATAAATTGAAATTAAAATTTTGAAAAAATAAAATATTTATAAAGTATTGATTCAGGTTATTTGCCTTGATTATAATATTATGTACAAAAAGTCAGATATTTGTAAAGCAATTAGTAACAAATATTGTACATATTTTCTTTTCATAAGGAAGACCTCGTTACTGGAGTTATGTAGGCTCAATTGAAAAATATTTCGAGCTGTTCCTTCAATCATTTACAGAATAAAAGTTATTTGGCATTACCTGTATCCAGCTTACAGCCAATTATCTACTCATTTGCACGTTCCATGCAATTTATAGACTAAGTAATAAATCAGAGAAAAGGGTATGGCTTTTAAGACTCAAACGGATCGGAATTATCTAATACATTGAAATTTTTTAGTTTTCAGAAATTTTGCCCATAATGTTATGGGGGTAGATTAAATTTATTTAATCAAGCTATTGTTTTATATTTAATTATTGCTATAGTTATGTCTATCAAAAGGTTTATTATTTTTATTATTATTATTATTACTATTTTTAGTGGGTATTATTAAAGGTATTATTATTTTTAATCAGGTACAAGCCGAACACATATTCTGTTTCTGCAGCGAACAAGAATAAAGGTTAAATATTTTATAGGAGATTTCCAAACACAAATCAGTATTATTTAACAACACCAATGAAATACTTTCGCAAAATGTAAATAGAAATTAAAACAAATATTTTTTGACGTCAGATGGACATGATAAGTAAGACCCTATATAGACTGAATGTTTCATCTACAAGCAGTGTCTGTCTTAACTTGATGCTGCCAGAAGGTACCATGGGCATCACAACTGACTTCAAATGCTGATTATTGCAACAATATCAACAGCAGCAGCAGAAGTAGCAGCAACAACAACTGAGCTGGGCGAGCTGCTGAATGTGGACTCCTCTGACGTTTATTTGCAGTCAGTCGCATGTGTCGCCACCAGCGGCTGGAGATGATGAGGCACAAAATGTGCCCAGGCGTAGTCAAAACTAAACGGCCTGCCCGTCTGCCTGACTGTACGTCCGTCTGCCTGTCGGTTCGTCTACGACAAAAAGAGAATTAAGATTAAAAAAAAATGTTGAAACAGGCAGACAAATGAGGACGCCGGCGTTGACATGATAGCCGCCTGGGAGCCTTCGAGCGGCTTCTGCCGGCGTCGCTCTGCTGCGGCGCATGTTGCAGACGCTGTCGTCATTGCCGCTGCATGCGTTGCATTTTTACGCCACTTTTTTATTTACGTTTTGTTTTTTTTTTTTTTATATTTTCCTTTTTTTTTTTTTAGCTATATTTAAATACGCTGCGGGTTGCACTGTGTGCGGCTCGTCGGCCGCAGCACTTCATTTGCTTCAAAGCTCATTCATGTTTTGTGTCGAGCCTACGCTGCCAGTCAGCCAGGCAGGCAGCCAGCCAGCCAGCCAGACGGAGCGTCAGCGTCAGAGCTCTAAGCCGAGGTAAACACTCTCCTCGACAGTTGCCCGTCTCGCTTTGGCTCATGTGGCTTGACTGGCAGCTACCTCACCTACTTTCTGCACTTAGACATGCTGCCACGTTGGCAGCGGTGGTGGCGTCCTCGCAAAAAAAAACCTCCCCAACTGCGCCGCCGACGCTGCTGCAGTCGCCTGCTCTGCTGCTGCTGTTGCTGCTGCTGCTCCTGCTGTTGCTGCTGCTCCCTCGCGGCCTGCGTCTGGGCTGTGAGTATCGCTTACAACAAACACTTGCAACGTTTGCAAAGCTTCTGCTCCGCCGCACGGTCGTTGGCCATGGAGGCGGAGGCGCTGACGGCGACGTTAACGTTAACGTTAACGTTACGTTAACGGCGGCCTTCCTGCCTCGAGAAGTTTGCCGAGCTCTCCACTCGGTTGCATTTGCTGCATGTGGCATGCCAGTTGCCAGTACGTTCGCGTGCTTTGCATACTTTGGTTGCGTTTTTTTTATAGAACCGCTGCTGCTGCTGCCGCTGCGCGCGAGATTTTATGTGGGATTTTAGTTTGGTTTATTTTGTCGATTTCGGTTCGCATTGCAATCAACGGTTTGGCCTCGAACCGCGAGCACAGAAACGCGCTTTTTGCCGGCTTGCCAATTGCATGCGGACATATATATTGTGCAGCATTTGTGTGTGGCGCCTCCGATTTCCGCCGGTGTTTGGCCATTTGCGCGCCACTTTTTTTTGCCGGCCATTTATTCGTTGAGGTGTGCAAAGCCAACGCCATAAATCACATGGCATAATTGTGCATGTTGAACCACCATTTGGCTCACAGCTTGGACTCTGGGCAAGCAGACAACAGCAAGGACAACAAGTGGGCTGATTGGCTTCACGCATTAATGCCTTAATGGCCGCTATAAGCCCAACGAACTCCTACAAATTAAGTGTTGAGAAATTTGATCATTTCAATAGCAATCACAATTTAAGGATAAACATAAGCTGCCCAAGGCTAGCACTTAAATTGTGTGAGGATTAGGAAGCACATCAGGAGCTCCAAACAGGATATACATTTAACAAAGCCAATTGATTTCTAACCATAATTGTAAGTATGCAAGTGAAACTGTTTCTAAGCGAAAGGGTAAAAATTTGACGGGGCTTTTCATTTTTGCAAAGTTCTCGGCTAGGTATTGTGTAGTATATTTGATATAGATCAATTATTTGCTTATTTGTTTATAGAAAACTATTAAAATACTTATCTTCAATATATCACTATATTTCGTATAAACATTTATTTGCTTTAGAAAAATTACATATTGACTGTCGTCTTTTAGAATAAACTACATTTTAAATGGTTGACCCGATGCCATGTTGGATACAATAACTAACAACAATAGGGCATAAAGGCGAGTAGTAAGGAGATTGTCTGTAAAGCTATTTCAACAACCTCACCTTGAACCACCTTGTCAATTTATGCGAAACTATAAAAATCAAACTTTACTCTAAAATATAGCTAATCAATCTTGCAATTAGTAAATGGAGTTGTTGAAAATGTCATTCAGCAGTCTGCAAAGCGTATTTTCGTTTACGATGTGACTCAAAGAAGAATATAAAAAGCCACAGGGGCAGAGTATTTTATTGTATTATTCGCTTATATATTTGGATCATATTATTTATATTAATTTGGTTATATTATGTCAAAATTCACATATATATCGGGCGGCGCCAATACAATGATATATGTTAAATAGTATCTTTTGGACTAAGGGCCGAAAAACTGTAAGTCCGCATTTTCAAGACACATTTTGTAAGAAGCGGCTATTCAATATCGGATACGAATTATATGGTAATGAGGGTGAATGTAGAATATAGCATATAAGTATGATGTGAGCACGTTAACCGCAGAAATGTCTGTTGTTGCTTTCAATTTGACAACTCGTCTTGAATTTGCATAACAACGAAACAAGTCTTGGGTTCCTCATATAATTCACAACCTGTAATTATGTGCAAACAAACGCAGCAAATGCAATTTCAATTAAGCAGCGACAACAGTAAAAACAATAATAACAAAAACAAGAGACATGTCAAAGACAAGGCCTGAAAATAAGAAAAAAAGTGAAATCGAATCCGTTAACATCACACGCTTTGTTAAGCAGTCTCTCCTCCCTCAGCGCTCAGGTACAGGAAAGATGGCACTCGAAGCGCTTGTGAGGCTTCCCCAGCCGTAAGCAACCGCAAGTGCGTAGCCTGTCAGAGGCTGCTGTGCCGGTGCTGGTGGTGGTGCACGGTGTCTGGCTGTGTGCTGAGTGCCGTGCAGCGAGTAGCAAGTGCCAAGTGCAGCGTCAGGTGCACTGACATTGACGCGCACGACTGCAGCAGTAGTAGCAGCAGCAGTAGCAGTGGCAGCAGCAGGGGACTTGCCACACAGCCAGCTGTTCTATAGCAAACCTTGAGCCCAAAACAAACTCGTCTGCTTTTTGCTGTGCGCCTGTTACCCAACAGTCGCGTCTGCAAGGGTGTTCCCGAGTTGCATTTCGCCATCTCTCTCGCCTACCTCTCAGTTTTCATTGTGTGCTTTGGCTTTTTTCTCGATTTTTTGTAGAGATTGCATGCTGTGTGTTTTGTCAACATAGTAGCCAGGCAAATCCAGTTACAATTCCAACTCCAACAACAGCTTCAGCTCCAGCTCCAGTTCCAGCTCCTGCATTGTTCGCCTTTTTGTGTGCATTGTTTTCGCTGGCGGTTGGCGGGTGGCAGAGCATTTGTTGCTGCAGTTAATTGAAAATACTAAATTTTCACTGTCTAGACGGCAAATTATATGACAATTGTTAGAGCATGTTTGACTTTCATATTAAAATTAATTACTTGGGCTGGTTTGCATAAAAATGGGCACTGGTTAAATATTAGAGATACGCAAATATATGTACAAATAATTATATCAAAGCTTATGTAGTGCATTATTTTTATGTAAATTAAACTGAAAGATTAAATATGCAAAATATATAAAAGAAAATAGCTGCAATTAAGTATTAAATTTTTGTATAAAATTGGATGACGAGGTAGCTGATTGAAATAATCATTCAGGCTTATTAATAATGTGGTACCAGGTTTAAGTACCAGCATTTGTTCAATGAACTAGGCAGACAGCAATAAAAATAAAATATTCCTATTATTATAATATAAATTATATAATGTATAAATAATATTCCTATGAAGATTAAATGTATATAAATCAGGGCTGCAAACCCAATCTAAATAGTAAATGGTTCGCCTAACGGTTCGAACAACGTGTGCCATTCACCTGGCTTCCACATCTATGATCACCTATTTTGATTAGAAACTTGAATTATTTCGGCTTGTACATTTTTTAATCGATTCAAAGTAGTACATTTTTCTTAATTTTGACTAAGAATATATTGACAGAGTATGTAATTAAATAGGTTAAAGTCGTAGGTATAAGAATTGTAAGTTTTGTTTAGGGATACGATATATGCACAATTCAACTAAAGGATTAAATCTGTACAACTATGAAAAATAGGCGGATTATACATACTTAGTGCAAATAAATAAAAGGCTCGCTGGTAAGAGGTGATGCCATTTAATTTGTTTATAACAGTAATAAATAGCTTTGCGAAATAGCTTCAATAACGATTTTTGGAATATCTAGCGCAAACAATTTATGCAATTATCGTACATCCAAGTTTGTAACTGGGAAACTAATCACACGTTTCATATAAATAATGCCATAATTGCAAATGCATTAAAATTAAGGAAATCTCATAAACATGCAGCTGGGCAGGGCATTGAATAAAATTTACACAATAAGCAATTACAAACGGAAATCGTGCGAAAGCAAAACACCTTTGACAATTGCTTCGCATGAACACACATACTTACACATACACACTGACACACACGCACACACACATACACACACACACATCATTAATTTGGCACTTAATAAACAATGAAATTGAAAATTTAAGACGCTTATCTAACGAGAGTCGTTGGCAAAGTCGTATGTAAATTTTGACATTACAGTCAAGCAAGTAATTACACTGACCGCCCGAGTGCACGAGAAATTTTATGCATTTCCAGTGTGTGTGCGTGTGAGTGTTTGTGTGTGTTTGCTATCTGAATGTGCTGCAGCAAATTCATTAACTGTCGCTCGTTGTTGTTATTGTTGCTGCTGCTGCTACTGCTGTGGTCCTTTTGGCCGGCATCTTGGAAATCAAATTTGTCTGGCAACGTCAGCGTATGGAAAGCATTCAACTACTTCAACATTGACTTTACTGATTTTGCCTTACGCATTTTATTACGTGTTTATTATGCTAACAATGCGAGAAAAGTTTTTGGTTGTGTGCGTGTGTGTGTGTGTGTGTGTTGCTCCAACTGTGGCAGTTGCAAACAGTGGCGTAGTTCTTCAAAGAATGAAAGTTAAACATAAACAAATTCATGTACATAAACATGTGTTAATGAATATGCAAAACAAACTTCTGTAAAGTATGATAAGTGAACTCTGCAGCATTAGTTATCTTTGAGACTATATATTTATATTAAAATCAAGAACCTTCCATCTGTTGGCTATCAATTATTTATGTTCAATTCTTTAAAAATATGATATTTTTAAAATTGTGTGAGAAAGATTATATATATTATATTTAAATTCAAGTGAAAACTTCGAATATTTTAATTTTCTCGATAAAAACTATTTCATACGAGAGCCTAACTTTCTACAAATCATATCTATGTGTAGCAAGTTATGTGAAATTGAAGACGAAATTGAAGACATGTATCATATTCGACAGTTTGTTGCTTTCTGTACTATATTTATCGAACGCAATTATAACTAAAGTTACAGTAGGATGGGCATAAGAGTCACGCATACAAGAGGCATTCCCTAGCAATATTTACGATATAATAATTTACAATCACATATGATATTGCAATTTGGACATTTAATTGCTAAGGGCTGTTTCAAACCCTTTACAAGAAATTTCCAATACGACCCATGACATAGAAATGTGGCACAATATTGTTGATTATGGTATTTGATTGTACATGTTTTGATCAATAAGTCGGAATGGCAAGCTCAAGTGCCTGAATGTGCTCCCAAGTGGCACAAAACAACAAATGAAATATCTTATAAATATGTATGTGCGTGTGGGTGTGTGTATTTGTGTGTGAATAAATCAACACACAGACGATGTCACTGGACCTTTCTACTTAATGACAGCTGCAGCAGCAGGCGCAACCGAAAACTGTAGCCACATCTTTTCATTAGGGCATTGTTTCCTGGGTGAGCGTTAGGTTTAAGTTCGTTATAGCATAGGGCTGAAATCGGAGATGGTTTCTTGATATGTGTGTGTGTGTGTGTCTGCGCACGACTGGCCACCTGAGCTAAGCCAGACGAATGTGTTGTGGAAATGGCTGCAAATATTTCTAGTGGCAACAGCCATTTGCATTTCATTTTTCGACAAGCAAAAATATTTTTCAGGCGCAGGACGAACTGTCTGCCCGGGGCATTATAAATAGTTAGACAACTTCCTTTTGTCTTTTGTCTTTTGGCCAAGTCAAAGTCTACAGCTGCCTGTGATTGTCTCTCTGTGGATGTGTGTGTGCGTGCTTAGTCCATCTGTCATTTTAAGTGGCTTATTCATATGCAAGTGGCTTCCGGGGCTAAACATATTCAAGTGTTTTAGTGGCCCGTGTACATGACCGAGCATTATCATTAAGTGCTTATAGGCTGGCCGAGCAGTCTTTCAATCTCTCAGCCTCTCAGCTGTCAGTTTGTGAACAATGATGGCTATTAACGCAAATTGATATACTACGTATACCTGTCTAGGCCGGCTACTGTGCTGCTTTGACAGCCATTGCATACTTTTGTGGGCGCCGGAAGTGACAGGCATTATTAAGCATACGCACTGTTGCACATTGTAACATAAGTTCGCTTTCATTTTCCATTTTTCACTTTTCGTTCATCCTTGCCACTGTTTCCCTTTGCAGGCGTTGCTATGAAGGCAACGGTCAATAGCAGCAGCAGCAGCGCCGCCAGCAGCAGCAACCAGTTGGAGCCACTGGCGGCCAGCAGCAGCAGCAGTGGCAGCAGCACCAAGCCCCGAGTGCCCAAGGTCTCATTCGCACCGCTGGACATTGCGGCACCATCGGCCGCCACGTGATACGCGAATATGCCGCACCACAATATCGTTTGCGAGTGGCTGCGCACAATTGGGCTGCCGCAGTATGGCGAGAGCTTCCTGGAGAATGGCTACGATGAGCTGGAGATATGCAAGCAAATTGGCGAAATCGATCTGGATGCCATTGGCGTGGACAATCCCACGCACCGCGGCAAGTTACTGAAAAGCGTCCGTGCCCTGCGTGAGAAGGGCGCTGCCATTGTCTATGTGCTCATCAATGATCCGAAGGCGCTCAGCAACAGCAACGAGATACTTGCCTCCGACTGCGATACGCCCATTACCATGAAGGAGCTAGAGGGGGTGATGAAACGGCATCTGGAGGCAGATGGCATACGCCTCACAGCCCATCCATACTCCTCGCCGGTGAGTACTCGCCACCATGAACACCATGGCCACCACCAGCTAGCCCCAGCAAGTACCGGCTTATCTTGGACATTTTATTTACCGCTTGCAATTTGCATGCTCTCCATGGGGGACTTGTTGTCCTGCCTGGTTGTTGTAGTTGCTATTCCAGCAGCGTGTGACAGTCGCCGCTAGTTTGTAATGGTCTCCGTTTGGGGACAGCCAAACTGACAGCGGCCTGGTGTGCGCTCTAATGTGAAATTAACACGATTTTAATTTAGTTAAACCGAGTGGCCAACCGCGTGTCTGGTCTGGCCTGGTGGCCATTGCCCATCGACCGCCCACTGAGAAGCCAGTTGCACACTTTTCGCTGGAAAGTTTATTTTATAATATGTTGGTCTGGTTTAGCCGTGGGAAACGCTTTTAGCCTTGCGTTAATTTTGTTTATTTTAGCGGGTGCTGTTTCTGTGTTGCCTGCCTTGTCATCCCCCCCCCCCCCCCAAATGGTGGCGGCCTTAACAAATTGGGCCATAAACACCACTGGGGAACAGCAGAGCAGCAGAACAGCCGAACAGCAGGGCAACAGTCACCAGGCGGGTTGCAACCCTTTAATGATCTGCCAATACACAAATTTTTGCAATGCTTGCAACATTGCCAAATTGCTGCCACTAGACACGCACGATAAAGCAACGCTGGCAACAATGTGGCCATAATGCAAGAGTTGCAACATGCAAGCGGAAAGAAAAAACAAAATAGTTCTATATATGTTAACAGTGGGCATCGTTTTGTATATATAGATTCATAAAATGGCATGACTTATTATTTACTACTACTTTAATGCTCTTTAAATATGGTAATTCAGATATTACGATTTATGTTAATTTTAAGATATATTATGAATCGGCCGGCCATCGACAGACATTGAAAAAATTCAATTCAACGCTAAATTCGATTTTCTGATAATATGAATGCAGCAATAAAAATCGATAACAAGTTTTTTGGTGAGGAAATCAAAGTCCAAATTTTAAAAGGGCTAATATTTTTTTTGGGAAAAGTTTAAAAACTAAGTCGGAAGTTATAGTAAAACATTTAGTAAACCAGTTAGCCGCATGCGACCCACTGTGCCCGCTATGCATAAAAAATGTGCATTAAAGGAAATATATACTTTTGCGGACATGTTCGCATTGTCACATCTAGTGTGATGAGTTTTGCAAGCGTGTCAAGCGTCAGCCATTGCAAAAGCTCCAATTTCCAAGCTCAGTTGGTAACCCTTTTATCCATAGTTGTCATGCAGTTTTGCGCAGCTTTATGGAAAAAAAAAAAGAAAAAAAACAAACATATAAAAGAAAAAACATGTCACTGGTTCAGGGCCGTGTTTCACATTTCAAGAAATGCGCTGCAAATAAATGTGGAATGAGCGTCGCTGCCGCTTTTGATTTAAAGTTGCATATTTGAGGCGACTGGGTGAATGGGCAAATAGGCGTGGTCGGGGCAGCATATTGAGCACGCATATTGCCTGCTACTTGTCGCTGTTTTGTTATGCAGGCGCGTCACATGGCTGACACGCCTAGCACTTGCCACAAGTGCCAAACTGTGCAGTTTTGATGATGAAGCACGAAACGCAGAGTCTCTTGTGGCGTGTTTGGTTGCAACTTTGACATAGGCGGCCATCCAGCAGCTGCCTTGCATTTTAATTAGCAATTGCGTTGTTGAAATTGTTTTTTTTTTTTTTTGCAGGCACTTAACATAGTTTGCCTGTTCAAATGTAGACAAATATTTACAGTTGTTTTGGCAACATTTTGTGCGGACCACGCGGCGAATGCGCAATATCACGTTCCGACCGCAAATTGAAATGCAACTTAAATGCGGCAATAAAATTATATGAAATGGAAATTCAGTCAAGTAAAAATATATATGTATATCTATTGTACGTGCGTGTGTGTGTGTGTGTGTGTGTGTGAGTGTGTGCGTGTGTTGGCCTGACAGGTGTCTGCGCTCGTGCGAGACTACAAAGAGTTGGAGGGGGTCGGTAGGCAGAGGCTAGACTTGTTAGCTTCTGGGGTGCTTTCCTCTGTCTGGGGCATGTTGATGCGCGCAACTTCAACTAATTGCACTTTGCGCTGATGAGGCAGACACAAGTGTGTGCATGTGTGTCCCAGTCTGTGCGTGTGTGCGTGTGTGTATCACTGACTGACTGGCAGTTGCAGACAAGTTGCATTTCAGCACAAATGTTTGCATGGCTGCGACTCTAAATGAATTTGCCTGGCAGCCACAGTAGCAGACAGACATACGATACACACACACAGAGACATTCAGAATGCCTTGAGAGGATGCACTGATGCTTCAGTGGACGCTTTGAATGTCAAGCAGGACACATTTAAGTGGCAGACTTACGCTAATTACCGGAAGATATTAACACTTGTGTTTCTGGGCCACAAAGTGCCTCAGCATTTGACCCTGGTCAACATCTTGGGAGATTATATTGCGGCTGGGATTCAATTGAAATAAGCATTTAAATCTAACGTGGGAAATGGGAGCAAAATTAACATATATATATATATATAATTGAATATATAATGTCAATTTCGCCCGGACAAAGCCGGGTAATTCCTGTTAGCTTAAATATATTATAAAAAAATTCTATGCAGTCTTTAACTTTTCCTCTGGCTCTTCCTCCCTCAGGAGGGCAAACGCGGCTACTTGGAAGGCCTGGCCGCGCATTATAGCAAACAGATTAATATGCCCTACGATGATGTCCTGGATGCCATTGAGCAGGTTCGTCTGTCGAAGTGGAAGGAACGACATGTGCGCATCTCGACGGGGCATACGTTAACTCGTCGCAACGCTGGCGCTGGCAGTAGCAGCAGTGGGAGCAGCGGCGGGGGCTGCGGACTGGTTGGCTCCTCTGTGCTGCCCACCAGTCACAGCCAGCCGCTTTATGTGCCCGGCAAGTATTTGGTAAGCGAAGTGCACATTGACTTTTTACGGCTCACTGTTTTTACGACTCGAGCTAATCAGGCCACACGAGCCGCCTGGCGAATGGGTTCTAATTCATTTCGTTTATTATGCATGTGCAGCCATCGAGCTGCCTGTCGAATCGCGAGGAGAACGAGATCTATAGCTATACCCAGAACGATTTGGCCAATCGCATGGCCCGCAATGCCATCGACTCCAAGTCAGCGCTCAATTTGAATGGAATGCAGCATAGCTATCCCGGGGCGCGCACCAATTTCTTTTACGATTTTTCGGCAACAGGTAAGGGCATCTAACTGGTAGGGGTTTTTCAGGTGGGGTAAATCTCCTACCCCAAACATTTTTGGATGCGCTGCATGTGGCTTGCCACTTTGTCGGCTGTTTGACTTTTTATGGCTTTTAATTCAATTAAATTGGCTTGCGCAGTCCTCGTTCTCAGTAGATTTGTGTACCTATATGTTTAGTGTACAGACTGTTTGATTGTGGCTTTTAATATCGGTTTGATTTCTTTTTGCCTTTTTAAGAGGGGCGCAACAAGAACAAACAGCGACGCACGGTCTTTGCGCGCTTCCTGCAGGGCCTGCGGCAAAGCGGAGACGAGCTCAATGCCAACGAGGGCATGCAACTAAAGGTGAGTGGGAAGGTAAGAGTGTGGGTGGCTGAAATGCTTTAAGTAGTTATTAACTGGAAATTACACAATATTATGTACAACATGTGAAAAAGTAGAAAGTAAGAGTATTATATTGGTAGAGTGATTTTTAATATTACAGGATATTTCAGTGGTACAAAGTTTTTAATTGCTTCGTAACTCTTAAAGTTTCTTTTATTGTTACCCAAAATACAATTGCAAATGTGTTTTTGATACAGGTATTTCATTGGAAAAAGTCCTTTCATCAGAAAATATTTTTTTTTTACTTAGTTCATAATTTGTATGGTTGTGTAAATAAGAGCAAAGAAGTTAATTTTGCAAGTGTACTCATTGGTACTTGCACATTAGTTTAAGAAAGGGTTATTTCTTAATAACTTTTAGAGATTAATCAAGATAAGTTTTCGATTTATTGGTACAGGCTTAATTGGTGTAAATATATATTTCAGGCGGAGGGTATAAATATGTGACGTATCTTACTATATTGAATATCTTACTTAAGTTTTATATCCTTGCAGATGGTATTATACTTTTGTCTATAAAAATGGGTAACGCATAGTAGGATACATCTCCGACCCAATAAAGTATATATATTCTGGATCAGTATTAACAGCCGAGTCGATATAGCCATGTCCGTCTGTCCGTCTGTCCGTCGGTCTGTTTTTATGAGAACTAGTCTCTCAGTTTTATAGCTATTGTCATGAAACTTTGCAGGAATCCCTCTCTATGTTGCATGCAGTACATATGTCGGAACCAATATCATATATGTCATATTGCTGTCATAGGAACGATCGGTCGACAAATTAGGTTTTTGTATGAAAACTGCTTTGTTTCCCTGTGTTTCTTTTTTAGATATGGGCAAAGCACTATGAGTATTATGAAAGGGTTGGGTCTGGAAGGGTATTAAATCTTTGGCGTGCCGAAGATGGCCCTTCTTTTTCGTTTGATTTGTTTGTTATATTTACATATATACCGTAAATTATGCATATTAAGCTGCTTTTTAATGTACTTCAAAGCATTTCCTGCCGACAGCCAAGGCCAAAAACTTTTTGATCGCTTTGTTTAATGTCTAAATTTTGCAGACAAACTTTTGACCTCGGGGGTCGCCTCCCGTGTGCTACTTATAAAATTAAATTAAAATATAAAAACCGCGTAAGCCCACAAATAACAACAACAATAAGAGCCACTGCAAAGTTGACAGAGAAAAAGAGAGCAGGAGAGCGTGAGTGGGGGAGAGCGAGATGGAGATGGGGACCGAGATGCAAACAAAGAGAAAAAACTTATCAGGACTAAGCCGATAAAAGGCAATTACCGTTAATTGCGTTGCCTTGTGCGAAGTGCGGTGCACGAGATGACAAAACAGAATTGTAAGAGGGCAAAAGAGCATGGCTTGGGAGAGTGGGAGGGGCAGAGAGAGAGGGAGAGATGGCAAGGGAGGTGCAGCACGGACATGTGCTGCATGCAAATAGCAGACCGACAACGACCAAAGAGATATGAACTGTGCAGGTGCGAGCTGCAAGGATGGGCTCGTGGCAGGAACAGGAACAGGCAAAGGATTTGTCCGGTCGAGCTCTACGGCTTGCAATTCTTGGGGATTGGCATTATTGGGTTGGGTGCGCAGGGTCACCCACTCATTTGCACCTTTGCGCGTTGGCTTTTTGCGGTTGGCATCCGGTGATTCCCAGAACACGAATGTCCTTTCTTTTTGGTTATTTTTCTTTTTTTTTTTTCAAACATTCAACGACAACGTCGCATTTGTTTTTATTATTTCAGGCGTGCCAAAAAGTGTTTTTGCTTTGCGAGTCTCTTTTTTGTGCTCCTGCGAGAGTTTATAACTTTTCGTGTTTTACGGTTGTTGTCCGGCGTTTCTTTGCCGTATTTGTGTTGCTGCCTTTTGTTGTTGTTGTTGTTGTTCTTTTTTATGTGACTTTTTTTGTGTGTTGCTGTTCATTTAATATTTAAGCGCAATTTGCTGTCGCCCAGCGCAACAGACTCCGACTCCGAGTTCCCAGCTCTTTGTGGTCAATTTTGAAAATGACTTGGGCTAAGCACTGGCGACAATTGTGGCCCGCCAACTTGTTGTGTGTGTGTATGTGTATTGTCCTTTGGCACTCATTACCTTATTTATACCATGAACCGGGGTACCGGCAACATCTGCCGGCCATGGTTAGCCAGCAACAAGAGGTCACAGACGCGTATGTATAATTCTAAACTTGGCTACGCTCTCATTATGCGGTCTGTTGCGGAAATGTTGCTTTAGGGAAATTCTCTGTTTGGCCTTTCATTATTTTTCGTTGGCCGACGCTTTTCATTTGACATTTTCATTTGTCTGTCTGTCTGTATGTGTGTGTGTGTGTGTGTTTGTGTGCGTCTCTTTTATTGTGGTTTTTGTTGTGAGGTGTCGATTTGTTTTATGCCGTCTGGCTGGCAAAGTCCTGGACTGCTTAGGTTAATGAAGTAATCATGGGCAAAAAATACTTATTTATTCCATGAATTTATGTTTGCATTTAACAGACCAACGAGCGCTTGAAAAGCTGCGGCACCATGAAAAGATCCGAGCCCCCGCAGGACTTTGAGAAGACCATACAGCGAGTAAATATGCCAATGCCCATAACTGACTAATCAATTCCTTCTTCCTTTGCCATTTGCATCTAATTATTTTGTTTTTTAATTTCCACACAGCTTAAGACGCAGAAAGCTGCGCAAAAGAAACCAGCCAGCGCACCCATGGATATTGCCCTGCACGAACGCAACAAGGAGGTGGCCCACAGTCTGGCCACAGAGATGCCATTGAATAATTATACAAAGCATCCCTAGGACACGGCCATCAGCATCGATGCTGCATAAGATTTACATATTTAAGAGGCATGCATTCCATATAATATGCACTCAAAATGAAGCTAGTTAGTCGGGTTCGGGTGATACACAAATTAAGCGAGCAATACGAATTTTAACATAAACATAGTTTGTAGTGCAGTGTAAAGGTGATATTGAACAGTATAAGAGCTAATTAATATAATATGATAGACAGCAATAACTGCAAACAATTGAAGCCATTACAATAATTACAATTCAATAGATATAAAAACCTACGGCCAGTTGATCTACAGGAAACTTTTTGTTTAACATATGCATCTAAAAGATTTTGTTATATTTATTTTGGGTGTACACACTTGAGCCAAACTAAAAGCATCCACAAGTCAATCAAAACTTCTTCGAACATGCCAGGGCAAACCATATGCCATACTCGATATTCAAACAGCTTTAGACGGCGAAATAACTAGCGGCAAATGCATCAGCAACTTGGCGAGGAATGTTGACAAAGCGCGAAATTCCAACAAGCTTAACGCTGAATCAACACGACCACACACGCACACAAACATACACAGACACACACGCATGCATACACAGCAAACTTGCGCCAACCGCAGACGCTGTATAGACAATCCAGCAACTGCTGCTGGTTGAGGTCCTGCCTGGACCTGGCCTGGGTTGTGCCGGTTTGGTACGCCTCGGCCTGGTTTGGGTTTGGGCACTCGTATTTCCGTTTCCGCACTGGAGTGCATCGATTTTGGTCTTTGGTTTGATTGGGTGGGCGGATTTGTGCAGCAGTTGTTGCCGTTGGCTTTTTTGCATTTTAATTGCATGTCGCGCTGGAAAGTATGCAACGAAGTTGACACTGGCCAGGACCTGGCTTGGCTGCTGGCCTGTCCAATGGACTCTCTCTTTCTCTCATTTGCATTTTGCAATGAAAGCGGCGCAAAGCATTTGAAATTTGAAATCGCTTATAATTTTATTTGCATTTTGGCCAAAAGGCACAAAAATACTCGGATAAGAGCGCACACGCTGTTGTCCTTGCAATTCGCGCACTCACAAATGCCAGTTCCTGTGGCTGGCTGGCGACTGCATTTATTATTAAATGTCCGCTGGCGCCTTATGGAGCTGCCAAAATTGAAACATTTAGCGGCTACGTGAGTGCAAAACAGAGCACTAGACAACTATTGTCATTTAATGCGACTTGCGTGCTTGCGTTCTCGCATCCGTTTCCGGTTTGTTGGCAGCCCTCGCCGTGATTAGCCAAAGTACTTTGCTGGCAGCCAAAAATGCTGTCGAGTTAAAGATATTAGCAGCGTGTTCTGCCCATCGATTTCACCTCAACTTCGCCAATATGTTGTGTTTATTAACACTTTGATCGCACATTAATTTCAATTGTTGCATTTCAGTCGTGGAAAGTGATGTGCATAACGTGCTCAATTATCCTGGACTTATACTCGATTGCGAATCGCATGTTTTATGCAGATTTTTTTAAAATATATTTTATTTGCTTTTAATTTTTGTTAACGAGCAATTAAGCCTGCTGCTTTCCCATGCAGGCCGCGTTTGCCTTTTATCATTTTATCATTGAAATTTAATTAAATGCAATGAAAACTCATTCGTAAAATCAACCAGCCATAGTGAAATAGTATAGAGACAAACAAAATGCAAACAGTGAAAAAAAGGTGAAATTAAATATAGGCAATATAGGCAGTCATGTATTAAATTGTGCGCCATTTTAAGAAGCATATACAATACATACAGTACAGTACCGTTACATACATATAATTGTTTGACTAAATACACACACACACACACACACATACATAGACTATGTATGTGTATGGAATACAATGTGCAGACAACAGCAAACGCAGTTTTACAATAATAGCAATAAAACGAAACAGTTTTTATATAAGTTTTTCAATTTGTTGCAGGCTCATTTTTAATTTCTCATAGACATTAAGTATACGCAACAGCAGACAAAATAAAATAAAATATAGTTATAGTCACATTTTAGTCGCATTTTCACAGCAACTGGAAATATCTTTGTTAACATATATTTAATACACATAATCATATGCTAAGTGCCAGCTGAAATAATGAATGTGACATCGATAAAATTTAAGTCATAATAAAATATAAATAACACTTTATAAGCATAAATCTATATATATACACATGCGTAGTTTAGAGTACATTAAATATCAGAATTACAAATATACAACACAATTCGTTAATATATTTAAGTAAATAATAATTTGGTCAAGCAAATGGCCGTATTCACAATTGGCCAGAACCAAGCAATTGGCTCAAAAACCAATTTTCAAATGGCCATCAGAGTTTGCCGAGCAATTGAGATAAAAAATCAATATATGAAGAGACGGAAAATACAAAAATTTTTATATATACATATATGTATGTATGAATGTATATTTATTGGTTGCGCATAAATATTGATGAGATACAAATATATTTATATATATTTACAATTAATAGTGCTAGAGTTGAAAAACTGAAATATATATACAAATGCAGATGCACACATGCATATTTCAATTTACATATTTAAGTGTTCAAGCAAAATGCCAAAATGCATTTCAAATGCGTGGCTGAAGCAAAAAAGATGTTTGCGCAATGAATAACAAATATTTATGAATGTAAGCGAATAAATATAAATACGTTGTTTAAAAAAAAAACTGACACACATGCGAGCAGGTATATATATATATATACATATATATATATATATATATATATACACAAATAATCCATATATACACACATATATATGTGTTTTGAATAAACATTTAGGATACATCTGACAAATGCTACGTGTATTTAATATATGTTTGTATGCCAGTTGGCTTATGGCAGCGGGCATTTAGTAATAAAAATTATAGAAAATTGGCATGTATCATGATGCACTTTTGCAGCAAATTGAATCAAAATTATGTTTAAATGCGTATTTAAATGAATAAAGTGTTTTCCAATTGTAAAAAGTGTTTAAGTTGAGCTTTAACCTGTCATTAATATGTTTGAATATTAAATATTTGTATTCTATGTCTTACAGTTCTTCTTAGTCTCGTCTTATTAAAAGGGCTTTTTGCTGATTATCTTTGAATTTTTGCAGAAATATTTATTTAAGTTATTTAGAATTAATTTTTTTAATAAGCACACAAATACAGATTTTCGTTTCGCACGTTTTTATGTATTTTGCTTATTTTTCCGGAATTCAATAAATATTTGAGGCATTTATATTTTGTGTTAAGCTTAAATATTTAAATTGTTGCATATAATTCCAATACTATTTCTTTTACATACGTTTCTATGGGCAAAGCATTTTGGTTTAATCACTTGGCCAGAGGGTGTTTTTTGTTTGTTTTTTATTTGTTGAAATATCAAAATTTACAGAAATGCAAAAATAAGCAGACCGTCTCAAATATCATCTAGCAGGCTGCTCCATTAAAACTAATGAAAGCAATTTGTAAAAATAGCAGAGAAAGGGTAGAAATAAATGGAATGCACCTGCACAGTGTATTGCTGGCAAATATGCAGAGCTCACACAGTTCGAACATGTCATTGTAAGTTCAAGTGTAGCCAGAACATCAACATCAAAAGCAGCAGCAGCAGCAGCAGCAGTAGCAGCACCTGGCCAAGAAGCAGGAGCGGCAGCAGCAGCAGAAGCAGTAGACACTGGAGCTGGCAGGCCCACAGCTGACTCTGGCTGATGTTTGGCATTGCATTGGCTGCTGCTGCTGTTGCTGATGACTGTGATGGGCACAAAAGCCAACACCTCATGAAAAATGCATGGACTCTCATATGTTCTATGGCTTGTTGAATTTCGTTGCTGTTGTAGTTCAAGTTGTAGTCAAAGGCGCAGTGGAAGCCTGTTAAATTAATAAAGGATATCAGTGCAGGCACCAACCGGCTTTAGTCGCGTTCAGCATGACAGAAATTTTGTATGCGACCAAAAGTTGAGGTTTGTTTTTCAACAGCTGCGCAGGAGACAACGGTCGGTCTGGGCGCCTGTCAAATCTGGCTGGCGGCCCCTGTCCCGGCTTGGCTTTACTCGGTTATAATATATTAAATTGTCTTTACATTGTTTTTGCTTTATTTTTTAAGCTTTGTTTGATTTTATGCGCCCAAACAGCGCGCATTTGTTTAACGAACTGTGTATTTTCTTTTGGCTTAGCAGTTGCTGTTTGTGTGTGTGTGCGCCTTAGCTCATGTGTGTGGCAAAAGGGTTTTCGTATATTTTTTTTACGATAGATTTTAATTTCCGTTTGCATTTTGCACGTTTTTCATAATTCATGCGCTCAAGCAGCGAGATTGATGAGGTCCTTTACCGTAGGTTTGGGGCTGAAACTGGCTTAGCCCCCAGTCAAAGCATACATACACACACACACAAACACACTCACACACATACGCGGACATTCGCACACCCGCTCTCTTACAGGGAATAATCGTGCGGAAATGCCAGGCACACTAAGCTGACCTGGGCCAGTCGCCTGAGTATTACTTATATATATAATTAAGTTTTACACGTTAGGTTACTATAAAAAAATATATTTCAATTTATTATTTTCACTTAACGGCTACTTTTGTTGAGTACATTCAGATTTGCTTCCCGAATATGAACTGATTTATCTAACTGTTGCGGTCGCTTAGCAAACTTCGCTTTGAGAGAGTTTGAGTCAAAATTGAGTGAAGTTTGAGCTGCGTCAGCAATTATGCGTGGGATAGTACTCTGATGGGAACATTGACAGTGGCGTGATATTTAGGGTGAATTGTTTATGTCTACCAAAGGGGGACAGTTTGATCTTGACCAATGTCGATGTTATCACCAGGCTCTTTGTTTACAATATTAGAAATGTTTATAATTGTGCTTATGCTTATGTGCTAAGTTATGTTAAAGGGTGGGTGCGACTATGGATATGTCACTCCCCCAACCATTAGAAAAGTGCCTGTCCTCAGGTGTTTAAGTTTGGATATAGTGTAACATTTTCTTCTTTTAGAATTGGTATATCTCCTATTATTGTAGGTGTTTCTTCTACTTTGGGTTTTTTATATTTTATAATTAATTTCTTAGGTATGCTTTTGAACTTATATGTCAAATACAGTGTTAAACTTATTAATATGATTACAAATATGGTTATTGTAATTATCTGGAATACATTGTTAAATTTTGTATGTGCATTTATAATTTGTTTCGTTTGTACAAACGAAAGTGGTTCTAATTTTATAACATCATTGCTTACGTAAATGCTTTGAGTATAATCTAACATATTGTTTGAAATTGAAATTTCATTAATTTGCAATGAACAATTAAAGATTTTTATTATATTGTTTCCTTCTATTGTTATTTCGTTATTTATACAATTATGGTTTAATATAGTTTTTGGTAAATTCCAAGTTAAAATTATATTTGGTTCTATGTAGTTGATTTGAAAATTTTGCAAAATTTTAGTATAACTACATTCTGATGTTATTTGGTTTAAAATTCCTGTTAAACATTCATTATTAATTAATTTTTTTGTTTCTCTGCTATAAACTTTTTTATCTTGGGTAAAATATTTTTCATGAGCTATTTCTGTCAAAATATTATTATTTTCATCCGGGTATGGAATTATTTCGAATACCGGGCTTTTTATTATTTCTCGAGGAATATGGGATATTATCAGTATTTCGTTTGTATCTGATTTAAACCAAGTGGAAGTTTTTGTATTCAACAATTTCTCAGAATTAACATGCAACAAATAGTCATGTTTTAGTAATTTTGGGTTAAAAATTCCTAATCTTGTGAGCTGCATTCCCATCTCAATGTCTTCTATATATTCTGTAAAGTGTTGTAAGTTAAATATAAGGATATCTAATTTCTTTCCTTTTTGTTTCTCTTGATCTAGTTCGTTCATGATTTCTATTCCTTTGTTTATAGCTTCTATTATGTAATTTAATTCGTTAACCTGAACGCTGTTTTCTGCTAAGTTGCTTATTTTTTGTTCAATTTCTGCTTTGTCTTCTTGATTTAATGTTCCAAATAAGTATTTATATGCTGTTCCTACTATGTTAACTAAACCTCTTTTGCTACGTTTGGCTATTTTTAAGCCGTTTATTTCTCTGTTTAATTTTTCTACTAGGTATTCGATTTGTATAAGGTTATTGAATTCTTTACTTTGTTCAATTAAATTGTTAAAAGTTTCTTCGGTTTTTGTTGAGGTTATTTATTAGTTTTTCTTTATTAGCTTGAGTGTCATACTCTGGTGTACCTGCATATATGAATATGTCCGCTGGTGTTCTGTTAGTCGTTTTGTGCTTTGTTTTATGATTGTACGTGTAGAGTATAGTTTCAAATTTTGTAAGTTTATTTTCGACGTCTGAGTCGCTGTTAATGATTCTTAGTTTTTCGTTAACTGTCTTATGAAATCGTTCTACGTCGGATATACCGTTTTTACTAGTGGTTATATTAATATTTACTGCTTCTGATTTTAGCCATAATTGTAAAGCTGTGCACATAAAAGCTGAGTCTTTGTCTGCCTTTATTTCGATGGGTTTACCCATTTGGTTGAACACTTGTAATATAGCTCGTTTGGTTTCTAGCCAGTCTCTACTTTTTATTTCTATTAATGATGCAAATTTTGAATAGATATCAATGCAAGATAAAAATTGTTTATCTCCTACTATGTAAAAATCCATTACATATTTTTCTCGGATATTAGCGATTTCCGGAGTTATTTCGAAAGTTAATTTTGTATCTCTGTGTTCTGTTTTTGCGATGTTGCAAATCTCACATTCATTTATTAGATTTTGAATTAGATTTTGATAATCTGGGAAATAGTGGGTTTCTTTGAACCAATTGATAGTTTTTTCAATTCCTGGATGTAATAATTCTTTGTGCTTTTTTAATATTAATTCTTTGAATTCTGCGTATGTTTGAAGGTCTATTAATTTTGTACTAGTTTTCATTGCCTTTGTTGAATTATTCGGACTTATTATTTCTAAGTAGGCTTCTTGAAAAATTGGAAAATCTGCTTCGTTGTGGAAGTATAGCACACTTTTCTTTGTGCATAAGTATTCTTTTATTAATTCTTTGGCATGCGTATTAGTCATGTCTTTGTACGTAATTTTTATGTTGGTTTTGTGAAAGTAATTCGTAACTTTTGTTTCGTTCTCGGTTCCTTTTTCAAATTCTATTTGTCGATTATAATAATTAAGTGGTCTTTCTGTGATTTGTAAATGGTTACTGTTGTCTTCTTGAGCACTATGTATTGTTGCTCTTGTGCTAATTGTATCTTCGCCTAAGAAGTTTTCGTTTAATTGAATTCTGGACAGAGCATCTGCCACATAATTTTCTTTTCCTGGGACGTATTTAATTTGGAAATCAAACTCATTTAGCTTGATCTTCCACCTTTGTAATTTCATGTTAGGTTCTTTCATATTATTTAACCAGACGAGTGGTCTGTGATCACTAAGGATTTGAAATTGTCGACCAAAGAGATAGGACCTAAAGTATTTAGTGGCCCAAACGATTGCTAATAATTCTTTTTCAATCGTTGAATAATTTAACTCATGCTCGTTGAGAGTTCTACTTGCATAGCATATAGGCTTATGCTCTTGCGAAAGGACGGCCCCTATTGCCATATTACTCGCGTCTGTAGTTAATGAAAATGGTTTTTCGAAGTTAGGGTATATTAAAATTGGGTCGGATGTTATGAGTACTTTTAGCTTTTCAAACGCTAGCTCGTAGTCTCTGTCTTTTATATTGATTTTTGCTCCCTTTTTTAATTTAAGTGTTAATGGTTTTACTATATTAGCGAAATTTGGTATAAATTTCCTATAGAAACCACATAATCCTAGAAATGATTTAATTTCTTTTGGGGTTTTTGGAATTGGGAATTTGACAATTGCTTGTATCTTGTTGGGATTTGGTTTTATACCCTCAGTTGTGATGATGTGACCGAGAAATTCAGTTTCTTTTCTCATAAACTCGCATTTATCCAACTGTAGTTTTAAGTTAGCTTCTCTAAGCTTCTTAAATACCTTTTGTAGCGACAAAATGTGTTCCTCCAATGAAGTGGAAAAAATAATAATGTCGTCTAAGTAGACCAGACAATCTTTAAAAATTAAATCTTCTAAGAGATTGTTCATACAACGTTGGAACGTTGCAGGTGCATTCTTAAGACCAAATGGCATGCGAGTGTACTCGTAATGGCCATGTTTAGTCGAAAATGCGGTCTTGGGTATTGAACCAGGATCCATTTGGATTTGGTGGAAGCCTTTGGCTAGATCAATGGTTGTGAAATATTGACATTTTCCAAGTTTGTCTAATATTTCATCCATGATCGGGATAGGGTATTTATCATTAATAGTTAGTTCATTGAGATTGCGGTAATCTATGACTAACCGGAACTTTTGCTTTCCAGATGCATCGTTTTTCTTTGGAACGATTATTACTGGTGAGCAGTAAGGGGATTTGGATTTACGTATGATATTTTGTTTTATCATATCGCTTATTTGTTTATTTACTTCCTCATCGTATATTTGAGGATATTTGTATGGACGCTTGTAAATTGGGTCCTCATGTTTTGTTAGAATTTTGTGTTTAATTGTACTAGTGAAAGTCAAATTGTCACCTTCATGGTACTGGATATCACGAAATTCATGTAAAACTTTTTTTATTTTTTCTTTTTCTTCTGAGTTTAGGTGCTCTAGCCTAAACTCATTGTTTTCTATTAATTCATTATTAATAGCGAAGTTAAATGGTCTGTCCTCTGTTGAGGGTGGATCAAGGCACTCTTGTGCGGTCATGTCCTCTTCGACCTCTTCGTCATTATATCTAAAACAAAAGTTAAATTCTCCTAAGGTTACGGATCCTTGTGCATAGTCTATTTTTGCTTGACATGCCTCAAGGTATTCTCTCCCAATCAGAACATCATAATGCTCTGAGAAGTCGTGAATATAGAATTTTTGTTTGCTCGGACAAATTTTGCTTGCTCCTAATCGTATACTTTGTTTTAATTCAATAACACCATTTATGGTGTGAACCTTTAATGTTTCGTTGTAAACTGGAAAATTTAAGCGGTTTGTTTTCATTAGATTTATGGTTGAACCTGTGTCGATGACACATTTTAGAACTTCGTCATTCATAATCAATTTTATGAATGGATTTCTTCTGTTTGTTCCGAGGCTTGCTGATGAAAATTTTCGGATGTATCCATTTTCATCTGCCCACTGTTACTATCTCTTTGACGTTTAGTCGGAGGGTTTGGTGCATTCAAGCGTGAATGGGACTGATTTTGGTAGTTTAAGGGATTTTGGTATCTACCTTGACTTAATTTCTGTTGGAACTCGTGGTGAGCTTTCTGATTGTCTTCGGACTTATTATGCTGTTTATTTTGTGCGTGATAACTCTGATTCGTGTTGGAATAGCCACTTGAAATGGTGGTTGGGTTAGCATTTTGCTGATAATTTCCCATGTTCCTACGATTGTTATTTGGATTTCCCTGAACATTATTATTTTTAGGTTTTTCAGTAACGCTATTTTCATATAATCCCTCTCTTTGAGCTACTTGCTTTAGTTTTTGTGTCGACGTAATGTCGTGTCTGGCTAACATCATGAAAAGCCTATCTGGTAATTTTTTTGTAATAACATCTTTGATTGTGTTATTCATAGCATTTGTATAAAGGGTTGTATTGCTAGGTATATTTTCTAGTGCTAACTTATTTAAAATAACAAAAGATTTATTCTCGAGCTCCTCGATGAACTTACGGACGTTTCCTTGGTAATTCGTGTTGTATAAGCGTCGAAGGAGTTCTTCAAATGGTGTCTGCACTTTGTATTCTTCAATCAATGCGTTTCTCAGCTCCTGCCAAGTGTTGGCTGCTGTCCTTTGTGATATTCTCTGAGCATCTCCTGTGACTTGCAATTCGATGGCTCCGTATAAGATGCTATGTTGTCTAACATCTCGGGTTGGATACAGGTGTAGGATGTAATCTATCCTTTTAATGAAGGCGTTTAGTTGATCCGTTGATCCGTCAAAGCTTGGCACCTGTCTAAGTTGTGAAAGGGCCTGGTTGAGGTGTTGTTCTGATAATTCCATTGTCATCTTGGTGTAATACACTTTTTTTTGAATAGTTTTGAGTTTGTAGGTTTGAACTTTATTGTTCTTTGATTTTGCACTTTTATTTTAAGTTAAAGTTTGTGATGGATTATTGTGTAAATGTTTTTTTTTTTTTTGTGTGTGTGTCTTAAAAAGACTCAGTAATAACGTATTGCAGGGATCAAACGATATGCAAAGCCAGTCGTTATTAACTGTAGTAGCTTTATTGCCCAAAGGGTCAATATTATTAAGCTACTAATGACCCGAAGGTTCTTGTGCGGATACGTATTCGAGAAAATTTTTTATTACACTCCGACAACACTTTCGGTCGCGATTGTGCGTTAGATCTGGGAATTAATTATCCTTTAGCGATCTTTAATTTTTCCCGACGTATCCTACCGGCTGCGCCAATTAAGTTTTACACGTTAGGTTACTATAAAAAAATATATTTCAATTTATTATTTTCACTTAACGGCTACTTTTGTTGAGTACATTCAGATTTGCTTCCCGAATATGAACTGATTTATCTAACTGTTGCGGTCGCTTAGCAAACTTCGCTTTGAGAGAGTTTGAGTCAAAATTGAGTGAAGTTTGAGCTGCGTCAGCAATTATGCGTGGGATAGTACTCTGATGGGAACATTGACAGTGGCGTGATATTTAGGGTGAATTGTTTATGTCTACCAAAGGGGGACAGTTTGATCTTGACCAATGTCGATGTTATCACCAGGCTCTTTGTTTACAATATTAGAAATGTTTATAATTGTGCTTATGCTTATGTGCTAAGTTATGTTAAAGGGTGGGTGCGACTATGGATATGTCACTATATATATATATATATATATATATACATGTGTCTATAAGTAAAACACAATGAGAGTGCAACAGAAGCAAACCAGTCAAGCCACCCAGGCACCCAAACACCCCCACTAGCCCCGGTCAACCCTTTAAACATTGCCGAACAGCTGCCGTAACTAGCGCAGCCGTTGCATCCCCAAAGGGCCATTGACTAATAGGATTTGAAGAGCGTAAAATTGGTTCGTTGTGAACATGAAATATGCAGTAAATCCTTCTGCCAGCATCCAGAACAATTTCACTTCGTGCCCGCCCCGTCCACAACCCCTGTCATACCGCTCGTTTCGCATTCTTATTTTCACATGTTTTTCTTTAATATTTGCAGCAACGTCGCAGCTTAAATATTCTTTGCAGCTTGCCATATTTTGCGTCCCGGCAATGCAGCCGGATCCTTGTTGGCGCTCGCATTCGCGCTGCCGCTGCCGCTGCCGCTGCCACATCCGGATCCTGGTGCTTGGGTCTGGGTCCTGACTTTTGCTATTACCGCTGCCATGGAGGCCAATGCACGCGCAGTTTGTTACAATTTCGCGGTTCGATTTCGCCCAAAGTCTCCATCGTCCTTGTTGTTGTCCTCCAGGGCGCGATGGTGTGTTTTATTATCGCAAATAAAGCGCAATCATTGTTGTTGCACCCACAGCAACAGCCAACGTGCAACTCTGCCACTTCGCCCTTCTCCGTATTTTACCCCAACTGGATTTTGTTCATGTGGCAGCTGGCTGCATGAAATATTGCAAATAGTTTTATTCATACCCAATTGAGTGAAATATGAAAAGCTTCAAGAATTTCACAAGCGCCTCGCTTTAGCCTCCTCACCAAACTAAGCAACCCTTCACAATATATTTACAGTGACTCGAAACAAACGAAGACTATCGCAACTGGTTTGTACAATAATTGTGCTGGAATTAATCTGATTGCAAAAGGGTTTGGTGTAAAAACGATAAAGCTAAGCAAACCAATTCGAATTGTCTTGCGGCTGGTTGCAATTTTTTTTCCTTTTTGTTTTTAATTGTATATATATATATATTTAATTTAAAAAAATATTTCTGCCTAACATTAGCAGCTTGAGCCAGCCAGCGACTTGTGAGCAGCTTGCACCTAAAAACACTAAAATTGATTAAATGAGTATGAATTATATTGGAGCTCATTCACAGTTTAGAATTTTCGTTGCATACTTTTGAGCTAGGAAATGAATTAAGTGAGTATTTGAATTTAAATAAATAAATAAACTGCCTAATATTCGTAGATTTTTTTTGCAATTCTATGATTTGGTGGTTGCTAAAGTATTTATTCTATGCCAAAAATGGTCGCCTTAAAGGTCAGCATTTTGTGAAGTTTTTGAAAAATCTCAGATTGATAAAGTCAGATTTTGGAATATGTTACTGTCCTGTACTCGTATTTTATGTATAACCACAATCGGAATTTTTGCTGGTTTCAGTCCAATATTTTCTGATGATTTTGATTTTACTCTCGCTTAAATAAAATCTTGTTTTGGATTTGTTATACCCTTTTGGTATCGAATGGATCATTTATATTGATTGTAATAAAAAAAAAATTGATTAGTAATGTTGGATTATAACGAATTAAAAAGGAATATATATATATATGAATGAACTTTTAGCGATCAAGACTACGAGTACTATACAATTTTTGTCAAATGATTGCGGCGGCTTTTCAAGCTTTAAAAGGCATTTGGCAGCCAGCCAGATGGCGATAATTGCGCATAATATTTATGCAGTTGCTGTGTTGTGCTGTGGCGCGCTTCATGATGCCATAGATGCTTCAAATGCCTCAAAATCCCTTGTAAACCTATAGAGTCAGTGCCAAGGACTTGGCCCGTCGTCTTATGGCTAAGCTAAGCTGGCTGAAGACATTCTCGCTTGTCGTTCATTCAACTGCAGCTTGGCTGACTTCCGTCGTTGCCTTTTATGATAAATTGAAACAAATAGCCAGTAACAGCAGCACACACCCACACATAAACACACATGCACACACATACACACGCACACACTGACACACACTGAAAGTGCAGCCAGGACTATGGCTTATCAGAAAATTGCGCTCAGCTGTTTATGAAAGCATAACAATGTTAGCCGCTGCTGCTGCTGCTGCTGCTGTTGCCTCCGTTGTTGCCGGGCCATTACTGTGCGGGGCAACTGCGCTGCGAACATCAAGCTGATCATCAAGCTGAATGGCTGCCCCGGCTGGCCGTAGCGTCGCAGCACATAACTCAAAAGAAGGATAAACAATTTACTTATCGCTGCTGCAGACCAGCAGAGAAGGCCTTCAACGCCAACCTCGGGACTTGGACGCAGTCTCGGCTGTTGGCTTACAGCTCGCTCAGCTCTCAGTCTGAGATGCTGCCACATTGGCAAATAAATCATAATAAATAACTTGAAAAACGAAACACCTTGCCGCATAAAAGTTGCACGTCGTTGTCTGCCTGGCTGCGTGCCTGTTGCCAAACAAGTTTTGCTCCCGTTGAAACTTGCCGTGTATTTGGCGGGCATTATAACTTTGTAACAACGTTTGCAACATGCACCGACAAGGGATTTGGTAGTCTGAAAAACTTGCAACATGTATGCAAGCCGAGTTTTAGACATGTGGAAACGTGGCAACGCTTTTGGATAGTTGTGAAAAATATTGGCTGGTAAAGATTGAAGAGTTGGGATAATTTTTGATTCATTCGAATAGTTACAAAATTATTCAGAACATAAACAAGAATTTGTTGTATACGATTCTCTGGCTAATGCATAATACTTCAAAGACTAATGTCTTGTGTCTTTGAAAGCAGCTGCTGTGAAGGGTATCTCAATTTCCAGTTCATTATCCTACTTGCCTTACTTTTCATTCCTGTTATTGTTGTTCCTTTTTTATTTTTGTTGTTATTGCTGCTGATGGTGTTAGTGTCTGCTTACAGTTTAACACTTTGCTAGCTCTTGGCGTCTGCGTGGGGGGCGGCTCATTTTTGCAACTGGTGATAAAAATTGATACATAACTGGCATAAATCAGGCGAGTGGAGCGCATTACGCATACGACGCGTGTGTATGCCAAGCCATTTATTAAATTAGCCACAGTAGCATCAGCATAAGCAACATTCACACACACACACACATAGATACGCGCTTGCTCTTGTACCCACCGCGTATTCTTGCCAAGGGCATGGCATTGGTATCGCAGGTAATTTGTAAATATCTGACAGATGCGCTGATAAACTCATTGCAGAGATTTCATTCATTCTCGACGGCGTCTCTGTGATTTATGTGGGGCTTATTACGTAAACACATAAACGCACACACATACACACACACACACACACACACATATACACAAACGTACAGTTAAGTATAACAACACTTTATTCGTAATACTTGGGGCGTACTTAATGTAACATCACAACGGGCCAAGCAAATCAATTGCCTTTCTGCCTCAGCTTCAGCTTCATCTTCAGCTGCTCATTCAAGGCGCAAATGCCGGCTGATTCAGCTTGGTTAGCTCTGGCTGAGATGTAGACTTATTTTCCTGGGCCAGCGGCGCTTTTGGCAGACTGAAGAATTTCTATAAATTAAATTTGTGAAAAATGAAATTAGGCTACGGCTGCTTTGCATAATTTAAATTATAAATTAGATGCCGTCGATGCCTGATGGCTGATGCTTACATCGTGCCTGCCAAAGTTCCTTGCTTCCTTGATGGTGTCTGGCAGCTTCTTGTGCAGGGTCTCTGGCAGAAACAGGGCACCGATTCCGCCCAGCAGAAACAGGGTGCCCAGTATATAATAAGGTGCGCGTATGTTTACCGTCGTCCCCAGATACACCAGATAAGGGGCCAACACGCCAATTGCATTTGCCAAAATTGTGCCCAGTGCAATGCCCGTCTGACGCATGCACGTCGGATAGATCTCCAGGCACTGCAGATTGGCCGTAAAGAATGTAACCGCATTGAGAAATTTGATGAACGTGGCCAAATAGATCATCAGCCACTCGAAGCGCTCATCCGTGGCATAGGCAATGATGGGCAAGCAGGTGATGAAGGAGACAAGAAAGGATACCGAATTGGTAAAGCGGCGTCCGTATTTATCGCCTGGCGCATGTGGGAGGAATCCAATGCCAAAGAGTGGAAGATAAGCATATTTGGCAATCAATGGTCGGTTTTGTGCATACTGTACAGCCTGCTTCTTTTTTTTTGTCTCTTACTCACCCAGAAATCTGCCGACCATGTAGGCGGGTATTTCCACAATGCTCTGGTACAAAAAGTTCAAAAACGGATTGCCCGCCATCCGCGAGCTGAACAGCACCAATGTGAAGTACGAAACGGCAACCACGCACCTGGTAATGGTTCAGATGGGTTGTGAAGAAATCAACCAAAATGGCCAGCAGTTAGGTATGCAAATTGGTTTTTTGATACGCACCAGCTAAAACCCATGATGGTGGTGTTTCGCGCCAGACGCCAGCCGGCAAACAGCGAGGCCATGCCATAGGTTACCTCTTGCTTGTCCAGGCTATAGATTTCGGCCAGCTCTTTCTCGGTCACATCGAATGTGCGGCCATTAATTTTGGCAATCTTCTTTAGCTGCACAATGGCTTCGCGGTAGCGCTGCTTGCTAATCAACCAGCGCGGCGATTCGATGACGTATCTGAAAACAAAGTAACGAAAAAGAAACGAAAAAGATAAAGAAGGGGAAACAAATGCGTATGGGAATGGCTATTGACAGCAGCTTGGACAATAGTTGGAGCATTCAATTGAATTGACTGCGTGACTTACTTGGAGAAAATTAAAACCATCGCCGTGGGCAGCGATGTTAGCCACATAAAGGATTCCCAGTGGCGCAGCCACCAGAACAGCAGCGGCATCAGCGTTGTGCCCACAGACCAGCCAACGCTCTGAAAGAAGGCAATTCGACTGCGATCCTCCCTAGCCAAAAAGTTAGTTTTACGAAACTTTTTCGTTTTCTCATTTGATTTTTTTTTGGTTTTTTTGTTTTGCAAACTTACTCTCGTGAGATTTCCATGCCAATAATTTGCGGCGATTGAAAAAGACTGTTGACGGTGAGGCCCACAATGCCGGACATGATGAGAAACCATGTATATGAGGACGTGCATAGAACGGAGCCCATGCGTCCCACCGAGCAGAAGACGACGCTAATGTAGTAGACCACTCTGCGTCCAAGGCTGGGACCAATACAAATGCCAAAATTCAATTACCAATTGCCAATTGCGCACATGGACTCATAATTTAGTTTTGGCCAACTTACGAATCGCCCATTTGTCCAAATATAAAGGAACCAACCACCTCCGTGACGCGGCCCACAACGAACACATTTGTTACAAACAAATCCTTGGCGCAGACCCAGTTCTGGTCAGTGGGTATTGTGCTGTCATACCAGGTCTGGTCGTAGCTCCAGCCATGCTGGCAAACTGTCAATTGTAGAGCCCCACAAAATGTATTAGAGTGCAAAGTTGTAAAAATTTATAAGACAGCGAACAAAATCGATGCAAGTTTTTCCATAAGCCACAAAGCCAGACAATATATATCTGCGTATGCGTGTGTGTGTGTGTGTATGTGTGCTACTCACCTGTGGTTTGATTTTTGCTGCGGCTATTGGTCCAGGCTGAAAAATCGGTTACTTCTGTAAAGTTCATATCGTACATTTCACAGCTGCTGTGCGTCTCCTTCCCCCGGTTGTCTGTCTGTCTATGTATTGGAAATGGTAAATCTTAGCACAGGCTTTGAATCTTTGCTTTTCTAAAGTCAAACTCACTTGGGCAATGTCAAATCGCGCCACTGATCCAGCGTGTAGTTTGTGAGCTCCCTGCCCGGCACAGTGCACCAGTGCTCGGGCATATTGAGTGCCAATATGATGTTCATGTAGATCAGGGCACCGGCAAAGGCCAGGCCAGCGACAAACACATAATTGTAGAGTGTCTGATAGCGTCCATGGTTGCCCGCCTTTTCCATGAGTGCCTGGAATGGATCATTCAGCTCGGATGCATCTATATCCATTTCGTGTATGCTGGCCGCTGTCGTAGACACTTTTCTACTGTTGGCCACCACCTCTTCCAGTTTATCTTTCATTGTGTTGTATTAGTGTTGGCTGCTGTTGCTATCTACATAAATCGTTATAAGATTACCACTGTGCACACAAATGCTGCATTTATCTTTATGAAAGGCCTCACGCCTCATGTAAAAATGATGGAGCCCAATAATACAGTTTTATTATTTTGAAAGTTTAATAGCGCCCTAAGTGCGTCAAGTCCGGCCGATGTTAAAGCTATATATAGTCCATCTGATATAAGTTGCTATATTGCAATATTTTAATTGTATTCCGTGAATTTCACATATCTTCAAATCTAATAGTAAGCATTTGGTCAAAAATTGCGCAGAAATTTTGAATGTGATAAGTGTTTTATGATGGCGTCTTATTATTTCCGAGTGTCATTAAAATTTATTTAGACCATATACCAAGGGCCATTAATTTTATATGCTTAACATTTTGTATTTATTTTAGAATAAACAGCAAACGAATTTCAGTCAGAGAAATTGAAAATGATGTCTGAATTTCTAATCAAAAAGCTTGCTTATAATTTTGTAAAATAATGTAGTATACTTACGGCTTATTAGGATATTATTATTTTTGACATATGCTCGTGTCTTGTAATTGAATAATCAATCTATGGAAAGATTTCACAACGCACGGCAATTGAAACACTCTTGAGTAGTAATTGATTTTATGAACGTGAACGGCACTAAGGGAAATTTATGAAACCGACTTTGATAAGGTTTCTTATTGTTGTCGCTCTAAAATGGAATTGCTTTATAATTGCAATTTAAAAACAAATTAAAATCAAACACAATTAACTCGATCTCATTGAAATATTATAGTATTTGATATCAGTCACTATTCGCTTGCACTTCTCACATTTCGCATGCAAATTGTGTTTGTCAAGTGCCCGTTGAATAGAAGAGCAGCTCATCAACCGTCTGCAACACACGCGGGTGTCGTTATGAGTGCCCGCACGGGCAAATGCTGGTGTTAAAAGTGGCCCTCTGTAGGAGGTGGCTTATCAGCGGAGACAGACCCCATAAGCATAATAAAATAATTGCTGATAACATCGGGTGTTTAGTTTACAGCGTTATATACGACAAACGATTAACAAGACTCAAAACAAATGTTCATTAGACAATTAAGAGAAAAAGGAAAATAATTTCTCATGGATTTGAAAGAATCAATTGTGCAGGTTGTGATTTCTCCATACGAGTCGATTTAATTTGTTAATATATTATTTCAGTATATTATATTTGTTAATAGGTAAATAAAAGAGTTCCTCAAATGCTTGTTTCATCCAAAAATTATTATTGACTTATAAAGCTTACAAATCAAGGTACATCTTGTGTCAAGACTTTATACTCTTATTATTTTTCATCCCAATCTAATCAATTTTATTGTGATAATGTGCTCTAGATTTGCTCCTACATTGACTATTGCCTTTGAGATAAATGCATATTTGGGTACTTGCATTTAACCTAGTCCAATTTTGATATACGTCATGTTTAAAATGAATATACTTCGAATTCTTACCTTTCAACTTTGTTTCCATATGATACAGAGTATTCCGGAGTCGAAAACTGTTTAATGTTAAACGCGGTCAGCAAAATTTTATCGTTTTTGGCAATTGGCAGTGGGTCAAGTTACCAAATATTAGCTGGGACTAAATGTGGTCTTTCTAGGAAAACCGTTTAAATTTTATATTAGGCGGACATGAGTGTCAAATAGGATTGACGTATTCTCCACGCTTTGTATGGGTAAAAGTTATTAATTGATTAGCATTGAAGAATTTAGGTTTGAGTTGTGTAAGTTGTCGAGTTCATTCTGGTCATTAGATATTTTTGCACTTCGAGTCTAGAGCTCAAGCGAGATAAGATAGCCTTTTGTACTGTGGTTAAATGTGGGGATACAGCAGCACAGTGAAACGAAGCCGTCAAACGGATAAGCCACGATTTAGGCCTGATAATTTAGAGTTTTGGCTAAGTTGATGGCATAAATCTTATTTTCAAGTCACTGAGCAAGAATGTTTGGAATTTTTCCACTCAAATTTTACTTTTCTATGGCACATTTACTCCTCTGACCGTTAATATATTTATACTATGTAAGGTAGTCTATTGTCTGTGGTATTCTATTTTATTAGATTATAGAATTTATTATTTATGCGCTCTTGCACTGGCTCTGACTCGGAGCGCACGGCAACTGAAACTGAAACTAAGCGCAAAATGTGGCAGAAAATGAGATAAAGTCCACGTAGTTTGTGCAATGCAATAATATCAATTTTCATATTTTCATTTACTTATCCGCTGAGAGAAAGACAAAAGCAATTTAACAATCTACTAAACCACTTAAGCGCAAATTTACTTCCCGGCCGCACAAGCGACATCAAAAATAAAGTAAAGGCGAAAAAACAAATGCTAAATTCCAGCATAAAGTTCGTTAGTTCGTGGGTTCGTTAGTTACAAATGCCCTATGAATAAACAACACAATGCATAATGCATGTGTGCGCTAGCTTCAAGAGATAGATCTATTTCACAAGTGTCGTAAATTTAATCAGCTTCTCAGCATCAGCGCAGATTACGACAAAGATAGCTTCGCCTCATCGACACCAGGGGCCGGCGACGTCCATCCAACCATTACCCGTGCACATTGAGCTGCCATCTGCTCCGTTGGTTCCTAGCTTTACGAATTGTTTACATTCTCATTTTGGGCTGGCGCGCCACCTTATACGATAAGATTGTACAGACAAATACGTATATATATATGTATACGTATACATATATGCATAGCTACAGACCCATTTGGCTCACGTGTAGATGAAGCTCGATAATCAGAATTGATGTGAACTGGAGCGTTCATTCAATGTCAGTGAAATTGTACTCTTTTTGAGTGGGTAAGTAGCGGCCAGATGATATCTAAAGTCATTTAGGCGGTCTCTTTTATTCGATCAAACTTTGAAGATGGGCTTAAGTAGCTCAAAATATGCCTAAATTGCTTTATTTAGGAAACCGCTTAGTTGCTTTCTATAACCATCTGAATGTCACGCGTTAAACATTTTTCCGGATAAAATAAAAACCCTTGGGATACAATCTCAAAAAAAATAAATGGAATTTTTTTCAATTCTGAATTGGCCTACAAAACAACCGAGCCGATAACTTAACTAAACCTTTTTTTGGGACTTATGTGACATATAAGAGATATCATTTAATTTGAATTGAGATAAAATATAGATCTTGTTTATGAAAATATGTATGTTCAACAATAATTTCAGTAGAAAAAGCATTTGTATATTAAAATTGAGCCATTGAAATGTATAAAATATATGTAAGGCTTACTTATAATAAGAAAAAACAACGTTGTGTAAAGTTTCTTTTTTGAAATAAAGTGGAAATCTACTTACCTGTTTTACAACTCATGCCAGTTTAATAAAAAACCATTTAATTACTTTTTAGATATGTTCATTTTTATTTAAGACTTTTACTTGATTTATGCATAAACTTTCATCAGCTTTTTGTGTACTCCGCTTTGTATTCTTTTGTTTTGTTTTTAATATGCTGAAAATTTCTTCTAAAATGTATGGAGCTCTGGAGAGTTAAAGTTCGCTGACTGCATTGTTTGTATACTAATGAATTGTAATATTTTAAGTTCTTGTTTTGTTTTAAACTTTGCTTGCCTGAAACTGCCGTGTGATGCCTTAGGTATTTTGTTTTCTCCTTTCTTTTCTTTTTGTTGTTGTAATTTTAAACTTTAATATTGCTTACATATTCGAATTTAATTACATAATTTTACAGTGATAAATGGAAACTCTTAGCACATGCTGCATGTGGTCTCTTCTGCATATTATTTTGTTTTTAATTTCTTTAATAATTTACAATTGAAACACTTAAATGTATTTTTAGATAAATAAAAATTCAAAATGCCTACATAAGAATATGTTTAATCTCTGGCTTTAACACGTGCGCTATTAATATTTTGTTTTGTTTGTTTGTTTGTTTTTTTTTTTTTTTGACTAACTGTTAAATTTTATTTAAAATTTTGGGAATATTTAAATTTTTAAACTTTATGAATATTGATATACACTAATATATATGTTGCTCATTTATGAATAAAAGCATTTTGGAATTTTTCTCGATTTCTCTTTTTGCGTCAAATGTACATAAAGTCAATTGGTATATTCGATATTCAAATGCGCTACAATATATGTTATATTTGTGTGTATATATATTAATATATATCTCATTTGTGCTTGCTTTTGAATATTTTTTCATTAATTTATTTATTTAACTAATTGATTAATTTGAAATCAATAAATGTTCCGCGCTGTGTGACGAATTTCATTGTCCTCTTCTTTTTGATTATCGCTAAATATCTGGCAAGTTGCTAATGGTTAAGTATTTATGTATTTATATATATTGTTTATATGTATCTATGTTAAATGTTAAATGGCATAAATATACACTCCAATGGCAATAATACCTAATCTATGTACAGATCTTTTGCATGGAGTCTACTATTTTCAATTTATATTGCTTAGCATACAATTTTTTTAGCTGGTTTTGCAAATTTACAATTTTGACGGATAAATCATGATTCAAGTTCGTTTATTTGTGTGTGCTTGAATTTTTCTTTACAATGTTCGCACTTAAGAATAACACAATTAAAATGGGTTTTGACGAAATATAAATAGTTTTTAAATTTCATTTGTTTGGTGTAAATATTGACTTTCAACTTGCTTTTAAAATGTAATTGGTCTATTGCCGGCATACTCTGTGCCTGAATATAGGAATCAACTTGAGTTATTAATTATTTATATATATATGTATTTGTTTTAGGCTTCCCTCGCATCAAGTAAAACGTGGTTTAATTAATTAAAAACTGCAATTCAAGTTGGACGTTTGACAATATCACGTTGCGAAATACACATAGCAATAGAAAACAATTGGCAAATGGCAAATTAAAAAATGTTTTCTTTACATCTTGCTAACTAAAAATAGTTAAAAGATTTCATTACATTACATTACTAAGTATATAGCTCTGTCTCTGTTTGTTTTTTTTTTTTTTTTTTTTTTTTAATATAAATATAGTTATATATATAAGTATATATATAAATGCCAACATTATCGGAGGAAGGATTGACTGACTAACTGACTTTGCTTTGTGTGCTTTCTCTTACTCTTTCTCTCTCTCTCTTACTCTCTCTCTCGCTCACTCACTCTCTCTCACTCCCTCTCTCTCTCTCTCGCGCTTTCTCTGTTGCTATCTATCTGTCTCTATACACTATACATTTGAACTGAAAGACGTCTTGGCCTTTTTTCACTATCGAATCACAGCAATTGAAATACATACATATATCTAAATCAAAGATCGGATACAGTTATATCGAGAACCTAAGCTAATATCGGTATATGATAAATGGGTTGTTATTGATCTTTGTCATCGTGAGCCGTTGGTGCCGCATTGGCATTGGTATTTTTGCGCAAGTGATTGCGCAGCATCACCAGGTTCCGATTGAGGGGAACATTGCTGGAGAGGCCCAGCGTGCTGCTGCTGCTGCTGCCACTGGATGGGGCATGCGGGAGTGTGTTGCAAATGTTGCCAAGGGGCGCTGTTGCATTCAGGTTGCTGGCACTGCTAGGGCAACCCACCATGCTGGCCGAAGCGACCGAGGTGGTGGGTGAGGTGGCGCCCAAGCTACTGCCGCCTCCGCCGCCCACTTGGCCCACGCCCAGCAGCAGCTCGTGGGCGAGTATGGTTGGCAAATGTTAAGTGCTGCTCTTCAGCGGACCCGACGATAGCGAACTGCTGCTGACGCCCGAATCGCTCGACTTCTCACTGAGTCCGCCACGTGTGAGCGTATCGTCGCCCATAAGACCGCCGGCGCCAAGAAAGGACTTCTTGCCGACGCGCGCCGGCAGCGTCGCCTTGAACGGATTGTCCTTGCAGCGACGCGCGCTCTCCACCCGCTTCATAATCTCGCTGGAGCACTTGGACACCACATCGTCCAAGCTGTTCGATTCGTCCGTAGAGTTCACCGTCTGCGTGGGCGTCTGTGAACTCGGTAGCGGCGAGCCCTCATAGCAGCCGGAATCGCGCGGAAAGTGTCGTCGCCCAAAGGGCGAAGCGCCGTGCTTCTTGTTAATATTATTCAGACGCGCCTCGTCGTTCTCGGAGCTGGAGCCGGCGATGTCCACGTCGGAGCCTGTGCGTGCGAAATTTGTAGCTGTGTTAAGTGCGTGTGTGTATGTGAGTGTCAGTCGGTTGGGTGTGGATTATGTGGAGTCGGGCATACAGCGATATATATTGATAGTCAGGCATGGGGCGTGGTTGAAGGCGGGCGCAGTTACTTACATTCAATGTCATGCAACAGCTGCACGGCCGTCAGTAGCTTGGCGCGATGCTCCTGGTTGAGTATGCCCAGATAATCCAAATCTGCCGGCTCGAGTTCCTTGAACAGTTCCAGATCCTCGTAGCTGCAAATGGAACGATAGGTGAAACAATCCAACAAAAAATTTGTTGTGAAATTTGTTTCATCTACACCACTTACCCGTTGAGCACAAACACCGAGGTGTACTCCTTGAGACCGATGCGAATCAGCAGATCCTCCACAGAGCTGGGTCCACTGTTGCCGCCGCTGCCATTATTGCTGCTGGCCACACGGGCGGAGGCTGGCGCCAGGGTTTTGCTGCTGGAGCTCTTCATGCGTTGCTCGGGCAGCACCTCCACATTGATGAACTTGAAGTGACCCACACGGCCATGACAGCGACCCTTCCAAATACCCGAGGCATTCATCGACAGTACATCGATAAGTTCACCCTTCTGCAGGTGGCGAGTGAAGCATTAAATATAAAAAACTCGGTGCAGTTGAGCTTCGGCTTACCTTGAATTTAAGCGCCTCCTTGTCGTACGGATTGGGCAGACTGTCGACAAGTGCCTTGGCTTTGCAAATGGACGCCAGGGAGGTGCGATCCTCGGCTGAAATGGAGCTGTGCGGGCTGCCAGGGCGCACTAGTGCCTGAGTGCCTGTCGAAAATGGATGGTTTCAAGTTTAAATATTTGTCTCGACAAAATTTCGATGGAAGTTTGCCCAGAAAATTTTCCAATTAATGCGCCCACAGCCAATTAGCCAAGGGCTAAAGAATTTGGCAGTGCCCAAAATACAAACACACAAATAGACGCACACACACACACACACGCACGCGCACACACAGTACGTTTGGTTAATTAAAAACTTTTCAAATATTTTTACACACACTCTTACATAGGGAGAATGAGACAGAAAAAGAGAAAGAGAGAGAGAGAGTGTGTAAGGGAGGGGGGAGGCTGGTGGACACAGACACAAAGCCCGTTACGCCCAGAAAATATTCAAATAAGCACTTGAAGTTTTTGGCCAAAGCTTTGGCTAATCCTTGCTTTGTGTCCTGGCCACATGAAAATAAAGTATTTTTTCTTGCACTTTTCAAAGTTGCTCCTGTAACCCACCCCTCGTCCCTCATCCCTTGACTATCCCAGTCAGGCGCCTGCTTCGGCTTTTTGTTTTGTTTTGCTTTATTTTTTGTTTTTTTCTTTATTTAGTGTAGAAATTTGCGCATATAGCGAAAACTTTTGTTCATTAAAAACTGAGCAACATCAGCAACAGCAGCAACAACAGCAGCTGCCTCAACGGCTGCCCTTTATTTAACCACGCCCCAGACATTGCACCAGGCTGCATAGCCTGGCCTATGCACTTGCCACATTGCCAGCTGCCAGTTGCCAGTCGCCACTTGACTGTGCGCAAGTGCATTAAAAATTCATTAAGTTTGCAAAATTTCAAGTTATTGTGCAGCGGTTGCAGAACAACCGCAACAACAACAACTACAGCTGTTAATAGACCAATATGCAACACGAACGGATGGGGGCGTGCTGATGGGCTGCAGTCTGGGAATTTTTATAAACAAACCGCCAGAGCCGAGGCGAACGCTTTAAGCGAAAGCAAATGCAAAGGCAAAATCAAAACTCTAAATTGTAAGCATACACACACACACTCCCTCACACACACACACACATTCTCACATACCTAAATAGTTATCTAGAGCTTTATACTTACTCGAACCGGAAGCACTGGGCAAACTTTCAACGGAGCTGGCGGAACATGCAAACGCCTGATCGCTCATGCTGCCACGGTCGGTATTATCTTGGGAATTGCTGAAATCCCTTGATGTATCCTTTGTGGCAACAAAGTTTCGTCCATTCTCATTAAATGCGCCAATTTCCTTTGGCGAGCTACGCATTTCGCTCGACTGCAGCAACACCAGAGTGAAAGTTGTTTCGTCGTAGTCGGCGTCGTCGTGTTGTGCAATAAATTGCATGTTGAGCCGGGCAGGGGGCAGCAGTTGGAATGGGAGCATATAGAATAGAGCAAAAGTTTTGTTAGTTAAATCATTAAAAAGTTTAATGCTACCACACAAATTCCCTCATACACACACACGCACACCAAGAGTTACTCTTACAGACGGACCCCTTACAGTGGCCAGCTTTTTCAAATCTTGGATTTGGCTGCAGTGCTTCCGCTTTGGCTTTGGCTTCGGCTTCGGCTTTGACCCTTTTTTTTTGGGTGGTTTGACAGTCAATATTAAACTGCTGCTGTTGGCACAAAACTTTGCTCATATCTCGCACAGTCAACAGGCCTAGGCGCCGATTGCAACTCTTGCCACAATCTAACAAAGCAACAAAGTTGTCTGCAACATTTTTGGGTTGCATTCTCGAACTGAAAAAAACCTCGGTTTTACAAAGTCAGAATAATAGAGGCATGGGTTCGAGTACATGATGGATGCCCCGTATTTCCATTACGAATTTCTGTGAACCAAAAACTATGGTATTTTTATATATTTTTAAAACGTTTTTCCGTATTTTTTACATTTTGGTGTTATGTATTTCCTTCGGATATGCCATTATTCGGCATCGTACGCCTTGACTTTAGTAACAGACTAGAATAGTTTTATTTTTTTTTGAAATCTTTGTAGTTTTATAAATTGATACAAAATTTGTGTTGTTTTTCTTTGTTTTTTTTTTTTTTTTTTTTTTTTGTTTGGTTTTAGACTTCATAAAAAGAAAACTTTTGCCGGTACAAGTACAATGTCCACAGTGCATTCCTGTGAATTTGAAGTTTTTGGCAAGGTGCAGGGCGTCTATTTTCGCCGTCATGCTGAGATTAAGGCCAAGACTCTGGGGCTACGTGGCTGGTGCATGAACACGGCGGATGGTACGGTAAAGGGCTATATCGAGGGTCCACGGAACGAGATGAATCTGATGAAGGAGTGGCTCCGCAATACCGGCAGTCCCACGAGTAACATTGTCAAAGCCGAGTTTACTAGGGACGAGGAGAAGCGAGACTATGGATTCAAGAACTTTCAAATAAGACCCGACGCGCCCAAAGAAAAGAATCGCAAAATGACAAACAGAGAAAGCAATATGACGAAATATGAGGAGGAGCATGATTCATAGACCCTAATACCCAAAAAATGGCATTTGTATGACCAAGGATATTAAATATAAACGGAGTCTTAAAACTAATCCTGTGACTATAATATATTATCATTAAGATACGTTCTATGTTAGGTTATCTCCTTTGGTCTGAATAGGTGGTTCATTGACATTACTCGAAACTTACGCCCATCAGTTGTTTTAAATGCCTACATAACTATATCTATATATTTTTTTATTTATTTTTTTTGCAAAATGCAATCTGTTTCTGTGTTCAAGCTTCTCTGGTAACTGTGCATTGCCCACTGCAGCGTCAAGTAACCATGGCCTAAACCGAAAATGAGCTTTCACTTTTTGGGCTTGCCACATAGGCATAGGGATGCGAACCACGTGACCGGATGCATGTCCATGTCCAGCGTTTGGACTCGCATAAAAACTCATTTAACTGGCATTTGCATTTAGAGTGCATGTTCAAGCGTTGTTGCCCTGGCGAGCATATCACGCGCCCTTTACGCCACGTTTTTGTTGAGCCTTTTGGTCCTTTTGGAAAACGTTTTCTGCATCGGCCGTAGACAAATTGCAAGTGGCTTAGATAGAGGCGCTCACAAATTCCAATCAGGCGCATATGTAAATGCCCAAGCTAATTACATTTTGCAGCTCACAGATTTGCGGTGAGTCAATAAGCTGAATGCTGTTCGTGTATAGCAAATGCAATTGCAATCACACTCATACACAGACACACAAACATGCATACATATACATACATTTGATTAATTAACTTACATGATGCACCATGGCCTTCTGACAAATCGTATTCGCCTTGTGCGGCAGTCCATTCTTTTTGGCCTTCGCTGCAAAACTCGGCGGCAGTCCGTGCCTTGTGGCGCCAATGTCCTCGTAATCGGATGACGGACTCGGTGACAGGGACGGCGACTCACCAATGCCGCCGCTAAGCGTGCGGTATCTGGCGGTGCAATTGTTGGTGCCAATCTGTGGTAGACGAAGGAGAAGCAGTGGCAGAGCTTGTTAAACGCGTTTCATATTAAACAGACGAGTCAAGTTGGGTTTGCAAATGAAATGGCCAGCAGGGAAACGAGTGCCGGCACATCGACATCGTTTAGCTGGCTTAAGTGGCTGCCCTGGGAGCTGCCATTGCTCCAGTCAAAAAGGAAAACTTTTGGCTAAAAAGCTTTTCCAGTTTTTATGCTCGCACACAGTCTATGTGCATTTTGTTGTTCTTCCTGGTCGTTCAGCTCGTTGCCAACTTTGTTTGTCACTAAGTGCACTTAATCAATTTAGACGACGCATTAAGACGCACACACACACACACACACACACACACACCTACTCACACACGTGTGTGTGCGTGTACAACTTAAATGAGCTGCTTCGTCTAATGGCTTTTGCCTTACTCACCGAAACTGTGCTCAGCCTGGAGGTAACGCTTTGTAAATCCGAAATGGAGCCCGCATAGTCGCCGCTCTCGCGATCATGAGACCTGTAAAGGCAAAATCAGAGTTGGGGATTAATATAGTCCATTTAGCGTGCATTGACAGCATTTATAAACTGAATAGGTAACTACTTCCGTTGTGCTCTATGGTAAAGAACTTTGGTAAAAGAAAAGTACATACGTTTGCAAAAGCTATATAACGTTTTTTCACTTTAATCCAAACCTTAATTAAAACATATTTTTCATATTCGCGAAACTGGTTCTAAAACCAAAACCAAAGGCGGCGCATAGATTTGAATTAAATCATTTTCATTTTACATATTCCTGTTAAGTTATTTATCTCGGTCTAGTTCCTAACCTTTTATGTTGTTTAACATTTGTTTAAACTTACATAACATTTTAAATAACCAACTTCTCACCTTCTTCTATATTTCACAAAACTTTTAGCTAGCCGTCAATTGGACCAGCAGCAGCTCTCAGCTCGTTGAGATCTAAGCAAACTATTTAAATTATATACCAAATATTTGCTCATCTTCACCTTGAGGAGCCAGCAGCTGCCAAAGAAAACTGACGAAAGTTGAGCAGGGCTATACCGTATACCGTCCGTATCCTGTATCCTGGCTAACACTCGAAAAGCTTTATGGTAACCGTTTTGATTTCAAACCAGAATTTTGTTGCTGCTAAACAAATATGTATACACAAGGCCAACAACAACAGCAATAATAACACTCGGCACAAAGGTCTTGGGTCCACAGGCAAGCAAAAGCTCATATAAATAAATATTTTATACCTTTTTTCGACTACTTCTGTTTCTTTTCCTTTTTATTTGTTGTGCCTGGGCATTTGACTTTAACACTGTTGAGATTTTCACTTTTGGCTGTTGTTCGTTTTTCGCTTTTTCGCTTTTTCCATTTCCATTTTCATTTATTTTTCTTTTTTTTTTTTCTTTTATTTGGCAAAGAAAGTTTTTGTTTTGGCCCTAAGGGCGCACAGGGCGTATAAGTTATTTCAGCACGTCTTTTGTATAGTTGGCCGGTGCGTACGTGTGGAAAACGGTTCTCCAATTGGCAACTGGCAACTGGTAACTGACGACCGACTGGCGACTGGCGAGTCTCGAATGTCGACTGTCCCGGCTGATTGACGAGCCGTGTTGCACAGTGTTCTGGAGCCGCGTTGAAGTAGCAATAATGCCAATTCATTCAAGTGTCGTCGCTGTCTGTGTGTTGGGCCAATATTGCAGACGTCGACGACTTCTTATTAGTTTGGGGCCAGCTGACTGACACGCCTCCCAGAAACAGACTCCCGATCCGGCCGCCAGCCCACTTCGGCGCTCCATCCACCTGACAGTCCATGTTTTATTCTTTGTGGCATGCGTAACAATATGAAATTGATGACTTTCGCTCCAATGCGCTGCGATATGTTGCAAGCAGTCGGTCAGACAGGACACTCAAAGAGTCAGTTTGTCATTCATTCATACACTCATTCACTCACTCATTCATTTGTTTGGCTCGTTCATTCATGTGGCTGCAAAATGTTGATAACGGCACTAATGAAGTGAGTCTACCTTTTTATTTGGGGGGGACGGCCTGTTGTCCGGGTCAATCCTTTTGCGCACCTTTTCATATTGACAAATAAATTTGAGGCTTCCGAAGGGGGCAGCTACGGGACAGCAATTGAACTGCTTGATTGCTTTGCTGTGCTTTGGTTTGGCTAGATTCGATTTGGTTTGGTTTGGTTTGGCTTGAATCGGTTCGGTCAGCTATTAGTGTTGGGTTGTTTACAGAGCTAAATGTTTGGCCTTTTCATGCCACACTGCACACATTTGTGGCACATTTTGTGCTTCACTGAGCCTTCCTGAGCAGCGCTTTGAAGTGGTCAAAGGGTTAAGGCTGGGCCACCCTGCAAGTGCCAGATATGACCCGACAACTGCCCGGCATTCATCTTACCCTACTTATATATCTACTATACGTATTTATATTTTTTCTTCTTGCCATCGCTTGTGGTTGCTTTTGTATTATTAATGCGTTGCCTTTGGCCCCACAAATAATAATGGCAATCAGCAAGACCCTATTCCCAACCACCCCAACCTGGACACTGTGGCAGCACTCACCTGGCATGCGTTAACGGTATTATTGTCGGCGGATTTGGCGGCTGCTGCGGCACGATAAGCCCTCTTCGCGGCGGTCCGCGTTGCGGTAGTGAAATATCTCCGGCGGATCTTAATGAAATTACGCCCGTGCTCTCGCGGTTGTTCGAAAAGCGCACGCGGCCACCCTGAAAGAGAGAGAGAGAGAAAAGGAGGAAAAAGTTGGTGAGTGAGACAGAGATATGAGAAAAGTAAGCGAAACATGCGGATTAGCGCTCAAGTAGAATTTGTTGCAACAGCAACAGCAACAGCAACAGTAGCAACAAATTATGAAAAATTAACAAAGTTATAAAACTTTATGCGCCGCGCGTTGCTGCTGAGTTGAGTTTACTTTTGGGCCGTTGTGGCTATTGTTGTTATTGCTGCTTGTCGTTGTTGTTTGGCAGTGATTTGCTGCTGCTATTGCTGGTTGTTGGGCCTTGTTGCCTTATTTTTATTTTGCTTGGAATTTTAAATTTAGTTTATTCGAACGCAGCGGAAATTGCAAAGTTGTTGTTTCAAATTTGAAGCAATGCCACATACACACCCGCACCCACACGCACACACTTCTCAATTACAGCAACTTTCAGTTTTTGACGCAATTTGTGGCGACATGTAAATTGCAAAGTTTTTGAAGCATGCATACTTGCTGCTGTGGCTTGCTTCATAAGGCCAGTTGCTGTTCACAGCAAAGTTGCGAGTTAGCGGCTAGCAGGCGCATAGATAATGAATATGTTGCGTACTTTTTGGCATGCTGGCCCATCATCAAAGCTCGAATGCTAATTGTATGCATTGGACTCTTATTTTCTGTGCTTTGGGTCCCATTAACATGGGCCAAGCTGCGGTTCGCTGGGCAACAACAGCAGAAAGAAATAGGGACAATTGTGTGCTTCACATTTTTATGGACAGGCTGAGAGCAGAGTGCTGCGCAATCCGCAAGAAACTTTTTGCTAAACAAATTTTTGTTCCTCGCTAAAGTTGTTGCTGTTGTTCTTGTTGTTGCAGATCCTTTACGTATTGCCACATCAAAGCGAATGCTGAAATTGAAAGGCCACAAAGGGCGGCTCAAGCATATCGAAGCCGCGCTGCTGAGTGATTTCAATTGACTAAGAAAACAAAATTTCTGCGTTCGCCCCAAGAGCGATGGGCGCAACCCCCAGCACAAGTCCAAACCCAATTCAACCCCCTCTTAGGCGCAGCAACAAAAGCGCAACTTCTGTGCATATCACAAGGCAAATAAACGAAAAATTGGGAAAAAGTAAATTTTATGCAAAGCCTGAGGAAAAGTCTCAAGACGCCGTCGCCGGGTTGAACAAGTCAACAAGAATTATGCACTTTTTGACTGTCAATAAAAATAAAGTCAGCTGAAGTTCAACTCGCAGTCGCAGTCGAAGTGGCAGTTGCCGTTGAGAGTTGTCGAGAAAAAATGCCAAAGGACATACAAATCGAAGTTGGAAATCAATGCGCAGGCAAAATATATTCAGCGTATAATTTAATAAAGCAAATAAAAAGAGAAAGAATAAAAAAGAGCGACAGAGAGTGAAAGACATAGAGAGAGAGAGAGAGAGAGAGAGAGAGAGAGAAAGGGAGAGAGAGAGAGAGAGGGAATGCTACAAAGTGCTTTGAATCCGCTGAGAAATCAAAGCTACCAACAAGGCGTGGCACCGTCTCAGCCAGGATTAACAGCGAAGACGAATGTGCTGCATAAATCGAAAGGAGCAAGAGTAAAAAATAGAAAAAAGAGACATTGTTGAAGGCAAAGAAATTGCCTCAAGCTATCAGGCGACTGCCTGGCAATTGTCCTCGCAATAGGCGACTTCCACTGCGACTGCAACTGCTGCTGCAGTTGGCTTAAGCGACTGCCAATAAGTGGGCCCAAGTGTTTGGTACACCGCGTGCATAAATCACAGACAAGCAGCAAATTCTGTAGCATACTACTGAGCATACACACAGGCTTAGACACACAAACACAGCCATACACTTAGCCACACTTACCTGTATGGTAGCAGCTGGTCCACAATTGAGTCCGGCCATAAGAAAATCATCGGGATCGCTCTCGTAGGGCGGCTCATCGTACCAATGACCTTGATGGTGCAGCGCACTGACCGCATAATGTGCACCACCTGCTACACCACCCACAGCTGCAACGCCCGGACCACTCCTCAGTGCCTCATCGTACATGTACGTATCATCTGCAAAGGGATAGACTGTGAGGCGTTTTGCCATATGCTTGGTGTTAGTCAGGGAGGACTGCATGGGAGAGGATTAACAGCGACATATAAATGGTCATTGTGACGGTGCTTTAAGCTTTTGCCCGGCAACACATGATATTTTTATACGCAACGTTGCATACGAAACTTGAAATGCCAATTGCCACAAAAAGTTGCACACTTCTACAACGGCTGCTTCAAGTTGTTGTTTTTGTTTTTGTTGTTGCTGCAGCCGGAAACGGACATAAGATTTTATGCTCGCTTATGCATGTGACGCTCGCCAGACGGCGCCACGCCCACGGCAACAACATTTAGAGTACACAGTGTTTGGCTTGAGATAAGTTTTAAAACAACGCCCGCCCACACCCCGCAATACTCAAGTGGCCAGGGCCAAGAGGCCATTGGTTTATTTAATTGAAATCTTTTTTATTTTTGTTGGTCTTTAAGGGGGGGGTGGTGTAGGTAAACAACTTACCCGTGCGTCCCTCGCCACGACTCATTTGCAGTAGACCCTGGCGTATGTCCCGCAAGATCTGCAAACATTATTAAGAACATATTTATATTATATTCAAAGCATTATAATATTGAATATTATGTACAATAAATCTCATGTGTAGGACTTTTTCTTGTCCCGTTATTATTGAAATAAATGTGGACTCCTAAGAGCTTTAAGATTATATATTTAAATAATGAGAGCTCTGGGCGAGTGCACAAATTCCCCAGAGTTTTGGCTTAAGCCCAGTTTAGGCATAAATGAGTGCACTTTATGTGCTTTGCCAAATGTGAGATGCGGGCCTGTAAAAGGCAAGAATTTTGTATATGGTATATATTGCCAGCCGGGCGTAGGAGCTGGGTAGGTGCCACTTTGTCTATGTTAAAGAACGTGACTGCTGTGCACAATAAAAAGACACCCGAGACGTACTCAGCATTGGCAGGCGATGAAGTTTCAGCTTATTCGTCAGCTGGCTGGCAGCTGCCTCTTGCTGGGAAGGATTTGCCAGCTTCTTTCCCTTTCTGTTCCCTTTCCTATTTTTTCTTTCAAGCCAGCTGCAGCGGCAAAGGCGTTAAAATTACAAAATTCCATTTGAAAACTAAAACAATTTGAACAGAGCAGTAGCACAACTGAAATGCTGCTGCTACTGCTGCTGATGCTGGTTGCTGCTTGGTTGGTTGAATGTCCTGCAACATAATAGCGCAATATGTGCTGCATACTAATTTAAGAACATGCCATGTGTGTGTAGGAAGGATGCCTGGGCCGGGGCTAGCGAAATGGAAACACAGCAGCAGAAAGTAGTGTAAAAATTAGCTAAAAGCTTTTTCGGGCAGCAGCATTAAAAATGCATTTAAATGGCAGCAACGGCCACAAGAGGCAGCAATGCCAGCAGCACCACGAACAACAATTGCCTCTGCCTGCCACAGCTATGTTGTAAATTTATGTAGCAAGACTAGTGCATGTTGCTTAAGGCTGTGATTAGCCCAGCTCTGGAGCCGTGCTTAATTGACTGCCCGATTGTTGGCACAAATTATTGGCCAGCAAACATTTGCTTTTGGCCGGTCAGAGGTTGTCGCTCTGTTTTATTATAAATATTTCATAAGCATGAACAATTTCTTTTTTTTTCTTTTTTTTTTTTTTTTGGTTTTCGAGTCTTGTTGTTGTCACTGCCCTTGGCGCTTGGCGAAGCCAGAGATGGAAAATAAGCAGCCCCTGTGCAGGCTTCGAATCCGGACGCAGGCACTGGCAGAGGCACAGACAGCAGAGACCCAGTGACAGGCACTGGCAACAAAAACAGCAATTACAATTAGACAAACAGCAAGTTGTTTGCACAAGTTAAGCAGCAACTACAGCAGCAGCAGCAACATTGCTATATATGTACGTGTGTGCGTGTGTCTGTGAGTGTGTGTGCTTTTCATTTATGCACAAAAATTATTGCCTTTGCTTAGGCGGACACGTCGTCGACATGCAAACAGACATATTGTCGTGCAGTAAACGAATGTGTGTGTGTATGTGCGCGCGCGTGTATGTGAGCATGAGCGTGTGCTTTCGGTAACTGCAAGAATTATGCATTGCAATTCGGTCCGCAAGAGCAGCAGCAGCAAAAGTATGCTACGAAATTGTAGAGACTATATGAGCTTAGTCGGGCAAAATGGAATAAGGACTGTCCGTCGGAGCTGATAACTGAGGCTTTGTATAATTAACTGTGAATATGGGTTGTGCACAGCGAAGTTTCGATTGAAAATCGGATAAGCAAATGGGTCGACAGCATACGGGATGTTCTTATCAACTCCACTTGTCAGCTCGCATAGAAAATGAAGTTGTTGCGAGCTGGGCCTGGACTAGTTGTTAGTTTTAAGATATTTTCATGAAAGTACGTTGCGTATTTTTTAGCTTGTATATATCTATCCTTTAGCTTTAATATATCTATATATTTGTATATATAAATATTTTTCATTTATATATATTGATATAATAATATATATATTTTTTTTAATAACTCCCTTTTTTTTATTATAAAAATATCTTTATAGGTAAACACCTGATTTATATGAGTATACCGCAACATTGTGTTTTAATATTATGGTTTTCTTACCATAATTAGAATAGAGTAGAAAATCATAATCGTGTTTTCATGTTTTATTCATTTTATGATGCATGCCAATTTCAATTAATTATATAAGTCTATTCCATTTTAAAATATTCTTTATTACTCTACAATTAGTTATTTTATTATTGTCTATTCTTTTTAATTGAATAAAATTTGGACAGCTTCAATAATATTTGTATGTTGTTCGAAAGGCACCTTTTTCAAAGTCAAACAACATTTACTCAAGTCCTGTCACGCCCATTCATTACACAGATTACACGCACACACAAATTCAGACAATTAGTGTGCCACCTTTCGTGCATCCTTCGTTCGGTCCGGTGCTGTGTAAAATGTTGAAAATGTGGAAAATAATTTTTATGACAGACAAAAAGTTTATCATTTGCCACGTTACAGTTCATTGTTTTTGTTGTTCGTGTTGTTGTGTGTGTAAGTACTTAAGTGTGAATACATGTGAGACAGTATGTGTGTGTGGGTGAGTAAATAAATGTACGCCTGTGTCTGCTTTGCATGTTTTCGTACATTTGTTTTGCTAAACGCCACACCCTACAGCGACCCGCCGCCCCCGGATCTTCAGCAAAATAATTGCTATTTTTCCCAAGGAATATTTTGATAGCTTTTCAAATTGGGTCTACGAATTCAAGAGTTTGTCCAGCATTTAAATATGCATGGGCGTAGGAGCAGTTACTAAACTGTGGGCTAAGTAAATGCGTTGGATATGGATTTTAATTTTCAGCAGCTGCTGATGTTTTATTTAGGCAAACAAAATGTTGTTAGTCCCAAGCACAAATAGCAGTAGCATCAACAACTACAACAATTGCTGTAAATGGTTGTTTATTTATTTTGTTGAAGCTCCACATATTTAGTTGGACATATGCTATATAGTCGCATATGCTTGATTTATTTTTGGTTTACAATTGCAATTTTATTGTTTGCAATTGCATCAAATTGGAATTGGCCAAGACAAATTGATTGACAATATTTTCGTATTGATGATCAAATTTTAATCAAGCGATATAGATATTGGTTAAGTACTAAAAATATTTGCTTACCTCTTCGTGTTCACGTTGAAATTTTTCCTTTTTGCGCATGGCCTCTTGCACTTTTAGCTGATAAAGACGAGAAAGGAAAGAACAAAAGGAAATTATTAATATAACAATATTTACTTTTCAAGAGCTGCTTGCTTTATTTATGAAAATTTGAGCCCAACTTAACAACAGCAACAGCGACAGCAATTGCAAACTTTAAAGTCTGCTTTTAGGTGCTTGGTCAAAGTTTTTGCTGGTGTGAAAAACATGCGTGCAATGGTGGCAAATGGCAAGTGGGCGTGGCATGAATAGTGGGCGTTGCTGTATGTATTATGCAGCGCTTGCTGTTGCAGCTGTCGTGCTGCTGCTGCTGCTGTTGTTGTTGCTGTCTGTTTGTTGTCGCCGTTGATTGCATTTTGCTGCTTGTTTTTGGTTGCCGTGGCTCTGCTCGGCGCTCGCTGCTCGCTGCTCGCGCTGTCATTAATAATGAATGTTGACGGCAATGAACTTTTAAATGTTGCATGCATCAACTTTGTGCTGCATTTTGTTGTTGCTGCTGCCATTGCAGGTAAACGTGCTCGGCAGCAACGGTTGCAGCTTTCGTGTTGAAATTGCATTGCAAATGCAACGGCAGTGAGGGTGCTGCACCAGACTGTGGCATAAGTAGGTGTGCAAAATTCTTATTGTTGTTGCAAACAATTTTGAAGTAATTTTGTTTGCTGTGGCAGCTGTTGCCGCTTGCAACAAAAACAGCACCAAAATGCGTTGCACTGCATAAATATTAATGCAACTGCTGCTGCTGCTGCTGCTGCTGCTTCTGCTGCTGTTCCTGATTCTACCATGTAGTCCATACATATTTATTGCATACTTACCCTATGGATTGTCTCCTCGAAACTCTGCTGCGGCACGCCAGCGCCGCCGTTTATCATTTGAAAGTGTCTCAGACGATCGTTGGCCGCCTGTAAAGTATGCAAATGAAAAGATGTCGATATCAATTAAATTTCAATTTTGAAAACTCTTTCAATTTTGGCTGGCCTGCCAAGTTTCGGCTTCTTAACTCGTGGCAACCTCAGTGGAAGCTGCCCTTAAAATATGCACAAAGACCTTCAAAAGGCGCTGAGTGCGGCGAGTGCTCGGGATGACCCAGCAAAGAGACTCATAAATCAGTGTGGCGGGCTCCACGTGCTTTATCGCCATTACGACGCCATTTTGTATTTCACACCTTTCAGTCGGGCTTTAATTTTTAATTAATAACGAGTCAGGGCAACGAGGGTCGCGACCCAAGTGTTGAGAGTGGCGACCCTGCAACCCAATTCAGGGTACTCCAGTTCGCTCGCTCCTACGTACACTCGCTTTCCCACCCTCACTACCACTCCCACTCCCTCTTCCTGCTGTTGGCCATCTAATGCGTTTGTTTTCTTATCATAAATAGCAAATCAGCTGGGCGGAGTTCCAGGCGATGAAACACATGGGCCATGGCCAGGTGAGTGCTGTTTAATTATATTTTGAAAGGCAATTTTTTATATGTGGGAGGATGCTGCTACTTAGGCGCATATCCTTAGTCATTTCCTGCGCTTATCTGCTGCACGTAGCCAACGCCCCCCCTTGGCTGCCCTTTTAGCTCGTTCACTTCTTCACTCGCTCGCTTTATTATTTATTTTCAGCTGGCAGCTTCTTTTTTTATTCTGTTTTCTTTTTATACCCTAAGCCCACTGAAAATGGGTAAAAAGGGTAGAATGTTTTAGCTTAAATGTGTGTAACAGGCAAAAGGAGCCCCATATGATATATATACTCTTCCCATCTGTCTATTCGTGGGCTACAAACGCTTTCGATTAGAAACTGCAAATGTGTGTTCCAGTATATCATGTGTACGCATTATTTGTCGAAACATTTTTCATTTATAATACATAATATCGTGTTAAACTTGACACCTTCCCCATTTTAGAGCTTTTCGCCTTGGGCCTTTAGGTCTCATAAATTTAATTGGATCGGACAATAAATACCGAAGTTAATAAGCAAATTTGATGAAATAGTGATTCTCAGAGCCATGCGTCTTGGGTATCTATCAGTCGAGCATACCCGAGAAGAGCACTATAACTGGTTTTTATTTATTTTTTTCTGCCTTTTTGTTGCGTTCGTGTGCTCGTTGCTTATGAAAAATTTATGCATGTCCTTGCTTATTTATGAGCGGCAACGACGTCCTGTAACGGCAGCGTTATCTTTGGCCACAGTTTCATTGCCAGGCCTCCTTTTGTTGTGCACCCTCCCAAGAATAGTGGCAAAGTCTACTCAGAACTGCCGCTCGGCTCCCCAAAGGTGGCTGGGCTCTAATCAAAGGCGCTCAGCGCCTGAATGTATCCTTTGTGGAGAATGCGCAGATAAACTGGCTGCATACCAGCACACAGTGCCACATTATGCTGTTGCCAAGAAAGAAGTGGCAATGTAGACATGGCCGCCAGGCAATGACAGCAGCAGCTGAGGAGCAGCTGTGGAGCAGAAGTAAAAGCAGGAGCTGAAACAGCAGCGGGCACATTTTTAACCTTTTCAGCTGGCGCGGGATTTCTCGACGCGCATAAAAATTTACATGTCCCCGGGGCCAAGATTAAGTACAGCGGCATCAGCCAAGACGCAGTCAGAGCAGCAAGTCATAAAACGACAAGCGAGGGGGTGATGACTGGGTAGTAGGGCGGGGGGATAGAGTCAAGAAATTGTTACAAAACGAAATATTATGAAATGAACGAAGGACTACAACGGCGCAAAAACTCTGCGCAAATAAATTGAAAGAATTACCGCAGTTGATTTAAATGAAAGGCAAAAGGACAAACAATTTGCTTGCGGTCATAAAACCAAGCAAGAAAACGAGCTCCGTTTGTACAAGTTGTAGCTGCAGTGGGAGGGGCACTTGGGGGCTTACGTTAGGGATATAGATAGATTCTTACCCTGGCTTGTGCGCCATTTTGTTGATTGCTGCGATCCCTTCGATTGACAGTTTTTAAGCCTTTCAGCAATCGGGCCAACGTTGTGCGCTTCTTTGTCTCGCGTCCCTCTGTGTGTGTGTGTGTGTGTCGGCGTGAGAGAAAAATTTAAAAAAAAGACAGGGAATTGGTGAACTGTAAAGGCTTTTGGAAATTGAACTCACCTGCAGTCGGTGGAAACTCATAAAAATATGCGGAACGGGGACTCAGGCAACTGTAGCAGTAACAAGAAATATATTTGATTATCAAAATTTCTGAAGAAAGTTCTTAAATATTGCAAATTCTTGAGAAACTAACTTTGTTGCAATTATTTCTCTCTCTCTCTCGCTCTCAGTTTGATCTACTCACTTTTGTTGCACAAAGTTCAGATGCGCTACATTTGGCGGGAGTGTCTGATGTTGTTGTGGTCCAACTCCGGGCTGTCCTCCCGCCTGTTGGCCTGGCACATTTGGTAGTTGTTGCTGCTGTTGCTGCAACTGTTGCTGCTGCTGCTGCTGTATGCTATGCTGCGTTTGCAAAGTTTGCTGCTGCAACAGCTGCTGATGTTGTGTCAACCCGCCGCGTGCCACTCGCGGCGCAAAGACGCCATAACCAAAGCCATAGATCTCGTCCTCCTCCTTGTCGGACAAGCAGCTGGAGGGCTGTAAAAAGCGGGCAAGAGGGTATTATTTATTAGAGACTGTATTTGCAGATCACATGCTAAGAATGCAATGTGTAAGCATGCAACATGCGGCAAAGGCAAGCCAAAACGAAAACAATAAAAAAAAAACAACATTAATTTAGAAATATTTACAAAATCATTTTCGTAAATTTTTATATAATTCATAAAAAATATCTCTTTAAATTTTAAAATTATATTTTTCTGTTTGCCAAATCAACGCCAACATCAATAAATTTGATTTTTTAAACCGCTTCTGTAAATATTTAAAACAAATAATGTCATTTCTATTTATTTGTTTTTGTTTTTTTACTCTCGTTTTTTGTGCGATGGGCCCTGGGGTCTGTGGTTCTTGTTGTTGTTGTAGTTGTTGTTGTTTCTGGCATACATACCGAGTACTTTCCTGGCACATAAATTGGCTGACTATGACTATTTGGCAGACCGGCGCCGTGCGTTGAATGGCCGCGATGGCCATGCTGCTGGCGATGTTGCATGCCGCCGCTGGCGCTGCCGCTGCCGCCGGCGCTGCCGCTGAGGCCGCTGCCACCGCTGCCGCTGGCGCCGCCGCTGCTGCCGCCGGCGGGATGGAGCGGACTGCGCTCCGCCCAAGCTGCTTGTCTAGCATTTTCTAAAGCACTCAAAATGTCTCCAAAGGGAGCCATTAACAATTCGCAATAGACGGATGCAAGACCCTCTAAATGGCCGCGTTGTCCATCCTGCAAACAAACAGCAAAACAGGCAGCAAAATGAAAGTTACATAAACGTAGCCAACGTGGGTGGGCGTATGGTGGTGTTGGGTGTGGCAGTTACATATGTTTGTTTTATATGGGTGTAAATGCGATTTGGTGCAGTTTTGAAGCGGATTGATGCAACCATTCGAAAGGATTTCAGGGTCTACGATTAACGATATTCTACTAACTAACTAACGATTATTATGAGCTGGTTAATGATGGTTATTGATGTTGGCGCTGGTCGAAGGGTGAGGTGGGCATTATCGAGGACGTGCTAGCTGCTTAATGCTATATAATTGTTTAATTCGGCTTAGTAAGAGACCAGGCCGTGTTAGTAAGTAAGTTTAAAGCAAACGTGTAGTTAGCTTCAGGCTCAGCTTATGTAGTCAACAATATGGTTTCTACTTTGAGTGTGTATATGTGTGCGTGTGTGTGTGTACAATGCGCTTAACTCAAATTAGTTTGCCGCTTGACGCCAATTCGCGCAAATTATTAAGTCGAGGCCCCCTTAGGGCACTAAAACCGTTCGCCTAATGCACTTACAGCCTGGTCTACACTTGCTAGCCTTCCACCACCCACATCGTTTGTCTTGGCATAAATTATGGCACAAACTTGTGCGTGTGTGTGTCTGGTTGTGTGCTAGTCTCGACACAGCTGTAAAAAGCACCCCCTTCTTGTGTGTGTGTGCAAATATTTACAGCTTGCCAGGCAGTTGCCTAGTGGTAGTAAATTGCGTAACCCAACTGTGAATCCCCTCTCCGACAGCCAAAAAACAAGAGAGCGATAAAATTGTTAAGCAAGAAGCGGCGCTAAATTACGCAACATGCACACAATAAACACACCAGAGCACACAGACACATGGCGCAGTGACAAGCAAATGATTTTTATCCAAGGACACGAAATTGGCGCCACGCACTTTTTCCGCTGCATACCTGCAGGGGCCACTTTTGCAGACTTGGAAGTGCCGCTTGGGGCCATGCTGAACTCTTGACATTGTTGCCAGGGCTACCAGAACGAACGTGGGGCAAACGCTTGCCGCGCTGACATCAATCAAATATGACACGCATTAAAATTCTCACGCTGCCTCTCACACATGCGTGTGCTGCAGGAAATTGACAGCCTGTGTGCACCTCCCCCTCAGACACCTTGAAGCGTGCCCACTCCTCTCCTCTTCAAGGCTCTACTCATTGATGCGACACGCTGCGCATTATAAAATGTCTGCGCCTCTGTGTTTTATGCCTTATTTATAGTTGAATTTTATGCCGCCACCTGGCTATATTCCTAGGCGAAACACACACAGCTGGCAGTGCTTGTGTGTGTGAGTGTGTGTGTATTGTGCAATTTACCAGGAAATTGCTGCGTTTAGCGTAATTTTTGCTACTTATTGCCTCTTGGCACCCCGCGCAAAGCCTTTTTCATTCTAGCCTTTTGCCCGCTCGAAGGTTCTTTCTTTCCGCTTTCTCCTCTTTACTGAGGTAATTTTTACATTGTGCGCTTAAGGCGCTAAAGGTGTTGGTTGTTTTTGTTTGCTTGTTGCCATTGCCGCTTGACTATTTGAATTTTTTTTTTTATTAAGGGCGCTCGTTTGCCAGAAAAGAGTTGATGGGCTTCCCAAGTGTTTTTTTTTTTTTTTTTTGGGGGTTTTATGCTGTAATACCTGAAAATTTTCATTTAAGAATAGAACGCAGAGGTTGGCCTCCAGGATAAAAAGAAACGCACTCTTAACGAGATTGCCAGCTGGAAATTTAAACCTGGATATTAGCTTAACTTGAATTTGTGAGTTAACGGTCTTGCTTGGAGTTGACTTTTAGTATTTGATTATAGACTCCTAAACGCGCATTCATTGCGATAGACACATAATTTATATATGCCCGAGTAAATGTAACGTTCATTATGCATTCTGCACAAATTTATTATGCAATTCCAAGCTTATGCGAGGCACAGAATCAATTTCATAGCCGGCAAGCTTATTATACAAGAATATATATAGACATATATGTTATGTATGGATGTGTGCAGCTGTGTGGCCTTTTCTCGGCTTGTCGGTTCGTCAGCTAACAGAAAAAATTCATAAAGTCATTTGCAATTTGTAGCAAAAGCAAAGCCAATGCGAAATGACAGCAGCCAGATATGCCACAGTATAGAGATATATATACATATGTATATATATATATATATATCTGCTGCTCAAGTGAATCCTTGAAATGAAAAACTATGAACAACATCTCGCAGAGAAGCAAAATAACTGTCGCAATAAAATAATTTATTGAAGTTTTGCAATGCCAGCGACAAATGCAATAAAGTGCAAAACTGCGCGGGGCTCACATGACGTATACGTTATAAATTTATTTTCAATGCTTCGACAGCAGGAGCAAAATAAATAAAAAAATAAAAAAATTAAGAAGCTGCTTCCATTGGCAACTCTTGACACACATCCACAAAGATGCGAGTCGCAGCTAGCAAAAAATGTGCGAAAATGTTGCAGACTAGGACGCACACACACACATTCTCACACAGAGAGCAGTTAGTTAAGTATAGCAGCAGATAGGATAAAGGCTAAAGTGATGTATGAGTTTAACGCCCTCACGTATCTGACGGCAGCGACAGGACAGCTGCAAAAGTTGTCTACTTATGAGGCAAGAATATGTTGCCAGCACAAGGATATTGACAAGGAATCGAACAAGCTGGCAGGCAGCATGCAGTGAGATGTATATATATATATATATGTATATATATATACATTTATATATAAATCGAACGCATGCTTGTGCCAGGATTTGGCAACGACAACAGCGGGTGAAGAAAACTTTTTGGCAGCGAATTTTGTTATTGCCAAAGGAGCCCTTGAGCTGGCCAAATGACTTTGTTTATATGTTGTACTATGTATTTAGTAATCAGCTTTCTGGCATAGGACAGCGAATTATTTGAGCTGAGGCTAATAACTTTTGACATGCGCTTCTAAGTGCCACTAAGCAGTGGGCGTGGCGTGATATGTAGAATGGTTGAATGGTTGCGAGCTGCTCAATACGTTTGCTCATTAGGTGCCGCAATGCCGCAAAATTCGCTCAAGCCTGTCAATTTTTTGCGCAAACTTGGCACTCGATGACGACGGCCAGCTGCTAATTGATGACATTGCTCTTGTTGTTGTTGTTGTTGTTATGGTTGTTGTTGTTTCTCTCATGCTGTTGCTATTGTTGCCTGCAAGCGTTTAATGAGCAAACAGAACGCACGCAAAATTACAAAGAAGCAACGTCTGTCTGGTCAGCCCGTATTTACACAAGACTTCAAGCCGCATGCAAACACCAATTAGAGTGACCGCAATGCAAACAAAGGTATCAATTAAGGGCCAGTCAGAGCGGCCACTCTTCCTCTAGCTCTCGCAATCTTTTCTACCGACAGCCAGCTCTTTAAACGGCTTAAAGCATTATAGCCTCAGACTGTGTGTCTGCTAAATGGAATGCAAGTCAATTTACGCTCAAGTCACACTCATCGCACAGCTACAGCCCAGACCCGTTTTTGAGTAGTGTGGTGTAGTCATAACAATCAGTGGCACTGCATCCTGTTTCCGTAATGCCGGCGCGTAATCAGCTAAAAGAAATCAACTTGAAATGAAGCATTCACTGAGAAGTTGATGTCTCTGTCAGGAAATCAACAGCAGAAGCCGCCGTAGCGGCAGCAACAATTGCCGGCAGGGAGCACTTAAGGGTTAATTCCATAAATTGTAGATCAAAGCATTTGCCAGCGGCTGCGTGGCTGGGGCTCTGGTTGCGTTCAGGCATTTGCCCTGCAGTTGACAATTTTTGAAAGTCAGTGATTTGTAAATAATCCTTTTATAAGCACAATGGCTGCTCGTTAACGGCAAATGAGTTTTGACATGCCCAGTGGACAACTAGAAACCCCATCTAAACCCTACCCAACCCCACCGTAACACCCATACCCGCTGCTTATCCCGCTGACAATCTGAGAACGAGACTTTGAATAATGCGTGGCCATTAGCACAGTCGTTGTATAGCTGTTGTTGTTGTTGTTGTTGTTCTTGTTGGTGTTGTCGGCAATTTAAGGCAACACATTTTGCGCTGCCACTAAACTCGCACCCCGCCCCACGTTCATAGTTTTTGCTAGTTGTTCGGTGTTAATATGCGGCATACATGCAAAGTTTTCAGCTGTTGCGCGTCGCGTTTCGGCGTCTCGCCGCGCTGCTCGCCAAGGTAATGCAACGCTTTGCCGCTTTCCACTTGCCATACTAAGGAAAAAGGTATTTTGTACAACATATGCGACTATGTTAAGTTGTTAAAAAGCACAAACTTGTTCACTGGCGAAATTCATTAGTACACACACACACACACACACACACACAACACACACACACTTGTGTATAGATAAACGGAGTGGGACAGCTAAACGGAAACTGTGCAGGTCCTGACTGTTGCCTGCTGCTGCTGCTTTTGCTGTTGTGAGTCAGCCTGAAAGTATTTTCTAATTAAATACTCATGTTTTACAATATGACGCTGACATTTTGCGGAAATGCCTTTTAATTTTACATTTGAGATGCGAGTACTGCGCACACATGTGCCCCAGCGTTTTGCTTTTAACTCATATTTGTAGCTGCCGTTGCCGCTGCTGCTGCTGCCGCTGCTGCTGGGGCACATTTCAGTTTAATTTGGCAGAAATGAGTTTTAGTTTTCATTTCAGCTTTTTGGCCAAGCTGCCGTGTGTGTGTGTGTGAGTGTGCCGGCTGCTGCTTTGCGCTTTTGCTGTATCATTTCCGTTGCGCACTTTTGAAAAGAACAACCCTCACCCCAACCCAAGCACGCCCACACCCGCACCACAATTAACAACCCTTACACGCGCTCCTCTAGACATTAGCAGCAAATAATTTAATTTCTCATTTTCAAGTTAAAAGTGCTTGGGCGTAGAGAAAAATCATTTAAAAAAGGAGTGCGCGGGCGGCGGATGATGGCAAATGAAAAATTACGCATACGCCGCGTTTGACATAAAATTGCGCATGATGCGAGAGTCAGCAGAGCAAATATGAAGTCAAATAGGCAAATGGCAACAGGCAACAGACAACAGACAGCAGACAACGGGGCAACGGGGCAACGGGGCAACGTGCAACGTGCAACGCCAGCTGACAGCAGACAGCCGCCGCTGGCAACACTGGGACTGCATTACATTTCAATTTCCAGTTTATTTTTCTCTCCGCTTTCCTTTTAATTTCTGTTTTTTTTTTTGCCATTTAATTTTAATTCATTTGCATTGTCTTTTATGACATTGCACGATGCGATGCTCACTGCTGAGCGTTCTTTGTCTGCTTTGCGTGCGCCAAACGGAATGAAATCAGCCATAATTAGCATAATATTTCATGCTTAATGTAATTTAAGTTGACAAAAAAGAAATGCAAAAATGACAAGCTCCGAGTGACAGGCATGCAACAGCAGCAATCCCAGCCTGCAGCACCCTCTTCAAGCCACACCAAATTGCCGCTTACCGCGTACAACAATGCAACGCCTCGACCCTGGGCCAGGTCGAAAGGGTTGCCATCATTTGACATATGCGCAGGCAAAGTGCACCGTTTGATTGCTGCCAACTCGCCTGCCTCCCTTCCTTGCCGACCGATCAGTGTCTAGCTGCCTGTCACTGCTCGATGGATGGCCGCATTCTACACGTGCAACATGCCACATGCTGCGTGCCGCGCCGCCCCAAGGGCTGCTGTCTTTGGCAATTTATGCGTTTGCTGACGCAATTATGCGAAATTTTTGCACAGCATGAAAGCGATGGGCGTGGCTAAGCGTTTTAAAGTTTTTGTTCAAGCCATAAGGGGGTATGGGTAGCGGGCGGGGCTTTGTTTTTCAGCGTAATTTAATTACATTTCTGTGGCCAGAGGCAGACGCTGCCACCGCGCTCTCTACCCCGCCACACGCACCATCGCATTTTCTGGCCATTTGTGCTGCTCTTGCCACTTTGTGTGGCAATTTAAATTTTGTGGGCGAACTGCTTGAGGTCATATTAGAACCAAATTAATGTTGTTTTAATTGTAAATGAGTTTGCAATGGCCAGCAGAGCAGGGTGCCACAGACCAGCGGTTAGAATTTGAATTTTTCGGATTTGAAATAATTTGTAACTATTTATAAATCATTACTAATATAAATTTTTAATCGTTTTTTTACTGTCTGAAAAAATAATTTTCGTTGTAACTATATTAATTAAAACTATGTCTGCTCAGTAAACATTATATGAAACAACTAGCCCGAAAGCTCGAAAAAAGAAGCCGCCAATTACGCCTTGTAATTGGCCGGGTCTATCCCACTTTCAGCGCCTTGTCTCTCTAATGATTTTTTTCCTCGTCGAAAACATTTTCCGTGGCATCTCCGAAAATTGACATTAAATGCACAATCGAACCGGAGAAGACAGGCCAACAAAAAAAAAAGGAAATACTAATCTTCCACAGCAGCAATGCGAATGGGGACAACAGAAAAAGTAGGCGTTACTCTGTGAGCTGACAGCATGAGGAAGTGCCAAAATGACTAACGCACAGTTTCGTGTTTTGGGGATAGAACATCAATGCCCTGGCCCTGACTGGCAGCCAGACAGATTGGGTTTCATTCGACTGTAACGGACACAGTCAAACACAACCAAACAGTAGAAATGCCAAACGTATGCAGTGTGCCAACAATTTTGGGCAAATTACATTTCAACACAGCCTTTTGCTTGTACAGTTACAATGTGTTGTATGCCCTTTGATTTTGATGCATTAATAGTTTTGTCATAAAGTATGTGCAATGTACTAATGTTTTAAATTTGAGAAAAAAAAAAATGCAAATGTCAATATATGATTTTACAAATTACCTCAATGTATATGTATTTACTTATACATATATCTTAGACATAAGATACCTAATCTCTCTGTGTTCTATCTGAGATATATTCTTAACAAGCGCCTTTAAAGGTTACGCTCCGAAAATTCAAGATGAAATTCTTTAATATATACCAAGTGCGTCTTGATTTTCATCCGAATTGACCTCTCCACGAAATACTGAAAGACAATTGACTGTAGCCAATTTATAAGTGTACGTTAATGCATTCTCCCTTATTAAACATCAATCGAGCTTCCTTCTTACCGAAAGTAGAGGCTGTTTATTATAAGGAAACTGGTTTATGACAGCAGGCAGTTAGTCCAAGCTGGTAGAATCATACAGTTTAAAAATTGAATTACTAGCCCTGCAAGAGCATTTAATATTCGGTATTGGCTAGCTTAGCGTGTTTTCTTATTTCATTTTACTTTGCAGTTTTTCTTTTTTATTTTGCTTCAGTCGGCCGGTCAGTGAAAGAGAATTTCCACATTTGGCACATCAATGTCAAATTGAGGCATCGCTTCGACGGGCCGAGGCCAACGAATGGGCTGCCAGGAAATTGGCAAAAATGTGCGTGTGTATCTGTTGTGTGTTCGTGTGCACGTGTGTGCGTGTGAGTGCGTGTGCAGCAAAGTAGACATAAAATGAAATGAACAAAAAGATTTCTATCGAAACTCAGACGCTCAGCCCATTCGCCGGCCAACGGAATGGTCAAAGTTGCTTAATATGACAGCCCCTCATGGAAAGGGGCTGGCAGAGGGGGTGGGGATCCAGAAACAAATGAGTGTGTAATAAACGTGGCTAGCCTGGGTAGGGGTACGGCTAAAGTTTGACCATAAACTGCAATTGCCAGCAAACTAAGAAACGAGCTCGCGCCGTCTCAAAGCTGGCAAGAACTTTGCCCAGCCGCTCGCTAATGGCAGTGAGGCGTGGGTGGTGCGGCGGGTGGTGTGTGTTGGGTTTTGCTTGTTAAGCCGCCAACTTCTTTGTCATTTTGCTAAGTCCGGCCCGTGTGCGCTGGCTATCTGATTTTACCCCACTCAACGCTTGGCTGGCTGCCTGGAGCCCACAGCTAAAGCGTAAGCAGATGCTAATCGGAGTTCTTCGTTCTGAACGCTTAAAACAATTTTCTTTGATGCGGCCCAAAGTCCTGAGTCCAGACACGGCTCCACGGCAATCCAATTGACTTCATTTGTCCAGCTAAAGAGCAAAAGACTAAATGATAAAGCGCTCTAGGCACCCGGATTGGACAGAGTCCATTTTCTATATAATAGCCTGTCACACCCTCGAGTCATATTTGCAGTTAACCGCACACAACAATGGGCAGCATTTTGATGAATTTATCTGTGACCCACCCCCATGCAGCAGATTTTGGCGGGCGGGATTGTGGAACATCAGTGTGGCTAGGCATATGAATTGATTTGCTGTCAGCGTTGGCGGCGGCAGTGGCAGCAGCAGCGGCTGCATGCACGACTTGCCTCGGCGACGTCCTCATTATGCCGCACATATGGCCATGTGAACGTTGCCGCTGCCGCCACCACGTTCCACTTAATATGCGCAGGCATGTGGCAAAATTTGGTTGCAACCACCATTGAGCCTGGCAGCATTTAAGCCCCAAGTCTTTGTCTTCTTCATGCTTGGCATTTGTCGTAGCCTTCCCATTTTCTTTCTTTTTGATATTTGCCCAATTTTGCACATTTGCCTAGAAATGGGCATACAATAGGGTTGTCAAGTTCTTTGCTTAATGCCCAAATTATAAATGATAATAGTTGCTGAAATAAATAATACGTTTATGGGCGTGGAATCAACTGAATTATCTGATTGTTGTCTTTCTTATTGAAAATGGGAGCAATATGGTCAACATACAAAGGAATTTAATATATGTAAGTAACAGATGAAAAATTGTGGACAACTACTTTCGGATTTTTTCATCTTTTATATACTGCGATTAAATATTTTCGATAATGTTAAAATTGGAAAGCTGCGCAAATTATCGTTACAGCTTTTAGCAGATTTTCAACACTGACCATAACTAATTAGTAGATGAGAGCTAATGCAAAACCCATCGATGTAGTTTTAATTTGCACAAAACTACGCTTCGCTATGCGGAGCAGCGCGAGCTAATCTTCAGTTCTGGATAGTGTTGCTAGAGCGTCTGCAGTGTTGTCAGTTACAAAGTTTTTGCTGAAGCCAAACAAGCTGTCAACATTTTAATAAAACTCTCAACGCTCAAAAAAGTACTAGAAATTGCTACCAAAATATTTGTACAAAATTAAAAAGGCAAATGAAGCAACAGCGGGTGGTTGCGTTCCGGAGTTGGCCAATAAAACTTTCTTCATCAAGTCAACAGCACTTGGACAAGCGGCGCCTAAAACTATGCTTAATTTTTCCGTTTTTTTTTACCAACTGCGGATGAGCTCCAAAATCTGTGTGTTAACCCAAAGACCAAGTTTGTGCGCCTGGCATTAAGCCAAATCACGTGGCGTGGGCTGGCTGGCTGGCTAAGAGGCTGCTGAAAGGCAAGAAAAATTGCCTGCCAAATGCTACATTTAGCCTACAAAACTGTGTACGCAAAACAAAGGCGCGTGCATTGAACTTTTAAGAGTGTCGCGCACAAAAACAGACAACAGCCAACAATAAAAACGACGACGACGACGACAACGACTACAACAGCCAAGCTAGCCCAAGGCGGCGCAAAAAAGTGGGCGTGTGCCCCAACGTAAATAGTTTGTGCAGCTGCAGCGGCAAGTGCAGGCAGCAGTCGGCAGTCGGCAGTCAGCAGCCGGTTGGCACTTTGGCAGCCAGACAGCCAGACAGACAGGCAGAAAGAGGGACAGACAGCCGACAAGTGCACATGGCTTGATTCCTAATGAAGCCAGCCAAAGGCGGGCGAACTGCCTACCACCCAAACATCCCACCACCACCGCACCACGCTCAGGCCAACAGCACACGGCGACACAGTGTGACGGCGACCGCCGAAAAGTGCTGAGAGAGACTCGTGTGTCTCTGTCCCGCCTTGGCGGCCATCTGTGAGGCGTACACACTTGTCAGCTGCCGTTAGACACATTGTTGACAGGCACTGCCACGCCCACTGGCAAACACCTGGGCGCTCTCTGGCCGTGTTGACAATGTGCAGCGTTTGTTTTTGTGCCTTTTTTGAGCCTGTCAGTTGTTTGGCTTTTAGTGCACTTGCCAATTGCCTGACCCAGTAAGTATGCCCAGTGCCACGCCCTCTGACTGCCCCACACTACACACCACAGTTTTCAGTGTTCATTTGGCTTTTTTGCTGCTGCAGCTGTTGTTGTTTGTGTTGTTGTTGTTGTTTGGTATTTATGGCTCTGGTCTTTTGTGCTGTAAATCTGTTAAGCTGTTGAGTGCTTGACGGCGGGGATGGGCGGTGCGGTGTGGGGTTAAATTAATAAAATTTTATGCATGGCACTCGCGTTTAATATGCTAATATACCAATTGTCAATTGGCCAGAGCCACAGCTCCCCTGGCTGGCCAGAGCTGATTGCAGCTTATCAAAGGCTATTGGTTCTCTCTAAAAAGTTGTTCTTTTTTTGCTATTGCAATTTCATTTTATGAACCGGCGGCATTATAAAATGCAAAAGTGATTATCTCTTATGGCAATACACTCGCACACAAATACGAGCAGAGTGTGTGTGTGGAATTTGATTGTATTTATAGTGGTTTAGCTATGCCTGTTATAAGGGTCCCTTGGCAATTTCAAACTTGGTCAACAACAGACTTGGAGTCCGCTTTGAGCATAGTCGCTAATTAAACTGAAAATTTTATTATGGTTATTGGGAAATGCTGGCCCATAGTCGTTGATACCAGTTGATAGCTGTGTACGTTGCACGCTTTAGCCGCAGACAGACAAAGCCATCATTAAATGCGCACAATGCAAATTAATATAGCATACTTAGCAGCGCGGAGATCATTTTGTGGTTTGACAATCCATTTTTTGCGCCCAACCGATAGAGAGAGAAGCTTTTCATCAAAGCAACAACAGACACAACACTTGCACATTTGGCCATTTGTTGGTTTGCCCAATCCACTCCCCGCGAGAAAAGCGCAACGACTGGCTGAACATGCGGCTGGATGGTTGTGATTTGCGTGGGAAGGGGAGGCAATGTCGCGTCGCCGGCTTTGTTGTTTATCAACGCTGACAAATCTTTATGCGTTCATTTCATTTTCTCTCGCCTTTTTCCATTTTTTGATATACCCATTACACAAAGGGCTTCGAGGGTCACACTGGTTGAGATTAAATAAAGGTCGTACCATTCGAAGATTAAAATTTTAAAAATTATATGAAATGAGCTAAGAATAGTCAACATGGTATTTCCTGATATTTTTACGAATAGTAGGGTATGGACTAAAAAAACTTTTTCGGCTATTTATTTTAATTACGTCCAATGTTAACCTCACATTTGCATGATACTTGATACTTTGTATACGTGAAGCTTTTTCCTTTTCATTCCTTCATTACATTTTAATACTACTTAGCCATACATTTGAATATGAAAATTTTATAGGGTATAGGCGAGTCGTGCTTTGAAAATATAGATACTGTTTATGTGCGGCACTCTTGCTATTTTTCATTAGAGCGCGCGTGCGGTTAGCTGCATTGTTGACATGCGGCTGTGTGTGAGGCTATAGCTGTGGGCGTATGCGTGCGAGTGCGAGAGGGAGTTAGGAAAGGGTATTCAGAAGGGCAACGTGTATGCGTCTGTGTGCCTAAGCCACAATGGCGCTGATCGAGGTAGGGGCTTTAATTTATTTAAATGCTTATCACGAAAGGCTTAAATGTTATTTTGCTTGTTGTGGCGGCGGTTTAAAGCGGCTTAAAAAGAATGCAATGCACGAACGCACAGTGGTACAAAATTGAAGGAAAGGGGTCAGGACAAACAGGAGTAGGTTGTTTGTCGCCTGTACAACGAATTCCCTTTTACCTTTGCTTATTTACTTTTGTTATTTCTCCTTTTATTTTTATTTTCAGATTGGTCTTCCGGTTGGGTCAGTCGAAATGTATTGCTTAATTAAACGCAGCCAAGATGGAAGGCAGCTGAGCACCACAAGGCAAGACCAGTGCAAATTGGACAGGAAAGACAACATCAGGAGCGGGAGCGGGCAGCAGGCAGTCCGGTGCCCCAAATGCCAACCGCAACAAGACAAAATCAACAAGCACATGCGGCAAGGGTCGACGGGCCATCGGGCAGCAGCAAGGGGCAGCCAACTGCCAACTGCCTGTTCAATTAATTATTCAAGTGAAAATTTTCATATCCTGCGATACATACAAAATAAGTCAGGTCCTTGCTGCTGGCATGGCCCGCAATTCGACAGCTGTTGACCTTACCTCAAATGACTGCCCCAAAATGGCCTGGTGGGCATGTTTTATGGCGGGCGGGATTGCGGGGGGAGGTAGGTGTTGCGCCTTGTTTGCTGTGGTAAATTTATGGTTGCAAATTGTTTTGCACCCGGCAACAGGCCAAAAAGGTTAACACGCGGCGAATGAGTAACATATTTTGAGCCTCGTTGAAAAGTCAACATTTGCCAAAAGCAGCAGCAGCAGTAGCTGAACAACTCGCTGTTTCACTCAGAGCTCATTCTGAGCCTGGTCAATGGTTGCCATTTGCCTTGGATGCTACTTTGCATGCGCAGCGGGTCAGGCATAAGACAGAGGCAGAGGCAGAGACAGAGGCTGGGTCGGTTTGGTCGTGGAAAAGGTTCAAGGCGCTCATACGTTGTTTTTGTTGTTGTTGATGTTGTTGTTGATGATGATTGTAATCCGGTTTGTAAGTTATGTGCTGCTTAATTGAGTTCACATGCACATGACCTGAATTCTTGATAGCCAGGCTCAGCCCCAGGATGCGCAAGGATACTAAAAATTCAGCTAAAACCTAAACCTTTGCCCATATTCAAGCTTAAATGTGTGGCGGGAGCGCGCCAGGTGTGCTGACTGCTGATGAGCTTTAGCACAAATACAACCGCCTACCCACACACACACACACACACGAAGGCAGACACATACATATATGTAATAGTGAACACGTGCTGGCTGCCATTTGGCGCGCAGCAGGGGCGGAGGAGCGACTACATCGGCGATGCTTAACCTAAAAGTTGATTTCACTTGTGCTTTATCTTTGGCTTTGCTCTTATTATGCAATTCTTTAGTTTACGTGTGTGTGTGTGTGTGTGTGTGTGAATGTGTGTGTGTGCATGGGGGTTGGAAAAACAATCTCTTAATTTTCGTAAATCTGCACCTCATAATTTATTTTAATTGCCCCCAAAGACCCGGGCTCAGACTTGGCTTGCAACGCTTTGATGCTGGCATAAAAAATGACCCCGGACCAAAGCAATTTATGATAGCTAGAGTCCTGGCCACATGGCTCTAGCCATTGTTTATGTTGTCTAGCCATAGAATTTACGTGAGTTTTTCCAAAAATTTAGACATCCTGCCTTGCACAGGCAATTCAAACTTACCAAATGCACTGCGAACTTTTGCTGGCAAAATGCTGTAATGCGGGGCGAGGTTTGAAAAACTAATGAAACTAATTTAGTGCACAGCTCAAAATCTAAATAGGGACGCTGGCTTCAAATCATTTAGCCGCAAAGCCCGCAAAAAGACAAAGCCCGAACGACCGCAGGATACGGGTAAAAAATTGAACATATAAAAATATGTAAATATGCACCTGCTGCTGATCCTTCCAGCTGTGGAACCTTGGGCTGCCGCTCCTGCTAACCAAAATACACTCCAACTTTTGTAAAGCACACACATATGAGTAGCTGTATCTGCGTGTGTGTGTGTGTGTGTGTGTGTGTGTGTGTGTGTGTGTGTGTGGGTGTGGGCGTGGCCGCAACAATGTTGTAGAAGTTTTTAGCCCGAGAAACTGTTGCTATTCTGCCAGGCAGCTGCTGGAACGAGCGCGCGCTCCGAAGCCCTGCAACATTTGACAAATGCCGGCAAAACACAGCACACAGCTCAGCATGTCCTAAAGGGGGAGCAGAGGTGGGGCGGGGGTTTAGTTGCTGACTGCGATGCCCTGGAGGCTTTTCCATGAGGCTTTTAATAGTTTGATGTATGAGTCGCATATATGGCAGCCGCACATATGTAAATTTCACAAGGTCTTTGAGCGCGTGAAGGGTGGAAACTGGATGGGGCCTTGTCAGAAATGCCGCCACTAAGCCTTTTTATTACGCATTTGTGTGGTGTGCATGTGAGTGTGCTGGAAAATTAACACAAATGTATTTAGTTTTGCCCGAAAATGTTGGCCAAACTAATAGTCTGCTGGCGAAAGGGTTTGACTGGCGCACTTTTAAAGGTGCCTAATGGCTGGCGATGTGGTTTACATGTGTGTGTGTGTGTGTGTGCGTGTTTTCCCGTCTGTGTGTGAGTAATAGCTTTAGAGCCGCAACTTTTAAGCTAATTTCATGTGAGTTGTGTTTTAAAGCCATATAAAATTCCAGCGTTTCCCTTGCCACCAACAAAAATGCAACAATTCGCTTTGTTTGGGCTTTGCTTTTTCTTGCGTTTTCTCACATTTTCCCACAGTTTTTCGCTTGGTCTCGTGTCTGTGCGCACAAATAATGAGCGCAAGTTCAAAGCTAACATAAATAAAATTGTTAACATTTTGCGCTGTGCCACGCCCATACGTGAGTCGCATACACGCCTCAACAATTGAATTCGCTTGAAAAAAGGCAGATATGCAAAATAATGATGAGTTTAGAAGACGGATCAATATCCTGTAAAATACGAAAACTGTTTAAAAATACTTTATGAAAAGCATAAACTAAATGGAAATTAATGTTTGAAGAAAAAAATAGTTAAAACTGAATTTGATGGAGCAACACGCTGGGTAGTAGAATATTTCCAACAATATTTTGAATATTGGGATATTGTGGACATAAAAATAGTTTATTTTAGATTACATATCTGATTGTGGAGGATGCTATTTTTACAGGGTATACCCATAGGAATATAAATAAAATAAAAGAGAAGCTGAACTGCGATGAGCTGAGCTGAGCTAAGAACGAGCTGAGCAAAAACTTTTTCCTTTTCGCTGACGCTGGCGCGCTGCAAATGGAATTCGCCGTTTGATGTGCTCACGTTTTATTTTATTTTTTTGGCCCGACTTTCACTTGGGCGTCGCCTTGTGCAATTGTTTGAATACTTTTCCAGCGCATTAAATTAGTTTCGTTTGAGTTAACGTGCCGAGCGATACAGACGGACAGACGAACAGACAGTGCGACAGACAAGCTGGCAGACAACAAGCCACATGCTTGCTCATAGAAACAGTACGGAACAGAGCGAAAGATACATACAACTTATAATCATGTCAGTCAAAGGCAACAACAATTTTTGGCTAACAAGAAAATGTAACACATACACACACATAGATATACACTTACAAGTAGAAAGGATGTTGTCTGTGCTGACTGTCAAAAGAAAGTTTTGTGCTGCCAGACAGACCTCCCCCAAAGGCAAGCAATCGCGGCCAAAATGAACAAGCCAGAGCAATTGACTTTAATATCAGGCCAAGCACAGCTTGCTCGATAAAACTGTCGCAAAGTATCCAAAATTGAGGCAATATCAGGCAATGCCTTAGTGCCACGCCAAACAATAAACGTCAAAATGCTCAATAGCACAGCTAGGACATCGTCGTCTTGTTGCTGGTCACAGTCAAGCTGCAACTAAGTACAAAAGGCAGCTGCTCAGCTGGCTGTCATTGAGTTTATAATTGCATGCAGACATGCATTTAACGCTGCCCGGCATTCACCTTAACTGGCTACGAAGAAGTGTCCGTAAGCTGATTTAATTTCGGCATGCTACAAGATGTGTGAGATAGAAGTCTTCACTTGGTTCGCATTTATTTATATTTGTTTTTTTTTTTTGTTTGTTTTTATTGACACAACTCTAATTGAAGTACCGGAGGAGCTGCCTGGGGGTTGTGCACAACCCTTACGGATACACCAGAAAATTATACAATTTCATAATACGCAACGATGATTGAGAGATCGCTTGTTGAAGATACCAAGCAGCAGAAGAGCACCCTTTGCGACTTGCCACGCGGCTTTTGTGGTTGTGGTTGCTGCCACAATAAGCGGGGTGGGGACTGGAGTAAGATGGTTGTGAGTAGTGAGGGAGGCGGCTGCTGAGTAATTTCATAACTTCATTTGCATGCAGTTTGTTATGACAATGCAAATGGCAAAAACAAAAATTAAGCGCAATTTCTATTTATGCTTTTTTAAAAGACGTGGGGTATGAGGGCGCGCGCAGATGGGGGACTGATCCTCTCTCATGACAACGACGCATGTCAACATGAAATAAATCACTAAACGCTGTGACAGTGTCAAATGTCAGGCAAGTCGAGCGGCCGGACCGTCTGCTGTTGTCTCGACTCAATGCAACGCCACTTGCCGTGCGACACAGGCGCACAGGAGGCAGTCGGTAGTCGGCAGTTGGCAGCTGGCGGCAGAGAGGGGGCAGCAGGAAAAAGGCAGGAGGACAATGACCGTTCCCGCTGCTGCGTCACTTCATTGTTGACATTTAACGTGTTCGTGTTTGGCGTGACAAGTGACATGCTGTGCGCGACCTGACGGCGGGCGCGACCAACTGTTGAGGTTGAGGGTGGAGTGCAGGTTGAGTTTGGTAAAGCCGCCGAAAAGGGTTGAGTGCGCGGAAAAGTTGAGTAGAGCACAAAAACCCGTAGCCGTGCACAAAAGGTAGCGTATAATTGCATAAATATGCAAATTAGTGAATGTGTCAGAGTGTGTGTATGTGTATGTGTGTGTAAAAAGGGTGCGCCAGCTTGACGCATTGTCGCCCCAATGTCAACGAGTGTCGCCGGTGTCGTTGTCACACACGCACAGGATGTGCAAGGCGCTCGAGCAAAAATCTATAGCATACTTTGCAGCGCGCCCCACTACCTGCCTTCCGTCAGTCTATCTGTCTGTCCGACTGACTGCATGCCCACCCTCACACCTGCGCAGCTGCTCAACTGTTTCGCCTGCATTTGCATTGGCATATCAATGCGCAAAATGGCAAAGTGGAAGTCCTTGCAGCCGTTGGCATTTTGCATGCACGGAAATGTGTCTAATTTCAATACAAAGTAACTTTGACAACGAGCTGCCTGGCACAAGGCGTGACACAAGAGGGCAGGGGGCAGAGACAAAAGCTGCACTTGCCTGTGTGCAATTGCACTAACAAGCACACACATACACTCGCATGCGCACGCATATGTGCAGCTTCCAAGCCAATGCACAGCATTTGCATTAAACATTTCATTTCGGTTGTCTTTTCACTGCGATGCAGAAAGTATATCCGTCTTACAGTATTTTTATATACCCTATATCTATTGGAAATGTTTGATAAGAAAATAAATATAAAGAATTAGATATCAAAGATATAAATTGTGCTTAGCAAAATGAAAGTAAAATTTGGAACGGTTGATCTTGTTTACCAAAAACATATCAAATTTGTTTTAAGTTATTTCTTCTTTTAGTTATAGGTTTTTGATTGAAAGTAGCTGTTTGTTAGGATAGCTGTTGGCGTTTTTTAATATTCGGCCTTTTCTATATATTAATTGAACTTTGGTTACGGAGTATTTACTCGTCGAGAGTGCATTCACCCGACTTGAGCTCCTGTGCATATTTTCATACGCCGCCTCGTTGAAAATCAACAAAATGTTATTTATTGAAAATTGTTATGGACTTGTGCCGCAGCCAAGAATCTTAATTTGGCTCAAAGTTGCGCCACGTATTTTCTTTACAATTTTGAGGGGAATTTCTTTTTGGCGCATTATGACAAAATGTGCATTTAAGTGCAACATTTATGTAAAATGTGCGTCTGGCAAGTTTCGTCTAGTGGCGGCGCTTTAAAATATGCACCAAAGAGAGCCCAACCCACACCAAAGATGCCTTCGCCCTCAACATCTTCATGAGAAGACGTTGAATAAGCGACCAAGTTGGTGACGAGCATTTTGTAAGCGCCGATTGCAAGGGGTGTGTGGGGAACGTGGTTGGGTGTATGCCATTTGCTTTGGCTGGCAACGAAAAAGTTCAGAAATTAAGTTTGCTGACAAACGTTTGTACAGCACGCCAAAGGAGTGGGTAGGGTGTGGGGGATGTTGCTGGTAACTTTGCCAAGACATTTCTAAACTTAAATAAGCGCAAGTTTGGCGCACCCAGTTGCCAGTTGCCGCCTGCCACATGTGCGACTCCGTGCAACTTTTCTAATGCAATTAATTTCTGCACTCAACAACGAGCAGGACGAACACAGGACCTGGAGCAGCAGCAGCAGGAGCAGTACGAGCACCAGCAGGAGGACTTGGTTTAAGACTGGGACTAGGACGAGGCCAAAGTTTTCAAGCCTGCAACTTGGTGGCGGCGTTTTGTTTTTCGCACTTGCAACTTGGGAATGCACAAATTAGTGTGGCAGCATGTGGCCACGGCTTGTCCCTGGCCTGGTGGATGGCAGCTCGGTGCCAGGCTTTTGGCAATAATGCATGTCATACTTGTAATGGCAGAGCAGGGCCTGCACTTTACCATTATTTCGGCTTGCCGTAAATTTGTCACACGCACAAATTGTTGCAGCCACGCCCACACCCACGTCCACATATTTGATGTAATTTAAATTTTTAATTAAGCACACAAATTGTTTTCGGCGGTTTTGCAAATCTCTGACAGATTTGTGTTGTCAGCGTTGGCATAAAACAAAATGATAATGAAAACGTTTAAATATTTACCACAATTTGTAACAACACACACAATACACACACACAACAACAATAACAGCATAAAGTTTAAACAGAAAGATGAGTGAGAGCAACACACGTATACATAAAATTAGATACACACATAGAGTACATACATAAACCAAAGTTAAGGTTAGCTTTTAGGTTAGTTTTGTTAAACGAAAAAATAAACAAAAAAATATGCTTGTTAGTATAAATGATACGTGTACGATGACGTGTTCTTCAAGTGCAGATAAATACATTGATGAAACATCTAGCGGTAGAGTTGGAAGATAAATTATTTGGTTATTGTTGACATACCTGAAAAGATAGGAAAAATATTTTGTGAGTTAGATTAGATTGATAAATAAAAAATATTGAAAAATATGGCGTACATGCTAAGATATGGTTTTAAAAAGAAAAGTGTCAGATGAAGGCTTCATAAAGATGAAGTTGAAGGCTTTCTTATAAGTAAATAAAGCGCTAGAGGAGTTTGTCCATATTTCCAGTCTTTAGCTGTCTGACATCAAGTGATATCAACAAATGCTATCTCTGGTATTTGCTTAAAATTATAAAACAAAACTTGTACATGCCACAAAATGTGGTTATTAAACGAAAAATAAGCAAATCAGGACAACAAGTGCATGTTGCACGCAAGAGTGGGCTATGTGTGGGTAGGTTTATGGGTAATAGCAAGAGTTAGGGTAGGCCGCAGCGGCTATATGCGGGCTGGGCTTGACATATGTATGAGCAGCTGTTCAGCTGACTGATCTCGGCTAGACGATAATATTTGCCTTGCATTTCACAGTATAATTTAAATTTACCCGCCTTTTTATTTAATTTTTTTTTTGGTTGAATATTGTTGAAAATGTTGTTGCATGTGTTGCCAGTGTGTGTGTGTGTGAGTGTGTGTCTATGTCTGTCTGCTTTTTGTTTGGTTTGCGGCTTGTGTGGCAGCATTTATATCATTTTTGCACAGTGTCGCGTGTGGGTGTGGCAAGGGGTCGGGGCTGGGGTTATGACTACGGGTTCAGGAAATGCGCTCCCGGCGATACAATTTCAGTTTCAATTCATGAATGTTAATATTTATGTTTTGATTTCAAACAACGCCACCTCTGCAATATTAATGAAATACAAACAAAATGTTAGCGCGCGGCACAAATACGCTCATATACACACATACACACTGAGACACACACACACATTCACAAATGCAAGCAAACACAGACATAGTTGATATGCAAATAAAGCTGACTGCGAGGCAAACGAAGAAACGCAAAATGAAGCACCTGGCCGAAAAGAAGCCCCAAAAAATCAAACAGAAATTGAGTGAGCAATATAAGCAGAGAGAAAAGAGAGTGTATAAGAGAGAAAGAGAGAGTGAGAGAATAAGAAAGACGGAGCTGGCATTAGAGTGTGGGCGCACCGGCAAGGCAATGTGAAGTTCTTTGTCAATTTGCAAGAGCTTAGAAGTGTGTAGCTAAGTAAAAGATGCCGAAAAAATATATGCAAACAGGCACACACACACATACACATACACGCAGACCAACACAAGTGGAAGTTTTTTGTTGTGCCAAAATTTATGCAAAGTCTATGGAAAGTCGCTTTGCGTTAAAGATAATCAAAATGCCGCGACTCGCGCTCGAAAGTATGCAACGCATTTTGGTGGTTGAATACGGTTTCGAGCGGTTTATTGCCAAAGCTTTTGCTTGCTTCGCGGCAAAACAAATAGATATTTTATTTCAAAGATTAACGCTTTTCAACGCTCGTACGACTGTCTGACTGTCTGACCAATTCACAAGCTGCTTTATAAAAATGCAAAAAATAAGAACGCCCTCTCATACAATTTCAATTCGGTTTGTTGCACTTTGTAGCCCCGGCTGAAGGGGCAACAGCTGCCATGTGCCACACCTAAGCCGGCAAGTTCTGTGTGTGTGCGTGTGCGCTTGTGTACCCGCAAAGCCAGACAGACAGAGAGACAGTCAGGCAGACAGGCAAATTTAGCTGCAGGCTAAGCAAATGACAAAGCGTCGACGACGGCGTCGGCATCGGAAGCTGCTTGTCCTGGCAGCCGTTGCCCGTGTCGCGTCTTGCGCCCGCAACGACGGCAAAAAGTAAAAGTGGCGGCAACACCGCGTGCGACAGTGAGGCGCAGCCAGCCAGCCGCCTCGCACGTTTTATTGATTTTCCTTTTAACGTGAGCGCCAGTTGCACATGCGTCGAGCAGCACCCATTGCTGCCGTCGTTACAGCTGCTGCTGCTGCTGCTGCTCTTAATGCTGCTGCTGCCTCTTTTTGTTGCTGGCGTATTTCCGGCGATTAAGGCGACCGTTGCGCCGTTTGTTTGTAAATTATTTAATGTTGCGCTTAAATTTTCCGGCCCAGGCATCGTTTAGTTGGGGGCTTGCAACAGTTTTTGGCGAGAGTCTTTGAACTTTTGTGTGTCTGGGACTGGACTGTCGAGCTTTCGGTTTCATTTTTCGCATTTCGCATTTACGCTGGCCATGTCCTTTGCTGGTGTCCTTTTACAGCTGCTGCTACTGCTGGCTCTCGCTTATGTCTTTTGTTGTTACATGGATTTGCTGCTTCCTTTTGCTGCTACTGCTGCTGGTGCTACGTCCTCGAGTGGTATTTAACATTATCTGCTTGAGTACATGTTGCGGTATTTGCAGCAGACAACAGGCAGTGCCCAACCACAGCGCAGCACAGGACAACAAGGACAACAAGGACACACACACACACACACACACACACACACTCACCACACCACACTCAGCCCCCAATTGGGTTATGCTCGTGTTTTCTTTCTTTCGAGCTGCCATTTTTTTCATGTCTGCGTTTCCGTTTACAACAACATCGTTGCCGCCGCTTCTGTTGATGTTGTTGTTGTTGTTCCCGTTGTCGCCATCTTTTTTGCTTGAGCGCTGCAAGCCGCTTATCTTTGGTTATGTTTTCCTACATTTTTGTTCATTGTTTGCTTTTGATTTGATTGTTGGCAGTGCTTTGGTTCAGCTAGAGCTAGAGCTATGTGCTCCCTGCTAACTTTTAACGAAATGTCTACAAAGGATCAAGCATTATGTGCGCCCCATCTCCCTCTCTTACAGCTCTAATTCCGACTGGATGTGCGTATGCGATTGTCTGGCTTGTCAGAATCACAACTCTGCGCTTGAGGATTTTCCTTGGCATTCGCCTTGGCATTCCTCAGCATCATTTTCCGTTTGACTAAATGCACTCAAACTGCCAACCTTCCATGTCCCACGTCCGATGCGACGCGACGGCAGCATTAAAAGCTAATTAATTATCGAGCTCAGCTAGTCAGTGCGGCAGTTAGTCAGCGCTTCAGGATGTCTTGTGATTTATCTATTTACTCTTGCTGTTGTTGTTCTTGTTGTCCTCGATGTTGTTGTTGTTGTTGTTGCTGCTCTTGCTGTTCGTCCTGGCCAGCAACAGTTTGCAGCACGCTGATTGAAAAGTCTGCGCTCAGATTTGCTGTCAAAGTATCCGTTTCAATAAAACATAATTTATGCTACAAGCCGTCGACGCATCGCTGCACAACACTTGACACCTCAGCGACGCTTGGGGGTGTGTTAGATAGAGTGTGCGGGCTTCGTATTGGACCGTACACAATAAATCTTCTTCGGTTTCATTTAAAATGCAGACAGATTGCTGGCATATTTGATATCAAAGCAAGTAGAGTGCACTGCACAACAGACATGAAAAAAAAAATCAAAATAAAATAAAATACAAGCAAAAATTGAATGCAACTTTAAACTGTTTAACTGCAAAGTCGCAGAATTGCAGGTCACGCAATTATGATTTGCCATGCCTTTGTTAAATAATATGATTAGGGGCAGAAATGAATTAAACTTGTTAAGACATAGTCGATTTTCTGGCAGTTGCAGCTTGCTTAAAACGTTTCTTAAGAATACAATTTAGAAAAAGTTTCATGGTTCATTAGAACACGTTTTAAATATGAAATTCATTTATAGGAACTGAGCAGAATAATATACGTAAAGAGAAATTGAGAAATTCTGTTTTAAAAAAATTATTGTCAAATGAGAGAATTTATAAAAAACCATACATATTATTTTCATAAGTATAACCCATATTAACTGTGACTTTCTTATTTTTTTTTGTCTGTATTGTTTTTATTTTATTCTGGTTCCTTGTTTCTTCAGAACTGATTTAGATTCCTTACGGAGTTTTCAAATACGCTTGCAATTGCAATAATATTGTTATTGTACATTAATTATTATGTATGTTTTTATAGCTTAACAGTTACAGTGGATTTATTGAATATTTCAACACGGTTCATGCACAAAACGGAAAACTGCCTCTTGCAACACGCAACTGAAAATGCATTTTAAATAAATTTTACAAGTTTTTATTGGGGCTTAAGTATTTTTTTTTTTTTTTTTTTGGCGCAAAATGAGTGAAAAAGTAAATGTTAACGTTATGTGTCAGCAGCTTAAACAATTTTAGATACTTTTCCGGCCAAGCTTGTTGGTTATTTAGTGCATTGTTGTTCAGTTCGGTTTGGTTTGGCTTTTGTGTTTTTATTGCTTTATTTGCAGTCGCATAACAAAAGCATAAAAACAGCAACGAGAAAAAGAAGAACAGCCACATTTTCATGTCAATTGTCAATAAGCTGCAAATGAAATGAAAATATTATTTCTTGCTGTAGTATTGTTCCAGTTCGTCGCAAAACATTTTCACTTCCGCAGCTTGGAATACTTTACGGGTTCCTGTGTGCTCTTCCTCTTTTCATTTCTTTATTTTTTCTGCGTTTTACGACATTGAAGACAAAAGTTGCGTCGTGTTGGAATTTATGCATATTTTATGTTTTGCCAAAAGAAAAAGTCACGTAACACGCATACGACATGTGTGACGACAACAATGTCGAACTTGTCAAGCGCGTCTAAGTGAAAGGTGTAACGCCGGCTGCGACGCGAACAGCGCACATCAAGTGCGTGCGCAAATATCAACAATAAATTTTTCGAGAGGCATTTAGTGAGCAGCAAAGCTGATGAAAGTTGTTTGCAGCCGCCGTTTCTGCTGTTGTTATTGCTGTTGTTGTTGTTGTCGGTATCTTAGTTTAAATAAAAATCAAAACACGCCACACTTGAAGCTCAAGACAAACACTTCATTTAAACCTGAACAGAAAAGGAGTTATAAAAAACACTTGACGCACTCAAGTGCCAGACAGCGGCTATAAGAGAGTTGGCGTTGATGCTGTTGTAGCCGCTTGATGCTGCTGCTGCTGCTGATGTTGCTTCATGCGCCATTTGGCAGAGAACAACAGCAACAACACTCACACTAGCGACTGGCAACTGCTCTTGAGCCGCACATGTTCTAGACGCGCGCCCAAACCCGAAACTCAATGCCCCAAACCCAACCTGAGACCAAACCCTGTTCCAGTTGCTGCTGCTGCTGCTGCTTGCTGCTCTTAGCCATTCATATTGCGTTTCTCTGGGTTCTTCGCACTAATGAAGTCTCAAAGGCGCGATTAAAAATGTAACTTGTGCACAAGAAAAACTACGCAGGGCGCAGACAAAGCTGAGTTTACTCCACAGCCACATGCAAAGCGCAGATAAAAAGCAAATATGCCGAGGGACAGCCCAGAGCACAGCATAGCTCGTTGGCGTTGATGCGCTGCCAAAGTGCTGCTTCAACACTTTCAAAACTAAGAGGGGGAGCTGGGAGCCGGGAGGTGGCAGTGGGCGGTGGGAGCGGGAACTATGAGCGGGAGCTATGGTAGCATGCACAGACGGCCACAAGTACATGGAAGCTAGCTGGGGATTGGACTAGCTGGGGTGCTTGCTTGGCGTTGGGATAGCCGCTAGCTGGCGAAGTCAGTTCCACATCCAACCGAAGGCGAACAACTTCAAATGAAGTAAGAGACAAAAAGCTGTAGCACATTTATCACAAAGTCAGCCAGCAGTCCGCAGTCGGTAGTCGGCAGCCGGCAGTCAGCAGTCAAGGCAGGAGCTGTAGCTGCTGCAGGAGCCTGGCTTGGGTCTGATTGGAAGTTTGTTTTGCTGTTGGGTGCTTAGCGGTCGCCAGATTGGCAGCAGTTGGCCGTTTGTTGCGGGTGTTGGGTGGGTGGCTCCTGCTGTCTGGCTGTCATGTGCGATTGCTTTGTAGTTGTTGTTGTTTTATATAGATTGCGCGCACGAGACGCATGACATTGAAAAATTTATTGCACGCTTGTGAGTTGCAAGCTGAACTGCTCGGTTCGGTTTTGCGTTGGGCTTGGGTTAGGGGTTGGGCTTGGGCTTGGGCTTGGGTGGGTTGTAAACGTAGAGGGTTGTTCAATGCCTAGGGGTTGTGTCAATGTCACCGTAAGCCCAAAACACTCGCACTCCAAGCACACTTGCTGCCACCTTCACTCTTTAGCTCTGGTGCTAGCTCTGGTCTAGTCTGCTTTCGTTCCACGTTTCATTTAACACCTCAACAGTAGCCATTGGCCAACGCTAGATGGCGCTACAGCTGTGCAGCTCTGTAGCTTTTGAGTGGGTTCAGGCACTTGGCTGTCATTTGAAATGCAATTAAAAAGCATTTTGAGCACTCGGTCGACTTGACATTCGCGTGATAAATGAGCCCAGCGTCCAATGAGTCGTTTAATGCTGCCAGTTGCTTTCGTCTGGGTTTTCCTTTTTTAAGCGTTTTGAATTTCACTTTTTTCATGCTCTATCACTATGAATATTTTTGCCCAGTAAGGACAGGCGTCCGTCTGTCTTTCTTTAATGAATTTTTATATCTTATATATGTATATGGAAATCCGTGGAAAATCGTTTTTCTCTATCCAATGTGATAACAGCATTTCGGTGCCATATGTCCACAAGGGTATTTAATCTTCGGCACGCCGATTTAACTGATATTTCTGCTTTTTGTTGTGATGCTGCTCGCAAATTAAATGCTGTTTTTTATTATGGGAAATACATTGCCTGGCGAATTCGCAATCCTTTCGCAGCCTCTCACATATAGATATTTCACGCGCCAACGCAATTTGAAAGCGAAATTCCAGGCCAGCAGCCCTTGTGAAACAATTCCCTCACCCTGGCGCCCACAGCCCAGGCCAGACCTACAGCTCTGGCTCTTTTGGTTGCCTTGTCTATTCGGCATTTAAATGTTTTACGGTGTCGTTTCAGTCTGTTTCTGTTGGCAGCCACTGTTGTCTGTTGTTTGCGCCTCTTGAGTGTGTTTTAATTGCGTTTGTATTACACGCATACTCTCACACCTTACACACCCACACACAGCCACGCACATAGCAATGGAAATTTAAAGCCCTTTTTCACCAACCCCTTTAACACCCTGACAGCTCGTTTCACCCCTCACCATCCCCTGCAAAGTCTTTCTGCAAAGTTTATTATATTTCATTTGCCTGATTTTTCTGGCTGTGCTGCGCTTTTGCTTGGCTGTTGCCTTTTGCTAAATTAACTTAATTGTTTTTGCATGAAATTAATTTCGGCGCATAAATTTCACCTTCGGCCATTCAATGCCCCCGCACCCCATCACCATCTACATCCAGCCTCTTGGCTGTCAGCTTTAAGTGTGAATTGCGACGCCCGGTCGCTTGCTTCGCATAATTTACGCATTTTTGTAGCCACTTAAGTCGCCAGGCAATTAATTATGTGCCACTGTGTAAATATTTAAATGCTGAAATTAATGAAAAATACTCGTAGAATTCTTAAATTGCAAATGCCTAAGACGCAGCATAAATATTGTCTTTGCCACTGTCCATGGTTTTATAATAATGAGTTCATTTATATGCCGCATTGGGAGAAACTACCATTGCATTTGCCTGCGGACAACGCAGAGAGAGAGAGAGAGAAAGAGAGACAGAGTCAGAAAGAGGGAGCTGCATTTCATTTGTCCTGACAGTTACTTAATCCCTAAAATGTGGTTGCGTACTTTTTGCCTGAGTTGCCGAAAGGCATGCTTTATTTGATTTTAATTATGATTGAACTAAAAGAGTATCTTATAGTCTAGCAACAGATAGAGCAGTTAGTACTTAAGCCACTGCTAATTTGCATGCATTTCAAACTAAAGTGAGTGCGTGAGCAAGAGGCCCATAAGCCGCATAGCTTGAGCCAAATCTGCTTAGATCTATAAGCCGCTTATGGCACTCATGCGAATACGAATACCCCCGCATGCCGCCGCATGGCGCATATTTTGCATTTAAAATTTCACATTTCACGACATGCACAACAATCAGCATAATTTCAGTTTATGTTAAAGCCAAAAAAAGGGCGGCGAATATGCAAAGAACTTGAATGCTTTTCAATTTATTTGCTGCTTAGCTGCTGATGACATAAAGCGCCCAAGGAGCACACGACTAAATAAAAAAGTATTTTTAAAATCAAGCACATATGCACAGGGGTAGAACTGTATGGACATACATATGTACAAATGAATGGGCGCCAAAAACCTGCGCTTTTAGGCAAGTTAACATGGATTTAAAAGGTTTTGGCTGTCAAATACACACATAAAACCAAATTTAAAATGTGGCTATACGGCTGATAATGAACCAGTACACTTTACTTTGTGTGCCGAATTTTGTATGCCCTTACAAGGACATAAACGCGTTGCGGTATCCAAGTATCCAAAAGTCTGGCAATAACTAGACAATGTTTATATCTTAGCAGCTAGTAAAGAAGGGGAGATTAAGGTACATAATTTGCAACTTAACTAAATTTGAAATTTCTCAAGGTCTTCAGCTTTTATTAGCGTTATTAAAATATATTATTTGCTTGGGATGACACAGCTAATTAATTATAATTAACATCAATAAAACACTAAAAGGAATCTTTTTACTTTCCATTTCTCGACCTATTGTTCTATAACGAATAGACATATAGTGATCAAATCCGATTGACTCCGTCAACTATATATATATATATTGCCTGTAAAGTTAAACAGTTAGTTTCCATAGCCAGACAACCAGACAGATTCGGATATACCTTAAAGGTTTAGTTGATTGTATAAATAAAATATATTCGTCAAATTAGTATATAGAAGAGTATGAGAATAGAAAGAACCGTAAAAATGATCAGCCGAACTTAGGCACGCATGATTAAAATTTGTAAAAGAAAATATTCATATACATATATCCTTATAGAAAGAAGTCTTTATACAAATTTATGTGTTATGTGTCTTCGCTTATAAAGAAATATGTTTATCATCCACTTTGCTTGCCTAGCTCTCCCGCCCCTTCAGCCAGCATCGTGACACTTATTGTCTGCTGCCAAAGCTGGTTTTTTGTGCGCCGTTTAGTAAATTTTCATTTTCTAAATGAAATTTCAGCGTTCAAGCCTGCTGCCACATCACCCTCTCTAAAAGAGCTTCTCTCTAGTTTATCTTAATTTTTTTTTTGCTGTTGTCTGCACATGTCCCTGGCAGCTGTTAGACAACACACACACACACACGCGCGATACAGCTGACAAAGGCAGTTTAATTTCATTTCAATCATGCTAAAAGCAAAACATAATAATTTATATAACTGTCAGGGGCATCAGCAGTAGAAGCAACAACAACGATAACAACAACATCAACAAGAGCCCAGAGTGTAAATTAATAAAGCTTCGCACAGTAGGCTTCAATAAGCATATAAATCAGTTGCTGCTCTACGAGATTTGTAGCCAAGTTTAATGCACTCGAGCTCTTAACAAGTTTAAGCCTTCTGCCGCACACATATGTTTATGTATGTGAGATGCCAGGTTTTTGCTATTGATGAAGCAAAAAAAAAATAATAAAAAATGTTCAGTGCTGACTCTTTCTGAATTATTAATGAAGGCTGTGCAGCATATAGTGTGAACTCACATGCTGCAACACAACTTAAACCCAACTCATTGTTGCTTGTGTGCTTGAAATTTGACACAGGGGATCCGTGGCAAAATGGCCGCCAGCCGGTTGCCATATTTTTAAGCACATAATAGCTCACGCAGACATTCAACGCGCTGCGCCTTTAATCTGACCTTGAGCCAGCTTCGCCTTGTGGCAAGAGGCAGCGTCATTTTCAATTATGTTAATGCTGTCTGTGCGTCATTTTGCTGCAGCAACTTTGTTGTGCATTTGACTGCCAACAATTTGGCACTTCATAACAGGCCACACCAACACATACACCCACAGACACGCCCACGGTTTTAATTAAATTAACACAACAAACCGCACACACACACACACGCACACACACACAGCGCTTGAGCTGCAAGGCAAAGTAAGCAAATTTTTTTATTTAAATTTTTTGCGCGGCCGTGTCTGATTTTTATATAATTGCATATTATTGTTGTTGTTGTTGCTACTGCTGTTGCTGGTGTTGTTGCTGCAATTTCCTGGCCTGGCCAGAGCCTGCTGTGTGCATTAAAAAGCCACTTTGCGGCTTCCTGTGAACACCGCCCCTTGGCGTGCCGACATGCCTGTGTGTAAATTTGTGGGCAACAGCAGCAGCAGCAGCAGTGTGGGCGGGGCGGCACTTTAATCGTTGGTTGGCTTTAAAGCGCAGGTAAGCAACTACTGCCAGCAGTAGAAGCAGTTCTTAATGCGCACATAACTACAAGTGCATAGGCATAAAAGCCAACGTGGATTCGGGCATGGGTTCAGGCTTGCGTTCGGGCTTTATGCCAGTCAAGTCGCAGCTTATCTAATCCTTTACAGCAACTCTGTTGTTGTGCTTGTGTACCTGAGTACCGAGCGGCGGGTTGGTCTGGGGCCAGTTGCTGGTCGCTTTTATGAGGCATCGTAAAAACTTTTGTGGCTAGCAACGGACGGCAAAGCCGAACGTGCGCCTAGAAATATGCTTTGCATACAATTTTAATGCCAATGCCAGAATACGGCCGAAAAAGCCAAAGTTGAGTTTATATTGTCGACGCTTTTATTGATATCGTAAAATTGCGACGACCAACACGAAACTGTCGCTATCCTACCGCCGCGCTCCCACCCCCCTGCCCATACTGCTGCCACACAATTTGCATAGTAAATTTATGAGACAATTACTGAGCATTTTTGATTTAATGACAATTATTGTCATAATTTTCATAAAATTGCCTGCCGTGCGCTCTTTTTTCGCTGACTTTCCCCCAACTCCTTACAGGCTCTGTTTTGCTTAGCTAATGCCATGCTTTTTACACACACACACACACACACACAAAAGGAAAAAGAAATGCGAGTGGAGAAAAACAAAAACGAAGCAAAGTTGGATATTTATGCGTTTTCGTGGCTCATGAATTTCGGAGCATACTTCACTCAGCTGGCGGCCCCCAGTTTCAGCCTGAGTGTATTTTCCATATTCGCCTTTTGGGCTTTGCATGCGCTCGTAAAATGTCTGCGCCAGTTTCTGTAGTCTACTTTCTGGGGCAGCTTTAAGTGGCTGCCTTGACAGGCTTCCCTTTTTTTTGTATTTTGTTTTGGCATTTACTCAATACCTATTCTTATGTGTCTAGGTGCACTTTGGGTATATAGCGTCATGTGGCAGACATACTTAGTTATTTATATATTGGGAATACTGTAGATAATACACTATAGATAATCGTAATTTATGCTTACAGTTTCCGGGATCTGGATTTCAAAGCATATTTTATATAAACAATTAAAGTTAATTCAGTTAATTAAATAAAGGTTCAATAATTCAATAAGAATTAAAACTCAATATTAATTATTAATTATATTAATTTAATTAATCGTTTTCTTTCCTCTTTATTTCCTTCGAATTTCTTAGCTGTGGGTGTCTTTGGGTCTATCACTTGCAACTACATCTTTTATTTCTACTTCATTTGACTGCGCAGCGCTCTCATTTCAATTAACCAGTCACGCAATTTCCTTATAAAGTTGTCTGCTACGTTCGCATAAATCAACAACGCCGCAAACCTAACAACTTCTTGGACCTTGGGCGCGTTAAATAACTCATTTATTTTCTTAATATAAGTCATTATTTGATTGCCACGATATAAATCTATTGATATGTTTATTATTTTAAAGAGAATTTTATAAATATGAGTACATGTTAGACTACAAAATGTGCTTGATTTGTAAGAGAAATGAACATAGCCAGCGTTGTTTTGTGTGTCATAAATGTTTGTCAACTAAAACATAAATCATCAACTCGCATTTAAATTTTGTATTTTTAAACTCTTTGAAAATACAGTAAAAACCAAGTTGATGAAAATATCGTGAGTGTCATTCTGAAGAGTGGAATAAAATTCAAAGCTCTTGTTGAGTTTGGCCGTATGTGTGTGTGTGTGTCTGTTTACTGTTTGCGGTTATACGTTTTTGGATGAAGGTGGGTGCGGGGTGGATGCGCCCACTTGTCTGGCATCAATAACCCGACGATGCTTATAAAAATGCAAACAAATTTTGCGCGCCAGGCACACACACACACACACAGACACACCTATACCATGCAGGTGTTGTTTGTCCAGGCTTTGGGGCACTCAATTTGTCACATTTGAAATACGACGACAAACAAAACCCAACACAGAACAGCATTGCACAGCATTGAACACTGCACAACAAAACGAAATCAAATTGCATTTTTATTTACAAATGCTTTGCACTTCAGCCAGAACGCAAATGCGAAAGGCGGGCTTTGTTTTTTAGAAATAATACTGGAGGCGAGCGACTGGGTGGAGGGGTGATTGCGTTTGGGGTTGACAGCGTTCGCAAATGTGCTGCACTCAACTGCATAAAACCGTTGAAATGTTAAATATCCGAGTGAACTAAACGAACTCAAGTGTGCAGCGAATACATTTTAGAAGCTTTCCGCGTCTCAAATCAATGCGGTATGATTTCGCAGCGCCCTTCCTCGACTCGCATGTTGCGTACAAGAAAATCAACTTAGAATTGATGGGTCCTTCGTGGGCGCAGAACGAAAATTAAACATAAGAAACAAAAGCACAAAATCATAAAAAACATAAAATAAATGTAATAAAAACAAAAAAGGAACGAAACGAAAAAAGGCGAACAATGCAATTTTCGGGGCGTATGTGTAACAGGCCACAAAGGTCATAAAACCATATCAACGCCATTAAATGTACAACGGGGGGTAGACCGAAACACATACACCAAGTACTGCTCGACATGTGAGTGTGTGTGTGGGTGTTTAAACACCTATGGGCGGGGAGAGTAGAGCTGGCGCAGCTCAACAAAATGCCATAAAAAAGTGCGCTACAAAAAGTTGCTGAGAGGGTGGCATAGGTGGGGGCTGCTGAGTGAGCTACCTATGGTGTGTGGTATGGAGTGACGGTGAGAAGGGAGACTTCTGCTGCCAAATGAGATCCCGTGCGCTTGTTGGCCGTGCCCGGGCGTTTAGACAATGTAAACGCCGGATAACCGCAAAAAACTAAACAAACTGAGGCGGACTCACAGCTCATAGTAAGGCAGGGACAAGCGGGAAGGGGATGTTGCCCGTTTTCCCGGTCGGTGTGACTCAAGTGTGGGCACAGACGAATTTTTTACGATGCTGAAACGTTCCACGTGGCACAGGATGAAAAAGTAAAACACTAAAATAAAAAAACAAAAATAACAAACACGAAAGAAAATAAAAATTGTTGCGAGCTGAGAGCCAGCAGGCGGCCATGTCAGCAAATGTGGGCGCGACAATGAAATTAAGGCGAGGGCGTAAGGTGAATAGGTTGCCAGGAGAGCGGCACTAAACTAGGATGTCAGACACATTGAAGAGAGAAAGAGAGGGAGAGAGAGAGAGAGAGAGAGAGAGATAAAGATAGAGAGAGAGGGAGTGATGGAGGCAGAGCGAGGCAGTTAGTACTCTCTCTAATGTTTTAATGAATGCTAACAGGTGTTGCAGCGCCCGTCGATGATCACCGTAAGCTGCACATTATGTGCCACGCCCTCTACTTAGTTTTGGGACTGTTCAACATATTAGTGTTAAGTGTTGCGCAACGAAATGAGCATTGCTTTGCGTTACGTAACATTACGTTAACAACAATGGCCAGCAATTAGCTTTTTATACCGTTTCGCTTTGGCGTTTGCAACTCAATTAAGCACACCCCGCACACCTGCCCGAAAACTAACCAAATAGGGGAAGCATTTTGTAATGCAGCCGGCAAACAAGACCTATTTTATGAAACTCACGTGCTGCTAAATGCTAGTCAACCACAAAGTTATACATTCACTTAGGCAAAATAAGCTGCATTTACTTAGTTTTAATATCCTAGCAGCTTTATCATTTAAATGTATGTAATTTAAATGCATTGCATTAAGTTTTTCATTAAGTTGAGAAACATGCAACTGCTTAATTAAAATGTATTAGAGTGCACGACTAGCAAATTCTTAGTAATAAGTTTTTAATGCGAGTTTGTGTAGTTAGACTAATTCCTACACCATAAACTCAAATCCTTAAGGAAAATTATACCCAATACTTATAGGATTGTCCACAGTTTTAGCAAATGCATGTTGGCAAGACTTATAAAAAAAATTCCACAAGAAGCATATTTATAGGGTATCAAAGTAGTATGTTGTGCCAGCTTAGCACTGCTGTGTCAATGGCAACGCGAGTGTACATAGGCTCGTAAACAGTAAATGCCGCAATTTATGCTCCAACAAAGCATCACAAATACAAAACTCGAAAAAGCTGTCCAGTGAGGCAATATCATTTTGCACTCAATAAACAAAAATTTAATGGTTTATACACATGCAGAACAAACTGAGCCGTAAATGGGGCCGAAAGGTTGTGGCCATAAGTGGCTTTTAATAACAGTGGCAACACAATATTAGAGTCCTGACAATTGTTTCTTTGATCGATAAGAAGCAGCACATCGGGGGATTAAAAACAGCAAACCCACAACTTGTAAGTTAAAGAAATCAGAATGCATAAAGAACTGAGGCTAATAACGCAGACCCAGAGCACCAATCAAGGACCATAGATACAAAGCGCCATCGAAAACCAATTTTTATGAGCGAAGCAGAAAAATAAAAATAAGGAAAGAAAAACAAAGAACAAATAATAAATATAAAAAACAAACAGAAGGCCTAAACTTAAGCCTGGTTCGGTAAGCAGGAAGCATAAAAGCAAAGCGTGAAATATGTCAAAATGGCCAACAACTTTTGCCAGCCATAAAACTGTTGCCACAGTAGCAACGGGGCAGAAGCGATGCTTGCCACAAGCGAAACGCGATAAAATCCACAGAACAGCCGCTGGTGGTCCCAACTTAGGCAAAAAAGGCAACACGACGAGGAGGAACAAACGCGTAACAATATGCTTTTCAAAGTTTATAAACAATATGTTAAATCAAAGTGGACGAAATTTGCCACGCCCCTAGCACCAATGCAGGCAGCTGGCATTAAACGTGTATTAAAGGTGCCAACTGACAGATTACAGGTGTGAGCGTTTGCTTAACCTGACCGAGCAGAGCAGCCACTCAGCCTGACCGGCAACATGGCGTATGCGCAACAAGCCCAAACATATACACACACACACACACATACATACATACATAGACAGTTAGGACAATGTCAACAAATTGACACATTAAAACAAATGAGGCCACTGCGACCGATGAGAAACTTGCCAGCTGTCGAGTCCTGTGCTGGGGGGAAGCAACTAATGGCGCTTGTTAGACGAATTATGCGTAGTTTTTGAATACCTTTCATTTTTGTGACGAAATATGTAACCCATATTTTGAAAAACAACTCTGTAGTTTGTCTACTTAAGTAAATACTTGTGTCACATATCTGGGAAGCATCGAACTACTAAATCATATAGCTGCCATAGGAAAGCGTTCTAACAATAGAGATATGTTGTCCGAATTTCGATAGAAAATCGGCCAGAAATAATAATTTAAACGAAAAACTTTCATTTGAGGATATCTTAATCAAACTCAAAAACTACCAAACTCAATCTTCACATATCTGCCAGACGAAACCCAATCGAGCCCCTAATATATAATCGGCTATATAGCTTTTAAGCGTATTTGATGTACCCTGCGTGCCAAAGAGAATTATTTTTTCCTGTTCTTTTTTGCACACACACACTCACAAAAACATTGTCGGTAGAGTGATGTTGGGTTGTGTGGGGTTAGAACTTGACTTAAAGTGTAGCAATAGAAGGGCAAGTTAGTGGCAAGAGGAAATTAACGCCCCGTTGCCGTAAATGATTGCAAGTGTGCGAATGTGTTTTTTATGCTGCGTAAATATATACATACGAAATATATATATACATATATATATATATATATATATATATATATGTATGTAAGCATATATATACTCCATATATATTTTGTTGACTTTGCAACCCAAAAACCTAGGAAACAACACCTGGCAATTGGGCGTGGCATGTGTACCTTGGAGCTGTTTGGTGCGAAAGTTTTTGTCGCCACACGCATAAATCAAGTTAATCATTTGGCGCCAAAGTTGCACAGACGCTGCGCAAATTGGACATTTATATTTTACGCTCACAGCAGCAGCAGCAGCAACAACAACAATAACAAGAATCCTCTGGCATGTCCTGGCACATAGCTGCTGTGTTAAATTATGACGCGTCCAAAGGCATTTGCTGTGTGTATTGTTGTTGTACGCGGCGGCAAGATTTATGATCTTACGACTTGTACTTGACATTTTCAGCTTTACTCCAGTGCCTGATGGCTGAATTAGTGTAAATTACTGGGCGAGTCAACTTGAAAGTTAGATCATCAAGTTTCGGCTTGTGTATAGGTACATATAGATATTCTAGCGGGTACTATCCGGCTTTGCACGGGCCATGCTGTTCGCTTCGAAATGTTAATATTATTTGTTCTTAAAATGTGAAGAATATTTTTCAATTCGCTTAAGGTTTATCGAATGAATTACAGCAAGTTCCATTCAAGGCTTTGAATTTAAACTTTTGTTCTTGCAACATTTGACGTCCATTTATCCACTAGATGGCAACAAAGATGTTCAGTTTACCAAAAATTGTAAAACAAGTCTGAAACGATAACATTCAGATGTCTGAAATTGACTTTGAAGCTCATCCTATTTAAAATAAAAAAGCTGTATGCAACCGTTTTCCATTTTCCACATTTTCTGGCGAGCTTTCCGTACATCATATAAAAATGCAGCTTCATAGTTTGCACTTGGGCTATGGGCAATCAGTTACCAATCGGTCAATCAATCAGTCAGTAAGTCAGAACAAACAGTTTTAAATAGAGATACATTCAAACCTGTGTCTCGAGCTGATAATGGCTTTTTGGCTTACCTGCAATGATAATTAAAAGTGAAATGTCAAATGTTACTCAAGCTTAATTGCATTTGAAGAAAAAGAAAATTCACAAATTATGCTATAGGCAAATCAAATGCCCACAACAACAGCAACAACAAATAAAGATTGCCAGCATAAGCAATAGAAACAGAATTTGATTATGTGAGAAAGCTAAACAAAAATTGATTATTTCTCGAGAGATTGCTGGAGAAGAAGCGGAGTGTTAGGGGCACAAAACTTTAGCTCCAACTAAAACTTTTGCCATAAAAATGCGTTGAAACACTCGAGAATGTGAGTTTAGACCAGCTGCAGCTCCATGCATAAATAAATAACTGAAAAAGCCACTACCAAAAGTCAAATCAATAAAAGAGCAATAGCCAATGACTAGGTAGTGTGTGTGTGGGTGGTGGCGGGGTTGGTATTCAATAGATGCAATATATACAGAAAGAGAGAGCGCACAAGTTTTGTAAAGTTTTGCTGCAGCTGAGCAGAGCTAAAGTCTAGCTACAAAATCAAATCGAAATGTAAAAGAGTTACCTGACTTTATGCAGCAGCAGCAGCAGTTTGTGCAGCTGTGGCAGCTGGGGCAGCTGCTGTTGGTCAGGCACAAAGCAAGCATCAGGCAATTGCATTTTTAACAAAGGGCCGCCGGCAGGAGAGCTGAGTTGGGCTGCAGCTAGGTGCAACAGTCGCATTGATGAGCCAACAAGCTCGCAAGTGCGTGACACCAGCAGCTACAAACAGGGGGCGGGGTCAACGGTAAAAGCAGCAGCATCTGACACTGACTGTGTGACAGGAACAAGCACAAGTCCAGGTAATCCTTTGGGTACAACAAGCGCTCGGACACGCCCAGCAGCCAGACAACAGAGCCGCAGGCGGCGGGGCAGCGGTCGGGCAAACAAATTCAACAAAAATGCTCGACTTGGTTGATCAGTCAAGTGTGTGTGTGTGTGTGTGTGTATGTGTGTGTGTATGCAAAGAGGGTTGCCTTTTCTTTTGGGCAGCATTTTATGCAAAACTCTACAGTTGCGTGACTTTACGCTTATTTTTGGCCTGCAGCAGCAGGCATCAGCAGAGAGACAGAGACGGTAAGATACGGAAAGAGAGAGAGAGAGAGATCAGGGGAAGGTATAGCCAAAAATGGTCGGCTTGGTTATTTTTTTGTGGTCAGGTGGGTGTTGTTGTTGTTGTTGTCGGCTTGTTTGCTTTGCTTGTTTGCAATTTGCGTGCGTGCAACGTTTTGTTTGTGCGCCTCAAGCTATGCTTCATTATTTTTGCAAACTTTTTGCTTAAACATATGTGTATGCGTGTGTAGGTGTGTGCCTGTGTGTGGCTTTAAATGTGTACATGTGTGCCGGCTCGTACAGTTTATTGATAAATTAGTCCTGGACACTTGTGGACAGTCTGGTTTTTGGCATATGAAATGCAATTATTGTTAATAAATGTTCTGTGCACAGAATTCAATTAAAATGCACACATACACACACACACACACATACACACAAGTAGAGAGACAATGGCCTGTCAATTGCCATGTCACACACATAAACACATACCCACATACACACACACACATACACACTTAATGACAATCATTGCATGCATAAAGCGCCACTTAAAGTCGTGCCAGGTATTGTATGACAAACTGTCACGCCCACAATGGTAAAACGAGCAAAACAATATAGAAATCCGCTTAAGTCAGCTTTTCCAGCAATTTTACTAAGTGCCCAGCGGCGCAAAAGATTTGCCACAAAGCCTGTCTTCGTGCATGTGCGTGTGTGTGCGTGTGTATACGAATGTGTGTTATGTGTGTGAGCGTCTTTGGCTTGAACTAATTTGGCCCTTGTCTATGAGAGGGCGAATTGAAAAGCTTTAGTTATGCTTGCGTGTTGCAGCACTTTTCCAAGCGATAGAAAAGCAATTCACTTTGAAATTTGCACCTGTAAACATTGTCAAACGGGCAGCGGCGAAAGGACAAAGCGCAGGACAATGGCATAACAGCACTTGAGTGTGCAGCCAGTAGCCACACCTGATGTGTGCTTGTGTTGTTGTGTTGTGCTTTGCAAATCGCCTTAGCTGGTAATTGTGTATATATGAACAAACATAGGAAAGGACACAGACGGCACAACAAGACCAAGACGGCAACCCGAGCAGCCAGCCAACTAGTCAGCCAGCCAGGCAGCCATCGACAGGCAACAAGACAAGACAGGTAAGAAGAACACAGGCAACCAGGCGGGGGCAGTTGCTTCCACTCGTTGCTCGTTAGCAACGCCTTATGCCACAATTTGCTGACTCTGCTCTATGCCTTGGCCACTCTCCCCGCCCCCTTCAATATACTTGAGCATTTCTTTTAATGCCATCAGCTCTACGTGAGTTTGACCAGCTGCAGTGCCAGTACATGGCAGGGGCAGCAGTGGATGGGGACGTGAGTAAGGCAAGCAAATGCAATCATAAAATGTGTCATTATATTAAATTCACTTTTAGAGAGCGCTTTACCTGGTAAAAGCCTGCAAGTATGCAACAACATTTGCAAACTGCATATTACCGCAAATTTATAGCTTAACATAGCTTTAAATAGCTGGGCGTACACACTAACACTTTTATAGCTGCCACAATTAAAGTTCAGTTAACTTGGCCATATCAGATAAAAAAATATATATATAAAAAGAAAATACGTAGAAGGTGCTCAAAGTGCGTGGCAGCAAAATAAATTGAAAATCGAAAGTTGTTAAATTTAACGACAATTCAGCTTTCCATCTAGATAAAAATAGGAAGTATATATCGGAGCTTCTTGCCAGTTGCCTGTTGTCTGTTTCAATTGAAAATTTCACGCTTCGTAGCTTCAAATGTTGTGAAATTGTCAACGGAAATCGCCAAAGTTGCAGCTAACAACCACCATCATCATAATCATCATCATCATCAGCCGCAGCAGCAACATTTTCTTCACATTTAGCATATTTACTTTTATTTTATAAATTACTTTTTCCATTTCCTTGCATTCTCTCTCCTGTAATTGATTTTTAGCATTCATTAGCCGTAGCTTTGCTTTGCTCTCTTTTCTAGCTGACCCTCAGTTCCTGGATTCGTTCATTTTGTTATCCAGTTTGTATTTTTATTTTGCACAGGGGCAAGTATCTTACGAATGCCACCGATGGCATGCCCCATGTTAAATGTTGCAGAATTGCGCTTTAAACATGTTGCGCTCTGCCTTTTTATATTTTTATTTTCTCTTATTTTTTTGTATTCAGAAAATGTTTGAATTTTTACTTTCGCATGTGCGACTTGATTTCCGTTGCAAATGGCTGCAGGGAGAAGTGCGGACTGAAATGGCGGCCGGTTTGGTGTGAGGCGTGGCATTATAAGTGATATTGAAAGCGTTGCGTTTATGGGCCATTGTATTGGATAACGACGGAAGAGCAATACCCGAATGCCTTTTATTGTTAAATGGTGCGTATGATTTATATTTCGTTTTATTTTTATATGCAACACATTTTCTTGTTCTCAATGCTGATTTCTCTTTCTGTCTGGGTTAAAAGAAATAATCTTTCCCACAATTAAAATTCCTAGTAGCAAAAATCCAAATGCTTGGCAATTAAAGCACTTGCGAAAATATGTGAAAACGCAGCAGAGCTGAACTACATAAATTGATGTCAAAGCAGCAATCAAAACTGACAAGGACATGATATAATGCACATAAAATATGTCAGAAATGCTTGACAGGAAAATATAGCAAATACGGAGACAAATACGGAGGCCAAAAATGGCTTGGACAAAAGAAATGCGAACAAGCGGGGTAAATGTTTGCATGTTGTGGCCAAATAAACTGAATGAATTTAAATAGATCCGCTACCCAGCCCAAAAGAAAAGCACAGACAAGTAATAAACCCAAAAAGAATGCGGCAACTGATAAACGAACAAAAGAAAACAAAAACATATCTATATATATATATATATATATATAAGAGAAAATATACGGAAAATCAAGACACAAACTGCAAAATGCCTCCAAAGCAAAATGTAGCCAAGCAAAAAGGGAACAAATTGTTCTACAGGCTGGAATGGCATGCCAAGAGTAACAAAAACGACAACAACAACGGCAACATTGTGAGGAGACACGCAAAAAGAGGCGGAACTGTCGCCACTGCAAAAATAATAATAAAATCTACAAATAGATTTTAAGCAATTTCACTTGTGAGCGAACGCAATAAAAATCAAGAATATTTGCCATGAGTTTTGCCGCAAAGGAAGCCACTCACACATAAACATACTGACACGAGCCTGACTGTAGCGAAACGGAAAAGTAAATCGGCGGCGTAGATGGCGTCTACTGATAAAGCGCAGCCATTGAAAGGCGCAGTAAGGATAACAGAACAGAAAGCAGAGAAAGCGATTAAACTACATTTTTGTTGGCTCCTCTCCCCCTCTGTTGTGCAGGGCTTTTCAATACATGTGCATGCAAAAAGGTTGCAGGATATCTCAATAGAGTCACGATTATTTACATGCCAGGCACTAACATAGTTGGCTGTGTGTGTGGGAAATTGAATTTCACGCAGAGCGAAAACAAACCCAATCGAGCTCGAGCAAAACGGCCAGGCCGAACAAAAAATAAAAGACAAAAATATATATAATAAAATCATGCTTAAAGGAAATTTACGCCGTCCAACGTGGAAAAGTTTAGTGGAGCATCCTCGTCTTAGTGTCGCACGTGCGCGCCGTCGAAATGAAAATCGAAAGCAATAAAAAAAAGTGAAATAAAATAAGCACCAGGAACAACATGGCATATACGTAATGCGAGACAGTGTGTACTACCGTGTGCGCCAGACTTGACAATAAGCTGGGCAAAACGTTGCATACTTATTGGGGCATGCATTCGGTTTGACAACGGCACTAAAACGCCAATTTTGTTGCTGTAGGGAAAATCAAATAAAAATATCAAGAATATATGAAAAGCACACGGCAGCAGACCACAGGCATTTTTCAATTTATTTTTCCTGGTTACAGCAAACTCAACAATGATGATATTCAGAAAGGCAAAGAAAGTATAAAGAAAAATATAGTATATTATACATAATAGTCAAACAAATAAGCAACTGAAAACGTATAAAAACCTAAAGAAAGTAAGTAGCTTTCACATTCGCAGTTGGAGCAGTATTTGAGCAGGCAATATATATATGAATATATGAGTTTCTTATGCCAAAAGCAGCGGTTGCCTGGCGTCCATATTGGTAAATGTGGCTGCCTTCAGAAATCAGGGACTTCTTATGAATGCTACAAGTATGTGCGTATTTTGTGTAGCTCACGAAGGGCTCACTCACATTTGGGCTTAAACAAATCTAAAAAGCGGCAATCAGTAAAAGTCACAATTTGTCACAATTAAAATCTTTAAAAAATTCATGACTATAGATTTAGTAGCATCTAATATTAACTTTTTGTGTTCAAAGAATATTCAAATACTAAACAGCAACAATTGTATGAATGACTCCGATAAATATCTAAAAACTCAACTCAACTAAAATGCGATACTTGATACTCTTTGGACTATTCATCAATGGTAGCTTGTTTTGGCCGGGCTTTTAACGAATGTAGAATAAATATTGCCCAGCACTCAGACTTAAAATGCCTGCTGGCAAGTGCTTAGGCCTGCTAGGCTTGGCCATAGGCTTTGGCCGTGACGACTGTTGGGCAACAACAATTGCTGTCAAATTGGGGGTGCGAGCTGCTTGGCTAGGTAAAAGCCAAATGCCATTCGAATGGCTCACAAAATTTGCATTTTTAATTCGGCTTTTTGCCAGTTTTGCATAATGCCGCCGCCGACGACGACGCGACGTGTGTCAGTTGTTGTGGCTGCTGATGTCAGCTGCCAGTTGCCAGTTGCCAGCTGCAAAGGGTCCGCACAACTTTGCTAGAGTAAACCTCGAGAATAGCGAAATTGGCTTGTCAGTTAGCATTTGTCGCTGTCTCAGCGCTCAACTTTGGTCGCAAGAGAGCGTCCTCCCCTCAGAACCCTCACCAACAAGTTCATGTCGTCCAAGTTGCGACTGAATTAATATACAATTGCATAGCTGAAGGCGCATTTAAATAAACAAACTAAACACGTAACACGGGCTCAGGGAGTGGCGGTGGGGGGACGGGTGCTGATTGGGCAGCGGGTGAGCAAAAGGGAGTTTCGGGCGGAAAACTTTTGTCGCATTCATAAATATTCATAAATAAGCACTAAGTAAAACATATTTTCTGTTTGATAGCCAGGGCCAAGTTTTGTTTACAGCTCGCGGCCCAACAAAATGGCAGTCAATTTTTGTCAAAACTGTCGCCCTGATAAAACTCATTAAAGCGGAACTGCCAAAGCACGATATGGGAGCAGAAGAGAAAAAAACCAACAAAAAAAATGAAAAGAAAAATGAGAAGAAAATCAGGCAAATACTTTGCGCTTCATTACAAGTCACTTCCGTTTCCCCCATTGTTGTTGCTGCTGTTATTGTTGTTGTTAATGAAGGCGCAAACCCGCCACGCTGATCTCTATCGAAAGTTTTTAGCTTTGATGATATAGCCCACTGACACGCCCTCTCAAAGCGGCATGTGGGCGTTCGAGGCGCAGCTGTGCGCAAGCAACAACTAAATTAAAATTTACAGCACTTAAAATGAAAACGTGCCAGTTTTATTAAATTCATTTTATGCGTCCGACACACAGAGACCGAGAGAGCGTGAGTGAGGGGGAGTGTTGAGAGTGGAAAATGGAAAATCTTGTAATAACGAATTTTCCCGCCTGCTCAGTTGGTGCTGAAGTAGTTGTTCTTGTTGTTGTTTGGAAATAAATTAGACATTTAATGATGACCGCAGGCTGTTTGCTGATTGCTCCACAACCGAACTGGACGTCAGCAGACGGAAGGACTCAGGCTGAAAACTTGCGCATTTTTACTGAGATTTATTTAATTTAATTGAAGTTTTATTGAACGCAACGTTGCGGCACTAAGTCCAACAGATATACGAGACTGCGGTTGAAACTTAAAGCAGCTGCTGAAATGGAAAGCAGACGCAATAAGAAATTGTATATTCCTCTATAAGGACTCAGCAGACTGCAAAGCAAATGCGTTCTTAAGCAGATATTTTGCATTATACATGATATACAAAAGCTGTACTCTAAGTACATATTCCATACATACTATATAAAGTTTCGTCTATATCTCCAAGCTGGCAGGCAGCAAAAAAATTATAGAAAACAGAATAAAAGTTGCTTTTAAAGTGCATTTTATTTTTAATGGCTTAGAACTTTGGCCAGTCAAGCTGTCTAGGTATTGCATTTCCACGATGCCCTCACTTATTACTTTGCATTTTGGTAATTGAATTAGAAAACATAAAAAGCAAAAATGACAACTTTTTGTCTCAGTGGAACGCATCGTCGTTGCCGGATTACTTTCACTTGAGCGCTACCAAAGCTTTTGACACTTGTCTGCAGCAAGGATATGCCGGGAAATGCCAAATATATGCAGGCGGTCATCAGCTAGGGACTTCAAACGGCCATTGTCGGCTAATGAAAATTAGAAGAAAACGGCGTCCCTAATGCACAGACAGAGACAAATAGTGAGAGAGATCGAGAGAGAAGGCACATTTGAATATGAATTTCAATTTATTCTTGAAGCTTGCCTCCGCCGCACATGTCTAAGAGTCGCACCCCAAGGACAAAAGCCCCGCAGACGCACATACACGCGCACACACATGCACACACAGCGAAGGACAGTTTAGGGGTCGCCTAGCTGACTGGCTGCTCGTCTGGGCCCGCAAATTGCAGCAGTCAACAACCTTAGCCAAGTTTAAGGTAATAAGCTGACTAAAAGAAAATGACGCCAAGACGCTGACAAAAACTAAACATTAAGCATGCACACATGTGGTTCTTATGGGTGTAGGCAGGCGGGCAGGATGACAGCGGGGCCAGGCAGGCCGGGTAACGTCTTTACTCGGGGCCAAGTTGCACATGCATAAGTTATGCTTGGCAAAGTTCATGCAACTTCCACGCATTGCTGCAGGTAGAGAAACTGGCTCGACTTTAATGCACCACTTTAATTATTTCAGCTCAAGGCGACGGCGACGGAGATGGAGACGGCGACTGCTGCTGCTGTTTCTGTTGCTGCTGCAATGTCTGCTTCAAATCATATTAAAACTTTTTTCACTCAGATGTGGCAGCCATCGGGAAAGAGGACAGGCGTGCGGGCTGGGACATAGGTGGGGGGGGGAAAAAAAAATTAAGAAACTTTGTGCGCCCGCAAAATGAACTGTACAATGTGTCTGGGTTGTCTTTGTTTGACTGCGTCTCGCATTAACGGCCGAGTACGTCTGCAGGACACCCTCCTAATTATTATGCTATATGCGTGCGGGCAGCAAAACAAACGTACCACTGTACTCTAGTCATGCCTTGCCACACCAGTCAAGAGAGGACCCAAAAGGAAAATATAAAAATAATAATAATAATAATAAGACGGAGCAACTCAGTCGGAACTGGGCACCAGCAGCAGCCGAACTTTACATTATTGTTGTAGCCAGCTAATGTCCTCATCCAGTGCGTCGCTCTAGCTATCTGTCCGTCTGTCTTTTTCTATGTATATAGAGACTGTATTTCTGCCTCAGAGCAGTATCTACGCATTTTCGATTTCAATGCGAATAAAGCAACTGCCCCAGAGAGCGCAACAGGGACAGAGCTAGCGATGTAGAGCCATAAATTGGCAATGGCAGACGCAAAACTACAACAAAGCGAATAAATAGGAACAAAAAAGACAACAACTTTTCCTTTCAGTCTGTGGACGCAGCACTTAAGAGCCGCATTGCCCGGCTGCTGGAACATGCCCAGAACTGGCATCCAACTTCAAATGCAATTAAGTCTCGAGACCAGAGAGAGAAATCTCTGCCAAAGAGTTGCTCCACAACAATTTCACGCGCTGGCCAGCTCAATAAAAATGGCAAAGGACTTGAGTTAATGCCACAGCCACAAAATGCTTTTCTCTCTTATGTCCTGGCTACCAAGCCCCCGCACCCTCTCTGCCTATCCCTGTTCACACATTGGTTTTGGCTGGCATTGCATTGTACAATGTGCTGCATTAAAAATTGCGCTTAAAAAAATAACACAAAAAATAATTTAAAAAAGAAGAATGAAAAAGTAAGAAAAATTATTATTTCACATTTAGCACGTAACGCACATAAATCCTTTTAAATAAACGTTTGGCACGTTTTTTGTAATATTTTTGCCAAACGACGAGTCCAGTGCCTCGCTCGCCGCAGCAGCCAGCCAGGTCTGTGGCGTGGCCAAGGTGCACGGTTGCCAGGTAGACTGGACCCTTAAGTCTTATCCTAGCCAAAGCTGCCGCTATTTTTTTTAATTTCTTTGGTTTCCTTAAAAAATTACTTAAAACAGCGGCTACCAGCAGCAGCAACGGCAACAACAGTAGTAGCTACAGTAGCCGTAACAGTAGCAGACACTGCAGACAGTTGGAGCAGCAGCAAGGACAACGAGCTGGGGATTATCCTGTCACGACTCTCGAGGCACGAGTTGCGCATGCAAATGGGTTACAAACGATGCTGGGCGTTGAAATTAATCACAGTGCATTATAGTAGTGGACCAGCAGGGACAGGGACAGGGGCACAGGCAGGGGCGTGGCAGCACAAGGCGTAGCAATTGCTGTTTTCTATCACTCTCGCATCCTCTCCCTCTTTCTTTTCCTCTCGTTACGCTCTTTTAATTGAACGAGCGTAGTCGAAGTTACCCGCCATCAAGCATAGCATACTTTTCAGCGCACTTGACATGCATGAGCTGCGGCAAGTGTCCTGCCACTAATTGCAGCAACGTCTTGGGGTATTCATCATGATGTTGCTACAGCAAAAGTAATGCATAATCGCCAAGAAAATGCAAATGATATGCGAGATAATTTAAAATTTGGTTTTTTTTTTGTTTGGCTAGAATCGATGCTGCAACTTCTGCTGCTACTGCCATTGCTGCTGCTGCATTGCAGATAAAGCCTGTTCCGTGGCATAACGACTGACACGTGAGAAGTTCTTAACACGTACACACAAATTTACGAGTGCCACACACAAACAGACAAAACTCTACCTATTTATTATATCTCTCTCTTTCTGGCACACACACTCCCGATCTCGCTCACTATCTATCTCGCTCTATTTCTGGCTGTCTGGGGCTGTGTGATTTATTTGGCGAGCTGCGGCAACTGAGTTTAATTCTGCTTTGGCTAAAATCACTTGGCCGTTGCAGCCACTGTCTGAAGGTGCCACTACGTAGCACGCGATAAGGCTGCACACTTGAGGGCGGCAACCGCAAAAAAAAAAAACGTAAAAAAGTGAAGAAAATACAGAAAAGCAGTGAAAAACTGAAAGCAATGCACAAGGAAATGCAAAAAATGACACGATATCGTTAAGAGCTTCGCTTCTAACAAGCGCGTGCCCAGGCAACGGAAATGCCTCGGCCCCTGTTGCAAGTTGTTGTAGGCAACTGAATGCGGCGCGGCAAGTGTCGCCGGCGATAAGCAGCTCTGGCACGCCCTCCTTTTAACCCCTTGCGCCACCCGCCCACCAAGCAAATGATATGCAAATGTGTGAAAAGCCAAAGGACAACTACGTGGTGTGGCTGAGAGGGGCGGCTGTGGGCGTGAGCGTGAGAGCCTGGACTTGACGGAGTAAGCGATATGCCACAAGCTTTGCAACCCTTTTGCCACAGGTACATTGGTACCGGTTACAGGTTGTAAGGCGACGGGCGGAGCGGCATGTAAACAAATGAATGCTTTTGAAGCAGTTGCATGATTTATGCCTCAGTTTTCGGTGGCTTCATCGTGGCAAACTTTAAGTGCCTTCTGCTGCATGTGAAGCGGCCATTTAAATTTATGAATTTGTTGGCAGACAGCGCACGAAAATCAATAAGTGCCACGTTTATCGATGTGGCAAGTGAAGTATCCGCTGCTAGAGATGACAGCGATACGACAGGGATCAGCAACGGATATGTGTGTGGCAAGGACCACATGGGCTTATGGTTATTCAGTTGCTCAATGTACTCAGCGCGATGCGACGCATAAATTTCAATTTTCAATAAAATGCTTGTAAAAAATGCGGGTAATTTGCGTTTTTTATTTGTTTGGCTACGCACACACACGCTTGCACAACCACAACTTCAGTCATGTGTATACATAAAGGCTGCAACAGCATTCTATATATATATATTTATATATATATATATATATATGCTTTTTATGCGGTCGCTTTTAAATGGGTCTACTTGAAGTGCTAAAAAATTGTCATATGAAAAATGCATAATAAATGTGCTTGATTGCCGAACCAAGCGGATTGTGTGGGTGTGTGTGTTGGTGTGAGTGCGATGTGTGGTATTTTCACATGCCCTTAGAGCGTGCAACACACACATTTTCGGGGTTTATGCGTTTTTATTGACGGCGACATTGGCTGATTGATTTTTGCTGCTATTGCAGGGGCGTTATCCAATGGCAAAAGAGGCGGACCATCTAACTAGACGGCCAGAGCTAAAATAGTAGCAGTAAAAATAAATAGTTGAAAAATTCCTAAACGAGTCATAAAATGAGTATATACGTATGGCTTGGGTATATATCAAGCAAGGAGCAATAAAAGTTCGAAACTGCTTTGGTGTGTCATCAGCCTTTGAAATTCAGAGAAGAAAAACAGAAGGGATCCTTAGACAGATTTAGTTTGCCTAAGGATAGCTAAGAAGGGAAATATAAGTAGTTACATGTAAATGTAAAAGCGCTTGAAAAAGTAGTTTATTTCTAGCGTAAGACTCTACCAAAGATCAAAAATTGTTTCCAAATAACTAATGCTCTCTTTTTTATTGCACATTTTTTTAGATTCATATATGGTAGAGTAAATAAATAAAAATTAGTTAAATCAACACAATGATAAAATTTTGCTAGCCTCGCCCCGCTTATTTACACATTTAATTAATTTCCATGTCAGGTGTGTTCATTTTTGGGTTATGTTTAATCTTTGATGAAGTGGTTCAATGCGTTAATCAGGGATTTTACATGTGGCAGCGACTAAGCAAACAAAAATATTTGCGAAAAGCGCTGAAAACAATGTTTATGCATATAATTCATGTGCCGGCGTACTAAATATTTAATGTGTTTCTAATTGTGTGGCAAAGTCAATACACACACAAACACATATATACATACACACATACATATACATATGCATATGTAGGCGTAAACGTTGTGCGTAAATTATGCAGTTGAAAACATTTATCGTGAGGCCTCTCACATTGCCAAATGATTTATTGTTTTAAAATTAAAATTGCATGTGTTTAGTTAATTTGGCAAAGTGCTCAGCTGGCCAAAAAGCAGACAAGAGCCGGGCTTTAAACAAGTACATTAAAACTAATTAATATTGTAGACAAGCACTTACGCTGACTGTACTTGTTAATTGCTGTTGTTGTGGTTCTTTTTGTAGTGCAGTGTAATAAGCTTACCTGCAATTAGAAGAACAAATATAAAATTAAATGATTAGTTTCAGTTGCGAGTTGTTAGCAGCTCCCGCCGCACCACACTTGGTCACTTGTGGCCCAAAGGGGCCGGCACAGAGCTGTCAACGCTTATGGCCCGCAGGCACTGAGTTTCTCACACATGCCGCAGGTAATTTGTTGCTCATGACTAATGCACAATGGGCCCAGATTGGACAAGTTAGCTTGGACTTTGTCCAGCTAGCAAAAGGCTCGCATAAAAAATAATATAAAAAAAAAACAGTGGACAACAAACAGACAAGCAACAATATCTCATGGCACGTCAACAAAGTCCCAAAGGCAAAGCACACATACACACACATACATCCAAGCCAAAAATGGCAGACAACGAGCTATTGCTTGTTTTTGCTGTTGGTGCTGCTGCTGCGGCTGCATCTTTCAATTGAACCCTTTTTTCCGTTCGATTCATTTTCGTTGCGTCTATAAAAACCGAAGGCAGGAAAATTGAAATGACATAAAAAAAATGAAAATTCCAGTACGTGCGCACAATATAACCCAACGTCCATTGGGGATCATCAGCAGCTGCCCCATCACATGTGAGCACAATAAATGAAAAAAAGTAACTTCAAAGTGCCGAAGCTTAAATACCCTAACGAAAATATCTAGATTTGAGTTGTTCTGACAAATCCAAATGATTCTTTATACCGACCAAGAATATCATTCAAGACTGCAAGAAGAGCATCGGCTAAAACTAATAAGCCCTCTGCTCAGTTTGACAACGAGAATAAATAAAACACCCTTCGCAGTGATCCCCCTTTTCCCAACACACAGACCAATAAGTATTCGAGAATCATCGAGGAAAGCGTCCCAAATATATGCAATGTGCTAGCATCCTTGTCGACATGTATCTTGAACTTTGCCATTCTATTCTGCTTACTCATCGGTCACAACCGCTCACAAATAATCAAGTTAGTAGGGGATCAAGCAAAAATGTCAAAGATTGTCATTCTCCACCACTCCTGCTGCTCTGACCAACTGTGACTGTGCCTGTGACAATGCCACGCCTCAGGCCCGGTCTGTGCCGCCTGTGCATCCATTTAACGCCCGCACGCCAATTACAATGACAATGAGTAATTATTTGTGCAAAGATCAGAGCTCGAGTCTAGGGCAAGGGATTTGGCCAAACGGAATTTTAATGGCAGCTGCAGCTGTTGCAGCAAGGGCGAGCCGCCACAAATTGCTGCCAAATTAATTTTTACTCAAATTTTAATTTGAATGCATAAAGACGGAAAGACCATTCCCATTAACGTGGCATTCATAGTAAACGCTTTTGTTTTGCAAATTTCATCTTTCAACTTGTTTTTAGTGGGCATTTCTCTAGGTGTTGAATATCCTTTGTCCTGTCAATATGCGAATATGCAAATGCCCTGCTATTAACAATGGAGCGCATTAATTACATTTTGGATGGGTGGTGAATTGTTGGGCGACGACAAATGAAAAATTGTTCGCTGATTTTGCCGTTCCGTTTAATTACCCAAAAATTTAGCACATATGCAGAAATGAATGTGACAATCGGGTAGACAGCTACGAAATGCTGTGCTGTGTTAATGATAATGATGCCACCTCACAGTCCGCACAATGCCCAACAATTGGCTCTGCCAATGCCAACGATATGGCATTAGAGCACGTTCACATAATGCCGTGCAACCCCCCTCCTGTCGAACCCTGATGGTCACTAATCCCGTTGACAATTTGAACATTAAGTGGGCGACGATGTCTGACATTATATCAATTACTCAATACCAACCACCAACTGAAATTGAGCATTGCATTTGATGTAATAATTTGATGCACTGACATTTTTCGGATCTAAAAATGGCGATTGGTGATGCCCATGTGCATGTGTGTCTGTATGTGTTCGACAGATGTACGCAACAAATTGTCATTCATATACTGCGGGCCAGTGCCACGCCCACGCACTCAGACACCCCAACAGCCAGGCGAATGGGTACATATGCAGTTGTGATTTAATTTGGTGCCGCATGTGCGACAATTTTTGGCCTCAGGGGAAAAATTATTTGAAACCTAGCTTGCAGCTGGCACTGAGTGCGTGAAACGAACACTTGCCTGATACTTGCCTAGGTATCAAGTCCTAAAATGTTTGTATATTGGGTTCGAGTTTTAGGCGGTTTTCCACACCTGTAAATCCGGGTTTTGGTTCAAAACGTGTCTCATATTTTGTACACATTACAATGACATTTAAATTTACTATATATAAAATTTATGTGTACCAGTTATATATATATTGTGCAATATATGATGTACCAATTATCCAATGAAAAAGCTATAGTTTCACTAAACCAAACCAAATAAAAGCTTTAATTAAGGTTCAGTTGATTAAATTCAAGTCAATTCGGTTTGAGATATTTATCAATTTATATCAGGATTTATAAATATTATCTTGAAAACCTAGCTCTTTAGTCAATAAAGGAAATATTCTCTTTTTTTTTTACTTTTTATTTGTGTGTTAGTTTTTTACATTTTTTTAGCGCTGTCTTTTTTGAAAACGAGTTTATTTTTGGATATTCCAAAAAGGTTTCTGGATTAGCCGCTGCTATTCGCATATTTTGTTTAGACATGAGCGCATTTTTTACATTTTTTTTGTTAGTTTTTTATAAAAAGTGTTTTAAGGGATGTTTACTGTGAAAATGTGCGTTCGTATAAAGGGTATAAAATGTGCGCGGCATTGAAAATTGCTAAGCTCCTATATTTTTCTCTATTTATCTATAAGGTATATCTATGCTCTCTTTTGCTTTGATTTATATATATTTTTTTGGTTTGGGGTTTTTATGATTTTATAATTTTTTTTTGGATTTTTTTTTAAAAATTATTTATATATATTTTTTTCTTGGAGGTTTTTCTGTATGTTTTTTGTTGTATTTGTACCGTGCGAAACTTGTTTTCAGCTTTTAGTGCTTTTTTTGCGACCACATTTTCGAAAGATTAGAGTTTTTTTTGTTTGTGGGATACAACCGCTTGCGACGGAATCTTTAAAATATTTAAGAATCTAAATGTGAAGTGTCCAACGTAAAATTTTAAAGTGTTCTTACGGTGCAAGCTACAAGCAACTACGATCATTAAAAAAATAGTACACTTTTGGGAGCAGCAGCCTAACATTAGCGCACCACTAATATTAGCTGCTCAAGTCTAAAGCTGGTGGGGTGGTCGGGGGTGGGATTTTTCGGGGTTTTATATTTTGTTTTTGTTCGTGGTGGGGAGTGTTGGAAGTGGCCGCAGTTTTCGTTTATTTTTGTGGGGCACGCGTATTCTTCTTGGGTTTGACATCGTTTGTCAAATGTTGTACATGCTCCTCCACAATCGTTTCCATCTCGGTCTGTTCCACCTTGTTGCGTATATCACTCCAGAGAGCTGTGGTTGCCTTATCGACCATATTGTGCCTGGGCGATGGCTGTGCGCTGTTTGACTTGGATGAGGTACCACTCGGTTGCTTGTGGCCCGACTCATTGTCCGAATCTTCAGTGAGCGGTGCCATCTGTATGGTGGGACCATCGTAGTCCTCAAATATTGAGTTCAAATTGCGCGTAGACTCCAGCCGACTATAGGAGGCTAAAAAAATGGCGCGTATGCGATCAAAAGTATCTGGATCGTATACCGAACGCGCCGTGTTGGTCAAATCGAAGGGCTCCTCGATGCACAGCTCATTCCATTGATGTATGTCATTTTTGACCGCCTTCGATGCGCGACATGTCTCCACCGGTAGCACACCGCCGACCCGTATCGAAATCGCAAACTTTCCATACTCAAAGATGCTGTAGTAGTGCAGAAAGCTAAGCAGCAGCTCGCCCAGCGTCTGATGGTTATCCGACTGATACGGGGCCATAACCTCGTTCATATCCACATAGCCAAAATCACTGGGCTGTAAAATGCAAAATTTCTCCGGATACATTTTGTGCAAACACGGCAACACCGGCGGATTGACGCCGGCCTGTAGAAAATGTATAACCATCAGCATTAGGGAATAGCTGGATATGGTCATATTCTTGGCATTGTTGATGTTATGGTATTGAGCCCACTGTTTAATGGTCAGCGCAATGGGACGTAGGCGCCACTCTAGCTGCGAATAGCAGTACAGTAAATGTGTATTTCGTATGCCAACCGAATTGTTGAAATTGATGTCCACCTCCACCTTGTGGCGGCGATCTGTAAATCGCAAAATGGGCACACGCGCCTCAATCAGATTAAATTCCTGAAACTGTTCGGTTGCGTTCAACATTTCGCGCATTATTTGTAAATGATAAACGGCCTCCATGCGTGGATCAATATTGGGATTGGTGCAGGCGAGCATGCAAATGTCCATGTCGGAACACTTGGAGCCAAAGTATGATATTGATGAGCCTACTAAATAGACACCATAGCGGGGATAGACGGCCTGTTGAATGGTTTAGCAGTTACTCTGATTACACAATGAATTCAGACCTTACAGAAGCAGCAATACCCACCATGGTCACCTTGTAGATGAAACGCCAGAGACGCATTTTGGTCTTGAATATGTGTCGTGTTTGTTGCGCCTCGCGAAACTTTTGCCAAATGGACAGCGTGAGGGGATCCCATTTGGAGCGACTGGGCACCGAATGCGGTGGACGCTTCATTTCCACCAATTTGGCGCGTGTTAGAAATCGATCCGCTGGCGTATACCCAAAGAATTCGTGCCAGTAGCGATTCTGCATGGTCAGCGGCTGATCATCATCCTGTGTATCATCCTAGGCGAGGTGATTGTAAGATCCTAGTTAATAGCCAACTTCAACAAATGCCTACCTTAATTATGTTGCCCTTAGTGGATACAGCCAGAACCGTTTTACTGGAACGTGCCGAGGCATTGCAGGATAGAGCCGATGCCTCCGAGCAATTATCCTCATCAGCGTCATTGGCTCGGACAAGTTGCGTCTTTGGCTCCACCAGCATATCGCCGCAGCAGTGTGATGAACATTTAAAGCCATTCCTAATACCATGTTGGCCCTTGCGCTCAGACTCTCGCAAATGATGCATATCACCAAAGGGTATCAGATTCGGACCTTTTAGGTCGGGCATTTGAGCGCTGGTGGCCAGCGCCAGGCAGCTAATCGTGATCTTGCGTACCATGGACTCCAGCGAGGCATCGCTCTGTTCGCTCTCTGTGCTGTCACTGGAGGAGCTCGGCTCCAGACTGGCATACGACTGGCTATCGCAATCGCCGCAATTGGTGCGATTCTGTTGATTGTTGCCAACCTGGGGATCTGCATCCGATGAGAATTCAGGATTGAGCGCTGCGGCATATTCCACGGGGCTGCGCTGCTCAAAATCTGATTCATGATGATGATCACCGTCCGAGGTACCGCTGCTGGCGGCCGTTATGCCTGGCGAGTCCTGATCCTCCATCTCGACATGCGCCTCTGGATATTGCGTTATTGCCACCGGATAGCCAGCATGCTCCATGTGCCTCGAGTGATACGAGCGCGTATGCTGGCGCTGCATCTCCGTGAACTTTGGCATGCGACGCAGCGGAGGCTGATAATTTCCAACTGGCTGCTGGGCACGATGCGGCTGGCCAACCAGCTCCATGCCCACATTGGCGGTCATGTATCGCGCCCGGTTGCGATAGCTGCGCTGCTGATGATTGTACGAGGCCAGGGACACACTGGATGCCGTCTCGACGCGCTGCTCGAATTGTGTCTTGGATGATGACGGCGATACCGAATCGGATGAGTGCGAGCTGCGCGCTGTAATCAATTGGCTCTTTGAGCGCTTCAGATGCCTGCCCGCTGTGGCGTGATAGCTGCTGCTGGCCTGAAAGCCGCCGCGGCGATTTATATTGCCCGGCTCCAGAGCATTGTGCCCATTGTGCAGCGAAACGGCCGAGTGCTGTTGCGAGCCGCGCTGCAGGCCTGCGCGTGGATCAAATGGATGCCGGATGCGTGTGCCAGGTGCGCCCATGGTCACATTGCCGTTGCTATTATAGAATGTTTTGGACTCGCGTGCAAAGGACATCGGACCATTTGCATGACGTCCTGGCCCAAAACGTTCGCGTGGCGGCGGTGCTGTCGGACGGCCAAATCGATCCACAGGCGGATAGCCATTGTTATAGCCATCCTGTGGCGGCTCCTGTTGCTGTTGCTGCTGCTGTTGCTGCTGATGCTGATCCGCATTAGACGATTGTTGCTCGGCCACGGTTGATAGATTGGGCGAGACATGTCGATAGCCGCCTCGTGGCAATGCCGTCTGGTTATAATAGCCCGGAAACATGAAACGCTGCGCTCCATACGGATGTTGATCGAAGCCCAGCGGCATCATGGGTATTCCGTACTGTGAGGCATAGCCCTGATTGTACGGATAATTGCGATCGAACTGCCACACGGCATTCTCTGCATGCCACAAACGCCGCTGTGGGCCACTGTAGCCCGGGCAGATGAACTGAGGCGGCGACATGTTTGTATTACCAGAAGCTGGCGTAGCGGCTGCTGCAGCTGCTGCTGCTGCCGCTGCCGCAGCTGCGGCGGCGCCAAAGCCCGTGCTAGGTGAATTGGTGCCAGATCGTGGCACAATCGGGACGGCGGGCAGCAGCGGCAGCTGAGTTGGTGGCGGCGGAGGTGAGGTGCGCAATGTTCGTGGCGTTATCGATGTGGGCGTAGGTATATCGAGCGTTACCCCAGCCATATGGCTGCCAATGCTATAGAGAAAGCCCATCGAGTATTTGTAGCCGCCCGGCGGACGTGGATACGTTTGCGTCAATGTTTTGTGCACCTTTTTCTTTCTCCTGGCACCGGGCAGCGGAAACTCATTTGGATCGAGGTAATCCGATTGAAACTCCGAGCCAGCTTCCGAGTCCGTCTCCGCACTCAACGCCTGCTGCTGTTGTTGCTGCTGCTGCTGTTCTGGTTGTTGGTGTTGTTGTTGCTGCTGCTGCTGCTGATGTTGATGCTGCTGCTGCTGTTGGTATTCGGGTGTTGGACACATTTCATCAGCTCGAATTTTTTCGCTAGAACTTACGTTTGTGCTGACCTCGATTTCTGCATAGGTTATAGCCGTAGACTGCTCCACAAACTGCGGCAAGGGTTCCAGCAACATGGGTCTTGTGTTGGTCGCTGCCGCCGCTGCGGCTGCTGCAGCCGCTGCGGCTGCTGCTGCAGCTGCTGTTGCAGCTGCTGCTGTTGCTGTTGATGCTGCTGCCGCTGCTGCTGCAGCTGTTGTTGTTGTCGAGGACGTTGCTGTTGTGGTCGCTGGCGGCGTTGATGTGGCCGTGCTGGTTGCACTTGCCGCCGCTGCCAGCGCAGTTGACATTGCTACCAGTGCGGCGCAATTACAAATTAAACGACATATAGTTCAATGTTCACGCAAGTACAGAATTTTCTAAAAATCCTATAGAATCTAATGCGCGGGCGTGTGCTTAACCAAATTGCTCTAGACTTGTGTGTTCTTTATGTGCCTCAAAATGAGCAAATATTTGACAGCAATCTACACGCCTTTTCAGCAGTCCCGAAGCTTCAGCCCTGTCACTTCGACTGTTCGATCATTCAAAGATGTGTGTGCGTACGTGTTTTACAAATCAAAATAAAAAAAAATTAATTAAATAATTTAAATTTAAAAGAAAATCAAACCGAGTGTCTTGTGTTTTCTTTCAATAAAATCATCGTATTCGCATTGTTTATAAGGTGTTTCGCATGTATTGTTCGCTGATTACTGAGCCCGGTCTTTCAATGATTATTATTTAAGTATTTTTCACAATTCCACAAAATTTTTATGCGATTTACACAACCGTAGAAAGTCAATTGTCATCCGTGTGACAAGTGTTGACATTTGCAGGATGTTGCAGAACAGTGTTGGTAAATTAAAAAAAAAAAAAACAGTGCCGGCCAAAATGCAACAGTTCACTATATACCGTTATATAACTGTACAATTTAAATAGAAATTCATTTATCTTCGTTTATTTAACATTTAGTTTATCAGTTTAATACGGGTTTGCTTCCCGCCAAACTGATAAAAATTATCCAAATTAGCTGATATTGTTAAAAGTAAAATTATATGCAACAAGCCAGTCCGCTGTGCATGCATTGAGAAGTGAAATGCTTGAAATAAGTGTAGTGTAAAGTTTTTTCTTTTTTTTTGGTTTCTTTTGCATTTAAAATAATTTAATTAATTTAATTAGAAATTCAAGTTTGGTCGAAACAAGTAAGAAACCCCAATTAAATCCGGGTTTAGGGCCCAGTTTGTGGGACATTCGATAATCTTAGCCATTATAGCTTGTGCTGCATCATAATGCCAATACTGCAGCAAATCCATCACAAATAATGGCACACATCACATGTCATATATAGCATAAATATATTTCAGTTTATTGACAACTCAATTCTGAGCTGATGCTTCACTATATTCACATCACACATGCCGCTGGTACTTATACCAAATATACTTATATATCTGGGCATGTACTCCCCCCATTCCAGTCGGACAGATTTCAAAGCTCGTATATAAACTAAAGCATCACTTGAGCCAAATTCTTTGACGCATCGACAACAAAAGACGCACAAAGCACGCATATAACAACAACAATGTGTAAAAAGATGACACAATTTGTGGCAAGGATGATAAAATGCGAACAAATCTACGTCAGACACTCAACATAGTTCCATTTTCAGCTGCTTTTCCTGGTGACATAAAAGTGCGGGTGCCAACGCCCCTCTTCTACTGCCCCCCCTTCCGCATACTCCACAAAAATTTCCATTTACAATTTGATTTGCTTATGTAAATTATGAAAATTGCCCGCAGAGAGTAACCGCAAGTAAGATTCGATTTGGCGGCTTAACAAAATGCAGCCAACAAAACGAGACCAAAAAAAAAAAAAAAGAAAAAAAAATTGCTGAATAAAAATTGTTCATTGCTTTTTGGCTGTAATTTGAAACAAATCAAATTTATTGCCCAGACGCACAGGCGCCGCCATTGGCAATTTTCAGTTGCGGATGCGGCCAGATGCGCTGAGCATATGAAATGAGCGCCAGGAATGAGAGATAACCAAAAGATTGGGCTGGCAGCTAGGTAGAGTCATACGCACATGTCCATACATATATATTCATAGCGCGGCTATGGGGCGCACATATTCTAATTAGATTTATAATGCAACAAAAATGTTATGTTCTGTGCTCTGCCAAGAGATTTTCAAATTTAAAATTTTTAAATTATGCTCGATATGGTTAGATGACACACACACACACAGATCGGGTAAAAGGGGTGGCTGGGCAGAACATGGATTTGGAAATTGCAGAGGCAAAATCCGGATCCAGGCAGTAGATAAGCCATCAAGCAGCGAGAGGTACGAAAATCTGTGAGTCATAGTCATGGCATATTAGTGTGATACGCTTTTGGTTTTCGGTTTTGATCCCTTGGCTCCTCGTTTCATATGGCCTGCAATGCGTGACGCGTGTTTCAGATTTTCGATTTAGCACACACTTTTTATATCGTTTTTTGTTTCCTTTGCTGTGTGACTCATTGGCAAACTAAAAATTAGCCAGCATACAAAAAAGTTTCATATTACATGCAAGCAATTTGCCAAATAAACTGTCAGCAACTGTGTGTGCTGGAAGGGCATCGTCCTTAGGAAGATTCCATTGGTTTTAGCATTGGGCCTTATCGATTGAGCACTAAATAATTCACAGAGCAAAATGGCAAAATATGTGCAGCTTGGCAGGCAGAGGTAGGCAGGCGGGAGGAGCGCGGTGGGCAGGCAGACACTGCCACGGCAGGCATTCCCCAGGGCACGCACAATAATAATCAGCAAAGGGGCCACCATCACCATCACCATCACCACCACCAAGACTGCGTGGGCTACAGGGTTGCAACGGTCCAGTCGAGACTACCTACTCTATACGACATGTACAATATATCTGTCCAACTACCCAGCAGCCGCTGCTCGAGAGGGCGGATGGTAGTGTTCTGGCAACAAAAAAAAAGAAGAAAAATCGACGCAGCTGAATTATTTCAAGGCAAGTTTTAGATTTCGTTACGCAACGGAAATAATGTGTGACAGGTAATTAGATTAAGCTAATTTTGCTTTTATTAGCAATCAGGCTCGTCAGTTACGCTTTGCGCATTTTGGTTAATAATTTTATTAGGATTCAGCAGAGCAATGTAAGCCTCGGAGCGACGTTGCTCCTCTCACAGTTATTGTTAATAACGCGCCAACTGTACGTCAAATCTGACATCCAGTGTTGCATGCGGCTGTCAAAGTGGCTGACAGCCCAACGTTTGCCGCAATGCAACACTGGCTAGCGGAGTGTTGGCAGCCGAGCACATGTGTGTGTGTCTGTCTCTCTGTATATCTGTCCGTGTGTGTGCGAAAAATCAAATAATTAATAATTCATGCGACACGATTGACAGTGTGCCCATCTGAACCAGAACTCTTTCTCGTACTTATTTTTCACATTTTTCTGTTTATTTGTATACTCGTCCAGAGAATGAAAAGAGTATATTGGCTTTATGCGACATGCATCATGCTACTCGACCTTCCATTTGGTAAAATTGGGAATATGTACTTGCGTATATCCGCGTGGGGAGCATCTATATCTTGCACATTTTAGGCATTTTGTATATATATTCCTACTCTTACTATGGGCGAGCGATATCCCTGGATTAATTTGGCAAAAATCATGTTTTAAGCTGTTATTGGATTGTGAACGAGTACTACGCAGTCGATTATTACCGACAGCAACTTTCTTGCTTGTTTTATTTATTTGGCTTTTTTACAAGCCGCCTCATAAATTTATAATTACAGATGCGAATGCGCTGTCGTTGCGCCTTTTGCGCTTTGTTTTTTTAATTTAATAAATTAATAAAACAGCAACGTGACAACACTGGCAACGCGGCCGGGTTTCCATCAAAGTGGCAAAGTGTTGCCATTTGCATTTTTAATGCACTCGCTGCGTCGCGTAAAAATAATTATCAACTGAATTGATGATGAGTCAACGAATGGAACAGGAACGGAAACGGGTATGGGAATGGGATTGTGTACGGTAAAATGGCCATGGAAAACGGAATGCCTGAGAGACTATGGGAGATGATAAGCACGTGTGTGTGAGTGTGAGTGTGCGTGGCGTGTCAACACGGCCACTGCCACGCCTCCCTTGTGAATGTGTTGCCAACAGAAATAAAAGAAAAACTTTTTGGAAATTGAATTTAACAATTTTGCGTGTCAACTTTGTTGACTTTTAAATGAAAATTTGTTGGGGCACAAAAAGAAAATGTTTTAGTTTAGCTCAAGCAAATTCCATACTTTTACTGCAAATTTCACTTTCAATTCCCGTTAATTGCATAGAGCGAATTAAATAATGAAATGCAAACAAAAAATGGGAAAACCAAATAAGAGAACTTCAGCCCGACAATTTATAAGTGCGGCAAAAATTTTACTTTTCCTTTTTAGCACACTTTGGCACAATGGGCGGCGGCGTGCCAGGCGCTTCCTCCACTTCCTGGGCGCCCATTGCAGTCGGAATTTGGTATGGGGGGTGGGGCCATAACTGCACCTGGGCTGCCGCACCTGGCCGTAGTTAACCCCAATTATGCGCACAAAGCCCAAACAGCAGAGACAGACCGAGGGAGAGACAGACACTCCAGAACTAGCAGTAACTGCGACGTGCGGTAGTTGAAATATTTAAGCAACACAGAGCAAGGAAAATCCCATGGAAAATGCTATAAAAAGTTCGGGTAGAAAGTAAGTAAGATGAAATGCAGCCGCAGGCATTAAAATAATAAGGATAAGGAAGCGCTTGTTAACCACGAAACCGCTCAAATATGAATGAAAGCCAGTTGGAGTCAGTTGGCGTCGAAGTCGGAGTCAGCGCAATGTCTGTAGCCATTGTCGAGAGCCGGAGTGAGTCAGTGTGCCGCTGACGGCGTTGCCGGACCGCCTATGCCGCGTGTTCATTATGCGTTTCCTGTTTGCATAAGCTCAGCCCAGACCGGACCAGCTCAGCACGCCCGAGGATTCGCTAGTTGTAATTGTTCTGCTGCCAGTACAAAAAATGCCCTGACCCAAGCTCCATTGTGCAGAGCGTTAAATTTTGAAAGTTTGCCTCGCCATGCCCTGCGGACTATTGACAGAATACGAGTTGAGCTAAGCGAAGCAAAAGTGAAATTGCCAAGAATACCGTTAAAATAGCAAGAATTGTAATTATGAAGCGCAAATAGCGAGTAACGAGTCACTAGCTGCGAGTAACGAGTAGCAAGCTGACAGTTGCCTGCGCCACCTGTCAAACGTTTGCCAACACTGGTATACATATATATTCACATGCACAGGCCAATCGCATAATTATGACTTCGGTGGTTACAGTCTAGCAAATTTTCCATATGAATGAATTTCGCACAATTAACCAAAGGCAGCCGAGTCAAGGGTGGCCTCCACCCAGTTATATGTCAGCACATAGAAACATCAGCACGCCCAACTTTCCATTCACAATTAAGCTAAAAATACACCAAAGACAGACGCCGGCGAGGTGGTGTTTGTGTGTGTGTGTGTTTGTGTATGTGGTGTGCGTAGAGCTACAATAAAATTTATTGTCAAGTGCAGTCACAACGGCTCAAGATATGTAACGGCCGGGCGCCAAGGTGTGCACAACAACAACAACAACGGCGTGACGAAGTCTTTTGGTGTGGGAACATTGGGGACTGGGAATCTCGCTGTCGCTCACGCTGCGACTGGCAGCCTGTGACGGGAAGAAAAGCAACGACAACAGCAAAAAATCAACAACGCAATCTTAATGAAGGCAATAATTCAAACAAAATGCAAAATTCCCTTAACAAACTGTAGGAAGTCAGCCAAGTCAAGTCAGCCAGCCAGTCAGTCAGTCACTTACTCACTCACTCACTCGCTCAGTCGCTGAGCTCTTGGCTCATTCATTTTATTTTTCAGTCAGACCTCCGACACAACATTGAGAAATTGCTGCCTAGTGTTGATGTTGCTGTTGTTGTTGCAACAAACTGACAAGAATTCCTTGTTGAAATTAAATTTTTACAAAATCAAATAAAATTCAATGCGTGCCAAGCGGCAGCATCAACATTGTGGCAACAACTCCCTCGACGTTTTACCATATTAATTAGTTTGTATTTTAGGCATACGAAATAACAGAAAATTGTTTAACATTTGCCCTGTAGCGTACATTAAGTGGCCACATTTGTCAATTTGCGTTTTGCTGCCGGGTCAACTTTATTTTTGGGGGCATCTCACACACACACACACAGACACACACCGACACACAAATGGGCCCAAGCACGGGTCCGATCCGTGCCCGCTCTGTAGTTAATGGCTGCACATTTGCCTAAATAATGAGCCACCGGTGTATTGCCTTGAATTCGATTTGGCTTGATTAAAAATATATTTCATTGTGTAGCGAACTGTGTGCCACGCGGGGCTTGTGGGAGGGCTGGATGCGTTATTGGCTGGACAGCAGAACGATTGCAGCGGCAGCTGAGAAGCTAATCAGCAAAATGTGCCACAGTCGACGGGGCCAAACTAAATTGATTAGCAAGACGACACACGGAACAAATGGTAGCATCGGCATTTGTCGACTGCGCCTTACTCTGTTCGTAGTGCTTTGATTATGCTGCCATTGAAACTGTAATTTTCAAGAGAGTGACTCAAACTGTGACTCTTAAGTTGTGTATTAAAAATGGTCCTTTAAGATGTGTGTAAGTCTTACAGTCGGGCATGATAACTGACAATAAAATTATGATTGCTAAGCTGTGGCTAGAAAATTGAAGGATGAGAACCTCATTTGTTTAGGCTCAAATTTAGTTTTCACCATTGGAGATCATTAAGAGTACAGAACTACATTTCAGCAAAAATATTTAAATTAATGAAAATAGTTAGCAAGATTGCAAATGCATTGTAAAAATAGACTGAAATAGGGAGACATCTCAAAACCAATCTTCGTCGTTTGCAACAGCGTACTAATGGCAGCTGCTTTTAGGGGGTGGCAAAGAATTTGGGCGTAAAATTACAGATCATCAGGCATTTTTCTGGCACATAAATTCAAATGCTAGCATTTATTTGCATTTTGAATACAAATTTAAAATGAGAAAGGAATCCATCTAGAATTTTCACAAGCGAATTTCTCAGCGCTTTGCCTGGGTTTCCCATAGAACAGTATGTCCATTGGCTTTCAGCTGTTAAGCAGCTTACAAAGCATTTGAAGAAACTTTCTCAAAAGCCCTGCACTAAACAAGCAATGCCCAAAGACAGAGAGAAGGACAGACGGCGAGACAGACAGTCAGTCGAACTGACTACAAAGGCGCTGCCATTAAGCTACTCATAACCTAAATATTCGAGCAGAACCAAGTCAAATACTTGTCGGTGCAAAGGGGTGCGGGAGTGCGGCAGTGACTGCTGCTGCAGCAGGCGGCACTTATGTCAAATGCGTTTGCGATTTGTGTCAATAAACGTTGCAGCAGCTGTGGCAAACAGCAAAAGAAAGAATTTTTCTATTATCTGTGCAAAGTGTGCGCGAAATTGAAAATTGCAGCCGGTCGTCAACGTTTTTCCTCCCCACATCCTTTTCAGCAGCCCCCACCGCCGACCTCCTTTACCCGTCCACTCACAGTTGTCCTTGCTCTAGCACTAAATTTTCATAGCGCTGCTAGTTGATAAACTCCAATATGACAGTGGCAGAGGCTCTGGCAGCGGCAACAACGGTCCGTGCGCCTTGGCTTATGCAAGCATTTTGTAAAATTGCATTTGAGTTGCTTTTGCTGCTGCTGATGCAGCACATTATTGCAGAGCTGCGTTGAGGGGGACACGGGGCCGAGATAGCTACATATGTGTGTGCTTGTGTGCGTGTGTGTGTGTGTGTGTGTGTGTGTGTTTAAGTGTACATGTCTTTATCTATATAGACATGGCAACAAGTTTACCAACACATTGCGGTTACGCGAAAAAGTCAATTACCATTTTAACTGAAAGAGCGCGCCGGCTGCTGCCTCCGCCAGTTTCTGCGATTCCCGCTGCTGTTGGCGGGACTCCGCCCAGGCGATCATCGCATATAGTCAATCAGTTGGTAATCGATTTTGTCTGGCGGGTTGGGTGCAGCTGATGTTTCTGGTTCTGGTTCTGTTGCTTGAGGTTAACAAATATGGCAACGCTTTTTACGCACAATTTTCCTTTGGCAAGCAGCGCGCGTTTGCCAAATGGAATGTAAATATTTATTTTTATTTGCAGTCAGCCGCATTGCAGGGTAGAAATTTGTTTGCAACTTTGCTCGACATAATTAGACGTCTGTGTTTGTGGCTGTAGCTCTGTGCTTGTGTGTGTGTGTGTGTGTGTGTGTGTGTGAGTGTGAGCGTGTGTTGGTGAGTATCTGTGCGCTTGCAAATGATAGTCACACTCGAAATGCGAATAGATTTGCAATATTTGCGCATGCAAATTGCCTTAAGCCACAGACTTGGCTTACACTCGTTGATTTCATTTGGCCAACAAGCGGCGTCGTCCTCGGCATGTGGCAAAAAGGGGTTGAGGTGTAAAGGGCGTCAACCTTCTAAGTATTCATAATTGAATTTTCATGTTTGCCCGCATTTGTGAGCTCTCGAGTAGTTTTTCGAAAACGGGAATGTTTAAAAGTTCAACACGCGAATGCAACGCACAAATGTTGCCAGAGCGTGGCAATCCCTTTAGAGGGTATTGTAGTTATGTCACGAATTCTGTAACCGATGGAACGAGACATCAACAAATCCCGAAAGCTTATATCTTCTTGATCAGTATAAGCTCTCGAGTCGATTAAATGTCTGGCTGTTTATTTTTTGCGGAATTAAGTATCTCAGCCTAAGAGTCAGTATATTTTTCGGGCTCTGGTGAACCGTGTCAATATTTAAAAATGCTGCCAATCGAACAGTAAGTCAAAAAGGTTAAAGATACCTTTAATCAAATGAACTTTATAAGAAGCAAATTATAATAGAGAAATCTATACCGAAGACACAACGAGCCTTGCTACCTTTCTAGTCAGATGCGAGTAGTAAGTCACATGGCTCATATATAAACAAGAAATAAAGCTATTCCACTTATAACTCCTTGTCTCAGAGGGTATTTAATTTTCGGAGTGCCGTTGACTTTTTGTTTTATTTTTTCTGTTGTTTTCTTGTTTGTTGGTGGCAGCTCCTGCGCCTTGTTTTAATAACATAATTGAAAAATGACTGAGGCCAGCAAGGAGTTGTTGCACGGGCAGCAAAAAAAAAAACACAAATGGAATGCAGCCAGCTTGTGTGTGTCATGTGTGGCACAGCTGGCTCTGATTACAGGCGCAGCATTGAGGGGTTGTTCGATCGCGTGCAACGCGCTGTTAACATGCGTTTGTCCTTTTAATAGTGCCCCGTTAAGCAGCGGCAACAATAACAAGCCGTGCTTGATTACCGTAAATCAATAAGCAACAGTCACACATACACGCACGCATTCACACACTCGCACACACACACTCACCCAGCCTGATAATTAACTGCAATTTCCTCAACGAATGGCCAACGTTTTACACTGGATTCAATGTCTTTATTCGCTGCCTGTCATTTTGTCACATTTCCCTTTCACTCTATCTCGCTCTCTCTCTCCCTCTCTCTTTTTTCTACGTCTGTCTCACTCACTGTCTCTATTTCTCTCTCTCTCTCTCTCTCTCCCCCTCTCTCTTTCTCTATTGCCGGCCATCTGGCTTTTAAGTAATGAGCATTCCGCGCTCTGGCACAAAATTGAAACTATTTTGCATAGCATTGGAAGTATTTTAATTTGAATTTCTTTGCAAGTGATCAGCGCTGAAGTTGGAAGCAGGCAGCTGGGCACTGGGTGCCAGTTGCTAGGAGTTGGCATCCCATTCACAATGGTCGCTCGCAGTGGGCGCTACTAATGGTGACCATAGTTGCTGGCAACATTAAGGATAATTGTTGTAGTTAGCATGTACTTTTGCATTTATAATGTGCCTCATTTATTTCGCCTGCCACTCGCTGCGTTCCTTTTCGCATTTCGCTTTTTGAAATACTTCTTTGCATATCCTGGGCCCTAACGATAAAAATTATTATAAAAAAATGCTGATTATGCATTTTATTGCTTTCTGCTGTGGTGTTGATTGCGGCTGATTGCTTTGTGGCCAAGTCAGGGAGCGGGAGTACTTCAAAAGGAATGACCAGGTAAGCTGAAAGCTCTCGCAGCCATCTGCGAAATGTAACATAGTTGGAGCCCTAGATAGCCCCAAGGCGAATGGTCATTTATTATGCACATTTTATGCAAAATATTTCTAATTGCCGGCATTTGGCAACAGCGCCCAAGAAATCTTATTTATTGTAAGAGAGAATATAAATATATGAGCACAGCCTGCAGCGCTTGCCCAGACGGAATTGAAATCTAATTGGAAAATGGTTAAACAACTGCATAAAAGACACCTTTGTCGGAGCAGTCAGACGTAGGCTACCACTGAAAAATATCTACATGCAGCTAGAGATTAGCCCTGCTTTAATAAAATACCTAAATATCGCTTGGAATTTCGCATCTAATTGCTTTTTGCATAATATACCATTTACGTCGATTGTTTAAAAGCCAGACCCTCCGCTTTGTTTTATACACACTTTTTCATGCCACATTTAAGATATTAAATATCCATAATTATATTGAAAATCATAAATATTTCAAAAATTAGAAATCGTTCATGCGAATTTAGCAGGTTATAAGCGAATAAATCGAATTGCCACTTTCCAGGCCGCATTCATGGCTCAACTACTTGAGTGCACTACAAATTTTACCTTTGCGCAGTTAACTAAACTGCATTTTACTCACACAGACACACACACATATCGACATAAGCACTCGTGTGTGTCTGTGCAATAGCATAAGTAACTTATGGCATTCAGCCCAGCTCTACCCGCTAATTGGCAGCCAATGAACACTTACAGGCGCACACTTATTAGCCACAACCCGATCCATTTGCTACATATCATAATTTCAAAGCGAGGCTCCAGTTGCAGCACGGAGTCAAACCCAGCGGCATAGACAGCGGTTGGATAGGCAGCAGGGGAGCCGGACTGGCAGACAAACAAAATTGACGTGCCAACACGTTTACAGAGGGGAGGAGGGACGGTTTAGATGGACTGCTGCTGTCGCACACCCGCGCATTGCATTTCAGCAAGCAACAACAACAAATTATTGGCCAAAATGATAGACAAATGCCAATTGACGAGTGAAAGGGTTGGCAGTTCGAGTGAGGGAGGAGTAGAAGGGAAACGGATGAATGTTTTTGATTTAAAAATTGCATAAATAAATCATGTTCTAATATTGCACTTGGCCTTGCAGACAATCTGTCGAAATGTAGCGCGCTCATAGAGTCGCCGCCGCTGAATGAAGGGCTTACATGGAGATGGGCTGGAAGAGGTGGGTATGGGCTGGGCTGGTGCATAGATTGGAAGCCAGGAACAATGGCAACTAGTTTGGCAACATGGCGTGAATGGGCGCGCGCAAAATGGCGTTAAAGGCCGTTACAAAACACCAAACGCGGGCTAACGAACAATGCCCAAAAACCAATCGATGCCCGGCCATAGATAGCAGTAGAGTCATCCAAGACCAGGCGAGTTGTCCGGCTGGCAGGACTCGGCTGGCTGTGGTCCTGTTGTTGCCTGGCAGCAGAGACCACCGCAGCCTGCACTTGACAATGCGCCATGGCTGAATGTGAAGTGGGCCGTTATTCAAAGCGGGCAGTTGTTCGATGGCGGGTCCATAGCTGGTCTAGGGTGGTCTAGGGTGGCTCTGACATACTGAATCGCCTGTCTGTTTTGGCGCTTAATTCGTCACTAAATGAGATTTTTGGCAGCCTTTTTTTTCTTGCTGTGCAGCTTTTGGAAACGTGGCTGTTGCTGCTGCTGCTGGCATTGTTGTGCGCCGTTTGAAATTGGTATTTTGGAAGTTGGTGCTGCGGCTTTGGCTGGAACTGATGCCGATGCCGGTGCCGGTGCCGGTGCTGTTGCTGGGGCAGTTGCAGCCACTTTGCAATAACACAGCGTGAAATTGCAACGGCAAATCGAATCAGTCCGCACGGGAAATTCGATTTTTTTGTTTTGCGCTGCCTTTTGCGGGCAATCAGACAGCAACAAATGCATGGAACCCCCAGACAGACAGAGAAACTGAAACAGAGTTGGAGACAGCAGAGAAAGAGTGAGAGGTTAGAGCAAGCAAGAGAAAGAGACGGAGACAGGCAGCAATGCAATTTAGCACGCGCGAGTTTTTCAACCAAAAACTGCTGCCAAAATCCACTCACACACACACATTCTCTGAAAAATAAAAAAAGGAAAAATAATGAAGGATAACAGCAACGTGCTGATCGTCCAGTTGCCAAGTGGCGCACCAATGCTCCAATGCATCCTGGCATTCAGCACTCAGTCAGCCAGTGGTTCGATTGTCCATCCATCAACAACTACAGCTCGACTTTTGCAGCTAGCTCGCATAATGAAATCAAATTACAAAATGTGTTGCACGAGTGTCGAACGCTTTTTGGCACCACTTTTGCATAGTCTGACGCTTACACACATGTTCACTGGCCATGCCAAGCCCACTGCTGTTCAACAAATTGCTTATTTATTGTTTAATAGTGTGATTGCTAACAACATTTGAAATTCGGTAGTTGCCAACAGCAGCAGCAACATCGCCCCAGCAGCAGCAGCAGCATCTATTGTTCTCGCATTGGATTTTCTGATTGAAAACAGTTGTATAATAGTATACGAATTTCTATCGAATAGGTAACTAGTGCCGGTTGCCTGGCAGTGAACAAACAACATGTATACACGTGTTGTAGTTTCGAATTTTTGGCTTTCTGAATGGGTTCTTAATTTTTGACTAGCTTTTCATGCCCAACACTATTCAAATGCCAGCCAACAATGCATTGCAAGCTTTTTGGTGGGGTTGCAAATTAAACTGATGCATAAAGATAATTGCATTTTCCGGCCAACAATTTGATGGCTTTGTAATACAAGAAATAAAAGATCCCCTTGCTCAAAACTCTCATTACTTGGCTAGAACAGTATTAATTTCTAAAGATAATATCATGTTATAAGTAGTTTAATTAAAAGGTCCATTTTATGTTTTTTAATTTTATACACATTTTTAGCCTTTTTTCTTCTAATTTTTGAAACGATTTTAAGCTAACAATTTTTTTTTGTTGGATATTTTGCTATTCATTTCACTTTTTTATTTTATTGCCAGGAACACAGTAATTGGGATACACAACATTGAAAACTACTTTGAGTAGGTCTGATTGTTCACCAGAAAAATGTAAATATTTCAAACTATTTTCGAATTGATAATGAAATACACATAATTATGTGTCAGCACTTTATGATCGTGGTCTGATCTCTTTTTTCTAGAATAAATGAAGTTTTCCATTTAAAACAAATAAATTATATATGAAATAAAATTATTCCAAAATTTGAAATGTCATTTGACATATATTTTTATGACGAATTTTAAACTCATTTGAAACCTCTTTCTTGGATCTTGACTATGTTTGGCTATCTCTCCGTTCGATTGACATGCTTTCTATTTGATTTGCATAGTGATTTATAGTGAAATATAATAATGACAAGACAATCGGAAATACAATGAATACCGTTTAGATCATCAGCCAAAGAGTGTCCCACACACACTCTCTCGGACTATTTTTTTGATTTTGTTGGTGGACTGCCAATTTTGGTCATCGCTGCTGACAACATCGCACATTGTGGCGTCCATCAGTCGGGGACTTGCCAATCAAACAAAAGTCACGGGAACAACGACAACTGCGGCAACAACTGCATAACGATATGCAAAATATGCAACAGCAACAGCTGCCAGTTTCCGTGGCTACTGTGGCAGTGGCAGGCAGCCTTCTGGACGTTCGCCTGTCGCTTTGCGCCCAATTACGCCTTCAAATTGAGTGATAAATGTCTTGAAGATGGCACATAAATAAGCTTGAGTTAAATTTATTACACAACCCACACAAAGACTTCATAAAAATGCAAACTAAATGAACTATTAAGAGGCGGCGGCAAACATGAGAAACAAATAAGAAGCCAAAAAACAGTAAACAAAGCTCCCCACACTCCCTCCTAGCATCCAAAAAACGCATGGAAATTCAAGAGCAGACAATTGAATTGCATTGCGCTTAAGCAAAAATAAAAAACAAATATAAATAAGAAAAAAACAACAAACAAGTTGCGACTGCTGCTGCGGAGAGGGCGTGGCGTGGGGGCCATCGTAAAAGACAGCAGCAGTCGCAGTCGCAGTCACAGCCGTGTGAGAAAATATGCAAATAAATGCGCAAATAAAATGCGCAATCAACTGGAGATGGCGCACTGAGATCTGGCAACTGGCAGCTCCCAGCTCGCAACTTGCAACTGTGGCAACAGGCGAGTTGCAACTCGCAGCGCGCAGCTCGTTTCCCCCCAGCGAAAGGCAAAGTGTGAATGTTGCGCATGCGCAGCAACCGCGTGGAGAACATTGCGCATCAATTAGGCCGCCAGGCGGCCAGGAAAGAACAGGAACGGCAGCACGAATTGTCCAGAGAGCGAAAGATAAGCCAATAGCTAAACACGAAGGCAGAAGCCACACACACACACACACACACACACACACGCGCGCAGGCACACACAAATGAATAAAACGTTTAGATAAACAAATACAGAAGAATGCTGAAATGCTGTTAAAAGCTACAAAATGAAGTGGCCGTTGGCGGCTTTGGGATTGGGTATTGGGGAAACGGGCGAATGGGAAATGTTTATACCGATACGTATTCGGGCCTCTGGCTGGCTGGCTTGCAACAAATTCAATGAACATGCGCGCGCACAGTTGAAGAGCAAACAAATTTATTACGCGCCGTTTGAACAGCGCATAAATTTAACCAGTGGCCCAACAGCAGTCGCAGCAGCAGTCGGAGTCACAGTCACAGTCACAGTCGTGGCAGTCGGCAAGATTAACATACCTGGCCAAAAGCGACTGACTGCCTGAGCGGAGCCCAACACTGTCCGACTGGGCCAATCGATCGATGTGGCTTGCGTGCAGCGTGCGTGATTTAAAAACAGCGCCACATTTGGCAAACATTTACGTGGACTTGTCTCAAAACTACGTAAAACGATTTAAAGCTGAACACGAGCAATTTGTGGATAGGCTGCAGTCGACCGCAAGCAACAAAAATAAAAACAAACAAAAAAAATAAATAAGAACAAGTACGGCTGACTGCGGCACACCAAAGATTCAATACCCTTTCCCATTAAGATTTAAGACAAGGCATTTAGAAGGTAGTCCGACTTGTTCAGTTGTTGCAGCTATACTAGGTGCATGGTGAAACATATTACGAACTATATGATAACAAGATGACAATGATGAACTTAATTTAGAGAGTACAATTATAATCGTAAGTGTCAAGCTTAGTCAAGATATATCAAAACAAAAATCGGGTTTCCACAAGAAGTAAATACTAAACGAATCATTTCTATTTCAGCCTATTCATATAGCGATAAAATCCAACTACGACTGAAGATAGATTTTCAGACAAGAGACAGCAGCCAGACATGCAGAGTGATCAAGAATATATATATATATATATATATATATATATATATATATATATATATATATATATATATATATATATGCTCTAGTAAATGTCTGCGTCTTCGGGTTACACATTTTATGACAAATTTGTTATACCCAGTAGGTTTTGAAAAACTGGTAACGACTCTTGGGGCGCGTCCACTCTCGTCCGAATTGCCCACCCGCTGGCTGGGGCACAATGAGGCAGCGTCCGCTGCTGCGTCGCGTTTCTCATTTTAAAATTTATGCGCACATTCAATTGATTGTTGGATTTTAATTTTTTTTCCGCTGCTTTCGAAGTGTTTTCTTCGACTCAACATTATGTAATTCAATATGTTTTAGCGTCTAATAACATAGGCTGTGAAATTAATATACTAGAAGCGAGTATGTAAATTTTCAGCTCGCCAAGCTGGTGAGTTCCTCAGTTCCTATGAACTGTCTACAATGTCATTTACAGTTCTGTATCAGACTCGCGTAGAGCTGCGGGACCCCACACTTATTAAAAACATGCAGCGCTGTGACATTTCGATTTATTTTTATTGATTCTCCAGAGCAGATCGAAGTGTGATGAGCTGAGGCGTGGTGAGGCAGGGCAGGGTGAGGCGACTCTTTGCCTCTCTGAAATGCAAGTCAGGCGCCGCTGGCACGCAAGTGATCATCACACCTTGATAAGGTACTGGGACTCGAGAGCTTATGCCCCAAAACGTATCGAATTTTATTGAAATGCAGCGCTGCGTGTGTGAGTATGTGTTATCTGAGTGTTGGCTGTGCATTTGTTACTTTTATGCTTGATTTATTGACTTTATTTTATGGCCGCTTGATTGGACACTAAATGAGTTTTTAAACTGCATACGAAGCGGGGCGGGCCTTATCAATTTTTGTTGCCTTTATTATTGTTGTTGTTGTTTTTGTTTTTGCTGTTGCTGCTGTCCAATATGAAGTTTTGTTCTGCAGTTGCAGTCGTATTTTGAGCCACTTACTTTTAAATTTAACCCACGTCAGACAAAACGTTTCGATTTTATTGCGGATATGAAGTTCTTCGTTCTTTGCTTGAAACTTACCTGAAATGAGAGAAAAAAGGGCAACACAGAAATGTTAATTAAATTGTTTTTCTTTGGATTCTTCTTTATGAAGTAAAAGCTTTTTTATTGCAATTAAATGTGATGTGCTGATGCGGGTGATGCTCAATAAGTAAACAATAGTTCATTATATTGAGTAAGACATATAAAAATAGATCGTATTTCAATATATTCAATACATTTCCTTTTGTAACATAAATTATATCAATTTTTATTTATTAGTTAGCGTTCATTTGAAGTCTTGAAGCAGCAGTAGCTAATAAATTTATTTAAGGAAACCTAAATGCGCTAATTTTGATCAAAGTTAAATACTGAGGCAGATAAATGGATATTGCATTTTTAATCAATATTTGAGGAAATTCTATGTACAATGTGTAATATTCCTTATTTTAGTCGATGTCAATTTTATATCTGCCCCTCCAATTAGTATCATTAATAATATTACCTAGTTTTCATAAATTATTATTAACATTTGTTTCCCTTTTCCATAATTTACCAGTATTTATCTTCATATACCATTATTTCATTCTTCGGAAACTAGCAGTTCCTAATTGAAATTTTAAAAGGAATAGAAATTAGGGTAAATGTTTCATTATGGTGTAACATCCAAGTCTCTTTCTAATGTAGTAATTATGCAGATTTTTTTAGCTCAATCACAACATTTTTATCAATCCAAAGGACTATGTTAATTTTCTGTTTAGCATAACTGATCAGCTTAGCGCCTGTCAAGTACTTTTAGATGATCTTCAAAGGCAACTCTATAATTTTTCTCATCCCGTATCGCATGTCTATCGTTGCCCACTTTGTTTTTTTTTTTCGAGCTACAAGGGGGCAATTCAATCTCTCTCGCTGTTAAATGCAACTCATGTCAAACTGATTTGAATATTGCCCACGCAACATATTTAGTTATTACCAAAGCGAACATCAAAGTCGTGCACAGCACAAGACATGGGCACCCCGCAACTACAGAAATCATGTTAACTATTATTAAATATATAAGCAATAACAGCAAAAACAACAACAGCAACAAAAAGATCAGTCGGCGTGAATAGCACAAATGTCCATCAAAGCGGCTCAGGCAAATGATGCAGAATACTTTTTAATTAAACATAAAATTACTTTGGCGCTGGCAGAGACAGAGAGCCAGACAGACAGGCATAGACAAAGACAGACACAAACTACACAACACAACACAGCTGGCAATAAATCATGAAATCTACTTTGCAAACAACTCTTGAGTGTTGGTTGGGTATAGGGGGAGGGGGGGCAGCTAGGATAGGGCAGGGTCTAGTCGGCACGTAATAATCATTTACATGAACACTCGCATAAATGTCACGTTGCTGCGATTATAAAAATAACTTGAAAAACTCCAAACTGAACTCAACTAATGGGTAGCTGGTTCCGCAGGAATCGTTGTGGCTGTTGCTGATGCTGTTCGGTTCTGTCTTGCCCGCCGCTGGCAGTCATAAATTAATGAAATTTTATTTGCTTATGCAATGAGCGAAACATACCGACCCCATGCCCCTGCAACTACGACACTCGCCTAGCCTAGCTAACGTATCTATAATAATGGAAGCATATCCTGCTTAAGAGCGCGCCCGTAGCACGCCAGGTGGAAAAATTCAATTTCCAGGCCATGCGCCGTTCGCCGTTCGCTTGGAGGTTGGAAAACAAGTTGCATCCGCAATTAAGTCATCAAGTTGCAATTATTGCCATAAAAACGAACAAAACGCAGGCACAACAACAAAAAAATGTGGCCACGCATGAACGTGATGCTGTGCGAAGCGAGTGGACAGGGCGATAGTAGGAGACAGGCAGGGGGCAGTTGTGGCACTGAGTGGCTCCCATAGCCGTGACTGTGGCTGAGGCTGGGGTGTTGACGCTCAGCGGGGCAGCGCCGCGTCGTGAGAGACTTGAACAAACAAAAACAAAATAAAATAAAAAAAAAATCAAATAAAATAAATATAAAAAAAACGAAAAAAATACAACAGAAAATCAAGCAAGACAAGGCGCGCAGATACATATTGCAGTTACAGATACGGCTTACGATACAGATACGGCCGCCAGATACAGATACATATGCGGCTTACGCGCAGATAAATTATTTCTGTTTTTCTTTTTTTCTTTTGCTGCGCACAGGGCAGAAATTGCCAAGAAATCAAAAACACAGACGGAGCTGGAACTGGAGCTGGAGTCGGAGTTGGGCCTGTAGTCGTAGTCATAGCTGGGCAACCAGTTGCTCTTTGGCTTAATTAAAAGCTGCAGCGCGGCTGGATTTTTACACGGATTGAATGAGATCGCTTCGGTTTGGGTTTTCGGCATAAGTGAAAGAGACAGATATAATGAGAGCATCGGTCGGTTGCAACTCGCATGTTGGAGTTTTATTTGCTTTTCATGCTGCGGTCGGCTGGACAAGTCGTTGCTGAAATGACACTACAATGTCTTCAAAATGAAAATAAATACGAGCGACGACAACAACATGAGGCAACAACAGCAATGGCCCACAAATGCGGCTGCGGCAACACGCCGGTAACTTGGCTACATGTTACACATTAAAGCTGCGGCCCAGCCCAGCACAGCCCGACCCGGCACGGCCCGGTCCGATCCAGTCAGCTCTGCCACATTCTGTGGCAGCCTTTTGTTTTGTTTGCCTTACTGATTTCGCAGCCAAGCGCAACGCTGACAATGACTTTGCTCTTTTTGCCTTCGACTCTTTTTTTGTCTTATAGTTCCCATTTACTTTTTTTCCTCATTTTGTTTTATGCTGCGTCTGCTCAGTGTTTTATAAATCTCATTTCAAGAGGATTTGTGTGCCTGTCAAAATGTTGATGTTTCACAAAACACTCGGCATTACGAAGAGTGTGTGCTCATGTGTATGTGTGTGTGTATGTGTGTGTGTGTGTTTTTGTAGAGTGTGTGCTCTGCTTGATTTCAATCATGATCGATTTCAGTTTGTTTTACTTAAGGTTACTTTTGATCTGCGCTGCGCTGCGCCGGCTGCTGTTGCCTGGGAATTAAAGTGCAAGATTTATACGATTTCTCGACGCATCGAATTACCCGCGTAGCCCAACTGAATGACTTGTGGTGAAGTGTATCTGTATCTGTTTGTCTGTATCTGTGTCTGTATCTGTCTGGCTGACTCTCACAATCAGTCGCGGTTGTGGCCAAATAACAACAATTTGTTTGCCTTATAAAGATAATGCCACAACAAAGGCATTAAACACACACGCACACACTGGACGCACAACAAAACACAATCATCATTATCGAAATGTCATAAAAGCAAATGGGCGTTCATTATTCAATTTTAAACTGCAAATGCAGCAGCTGCCAAACAACTTAATATAAAGGCAAAACAGCAGCTCTTGCCAAGAATTCGAACTGCTGCGATCTACAGTCGAGTCCGGCAAATATCAAAATAAATGTTTCAACTGCCACAAATGCCCTTTCACTGCACCAGACGCCACAAAGCCGCGAACAACGGCCCGAAAAAAATTAAGCATAATTACTGACAGCAATTCGGACCCGGCCACACAGGCGCTCCAACAAGAGTTGGTTAAGATACGTGCTGGCTGGCTGGTTGGCCGGCTGGCTGGCTGGCTGGCTGACTGGCTGGCTGGCATCAAAGTTGGCTGGATTGCAACGATTTCATTAAAATTGCCAGCCCCAAACGATCCTCGGCTGCCCCCAAAAACGCTGCAATTTGCTTCGAGTGAGACAATTATAAGCATGACAAATGAATTTCGCATTTAAAAATGTCTGAGCTGGGCCAAAAACTGTCAGTCAATTGCGAGCATCGCAAATGCCCCGCAACCATGTGCTGTGCTGTGTACCCCTTGCCCTACATCCGCTGACTTGGCAGCTGTTGCCGTCGGGCACACACCTTCACCTTAGCATTTGACTGTGCGTGTATGAATGAGTTGGTGTATGTGTGTATGAATAATTGCATCAAGATTTTCGTTGGTATTTTTCTTTAATTTTTTTCAAGTGCGGTTTTTGGCCGCACCATCAGCTGCCAACAGGTAAAGCTGACTGCATTCAAGGTGAATTTCAGCATAAACCGCAGTCGCCGTGACATGCGGCGACCACCAGCAGTGCAGCAACAACAATAACAGCAGCAGTACAACTGCAGCAAAACTCATTTAAGTTTAATTTTTAATTTCAGCGCTTTAAAGAGCCAGTCTGCAGAAGCAGCTTTCATTTTAATGCAATTTGCTGTATGCAGCACATCGGCAATAAGAATGGCAACAGCAGCAGCAGCAACAACAACACGTGCCACCGCGTTGCCATTACGGAATTTCACAAATATGAGTTGCGTTCATGCAACAAACAGCTTGGCAAGATGTTTTTTTTTTTTGCCTGCCTCTGCATCGCATTTGTCTGACGCTGCGTATACTTGATTTTTTAGTTGTCTCGGTTGTTCTTAACCCTCTCTATTTTTGTAAAAGCAGCATTGTGCATCTCTTATAATTTGATGCTTATGTCGGATATGCGCTGTTTTTTTTTTTACTTTTTTTCTACTCTGAGCCATAACGAAACATTCTTTGCATTTGGGTTTGGTGGGAAACCAAAATTTTACATATTTTTGGCATTGAATGCGGCCATGAAACACAAATAGTACGAGTGTAAAGGACGAATGTGGGCGCATATTAACCATTTTATTTACGTGAGCAGCAGGGTGACTCAGGTTAGCGCCTCTTTGATCACCCAAGATTTTTATAAAGGCGGCAAAGAAATAAAATGGTGCCAATTATATAAAGCGCAACTTGTTTTTGTATATTAGTAAATTAAATGTTTTATAATCTCTATCTTATCTCTATCAAAACAATTATTTAGAAAACTTTTTTATCTCCATTGTTGATCGAAATATTTTAAGTTTATTGTTTTTTAAATAAACAAATAAATTAAGCTATTTTACTTGCTTGGTAATTGACTTAAGCAATTGTTAATGTCGTTTATCGTTCCTTATATTAATCACATATTTAATAATTTTTCATTTGGTTGCCCGAATCACCCTAATGCTGATATATATTTTACATCATTTATACCTACTATACTGGCGCACGCATATTTTTGCCAGCCACAAAATGTTGCGCCATCACCAACAGCAAGAAACGATGGAAAAGCAGCTACAAAAAAGGCACATGAAATTGTTTTCTACATAACGACCTACAACAAAACCAACACAGTAAAATGACAAAAAAAATTGAACTTAAAACGCAAGATGCCGAAGATTAAATACCCTTACAGTCATATACATCATAAAAACAGAAGCATTTTGAAAAAGATATGATGTAGAAGTGGCGAGAACGGATAACATATCACATTAGCTTTAAGAGCAATATTCCGCGTATAAGTAGACATACGAATTGACGATATCAGCTCGGAAATTACCAGCGATTAGGAATATATATAAATATATACTTTTTGGAATCGGATATGTAAGTTTGTATGCGTTACATATGTCATGGCAAAATTAGATTATCCTCTGAGAGCGTATAAAAAGGGGTAGCAGCAATACGAAAATAAAGGCAGACATATAAAAAAATGGCGCACAATTTCAGTTATGCTAACAAAACCAACATGAAATCCACATAGAAGTAAACGGCAGCTATGTGCTATGACCAACCCCCTCAACAAAGGAATTTTTTTGCATTTTTTGGGGCCAGCCCTTGCCCCTCGTACACAAGAAAAAGTAAAAGCCAAATTGCAGCGGCCTTTACAATTTTGTAAACCAAATTTACAGTAATGTAATGAAAGCGCGGCGTTAAAAGGATTAAATTCACATTGCATTTATGGACTGTATCAACAAAATTACGAAAATAAAAAAATAAAAATTTAAAAAGTCGTGAAAAAAAAACGAAAATATTTTTGGTAATTTTATTGGCAGCAGCAAGTGACGCTTTTTGGGCAAAACTTCGGGAAATTCTGTTAATTTTTTATTCGCTTTGCACGTGTTTTTGTGTTTTAATTAACAAAGGGCAAAAGCGTCAGCTAACAATAAAAATGGAATATTAAATTGGTCTATTTCTAAGTGTGTTTGTGTTTGTGTGTGGGTTATGTGTGTGCTGCATGTGGTATTCCGCGTTGAGTGCTCCACCTTGACGCCCATAAAAATGTAACAAAATGTTTACCAATTAAGTAAACAAAAAGTACGAAAAACTCTGAATTAATTGCGTGGGAACATTTTAGTGCGTTTTTATGCATTACGACAATGAGACTCCAGACAAGCTAAGCGGGCGGTGCAAGGTATATGGGGCATGTGGGCGGGGGAGTGGCAGTTAGTGCTGCTACTGGTGCACATTAAATGTTAGTTTATAGCAAGCATATAAAAATGCCAGCAGGGATGCAAAGTTTATTTCACTGCAGATTTGACAGGCCCTGTTTATATTGTGTGTGTGTGTGTGTGCGTGTGTGCTAGTGTGCCGTTAGAAGCTCATAAATCAAGCGACGTAGGTGTTGCTTTGCGGACAAGTTAACGGCCTGCACAGCAAGGCTCGCCACAGCTTAACTGTGGCAGCTGAATTAAAATTCACGCAAAGTGTTGCCTACTTCTCGGTTGCCATCGTTAAAGCTCATTAACACATTCGGAGAGGGGTGCAAAGCACATGGGCGGAGTCGGGGGGCTAGGAAAGGGGCCGCTGAGTAAACCCATGCATAACATAATTTGCGCATAGCCTTTTGTCAATGCCAATTGATGGATGGCTTGGCCAGCCACCCTACAAGCGGCTAGGATGGACGTTAGAAAATTGTAAAACTGGGCTAGTAGATACCCTGCAAACGAAAACAAATGGCTGCGTCATGCTGCTATAGTTATAAGAATAAATTTCCAGTATGAATAAGCCAAAAGACTTTCAAACTCAGATAAGCAGAAACCTACTTGTTTGTTTAAATACTTTAATAGTACTTCCTTCAGCTAGACGTGCGAATTGCACTTAAAGGCAGCTCTTTAAGCTGAACAAAATAACTGCGATTGCTGCTAAAGGCTGCTCAGGTTTCATATACCTAGCGCAACTTTAGGTAATGGGCATCGTTGCTTTTCCAAGCCATTTATCTTAGTGCTAAATCTTAACAAGACTAATTAGCAAAACATAAATGACAAAAGCAGAGCAAATCAATATATGTAATTAATTAATAATTGAAGTTTGCCGGACATACACATGATATCATAGCTTAACCAGAGCAGCAGCTCTGGATATCCGCTGTTATTTCATAATTGCTTGGGATATAATTTCCACCTGAACACCGCATTAATTTGCCATTTCAATTACTAATTTAACGCTTAAACGATAAGGCAAAAAATACATATAAATCTAAAAATAAAATGCCTGCACTAAGCCTGTGCGCGATTTTCACATTTTCCATTAAGCAGCTTAAAAAAGCGCTTTATTATTTTGGTGGGAGGAGAGTCCAGAGGAATTTTGGGTAACTGCTGCTAATAATGCAAGCAATTTTAATGCAAATTTGTGGTCATGCATGCTTAATTACAAAACATTTTCAATAATTATAATTGTTCTGTAATATTTGGCAGCATACTAAAAAAAAAAGGCACATAAAAATAAGCGAAAAACACATTAACCAATGGAGTGCATTAAAACCAATCGATAGTTAATTAGCGATTTTTTTGCGGGTTAAGCTGAAGCTTTTTAATTGCAATTAAAAAAGTCTATATACATATACTTATGTCTTTTTGTGCGTAATTATGTGTCATTTGCATTGGCCTAAACACTGGTGCATTCAGTTAACATAATCTGCAGGCTATCCAGCTTGGCTGTTCGGCTTTAAGGCCCAACAACGTGGTTCTTTTTGTAAGAATTTTCTTTTAACATGTGACACATATTTCCGTATTCTAACGTAAAACAAAATCATTTTCAATTAAGTCGCAAGCTTCGAGGCAAATGCACTAAAGCGTGCTACAAAAGGATAAAAATGTTATATTTTAATTGATCTACAGTAGTTGCTGCCTAAAAGCAACAACATTTACCAGAAAACTACAAACGTGAAGCGAACACTTTTGGCTGGGTCAGTCTTGTTAAAATCACACCACTCTTCGTTGCAAATAACCACAGACTACTGTAGACGCTTGCGTATATATACTAAGCTGGCCACTCACACACGCCCTCAATCAACTTGACTCCCCTGCCCATCGCTGAGTCAAAAATTTTGCCACTCGCTTCATTGACGCTCATCATTTTATTTGTTTAGGCCATTGACTGCGCAAATCGATATGAAATTTGGTGCCGTCCCTTGCAATTTCATTTTATTTAATTTTTTTGTTCAGCTTTTTTTTTGGCCACTGCCACTCATAATGAAAATGGTTTTTACAAGTGGCTGCCGGAAAAATTGGCTAAAAATTGAAATAAAATGTTGATATTTGCACACGTAATATGCGCCTTAACGCTCAAATACGCTTTCAATTTTCCAAATTCTTATTTAATTTTATTTTCTGTATTTTTTGACTAGTCTTTTAGCTTGCTTTGTGAAGGGTATTACAAAATTCTGACTAGGTATGTTGCAGAGTGAAGAAAGAAAATCTCGAACATTATACAGATAACACGATTCTTTAAAGCCATGACTGATTGGATGCTACTTGTTCGTCTTTTGCATAATTATTACTCGTACGGCTTTTATTATTACAAAAATATACTTAGATATCAATCGCTTGAAACTAAGTTTTATAAGGAAACTCTATTTTTTTTTTAATGCATCCACCAAGTTCTTAGAAATAAGTTTTAATTTCTGCCAAAACCTTATATTTCTTGCTTCTTACGCAACTGCAGAGTATTCTGTATTCTATATATGACATTTTAATTGCTGGATTTTATTTTTGGTTATAGAGAGCTGAGCTCTTTGGACACAGAGTGAGAGTAAGAGAACGTGAGGCAAAGGGTTGACTGCCTGTGGTACTCAAGTGGTTGACGTGCAAATAAAAATTGTTATACAATATAAATAGAAACACAATTTTTTTTATGGGCTGCACTTTCAAGTTGTCTGCTGAAGTTCGCAAAATTTAATTTGCCTCGATGCGACCGGGCGGGGCAAATAGAGTAGCTGAAAAGTGCATTTGGCCATTGTTAAGCGATGGCATGTGGGATCCCAAAAAGGAAATGGACCTGGAGCTAAAGCTCAACTGGAGCTGGAGCTGGCTTTGAGATGCCGCCGTCGCCGGTGCCAGGGTTTGCTGCTGCTGCTGCTTTTGTTGTTGCTGTTGTTGGGTGGGAGTTTTCTTTATGCGCCATAATTATGTCATTTAAATGCAACAAGCTTTGGTATGAGCCAGTCACTCAGTCAGTCAGTCAGCCAGTCTGTCGAGTAAGGCAAAGAGCACAACGATAATTCATAATTAAAAAAACATGCAAGTTGTTGCAGATGAGCACGGGTTCGCATATATATATATGTATATATATCTGTATAGGAGCAGCAGAAAAAAAAAGATAATAAAGGCAGCGCAAAAAAGAATTGGTTGCCGCGCCCGCCCAAAGATGCAACACGCCTTCTTGGCACAGCCTCCAGAGCAAAGCCGTGGCATGGTTGCACCGCCTGCTGCCTGACTCGGCCGCGACGTGGCTTGGCGTGGCGCGCGACTGTTAATTAAATGAGCGCGCAGGCAAACGAGCAAACGACTGATGGACATATCGCATGGAGGCAACACCAATGGCAAAGGCATTTTCAGTGAGTGGGTGTGCGGCTAAATTGCTAAATGGATACGGCCAGGCTTGCAGCTAGGGACACACGTAAAAGAGAGGTAGATAGATAGAGAGAGAGAGAGAGAGAGAGAGAGAGACAGTGCGAGCATAAGGGGTTAATAGTGCAAACTGCACAGTGCCACTGTTGCGAGTTGTCTGGGGCATCTAACTAACTTAGGCTTCTAATTAAGCCAGTCGACACGGGGCGACAGTTGGACACACAGTCTCTCGCATGCCAAGTGTGAATGTCTGTCCAGGAGGTTGGCATTAGGTGAAACTACCAACTACCAACTAGCTGTGAGTGCTGTGCATCTCTTGTCTACGTCTGGCTCTTTGCATTTTGTCGCTCATTAGTTTATTGCCGAAAAAACACAAAAGGCCTGGCAGTCGACTGGCAAATGCCTACCAGTTGGTGTTGGAGTTCAAGCACCCCAGGATGAACAGGAGCAGGAACAGCCTCATATGTGAGCTGCAAGTGGACAAAAGGCTTGCAAGCTAAGTAACTGAGCTGCTCTGCTTTGAGTTGGCTGCTTAATTGTCAGCAGACTTTGAGCCATGCTCAGCCAATTAGGCGCAGCACGCGGAAGTTGAGTTTTCAATTTAAGACTTGTCAAATTACGCATACGTCGTGTTGTCTACGCATTGCCATTTGCCAATCAAATTGCTTGCCTTGTCAGCATAGATCGCCCCTGTCCCCATCGTCGATCCCCTTTTGCTTGGCTTTGACAGCGTCTGTGAAAAACAAACATGGGGCGTTGATGCACATATGTCACATGATAACAACATGGGGCCACAGTGCAGACCGCAGCCAAACTTGTCTCTTGAAGTAAGATAAATTTTGCAAAAATCAGCAACACGCTGTGTAGGCGGTCGCAAGACAGTGCCTGTCAGCAGACAATGCCAACCAGGCAGAAGGGCAGGCCCAATAACCACAGACGACGAACTTGACTGAAAGGTGTTGCAAATGTTGCCATGTAATGCGGCGAGCGGCGTTGGTCAGCTAAAAGTAACAACAGCGACAGCAGCAACAACAACAACAACAACAAAAGAAAAAGAAAATATGCTGCCTCATAGCAGTCGGCCATTGCCTGTTTTGGCATGTGTCAAGGCTTGCAACGAGGCTGCGTTGCCAACAGTCAGCAGCATGTCCATCAATTGTGGCTGCCACTGCGACTGACTCTGGCGCCGTTGTCCTCCACTCTTGATGACCATGTTAGTGTAATGTGCGTGTGTATGCGTGCATGTGTGTGTTTTGGTTTTTGCAATTATTTTCTAATTAAAGACGTGCCTGGCAAGCCCAAGCCACAAGCTCACTCTCCGGACGCTGGCATTTAATCAAACACAACGCATCGCTCTTTAAGGGCGGCGGCTGCTGCTGCTGCAAATGGGTCAAGAGGCGCCCCGAATGTGGCTACAGGCCGAAAGACTGAAAAACTGAAAATGAAAAGCGCACAAAAAACTGTTACATGTGCCAAATACATGCACACACTATATGCCTAGGATATATGTGGCATGATTAGCCAATTCTTTTACTCTTTTTTTTTGGCTTGTGTTTCTTTTATAGCGGACACAACTGCAACACAGCACTTCATTAAATATTTAAATGAGCATCCTGTTTTTTTTTGTAGTTGTTTTTTTTTTTTTGTTGTGCAGCACCTACACAACAAGCGAGTAGGCCAGTAGGGAGGGGCATGACGACAACGACGACTACAGCGACTGCATATGCAGATTCATAAGCAGTTAATTAAGGCCGAACTGGGGTCGCCGACAACACAACTATGCAACATGCAGGCAAAAAGTGAAAACATATAAAAAAAAAATACGGCAGTATGCTTGGCAAGGATGCCCGACCGCCAGATAGCCTGTAATCAGCTCCACATTCACATGTGACCTGAGGCACATCGTGTATTCTTCTGCCATTTGGTTAAAAATAAAAATAAATGATGTCAGGCAAGGTATCACAAAGAAAAATAAATATTTATCGACTTTGACTATCACACGATTAATTATTTTTTGATAGTTCGAAATTACTTAATTTAGCTCTGCTTCATATTCTATTTGAACTCTTCAACTTTATGTGCAAAATTCAGTCTAAGTAAATACCTCTATATTGTTCTTAGCCCTTCAAGCACACAGTTAAACGGACGTTCGGAGATCAAGACTATATGTACACACAATATATGTATATGAAGAATTCCCTGCAGTTGCCTATGACATATATTTGAACAACTGCAACATACTCTTGCTTTTGCAACTTTTATGGGTACTGGGTATACCAAAAAAAAAACAATAATATTTGCCACGGCAACTGCCTAGCCAAAGTCCAGGAATGAGGCTGCAGTCGAGACTCGGGCGGAGTCTCTCTGCTTGCTGCACTGTTGGTCGGGGCAACATATTTTACACATTTCATTTTCGTTGCTGCACGAATTTATTTGGCAATAAGAGCAGCCAGAGCCAGACATATAGACAGAGAGACAAGCAGACAGATGGGAGAGAAATAGGCTGGCAGAGGCAGTCAAGAAAATGGCGCAATGAATACGAATGGTTATAGTCGTGTCTGTCTGTCTCTCCGTGTGTGTGTGTGTGTGAATGCGTGGGGCATGTTGGTAATTTCGTACAAGTGGAATTATTATTTATAATTTTTAGCGACGTCAGTTGGGTGGGCGTAACGGGCGCTGCGCTATGCCGTAAATTATGTCATTTAAGACAAGTGCAAGGAGGGGTGAGCGGAGCTACACACGGTGCAATTCGCTATTCGTTTTAACATACTGCGGATATGAATCCCCAACGACATAAATACATACATGGGCTCCAACTATATGCATATGGAATTGGGTTGAGCAGCAGTCGCGCACTTGTGCGCAAATGGAGCTGGCTTGATGGGAAAACAGGGCGCAGGGGGGCGTGAACTACATGGGGGGGAGTGTTAAGTTTCATATGCATTTTGTCTGGCTTTGGACTGCCCCCTCCCAAATGAAGTGGCCCGGCATGCGAAATTAGTTAGCGCTGAGTGCTTGGGAATGTTTGACGAGAGCGAAAGAAAGCGAAGCATGAAAGAGTGAGAGTGGCCAGAGCGGGAGGTTCGTGTGGGTGTGTGCATCGGGTGTGAGAAGGGGCTAAAAACGAACAAGCCCTCAGTTGGAAAATTGATATAAATTGCTTGAAGCTGCAGCGGAGACAGCTGTGAAGGCGACAACTCTTTGATTGGGTCAGACAGATGGAAATAATTGTGCTAGAACCGAACATGACTTCGTGTGGATTCTTGTGGCTAGTTAAGAGAAATCAAAAATAATCTAAATTGTCAGCATACATGCACGATCTGATGGGAAATTTTATTCGCCTTGTCATAAAATTTAAAATATGCTTTTGCTATTTTTGAAATGTAAATGTTTTTTTCATGCTGTTCTACGTAGATGAGTTGTCTGACTGACCTAGTCATTTAATATTATATAAATAATAATAAAAATTATAATAATAATTTTATGTGGACTTATTTCGAGAAAGCCTAACCGGAATGTCAGAAAGTCTTTAATATTTATAAATTACTGCAATAATACAACTTTTTTTTATTTATTATTACAATTACAAGTTACATTCAATTTTTAATATTCTTAACTGTTATAGCTCGTAATGTACTATTTCTGCACTAGGCCTTTATATATCTACATTATGTTTATCCTTCTTCTGTAAATAGTACTACAGTATTACAACTTGTTTCCCTCTTTTGATAGTCTATACATATTTTTAGATAATTTCGCGGCACTGCAGCTACCTTAAGCCTCTTTTCTATCTTATTTCCACAACAATCCGACATATATGCCTATTAAAGGCAGCTCAGCTGCAGCTGTTGTCTCAATTCTCACACCTTTTGTGCAACAGTTCCGTCATATCGCATACGTGTATAAGATTTCATTCTAGGCAAAATACGACTGAAATGCAAAGCATAAACAACAACAACAAGCGACAACAACAAAAGCAAAAGCAACGACGACAACGACAACAACTAATGTCAACCAATTCATTTCATTGAGTGCAGCGCGTTGGCCGGACAACGCCTGGTGTACGTATCTCTCGAGCTCCAAAGCATTTAAGGCGCATGTTCAGCGGCTGGCTTAGCCCCAGGGTCAAGTTCAAGCGACGAGCTGAGCAGAGAAGAAAGAAGAAGCTGCCCGAAAGCGCAGGCAGGCAAAGGTTTGCATATCGCATATCTAAATGAGGTGATGATGCTGCACATGCACAAGTATCAGACGCAGATACAACAACTCAGACACAGGCACAGATACAGACACAGTTGCAGACTTGGACACGGATTCAGATACAGATACACATTTGCAATGGCAATGGCTTAAATATATATAAAGAGCAAGGCTCAAATGTCCACTCGAGTGGGTAGCATGAACATGAAGTGTTTGCGCAACAACAAAAACAACAACAACAACAAGAACAACGACAACGCAGCGGAGTAGGTTGTTGATGAGACGAGAATGTCAGTGCTGCCAGTGCCAATTATGAAAACTGATATGCTTGCGAAAACCCGGTTGATGGGCGCGCTTCAAAGCGCTGACCAGCCGCCAGAGGCAGCTAAAGATAAGGAAGTGTATGTGCAGCCGTCGGTGTCCGTGTGTCTGCCTGTCTGCCTGTCTGCCCGACCGTCCGTTCGACTGGCGCTTAAGCACATTGTGGTTGCAGTTTTGATTGCATACGGATATTGGACACTCACACGTGGCACTCGGAAATTAATTAAGCAGCCAATGGGCAGGCAGCAGTTGATGCAACTTGCTGCTGCAGCTAACTGCAACTGGATTCTGCACCCAGAGACACTCGGTCTAATGAAAATGTAATGCCATAGATGAGTCGTTCTGCTGGCGGGAGGGTGTGGCAAATGCATTGCGGCTTATTTGCAAGTAATTAGATTGAAACTGAATCTTGTCATTCAATTGCTGCTCGGATCCACTTCAACTCGCTCTTTCTCTCTTTATCTGTCTCTGTCTCTATCTATCTATATCTCTGTTGAGTATGATGCATCATCATCATCATTTGCGGATTTGTCCAGTTCTCCAGCTGGATGTTGGGGCGGGTCTTATGGGCGTTTTGGCTTGTCTTATCTGCAAGTAATTAAGCACCGCAGGGCGGCATTACAAACCAACATTCAGGCACATTGTGTTGCATATACGTATATATTTATATATATATATATATATATATATATATATACATATATGTATATATATATGTGCGCATAATTCACTTGGAAGCTGCCCCAGCAGCGAGCAGCAAGTAACATGTTGGAAAAATGCCGAAATGTCGCCGTGGCGAAATTTATGACCCAAAACGGCAACAAGCAGCGGCAGCCGCAGCGGCAGCAACTCTCAACTCAACTTGCAACAAAAATGGGGAGCAACAGTCACAAAACAGTCGCAAAGGACGCCGTTGTAAATGTTTTTATTGTTGCTGTTGCTGTTGCTCTTGTTGTTGCGGCCACAATGTCAAAGTAGGGAAAAGGCAATAGCACCAGAAACTGCAACTGCAACTGCAATTTATGCGCAGAAATATTGTTGAAATTGTTTGACTTTAACAACTAAATTTCCAGTTGTCGTTGGCTTCAGCAGAGTGTGGGTGAGTTGATGTGCGTGCGTGCGTGTGTGTGTGTGTGTGTGTGCAGACAAAAGTGCTCCAAATTGGTTTTTGCTCCGTCTACACAGTCGGCTCTGGTGATAAACTGTGCAGGTGTTGTGGTCTCCCACTCTATTCTTTCGTCCCAAAGTCTGTGTGCCATGATTTGTGTGCTTCTAATGGCCACAGGTATTTAGTGGCAAGGTGTGGCTGCAACAGAAACAGCACGGCAACAACAATAAGCTGAGTTTGCAACATGATTAGCCCTGGCCTCAAGTGCGTATTGTCGAACAATTCCGGCAGCTGGTTTATGGCGACACGGCGTGTCATGAGAAAGCTGCTGCCAGCTTTCAGCGGCGCGGTGAAGTCGCATCTGTTAGTCTAGACCACAAACCATCATTAAAACTGTCCAACGTGGCACACAGACAGGCGTATATTATGCAAATCCGGTTCGCATGCCGAGGCCAACTCAATCACTCAACAACAACTCCAGCTCCAGGTCCAACTGAGGCCGAGCTGAGCGCTCAACATTTATATCAAATGTCATACGCCTCAAATTGCCAAATGAATCATAAGAAGTGAGGACCACCATCAAACAGGAAATAAACACAAATGTGATGTAGGTGTACCCCAAAATCACAGAGGGGCAAAAAAAAAAGGCAACGCTACGCCTACGGCTTGACTGAAGACCCCCAAGACCTACAGACAGACAGCTGGAGCTGTAGCTGGAGATGGGCCTGATAGACAGCAGGGTAGGCGCGCAGCAGTGTCTGCAGATGCAAAATTCATATATGTGTTATGTAGAAAACGTGGACGAAGCACCCACACCCGTGCCCAAATCACCAAACTCCAACTCCAAGTCCAACTCCAGGCGGTTGACCAACATAAATGGCGCAAAGTTGAAATGCTGACAGGCGCACATTCGTTATGACGTCGCAACGTAAAACGTAACGTGGCATGAGCTATGTGGCATGGGGCCATGAGCCATGAGGCCATGAGCCTGTAGCATGCAGTGAGTAAATCAAGTTGTAGGTAAGTGAGATTTATGCTTATGTCGTTTAGTGTAAGCCAGCAACATCGCAAACTTCCTCGTCTCGGCTTGTCTCATTCCGTCTTGTGCCCCGCCCCGCCCTGCCTACATCGTTGTGGCTGTCGTCTAGCGCATGCAAAATATGACAACATGCTCCCAAACGGATCACAAGGAATCGACCCCAAGGCAACCGAAATGCAACCAATGCATGCAGCCAAAACTTTTTGGCGCTAACCTTAGGACGGGTCTCGTTTGGACAAAATTCCTGTGTCTAGCTACATCATAGTTGACAGTTCTCACTCTTCCATTAAACTGTCTACAGAAAGTGTCGGGATACCTTTTAATGGCTATCGCAGCAGAAAATGGTTATATAACGCGCAGTACCTTAAAATAAATGTTAGCTTCCTGAAATATGGAAAGGTTTCCATTTTTTTTAGGCAATGAAATAAATTCGTCAATCCTCATTAAAAATGCTTCTTCTGCTCAACCAGGAGAGAAAATGATAAAAGAGTAGTCCAAATTAATATTAACATTGTCACTAACAGTTTTGTTTGAGCAGCTTAAAGTTTACATTTTTAACATAAGTAAAAGACTGCAACTATAGCTGTAACAGCGTCACCTTAGCAGGACGCCAACACCCATATTCGCTTTTATTAACATTGACAGAAGTACTAACATTAGTACACCACTATTAGTTAGCATAAACATTTGGTAAGCAGCCATAACAGACAATCAATGGTATCTTAACAGCGCTACCCTTTACTTCTTCAGAATATCTGTTAAGATATTTGCCAGAATCTGCTATTTTAACAGTTGTCTTATTAAATCTGTTAATTATTTGTTTAACATGCCAATGACGCTACTCAACTATATCCCATTCGCAATGGTAATTTTATTTATTTCCCATTAAGTTGTTGATGTCTTTTGACTTTCGTTTTAAAGCGCAACACTTTGTTCGATTATTCATGTGCTGACCCTTTTCTTTTTTTTTTTTTTTTTGGTAACTTGTTTCTAATCGCTTCTGCTGCCTGTTAATTACAGCAAACAAGCTGCATTCTAATCAACCCAACCCTACCCTCAGGCCCCATTCTCCAATCCCTGACGCTCTTTCATTTGGCTGTTGATGCACTTGTGCAATGTTTGATGTATGCACGTCCTCCTCTCTTGGATGCTCTAATTAGCTGCAACTGTAGCTGCCCCAGCTGACTAACTGGCACAGGCACTGGTGACGCGTTTGAAAAGGTTTCAATGGTTGGCGAAATGTGTCAGCAGCAGCAACATTTTGCCACGAGGCAAATGTAAACAACTTTCACTGGACGCTCGCTCGCTCGCTCTGAAAGCGTTGCAGGAATCCATTTGCTCTGGAGTCTGGTAGCGCTATTCCGAATGCTGATGGCACAGGGCACACAGAAGTCAAGAGCAGCAGCTACCAGTTACCGCCCACAATAATAAACTGGGAGTCAAAAGTGGGCGTATAGATGGGACGCCAATTAAAAGCGAAAACGTTGCAAAAATAGTTGATGACATTAATTGACATTTAGCTGCGACGGGCATATCAATGCGCTGGACAGCACAATCACCCCAAGGCAAAAGACCAACTGGGGTACGCCAGATGGAGATGGTAGTTGAATGAGGTTGGTGGCATGAGAGGAGTGTTTAGGGGGCATGCGGGGCGGGCAGCACAACTTTAGCCGCTGACGCTGTAATAGGTAGTCGGCCTAGGCCGCCGCCTTTCACTGTCACACAGCTCCACGCAATTGTACAATTGGCAAAATGTCACAAAATCCAAAAGGCAGTTGTCAGCGTTGCTTTGGACGTGGGACTCCCATCATTAGCGTGGCACAATTGTGAGATGTGTAATTGCTGCAACAACAACAGCAGCTACAACTACAAGAAGCAGTTACTTCAATAACAACAACGACAGCAACAACAAAAACAACTTTGAGACATGCAGACGACACATTGACAGCGAGTTATGTCAAGTCGAGCGCGATTTGTTTAACCCAAGCGCTGCCAATGAGAATTTTTGCAACATAAATAAATTGTAAGCAACAAATTGAAAGCGAGACAGCAACAGCATCACAAAAAGCAGTTCGATGCGCCCTCTCTGTCCGGCACTTTCTGTTAATTGGTCACACGAAGCTCTGAAGGAGTCGTCTCTGCACTGCTGGCCAGCTCGAAAAGTGCGCGACAAGATTTATAAGCGGCTGTCAACGTGGTTGCAACGTGGCTGCAATGTTGCCGCTGCGGCGAGCAGCACTTTTTGATTTATAAGCAAAACGTTGCCGCTTGCGTTGCAAAGTACGGGCCAGTATTTATGAAACATTTCAAGGCAGCGGACACACAGCTCCTTGAACAGTCCCGGACTGGCTACTTGTGTAGGCAGTTGACATAGCCAGTGAGTGCAGTGTGGTGTAGTGGTGCAGTGGTGCAGCTATAGCTGGACCCGCCAGTAAGTAGCCGCCGTGGCGGCAGTAATTGCGGCGGCATGTGAAATATGAGATAAACTCCAAGTAAGGCCCCCAGCAGCAACAGCAGCAGCAGCAGCAACAGCAGCCGCGGTGGCTGCGGAAACTTTCAAGCATGTGGCAAGTTGTTTAGAATCCCAACTAGCCAACGCAAGCGACAGGCGACAGGAGCTGACTTTACAGAGAGAAAGAGAGGAGACTGAAGACAGGCGACGACAGCATTTTGGTGCCACTTTGCGGCATGCGAAATAACTTCGCACAATTGAGCATGCCGACAGCCAAAGTCAGAGTCAAAGTCACAGTCAGATGCAGTGCCAGAGCCAGAGACAGGGGCAGAAGCATAGCCATAGCCATAGCCATAGCCATCGCCACTGGTAGTTAGTTGCAGCACCAAACTTGGACATTCTATTAAATTAATCGTCAATTATCAATGGGCAACTGAGTACGTTTACAAATTGAATGTGCGCTGCACAGGGCCCAATACAGACACGTAGCTAACGGGCAAATCAATTTAACTGCATGTCTAATTAAGACGCAATTGCCAAACTACAAGCACTCGAATTTCTCACACACACATGCATAGACACATATGTTCTCTCTATGTGTGTGTTGATTTTGTTTCGAGTGCTGCCAAAAAAGTTTGCATGCAATTTGCACGAACGCCTCCTTCAGTTGCCAATGTGTTTAATTAAATAGCAAGCGTAATTAAATTGCAATTAAATTAATTAAAAAGCACGCAGCCGATTGCCGCAGCCATTGAAGAGGGTTCCGGCTTGGGCCGCAGCTGCGCCGTTTAGTTTAGGGTCTCTCGCGCCCTTAGTCGTTGGGGCGAGTCAAAAGAAAAACAAAACGTGTATCCGCAACGTTGTCCGTTGTCCGTTGCCCATTGCCCATTGCCACAAAGGACATGAACGTGAACGTGAACGTGAACCTGAATCTGAAAATGTGTACGCGAATCGTTGCTCGCTTTTCCATTCTGCCTTTGTCCACAGTTAGACTTTAATTTTTTATGAGCAATGAATGCGTACACAGCAATTTTACATTTTGGTGCCAAATGCCTGATTAAGGCACTGTTTCTGGTACTGGTTCGAGGCCAACAGCCGAGGTGATATGCAAATTTTATGGCCAGGAGGGCGAAAATTGGCCACTTTAATGTCGTATGGCGGGGCATGCTTAATTCTTATGTTTTAATTTACGCAATGAAAGGGGCGAGGGTAGGACAAGTGCATGCACCAAAATGCAGGCTAATAATATGCTACACATGCGGGTCAAAAGGATGTGTGCGTGCGTGTATGGGTGTGTGTGCGGATGCTTGAGTGTGCGCATATAAATTACAAACAAGTTTAGGACAGAGTTTTGCTATAATTTGTTTAATTAAGAAGACATATTTTCAATGCAAAACTTTGACTACGAAAATTCAGATACAGATAAAGTTCTAGACATAACAAATTAGAAAGAAAAGCCAACAATAGCAAACTGAATATTTAATACACTTCCAAACGACGCGAAGAAATGCTTAATGCTTATTTGCGAGCGACTGTTGCCATAGAAACCATATCATATATTTTTAGAGAATAGTCCAGCTCGTTAATACTGAGTTTGGTCACGATATCCTAAAAATATACAATTTTTACACCCAAAAACACGTTTCTCTACCGATTCTTCCCATAGAGAAACAGAAGGACATGCTTTACAGGCTTTACCGTACCATCTGTTCATACTGAATGTATATATATAAATAGTGTATATATATATATAATTTGGCTTATAAACATATTTATAGAGTAGAAATGTCGCAGAAATTATAATTTTGTTACCAAATGTGTGAAGCATTAAAGGACGAGAACCCACAAATGGGTTCCTGTCTATCTATGAGTCACACGCTTGGTGTTGAAATAATAATGCCCTCGATTACTCTATAAATATATTTATAAGGCAATTTGTATTTATGCGAAATTCAAATCATAAATAAATCAACAATAAAATATCAAAAATGATAATTATAATCGAATTCAACGTTTGACTAGATTTTCTATGCACACACGAATTTCTCTAGCTAGACAAAATCAAAATGATTATAAATAATTAAACATGAAAATCATTAAGTACGCTTTCAAATCTGCTGTCCTGTGCAATTATATAATATTAAATTTGGCCCGGGCAAAGGGCTTATTTGTAAGCCTGAACAACAAATAATAAAGCAACATAGCACGTAGGCAAAATGAACAAATTGAATTGCGCCAATTACTTGCCACGATACGCAGAAAATGCTCATAGTGAAGAAGATGAAGCAGACGAGGAGCCGTCGACAGTCGTGGCAAGAACCGAAATCAAAATGAAAATGCACAAAAGTCAAGTTCATAAAAATGAAATCATGCTACAGCTCAGGCAGAAGATCAAAGAGGACAAATCAATAAAGCCCAAGCGCTGAAATAACTTAAAGTCAACCAAGTCCAGAAACTGTAACAGAAAAAGAAACAGAACCTGGCCCCGGACCAGTCCAGTTGAGTGGAGCTGTGGCAGCTCGACCCCAAAACAACTTGACCTGGTCAAGGCTACAAGCACATAAAATAAAATTATACAACGAAACGGCGAACTGTGCAGGAGGGAGGAAAACTAAAGCAAACTGTCTTTTGATCTATGGCAAAGGCAAAGCCTGCTGATGAGTATGATGAGATGATGATAATGATTATAATGATGATGATGATGATGATGATGATGATAATGGGTCTCAATATGGAGCAGCATCAAGCGCGCAGTCTTTGGTCGAGAGTAAATTGGCATAAGAAATCAGAAATCACAGAAGGTTGCTGTCCACGTTCACGTCGAGATAAATGGACGCCAGGACAGGACTGTGGGCACATACACGCACACCAAACACACACACACACACACACACACACACACATACACTGCACAGTGCACAGACCATTGCAATATTAAGTAAATATACAAAACGTTGTCGGCGCGGCGCACAAAACTAATGATGTCGATGCGGCTGCTGCTGCTGCTGCTGCCGCTGCTGTTGCTGTTGCTGTTGCTGGTCGAGTCGGATGCTGTGTGGCTGCCACAGACGAGGCTGATAATGATGCGGCTGGCAAAAGTTTAGGACGTTGTCTGTGTGTTGCCGTAGTATGTTTCAGTTGGGCTGTTGTTTGGCTGACTGGCACTGGCGATATACACACGCCAGGTAATAAATTTCATTTCTCAGCTGATATGGGCAATTAAGGAACAATTTTGCAGCTGAATGAGTAATAAATAAAAATTGTATGCCAGCAGATACGCAGATACAAAACTGCAAGAAGTCGTCAGGCAGCCAGATAGTTTTCGGATAAAAATACACAAAACGAACGAGCGACAGACAGCAAGATTTGGGCGGGTAGGAAGGGCGGTCGTACGAGACGTCAGCAAATGAATGAATGAGCCAACAACAGACTTGGGGCAACTTGCTGGCAACCTGAGACGCTCTGATAGCCGCGGACTCATCAACAAAACGAACAACTGGCCGGTGCTGAGGAGCTGGCCCAAACTGAGCGTAGCTGGACGAGGCTGCATGCTTGCCCTTTTGATGAAAACAACTCAATGACGTGATTTGTGCGGCAAGCGTCGCGTTGCCGCCAACGAAGCCGCAACTTTATTGGGGGCAGGATGTTGCATGCAGCATATACAATATATTCACATATATGGGATTCCTGTCTCCCTCTCATACATATATAAGTATAAATCACATTTTGCAACACGATTGACGTGCAAATTCCACAAGTTGCCAAACAGTGTGTGGAGATATGTTGTACTATAAGCTGTCAGACGGCGGTCAGTTTATAATTTCAGCTTTTGCATAATAAATCACAAAGGGCTTAAAGTCACTTTTGGCCGGCTCTGAATCATGCATGTGGCCATCAACCATTGGGATTCACATAAATTGGAGACCGGATTTTTGTTTCTTCTGTCTTTGGCAAAGCTGTCTGCTCCTCAAGCATTACTTTAATTACACAAAGCCAAGGGCGTACAGGACGCGGGTCGAGGTATTTTTTAAATGCTGCCGAAAAACATTGAGAGTGTTCCACAATTGTTGGCCAAAAGCAAACGCGACGTGTCGGTGCCTTTTGGTACATATAAAATGGCACATGATATGTCGCCTACCTGAGAGTCCTACAAAAGGGGCACCAAACCCGCCCAGCAACAGCAACAGCAACAGAAGCAGAAGCAGAACAATGGAGTAACATCATGACACTCGAGACGGCACCAAAGCCAAAACCTGCATACAAAAGCCATTTGGGGACAGCATCGGACGGCAATGAGCGACCAACGGCAACTACCGGGGCTACCGTTTAAATGTGCTCCATTTTACTGTCAAGTGTAGACCGGGTTGACATTTAAAAACGTTGCACTCTGCACCTCATCTTGCTATCTCTCTCTTTCTCTCGCTCTCTCTATAAATCCCCTATCTCAAGCTCTGCTTCTAGCAGTTTGCTTGTCGGAGAATTTTAATTTAAGTATGTAAACTGACATTGAATAGTTTGTCGGGCTTTGCTTTGCTTCGGTCGACCTTTTGTTGTGGGTGGCTACAAAACTGAACTCAACTAAAACTCAAACTGAACTCAACTGAACTGAATTGAGGCGAGATGAGGTAAGGCGCGGCGGTGGCGCACCTGAGCGCAATTTAAAACAATTTTAAGTTTTTGCAATTTTGTTTGCAATCGGATTCTGTGTTATCAAAGGTCGAAAAGTTGCCGACTAGGAAATGCACCGTTTTGTTTTTTAGGGTAAAAGCAGCTCGAAAATGAGCTGAAAGAGTTTATTGATAGGAACAGATTATATATATATATATATATATATATATATATACAAAGTTGCTAAATTATCAGAAGTCTTCAGTGATCAACCGAACATTGTGGCTTATACAAAAAGGTCTAAATTAAATCAAATAATATTATTGTTTTACTCTTAAATTGTGACTTCAAAACAGTGGTTGTTGCAGCCATACAAGCAGACGAACATTCACACTGTGATTGAACTGGACCTGTATACCCGTTCAACTCTTTGTACAGAGTATACAAAGCTGGCTCAACTTGCCAGGAAATAGAGTTTGAATAGGTTTTTCGAGGGAGCGGGGTGTGAGCTACATTTAATGAAAACTGAGCATTGTATAAGAGCCGGAGTGTGAGCTTTTAGCCTGATGAGTAGCTGTCCAACTGCTGGCAAGGTCTAGGCAGAGCTGACAGCCATGTATAATCAATGCAGTTGACAGCTTGGTATGCACCACGGGTGGCATACGGGTGGTGCGCACGGCCCAGCAGCCGGCGCTAATCAACAGTAACTGCTATGGCAAACCGAAAGCTTACTTTAACTGGCAATCAGTGGCATATTATTATATTTTTGTATATAGTACTCACCGGTGTTGAATATGGATGCGCTGTCAGACGCACTCCGTCCGTCTCCAGCTGTTCGGCCAGCACCATTTCCAGTTCATTGCTGGGCGGTGTCTCGCAGAGGATCTCCATGCTGCCAGATAGCGAATTGGGATCGTTGAGCATGAAATAGACTGAGGCAGCGCCCTTTTCGCGCAGCGAACGTATGCTCTTTAGCAGCTTGTGTCGATGTGCAGGATTATCAACGCCAATGGCATCCAGATCCGGATCACCGACCTGTTTGCATATCTCCAAGTCATCGTAGCCATTGTCCAGAAAACTTTCAGCGTACTGCGCCAGCCCAAGGGCGCGCAGCCATTCGCAAACAATGTTGCTAACGGCCATTTTTGCCACTTGCCAAGTACTTGATGTGCGCTCACGTGTGTGCCACCAATTACCGTTACAAAATGGATATTCGCTTAGCGCCGCGTCACGTGCTAAGCCTGTTTCCACAAGCTGTTGCTGTTGCTGCTGCTGCTGCTTACGCTTGCAATTTCCTCAGCCTGTTTTTGTAAAGGTCTTAACGCTTTTTCGTATTGTTTTAAATGCTCTCGTTAAAATTGATTGCCTTGGGCCACACACACATAAAAGTTGATTTCACATTTTTGCATTTTTACATGACCCGTCGCGCTTTTCAAATTTCCAGCAAGCGCTTCTGCTGTTGCTCCTTTTTCAACTGCTACCGCTAGCAATGTCATCCGCATTCTGTGTCTTTGTGCTCTGCAAATATATTAAGAAAACTCCAATGCTTAGTTATGTTTTATAATTTTCTAAATAGAAGTTAGCATTGCATAAATTTCAATTAAGCGCCAGCCCGCATATTGATAAGTCAAGAGTTTTCCCACAATTTTCCTAACTGCTGCCCTTACCCTGCAATGCGCTGCAGCCAAATCAATGACTGCTGTTCAGATTCAAATCAAATTCAGAATTCTTGAAAATTAATTAAACCAATGGCAGCTGATGCGGTTTTAGTTTTCTCCACAAACACAAGCACACACACGCACAGTCAATAATTCTCACATTCTGGCAACGCCTTATCAAGCATTTGGGCAACAACTGAGGCACACCGCAGCGTATCATGCGTGCAACACACACACACACACACACACACACACTTACATTGACGCACACGCACGCATTTCCAGGCATAGCACTTTATCATAGACACACTGACGTCTCCCATGTGGGCCGCACTTGAACCCTCGCACTCGCCCTTCCTACGCCTTAGCGCTTTAGAGAATCTATGAGGCGTTAAACGCAAACTAAAAGCTTAGAGCAACCAATCAACAGCAGTAGCAGCAGCAACACCAACAACAACAACAACAACAATAGGAACAACAACAACATCAACTGCAGTTTTGGGCGTGTGCCGTCGCTTATTGATAAATGATTGATTATCAGCGTGTGGGTGCGCTGCGGTTTGCTTTGCTTTAGCACAAGAGTTTAGTGTTTGCTTTTAGTTTATCTTTAATGGATTATTTTAGCGGTTGGCAGCAGCAACAACAAAAATATATATACCAAAAATCATTGCCATAATCCACATTCTTTTGCCACGCCACGGCGCGCCACGCCCTGCCTGAAAGGCAGAAGCCATCATATAAGTAATTTATATATTCTGCCCCTGCCGTGACACTAAGCTGCCTTCTCTCGCTCATGCAGCACAATTCTACATGTTTCTGCTCTTTTCTGGCAGCTGTTTTATTTCGTTTTCACATTGGCATCGAATAGATCAATCATTGCTGGTCGACATGCCTTACAAATGGTTTAATGATACGCAATTATTCACCAATAAAACTGTCGAGCAAATGTCAAGAGTTGAGCTTTTTATGCAGAAAAGAAGAACAACAGACAAAGACAATAACATATTTAATATAAATTGAATTTCTTCAATGTTTGCTCATAAAGTCAAATTCGGTCAAGTCATCAAAAAATCAAAAAGTCAAAAACAAACAAATCCTTGAAGTTACTAAAGTTTAATTTATTGAAATGAAGATATGCTTTGATACTAAACTATGCTGTACATCAAACCCAACTGCTTCAAACCCGGAACTCACATTTATTTTTTACAATGAAAACCAAGTGAACCAAAGCCCGAATCGAAATATATTGTTAATCTAAAATGATTTGGTCTAATAAGTAAGAGATTCAGCTCCAAAAACTTAAATTATTTGAAAACCAACCAATTAATTTAATCAACCGTGATAAAGAGAATTTTGGCTTAGGAATTAAATTTATTTCTCATCTTGTATATTAACATAAAGAGTGTTTCGAAAAATGTTGAAAATATATGCACCAAAGCTTAAGGTTCTTGGGTATTTTCACCCAGACTCAAGAGCTCAGCTCGTAAATGTCAAGTTGATTTTGACTATCTTGAGATATATAATTATCAAGTTGAACAACGTTTTACATATTGCTTTGAGATATGTTTAAATACGAATTAAAATTAATTACTAGGCTCTTTGTCTCTGCATGCGCATAACTTCTAGCTGACTATTTGACTAAAGTGCCTGCCAATTATGACCAGCATATGCTTTTCAGTTTATTGCACAACTGCGAGTTCAATTAAAATGAGCCAAATTGGACATCGGGCAAATGCAAACATGGACGGACACAATTATAATTATTTTGTGCTGTCAAAATGGTTAACACACACGAGCACACAAAGAGGCGGGGCCACCTTATGTGTTGACTGTCTTGGCTGTCTTGACATTTTAGTTGGCTTTTAGTTAATTTATTGAATACTTTCAATTTCGTGGCTCGCAATCAGTTGCAATGTGGCTGTAAAATTTTAATGTGCCCGTTCATTATCTCAACTCGAGAATCTAATTACCAAAAGTGACTGCAGAGACGTGTAGTCCGTGTGTCTGTTTCTACCCAGTCCCAGCTGTACCCTCCTTCCCCTAACCGCACGGTAGTCGCTGGCATTCAGAGCAGCGAGCGATATGTGACCTGTTCGACTTGCAGCTGACGCTGTAGCTAGTCAGCTTTTGTATTTTGTATACCCTTTGTATAGGGCACTACAGTTTGTCATGCGGTCTGTAACGCAAAGTAAAAAACAGCTGCGACCTTAAAGAGTACATACATTCTCAATCAATATCAACGAACGAATCGTTATGGACATGTCCGTCTGTCTCTTACCCTTCTCGTGATTAACTAGTTCACCATGAGCAAAATCTTGTCAAAAACAGAACAGTATATCATAAAGTTACTCTTTGTGAAACGTCGATCGAAAACGAAACATTCTTTAAGAAACCTTTTGTTTCTAGCTATTTGTCTGCAAGGGTATTGTTAGTTCGGTGTGCTGTATGCAGCCGCTCTTTTTTTGTTTTCGCTTTTATTTTGAACGCAATTAAAGGCGGCCAAAAACCAACAGCGAACAGGAGGATAAAAAACAATAAGATACAAAGCAAACAAAACTTGCTCGCTGGCCTTTATTATCTTGATGAGCGGCCAAACTATTTTACGAGCTCGCCAACAAGTTAATTAGCCATTGGTATTAATGCGCCCAAAGGCGGCCGAACAGTTGGCTGAAACGAAAATTTTGGTGTTGTCAAATGTATTTTACTTTTATTCGGCTGACTTTCTGCCTGCCTGCCCGCCGCTCTCTGGGCCTACTTCCTATCATTAATGAAGACGCCTTGTTCTTGCGTTTTTTGTATTTTTTTATTTTATAATTTGATTTGCTTATTTTAATGTTTATTGCTGCCCCAGTTTGCCGCTTCCTATGCCAAAAAAAATAAAATACAAATGAAAGTTCTCTAATCGGGCATGCCTGACTAGAAGACGCCCTGCAGCCCGCGTTGAGCTGCCTTACTTCTTGTAAGCTTCTTAACCTCCTTCTTCCCATATTTCCACACTTTTAGAGATGCTTTCTTGAATAACTCCAGTGTTCATAGTTTAATTTCAAGGGTTAAATATGTCACCAGAAAGCGTGTTCATACTAAAGCACCTGTCAAATTGATATTTCCTTAATGAGAGGAAGAGCGAAGTGAGCATAAAATAATCTTGTTCACTGTTTCCTTACCCATTTGCACTAAGTACAGGGTATTAAAAGCAGTACCAGCAACAACAACAACAAGTGCTGCTCACCGCATTGTGTTTGCTCAACTAATGACAATAATTAAATGCTCGAGTGCGTGGAGTCCGAGTTATGCATATTAATTAGCCAAAGTCGTGTAGCGTGTGAACATTTTGTTGCTGTTGTTGTAGCTGTTTCCGTTGCGCACCTGCGCGCCAAAAATAAAAAAATAACAGGTAAATTAAATAATAAAAGAGGCAGAAATACATATATGTATAATGTGGCCAAGCTATTGGCGAAGCTGTGCAAACAATTTTAATTAAATGGCAATTGCGCATACGCCGCGTGTGCTTGTGCCGCAGATGGCCGATAAAGCGTAACCAAAGTGCCAGCTGACAGCTGTTGGCAGCGCCGCAACGTGTTGCAATAATCGTTACCTGCAACAGCCACAGCAACAGTAACAGCAACAAACAAAATAAATTTGCCTGCCACAGCTTATTGACGCTCAATTTGATTTGGTCTCGCCTTGTCCACCTCTCACAATTGTTTCTTGATCTGAGGCCAAAAGTCAACACGATCAACGTAGGGCTCTTGTGATTGTTCGTATCGTTGTTGTTGTTGTTGTTGTTGTCGAGTTGCTCAAATGACACCGTTTAAAACAAGCGGACGTGCTATAAACAAATTAAACTTGCCACAAAACAGAAAGAAAAAAAAAACAGAACAAAAAATACAAATAAATTTGTATCTACTCGAACATAATGCGTTGGGACGACGCCCACGAAAACGAATTCAATCTGAATGAAGGCAACAACTGCAACAAGCCAACAATTTATTGTTGTTGCCTGCTTTGCGGTCGCTGTCGATGATGTTGCATTAAATTTGTTGCCCCTTGCTGCGCTTTTGCGTTGGCGTTGAATTTTTTTGGGAAGACCAAAATAACACAACAGCAACAATGAAGCAAACTCTGACAAACTTTGACCCAAAAAAAGCAGGGAGACCAAAATGCATAGGTAATAGGTCGGAAGTGAAAGGGTTTTATTTTTGATCTGCCTCGTATTGCCGCTGACAGCGCCACAATTTGTGGCATTTTGTTGATAGAGCATTTAAGCGTTTAAGCATTTACAAAAGGCGCGCCCAAAAAAATTATTTCGTTTATAATATGATTTTTTTACAAAGCGAACAACAAACTATGCACAGAGCTATGTAGACAGTCAATTGATTCTTGTTTTCAGGGAGCATTAATTAAAATTGTTTTTGGACTTAATTTGTATATTTATTAGGAGAGGAAATGGGTATGAGCTAGGTTTCTTTTACGAAACAAATTTAATTGGCAATCGTAATATCATAAGTAATATTGGAATTAATTTTATTCACGTTTCAGTTTAAGTGATTGATATTGCGCTTAAGGCTTACAGTAGTCACTCGCAAACTAGACCGCTTTGGGTTTTAATGCCAATTTGTTCAACTAAAAGATATTAAGTTCAGAAAGCCTATTATTTTTGCACGATTATTGAATACTATACTTTTATTTATTTGATGTGACGTATGTCTTTTCTGAAAATAAAGTTTAAAACTGAAAGTGTACATTTTCAAAATAAAAATGTAAGGTAATTTTTCTATACCAATGCGATTCTAAGTTATATATTTTTTATTTATTATTTATTTTCAACGACCTGAGTATTTTATAATGTACATATTACGAGGACTACACGCTTAGCTTGAGCTAAGCCGGACTGCGTCTTAACATTTGTACCTGAATTTTACCTAGTTTGTAAGATGTGGAAAACGAGGTATACGAATGAAACGTTGAAACAAAGTTGAGTTAGCAGCTCGGTATATTACATTAGTTACGTGTATAGAAGAGCATTCAATTTGAACCGGCATATTCTAATTCCCACAAGTTAAAATATTCAAGAGAACACTGTAGTTTAATTTGTATATAGTACATAATACAGCTGTGGAGATAAAGTGTACACTTTGTCCATTTTGGGTGTGCATTTAACCAAGCCCAAAGTGTTGCAATTTTGAACGCCTTCCCTGTGATGGAGCCAAAGCTCTCCAAGCATAATAAGTTTCACGCAGCGCACAAGCTGACGACCTTTTGGCATATACACACACACACACACACTCACACACATACACAGATGTGTGTGAATATTGGCAATGCCTGAAGCTGTGCACAAGTCGAGTCAAAAATTTATAAATTTATATCATTTGTTTTTTATTTTTTGTCGCTCGTTTTCCTTTTTTGTTTTGTTTTTGGTCATGTTGAAGCGCTGGCCCAGAGCAGCGGGTGGCCAGAGCGCAGGTGGCTTCAGAGATGTTTTTATACTTTTTTTGTGCTTTAAGCGTGTTTTCTGCTTAATGTTTAATGCCCGATAATTTAACATTTGTGTTGTGTATTTTCTACAATTTGTTATGCAAACAAACGGGGCTACGCTTTACTTAACAGCCGATTATAAATCATCATCATCATCATCGGCAACAGCAACAACAACTGCGGAACGAACCCATCGATAATATCGCCATTGTTTAAACAATGAAATATGTGCGATATGCCCTCATAATATTTATTTGGCAGCCTATAACTACACAGCAAGAACATCATCATCATCATCATCGATAATCATCAAGGAGTTCATCAAGCAATGTGGGCATTGATTTTCGACAGTTTTTATTTTCTCGCTCGAGGCAAGAATCTTATATGCATATGTTTCGTCTTTATTGATTACTGCTGCTGCTGTTGTTGTATACCCCCCTTTGACAATTTCTTACTTGAGTCTCATTATGGACAGTCCAGACCCAATTCCACGCCCGTTTCCAATCGCAGTGCCAATGAAATGCAATAAATTCACATTAAGCCGCTCACATAAAACGCCTGATTGCACACAGCGCGCTGTGGCGGCAAAAGCTAAAGTTCTGCCCCACGCTCGCTGCCCTCTCTCCCCCTCTCTCTCTCTGTCTTTCTCGCTCTCACACTCTCTCTGGGGGAACTCGCTGAAGCCAACATCCTGTTGACAGTCGACTGTTGCTGCAGCAGCAGCGGTAGCGGCAGCGGCAGAGGCAGCTATCAATATTAAAAGCGCTTATTTGACAGAAATATGACAAATGCCTGACAGCAAAGCTGAAAATAAGAGCGCACAGGTTGCCACAGTTGCCGCACAAACGCATTCGATTGGATCCTTCGTCCCTCCTCCGCCACCCTGCTCGTGCCGCCATCCGGTGTCCTGTTGTGCTGCGCAAAGTGCCAAGTCATTAGTAACAGGCGAGAGCAAACGTCAGATATGCTTTCTGGATTAGTCAATTCAAATTGCGTGTGAGTATTGAACTGTTGGCAGTTGCAAGGGCGAAATGTATTTGGCTGCTGCTGCTGCGGCTGCTGCTGCTGCTGCTGCTGGTGCTGCCTTTGGCCTGTTAACTTGGTCCTGGGTAGACCTCAATAACCAAACGAACTTGCCACATGCTGTGCCCAGGCATTCAATTCGCGGCTTCTGCGCGACTGCCGTTGACAATGCGCGACACGTGCAACACTCACGCAATTTCAATCACCCCCTACACCCTCTCCCCATTGCAACCACTCCTGCCTACACCCCCGCCGGAGAGCGTGTGTTAAATGAAATAAGTAAGCATCGAAAATGCGTTCAACTGTCAAAGTGGTGCACCACCGCCAATGGCAAACGTGTGTCTGTGCATGTGTGTGTGGGTAACTTTACCCAACCGCCGCCTTTTACCTTTATGTTGGCATGCAATGAAGCGTGCCGCAGCTACAATGCAATCACAGCCAAAATGGGGCATAGCCAAATTGTAGGATAGCTTATCAGCGGTTCGTCTGTGTCTATATGTCTGTGGGTGTATGTGTGAAAGTGTGTGTGTGGGCCCGGCTCTCTGGTTTTTCAATTGGAAATTGAATTGAGCCCGCGCTGAGTTAGTGCTAATGAAAACCAGACGAGTGGAAATGTGCGGAATAATTTTATAAAGGAAAAGCCATCAATATGTCATGGAAATCCTTTAAAACTACAAGGTGCTCGCGGCTAGAGCTTAAGTATCCTTGAGCGTTAAATGCAAGCTCTTCGATAATTAAAGCATATTCTTAATTAAATTTTAAAGGAGGTGGCTTAATATTCAATCAAACAGTGCAGGGGAAATCGATAATTGTTTCCAAATGAACATTTATGTGTCTTACCAGTTCGTTTTGGTTTGAAATTAACGTTCAAGCAAGATTTTATGAGACATTTTTAAGACATTTTGATAGTAATTAAGCAAAAAATTAAAAGAATATAATATGAAAACGTACTTTAAATAGGCTATTGACTGCAATTGGCTTAAAAGCATTTGCAATTCGCCTCAATCAAAATCAAATGCACATTAAAGCTAATAGTTATGCATATGCAACGATATCTGCGTCTATCTCGTTATATTGTGCTCTGGCGCTGTTATTTGGCGCATTATCAGTCAGATATTTCGCATAATTTTCGCGTTATTTTAAAATGCACAACAGGCAAATAAACACGACGCTTTGCGCCAATTTCATAAATATTTTTATGGCGTTTAATAAAATTTTATTGGCAGGGGCTGCATGTTTTATGACCGTCTGCTGTGCTCGCGTCCTGCTGCTGCTCTTTGCTCGCGCTCCGGCATGTCCGGGGCTACTCCAATTTGTCGCCGCGCTGCTGCAGTTGATCAACTACCTCGGCCCCCTCCGCCTCCTCCTCCTACCAGCCTGCCACTGTCTCTCCTTCTGTCTGGCACGGCAGCCGGCTGCATGCAATTTTTTGCGTATTTTAACGCTTCATTGTCAATGCAACTGACAGGCACTTGCCGCTTGCCACTGGAGATGGCGATGGCGATGGCGATGACGATGGCGTTGCCGATGGCCATGGAGCTGCAGCTATGGAACGTTGCGACGTTGTCATCAGTTGCAACAATTACTTAAATGCAGCTATAATTTTTATGCAGACGGGCGGGCAATTTACTGGTCCAGCCAGCCGAACGCTTCTGGCTATTTTCACAAATTTATTTTTATTATTATGAATCCAACTATTATTACTATTATTATTGTTATTACGCTTTTGACTTTAGGGCTCATGCTTCAAAAACAAAAAAATAATAATACAAAAGAAATTGACCAGCATACCAACCAAATATGTATATTAAAATACCAACTGCCTGTGATAAAATAATTGCATTATTGGCTCTCATGCCCGTATCGTCAGTGTCAACCATCAATGGGTGGCGATTAAAAAAATATTTGTGGTCCATTAGCTTGGCGCATTGTTATACAAGGTTCTACCCGATGCGTATTTATTAAAGTCTATAGCATATACGAATGTGAATTTATTGTTGGCCTTTCAATTTAAGTACATTTTGAATAAAGACGGCAATGGACAGCTCTTGGCCCGTTCATTAATTAAGCTTTGGCTAACAACGTGCCAATAAATATTAATTTATGCTGTCACAAAAAACGCCGCCAGCATTAGCAATAACAACAACGAGCATCTATAAATTCCCAGCATACCCTGTAAAACGTCTCGCTCAAAGGCTTATAAACAGAATACACATATTTATATTCAAATTACTTTGTAGCGCGATTGTATTTTTAAATAGCATTACTCCATATATGCGTTTATCGTTTTCTAACACTTGCTCGCGCTATGCGGCGTTGCCATCTTATCAAAATGGCTACATTTGTGTTGACACTGCTCCTTCTCCTACTTGTGTTCATAATGTTATTTTTAAAGTTTTTTATATGACAAAAACATGAAATTTCTTATTTTTCCAACTCTCAATCACCTTTAAATTTGTCTTCAACTATAAATACTCAAATATTATTTTGTTAATTTTTTATATTTGGTGGATTTTAAAGCATTTTTTCCTTGCATGAACTTTTTGCATACCAGCCTGCTGCCTTTTTTGTGTACAGGGTATTTAAGTTACTTAACGACAACTTTTATTGTTCAATTTGGATATTTAGCATTTTGTCAATGTGTCATATTGCCTTTCGATTGCTTTCATTGGGTCGTCTTCTTGTTCATCTTCTGCTGCCCTTTTCAATTTGCCGCGCGGCACATAAATCAAATAAATCAGTTCGGCAGGCAAATAAAACATTTTTTACAGCATCTTTTTTGGCATTGGCTCTGATTGCCGAACAATAGCAATTAACCCATAAAATGAAAATGCCCACATTTAATCGTAATACAGCCCAGCCGACAGGCACAAGCCCATTCTGGCCAATCGGGGAGAGACCAATTAATTGAAATTCAAAGCTTTAGCCTTAACTTTGAATTTAGATTCAGTTTTATGAGTGTAGCGGCTGCTTTTTTGCTGGTTTCTGTTTAATTTCACTTTGCTTTGCATCATTATTGCCATCCCACAGCCCCAGGCCCAGTCCCAGCCCCATCATCATCATTATCATCCGCATCATTATCATCATCGTCGCTGACTTGTGTTTCCAATGAATAATAAAGTAAAGTGGAGTACACCAAGTCTTCGTCGTCGTCGTCGTCGTTGTCGCCGCCGCCGCCAGTGCCACAGATATAAATCAATTCCAGAGAAGCGACAAAATTTACATTCCGTTTTGCGTGTGTGTGTGTATTGGGCTGGAATTGGAAGCCAGGGCGGGAGCTGAAACTGAAGCTAAGCGACCGGAGGAATGGGGATCAGCCATTTGGCTTATTGAGATTTCATCGGAAGTTTTGTGCGCATTGTGTCACAGGCGCATGCGTATTGAAATTTATGGGAACGGTAAAGCCAAATGGCATTGTATTAATAAAAATTAAAGTTAAGGTAAGAAAAAAAAATCAAAGAATAAGAAATCGTTATCGTTGAAATCGTGCGAGGCGATACAATTCGTAAGCGTTTAACTTTAAGTGGGCCTTGATTAATGATTTCAATGTGCGTTGCGGTCGACCACGCACCACAGGAGGCTGGCAGCTGGTCTGAAAAGCTACAGCAGGGGGCCATAGAATCCAGTTCGAATAGAAAAGCTGTACACAAGACTTTGGCCTTGGCTAAGTTTTGAGCCTATTTGTGATATGATCACGCTGAGACTACGCCGATCTACATGCAAAACTAAACCACATTCATAAGTTTACAAGCCCTATAAAATTCATTCAAAGCTGAGCCAAATTTGATACCTTTTTAATAGGTTCCTCAAAGAAATTACTTGGCGACCTTATGGACCATTTGTCAGACGGCCTTTAATATCTATTTACCTGTCAGACCTTTAGCTGCAAACATGTCCAATCAATGCCAGTCCCATTACTTTAAAACCCATCAACACGAGGGCCACTCGCTGCCAGAGAGTAGCTCGAATTTCACATTTAAAATAAAACACACACATTAGGCAAACAGAAAACAAAAATCGTAATCGAAAGAGAGAAGAAAAAAATTGAAATTTCATCATCCTGATTAGCTTGTCGCCATCAACTTGGGACGTCGTTGTCTAGAATTTGTGCTTGCGGCATATGCCATAAAAATAAAAAAGCGATCCATTAATGAAAATTACGAGCCAACAAGAGCTCCACACGGCGCAGTAAAAATTTTCCAACCGACTGCAAACGACACACGATCAGATAAAATAAAATATAAAAACAATATATATTAAAGTTGAGAATGTCATGTCAAAATGTGGCGCTGCCACGTACAACAATATGACAGGGCTGATCATCGAAAGGGGAAAGACAGAGAGCGAATGACTGAAATAGCAGCAAAAGATTCTGGACTGGACAAGGTAATGGCAGCCAAAAATGTGTTGATACCCACACGGCTCTGTCCAGTTCTTCGACTGTAAACCGATCTTCCACACGCGGCACAATGAAATTTCAGTTGAAAAGAAAAATTGACAAGCAAAACTTAAAAAAAAAAAAAAACGGAAAACACAAAATGGAAAGTGAAGCCGGGACCAAAGACGAACAAGGTTGGATAAGGACGACGACAACAATTACACAAATAAAATGAACAATATTAAACGAAATTATACTCTATATATATACATGTTCGTATGTGTGTGTGTGTGTGCGTATAGTACTTCCCCTCTCGGCTCAGTTGGCAGACAAGCGACACAACAAAGGCCAACGGCGGCATAAAACAAAAGGGCCCAAAGGCATAAGGCTGACAAGGCAGCTGTCCCTATGCCTCTGCTTATCCCTCTATATATATCTCTCTCTCTCTCTCTGCCCCTCTCTCTCTCTCTCTCTCTCTCTCGCTCTCTCTCTCTCAATGGGTATCTGTCTCTGTTCTTGTCGCTGTGACAGTCTGTGCCTTTGTGCCTGGACTTGGGTTTGCCTTGAGCCTGCAGCGCGTTTTGTGTATCATTTTTCATGACAGGCAGCTACTCAAACGTACACACACACACACACACACACAGAGACACAAGCACACACATAGCCGCACATACACATAAAGGCAGTTGATATGTCCGCCTGGCTTGACAGTCGCACAGTTGGCAGGCACTTCAAAGTGCAATTGCTGCAGCTAATTACAACTAAATATGTTTCCTTCCTACCTCACTCTCCCTCAGTCTCACTCTATCTCGCTCTCTCTTTTTCTCTCAATATCTCTCTCTCTCTCTCTCTCTCTTAAATTCTGCTGCACTTAGTCACACATTAATCAACACGTGGCCAATGCTAATGAAGACGCATCTCTGCACTGCACAGCCCTCACTTAAATTCTGATTTAAGGCAACCACCCAAAAATGTGCCCAAAGGCATATATCATTATTTGGAATCTGCCAGACAGCACGAGTTCATATGACTACAAGTGTATGTGCGTGTGTGTGAGTGCTGGGGCAAAGACTTCATCATTTAACGATTATTTCTAGCAATTTCAATGCACTCAGCTCTTGACTGTTGCAGGTCTCGTCAGCTCACCCTTTCTCTATCTTTCACTCTCCGATCTCTCGCTCGCTCTCGCTGTCTTTCTCCCTCTCGCTTGCTGCAACATTGCGAAAATTTACGATGCCTGTGACACAGTTAACTCATGCTCGACACCAAAACATATATCAAATGTGTGGCACGACTTGGAATGGCGGAGGCAGAGCCACAAGCATAGCCTGAGGGTAAAGGCTGCGTTACCTGCCGCTGGCACCCAACACCAATTCCCCCGCGCCCTTCCCCATCGTCTCCTAGTCTTACCAAGCCCATGCCCAGTTTCAGTTTCAGCCAGGCAAACAATAACGTGAAATATGTGCGGCGTTTTGCAATTCATACGCAAAAATGGATGAGCGGCGCATTTGAATCGCAATGTGGATCGTTCTGGTGGAGGGCAACGGTAGTCACTGCCAGTCGACAGTCGCCGCGTAGCTTTGTGGCAATGTGGGTTGTGCTGGCATCAAGGACACATATTGCCGGGCACAATAACACATTGTAATGGCAATGGCAAAAACATAAAATTAAAGTGCCGTCCCCAACACCGAAGTGTCTGAAGCGCTGGACGGCCACTGAGGCAACCTTACCATAACCATGGAGCGGGTGGCTTGCATTTAATCTTCCAATTGAGTGCGTGCTGCTGCTTCTGCTGCTGTGGTGCGCTGACATAGATAAACTGGCATATCCTGACTGTCTACATTTTATATTTTTTTTTGTATTTTTGTATGCTGCATTGCCAACATTTTTGCTTTTAAAAAACAATTAATCTTTATTAGCAGAGGCCGTTGGCAACTTTGTCGATGGCTCAAAAGCCAATTAAAATGGTTTTGCCAGTGCAACAATCAAAAAATGGCAGCACCCCAAAAAATACTCGAGTATCACGCCTCCACAGCCCCTCGCCTCCCCCTTGGTATTCGGTTTGTGTAATTAATCATTTTTACTGATTTTATATTACATTACTTTCTTTTTTCCTTCTCAGTCTGGCGCTGACTCTGTCTCTTTCGCGCTTTGGCATTAAGAGTCAACGCTTTCCAAAAAAAGGGAATTGTGCAATATCCGTAAAATGCGCAAAAGTTGCCATCAATATGCTACGCTCGGATACGTCCATCAGAAATGCAGTGAAGCGTAGATCCTTTCGTGTTACCGTGCCTCTTCGACAAAGGATTCGTTACGGATTTATTGGCAACTTGATGCGGCCCCTGGCCCTGACCCTGATCCCCGCCAACCCGACCCGGCATGGCCTGGTCCGGCCGTGGTCTTTCGGCTTTTTGTGACTTTTCTGGCTTTGGCTCGTGCTATAAATTGACTTTTTTCATGGTTCTGATTTGTTGAAACGCCTCTGCACACCAAAAATTTGTATCGTTAAAAGCACAAAATTAAAAAAAAAAGTATATTTTTTAGGCCTACCCAAAAAACAAAGTTCTGTGTGGTCAGTTAGACAAAAGACCAAATAAATAAGGTATCTAAAAGTTTTTGTGATGCCAAATTAATCCATAGACAAATCATTAAAGGCAAGGACGATATTATTTGTGGGCCTTAAAAGGACTTTGCGCGTTGGCAGCGCACTTGAACGGGATTAGTTGCCGATGGCTGAAACAATAAAGTCCAAAAACGAAGCCGAAACAAGAAACCAGAATTAATACCCTATCGAATGGACATCTACGTGAATATACAACGAATAAGCTTTGGACTACAGAAAACCTATACAAATTGTACAGAGAATTCGAATATTGAAAAAATTAAGCACGTAAGTTTTTGTAATAACATATAAACTAAAAAAACGAAACGTGAAGCAGAGCTACCGAAGATGTTTTTAAATTTTGCAGCTCTGCATTTAGCAGAGTTTTATCTGACTCATAATTAAATTAATGCCAAAATATGTTCAAAATTATAATTTAAATTCTAACACGATTATAATAAAGCCAATAGGCATGCCTTGATTTATTTCACGCATAACAAACCCAACGATAAATGCCTAATGCCCATTCGCAAAGGGTATCAACGTTAGCTGTCGCACAATAAATTGTTAATCATCCCCGCGCCTTTCGTATAATTTTGGGGTGTGCAAAACTGGAATCGAGCAATATAACAATGCATGGAAATCCCTAAATGCTGTTAAACAGAAAATAAATGAAGTCGACGCGGTACGGGGCACACAGTACGCGGGGTGCAAAAGGATTTGTGCATTAGCGCCGCAGACAAGTATTGATGGCCGGACACGGGCTACAGCTGGACAGATGAGAGAGAGAGAGAGAGAGAGAGAGAGAGAGAGAGAGAGAGACAAAAACATCTAAATGGAAAATCAGTTGCATGTCGTATTTATTGTTAAGGGTAGTCAGAGGGAACGAGCCGGCGAGGGGCCCAAGAGGGAGTCTAATAATGTCGCCAAATGAATAGATTCGGCAATGGGCAACAAATTTTCCGAACGGGTGGTTGATTTTTCTGCTGCGCGCTCACAAATTCATGTTTGTTGTCAACATTTGCAGTTGTTGTTTATTTACATATTGTTGTTATTGTTGTTTCTTTACTTAGTCATAGAAAATTAGCAGCACCCCAAACGTGTCTTCAAATCAGTTTATCAAAAATATTTGCCCAAATGCTTAGTCTGAACATATTCAGAATTGTTGACACTTTCCACAATGTTTGTTTAGGTCTCTCTCACTCTCTCACTCTCTCTCTCTCTCTCTCTCTCTTCCTCTGTCTTGCTCACTCGCCTTTGATTGGGTTAGCTGCTAATTTGCGGCACTGTCAGCAACTGCATTTTAAAATTACATTTTCGACTAAAACTCAATTTCCCATAACTATTAGTATGCGCAGCCCATGAATATTCACAAAAAAATCGTATGTTGCAATATGGGGAAACAAAATAAACGAAAGCTTCGTTGCAAAAACCGAATACAAAAATACGAAAACTTTTAAGCTGAAATGCAGCAGTAGGAATCAGGTCAACTGGATATATGCAAATGCCATGTACAACTATTGTACAACATGCAGCGCAACAATGCACACAACTTGTTAAAAATGTTTTTCTCATTTTTTTTCTGTGTTTTGTTCTTCCGTCTTTTTAATATATCGCACACACAACACGCAGCCTGCCTGTGCAACATGGCATTGGCCAAAAGGCGGCTGCACCAAAGAACAGCGCCAAGTGCAACTGCAACCCGGCTGCGGCGGCGGCAACTGTGGCGGCGGCTGGCCAAGACAATGCCACAAAGCTGACTGTGTGCGCCGGCCCACCAGCAGGTCGCGGCGGCGGCGCGACTGTCATGGTCGTTCCAGCTGCTGTTGCGGCTGTGGGGCTATCTTTGGTTTCATATTTTAGCTGCAGTTTATAATTCACGATTTTTTTTTTTTTTTATTTACCGAATCTTCAGCTGCATTTGCATTAAATGGGCACAGCATTTTTCTAGGACAGCTTGTGCTGCCCAATTTTATCTGACCTAGCAGCGCGCAAAAGTTTAAAGCTTTTAAATGTAAAATAAAATATTATATGTTGATTAAACGGCTTTGCCCAGAAACAATTTTAAGAAATTTACGACAAGATTTTTTTTTTAATTTTCATTTTTTGGCATGCAGCCCACTTTCTACGCTTACTAGTATATTTTGCATTGCATTGGCCTATAAGGGCATTGATGAAAATCAATTTAAATATATTGCTCGAGATCTTATAATGATTAAAATATATGCATAGATCTGTAAGCTATTAATTTCTTAAGCCCTAAGCTATATCTATTGCCAGCTCAATCAAACAAAATTCTGCCAAACTAAAAGCTTTTATGTATCTATCGAAACTTGAGCTAAGCTGCGATTACAACCTGTGCCAAGTGCATCTGAACAACAACTAATCTTGGCTCTTTGCGGCCCTACAATTTTTTCGGTATATTTGGCACCACCTCCGCCCTGGAGCTGGCACTAAACAAAGTTTGTTCAACGAACACGTTTCCTTTTTCTGTAAATATTTTTTTTTTTTTTGTTTGTGGGTTTATATTTGCTGTAAGCCTTTTTTCGATTTCGAGAGAGTGCAGGCCGGCATAAAAACCAGTTGCAGTTACAAACTGAAAAGGGGAGTTACAAGTTGAAAGGGGTAAAAAACAACAACAACAACAACAACAACAACAAACCGAAGCGCTTCTCTCTTTTTTGCACATTGCAAAGTGCATTGAGGCATGCGCCTGCAAGGGATGCCCGCCATTTGTTTACAAATAGCCAAATACAGAATGCGAAATGCAAAATGGAAATGGGAATGCGAATAGCGTAAGAGAACTGTTGGATGCATAATACATACATAACTATGTATAACTATTTTTGCCGGATTTATTTCCACCTTTTTTTCGCTTTGTGTATTCATGCCGACCGCCCAACTGTGAAATTGTGTCAAAATCGGATGCTGCAGGCTGCAGTTTGCTGCAGTTCGCTGCAGTTGGAGTTCGCTTTAAAGGTAGTGGCGCAGGCGAGTCATTTATAGAACTGGCTGAGCAATTTTCCAGGTACGTTACCTGGCAATTTTAACGGTACATTGTAAATTTCATTTAATATGACAGCGCAGTTTTCCAATGCCGCGGCGCAGTTAATAAAGCTGTGCACAGCTCAGAGTCAACTAATTAGATGCGGCCCAGATTTGCCGAACGGCAAGAAACTTACCTAAAAAGAGACGGAAAAATACGAAAAGAGATGAGTAAAAAATATGATTTAATAAGCAATTAAATTATTTTAATAGCATCAACGCCCGGCGCAGCCAAACAAACTGCACATAAAATTGCAATTTTCCAGCAAATTCATAAGAAAAACAACAACAATATCAAAATTCTGAAAAACCAGGCCGCAGGCCTTTGGCAACAAAAACTGGCATTAAACAAAAATGAATAACGGCTACAAGAGCCTGTGGATAAATAGTACAAAAAATATTACACACAAGAAGAGACGGATATATGCGGCACGCCGAAGATTAAATACGCTTGATATCTGGCTCAGAGATACTTCTATACAATATTTGGATATAAGTTCAACCGATCGTTTCCATTGAAACATTAAGATATAGCAGACCGATTGAACGCAGATTGGGAGAAGAGAGATGTTCTTCATTCATGAATTTTACCGATCGTTCCTATGGCAGCTATATAGAGTGTTCCTATCCGGTCAGCTAAAGCATGCAAGCGAGGGAGGCACCTACAATTGATACTGATCAGGAATATATTCACTTAATGGGTTTGGAAATGTCTCTTTTTACACACATTTCGTGACTAAAATAATAATACCCTCTGCCAGGGTATTAAAATAAAAGAGAACATCTCTAGGAACTGGACAAAAACAAGATTCAACAGCTGCCAGGCCAAGTCGACGTCGTCATCATCGTCAGCTGAGATAGCAACAACTCAAGTGGCAGGCAACGAGCGAGTAAGCGGCAAGCGACAAGCGGCAGGCGGCAAGCGGCAGCATCTCAACTAATGCCATCGAGCTGATGCATATAGTGATTAGACTGGACGCACTACTGACTCGCATCGGATGACGATGACGATAAGTGCTGTTTGCAGCGTAATAGAAAAGTTGCCAGCACACACACATGCTCAATGTGTGTGTATGTTACTGATGATAATGATAGATAAGTGTGCGCCAAGTGTACTACGTAACTTTAGCCTAACTTCAAAAGCTATCAGCAGTTAAATCGAAAAGCAGTAACCCAGCAGACTGGAGTTGACTCGAGTCCGGGCTAAAGCCAACGGGCAAGAACTGTAAATGTGGCACAGCCTAATGACAAGAGCGCCCGGGAAGCTGTTGCTGCTGCTGCTGCTGCTGTTGCAGCTACTCACATAGCTGCCAAGTGCGCGCACCCGAGTTTGCATCATTAGCAATTGTGGGCTGGCCGAGGCGGGCGTGGGCCTGGGCATGGGAAATATTTGCTATAAATGCATGCAACATTAAGTAGAACGCATTTTTGCTATAACAACAACAACAACAATAGCTGTAGCAGCAGCATCAGCAGCAAGAAGAGCAACCTGATGATGACGCTGCTCCCGCCAACGCCACACGCCACTTCACTTGACTGCAGCTCCTTGTCGTAGCCGCTGCTGTTGTTGTTGTGCCTTTTCACAGCTCAACGCTTGCGCGCTTTTGGAGCCAGGCTGGCGCAGAGCCTGCAGAAGGGTTTTCGTTTTGCCACGCCGCATACTTCATATATATATACATTATTTTCCAAGAATCTTGACGGCTATTAAGAAAGCGGGCAAGCCAAGCGCAGGCAGCCTGTGCGCGAAATGGGCTGCTGCTATAAAATAAAATTATTATTTTCTTTTCGTGCTCATAATTTCAGCATTTTCCTAACTGTTTTTCTTCATCATCTTCTTCCTCTTGATTTTTGCAGCGTTCTGCTTTTGGCCCCAATTAGCAAAAGTCTCTTCCTTATTCATTTTTTAGACTTGCCTTTTGCTCTGCTGATAGATTTTCTTTTTAGTCACAATTAATGTGGACAAGACGACTTGGGTATAAGCGCCAAATTTTGCAGTTTTCTTGAGCTTGTAATTCGCCAAAAACTTGAATTTTAATTAATTATACAAATTTTGTACTCGTACAGCATATTTTTAGCTATACGTTCATTATTTATGTGCCCTGTTAGCATTGACACAAAACATGATTCATGCGCTTAAGCATCTTTTTTATGGACACATCTTCAACTTTAATTCGAGATGGCCTTTTGGCTTTAATGCCAAAACCGAGCACCCACTCAACTTTTATTTATTGACTATTTATTTCATTTAACTGTAGCCAAATCAAGCGCTCAACATTTGCGGCCATTTAGCTGCGATAAACCCAAAATTTATGCAGCGAAATCTTTTTTATGCACAAACAAAATGCATCTGAGGAACAACAACAAATAATAAAAAAAATAAATAAAAGAAGAGAGAAAAGAACTATATAATAAAATATAAGAAAAATTCTATTTTCTCGGGCAATAAAAATGTCAACAGCGTCGCCGCAACGGACACAGCCAATTGCAACTGGGGCGGCTGCTGTGGGTCGACTTCGCAGGCTGATTTATGCATTTCGCATGCAAAACGCTAATCAGTCTGCGACTCCCCCCACCCCACCTCCCAACGACCCGACCGTCTCGACGGGCGGCCTTTATAAAACCAAGCAAGCGTATTGCATGGGCAGGGAGTCTGTAATGCAAAACTCAAATAGCGTTTGGCCAAAGATGACTAATGGCGCGTTGCAGCATGTTGTTGCAAGTGGTCAAGTGGGCTGAACGGGCTGCATGTGGAGGCAGTTAAATGAATGTTAACAGCAGCAGCAGCAGCAGCAGCAACAACAACAACAGCGGCAGCAACTTTAACAAGAACAATAACTTTACTGAAGCATCGCCAGCCGATTTGTGGCCTTATAATATGCAGCGAAATTCCATAAATTTGCATGACAGTTTGTGGCAAGTGCGGCGATTGACATGCAACGCAAATACACAATTGTATCTACGCATATTTATGACTGCATGTAGATGAATATGTGCATGTGTGTGTGTGTGTGTGCGATGTTGTGTTTGTGTGTGTAAATGTACATATGCCTGGCTTGCAGTGGTGCTCAATTAATTTTCCTTTTTACGCACTGACTGATGGACAAACTGAAGCCGATTTTTGTGGCAGTTGTTGTTGTTGTTGATGTTGCAGCTTCAGCAACTTGTTAAATATTTTTCGCTTCAATAAGTTTTAACCCCAATTGAATTCAATTTATACCCGGTCAGCCTTGGGGTGGCTGACGATATTCTCCCATTTGTAGTTCTTGTTGCTGAACAGTAAATGCAAAAGCTGTTGAAATGCTCGCATATGCCGTGCATAATTACATCATTTTAAGAGAAATTTTATACAATTTTGTTACTTTTAAAGTGCTTTAATAAATAATAAGAGCTTTGCCGCTTGAAGTGTGCTTAATATTTTGGCCTGATTACGCACTGCGTACCTCACTCTCAAAGGGGTAGCATATCGAAATACTTATGTTCATAAATAATTTATATACGTACAAATATTACAAATTAAAGTTTACCAAGATTTTGTACATTTACTATGCAAACGACCTAGGCATTGATTTCTCGAGCACAAAAACAATATTAAGAATTCATCCATAGCATATATTTACTGGGTATTTATTAGTCTGTTGCGTTGGTTTGTAAAATTCGTTTATCTTTGGCCAGCGCAACTTTGTACACTCTTGAGCTAAAAACCTTCAAGAACTACACAAAGTGCTTCAAATTTGGGTTAATTTAGTTTTGTTTTAAAACTAAAAGGTTTCTCTAATGAGTGTTAAGTTCACATTAAAAGGGAAAGCTTATCAAAACTTTAAGAAAGCAGCTTATAAGCTAAAGCAATTATAATTGAGTGCAGAAAGTCGTTTTATCAACATATTTTCCGTATTTTGTAAAAAAAAAATCGAGTTAAATTAAATGAAATTTATATGCTTTAAGTGCATAAAGAATATGCTTAAGTATATTAAACAGCACTTAAAAAAGTAATTGTGAAATATGACGTACTTGCTCCGAAAGCTGTATACTAATATCACAATTTAAATATTTTGTTAAAGTTTGTTTCAACTATAAAAGGGGTATAAAAAGATTAAAACAACCTATAAATATTAATTAATCAATCCTGAGCCAATAACCTAGCTGAGCAAATTTAATTAATGCAGAATTATTAATTTCATGCGGTTGTTAAATGAAAATGATTAACAAACATGCATCACAATTGAGCCGAGAGCAACGTCTCATATCGAAGCAAGTTCCAACAGAGGCGTTGCATGCCACTTGCCACATGAGAAGCCCAATCAAAATCAGATACATATATATCTATGGAGAGCACTTGTCAGGAAAATTAATTAACTAAAATATTTACATATATTTGCACAATTGAAGTGAACTTGAGTGGCAAAAACAAAACGATACACACATAATCAGACAGACAGACAGACAGATAGGCAGACAAGTACATGGACTACGCCCACTTGAAATGTAGTTATCTAAAACCAAGAAATATGAGTCGCATATGTGGCCAGTGTAGGAAGCGGCCAAAATGGGGGGCAACAACTGCGGCAAATGTCACTTAAGCGGTCATGTCCTGTACTCTAACTAGCGACTGTTTGCAGTTGAGTGTGTGTGTATGTGTGTGTGTGTGAGGGTGTGCATGTGTGTGCACAACATATGGGCTTAGTTATTGTGCATAGGCAATGCTCATGTCCTGCTGCCACAATTAACTAAAAGCGCGCATCAAATTACAAACAAACGGCAGCAGCAGCAGCAGCAGCAGCAACAAGGCTGCCCCCAAAACGGACGGACGGGCAGACGGACAGGGAGTGACAACGACATGAAGCGGAAGTAACAACTGTGCATGCATGTGTGTGTTAAGTGTATGTGTGTAGAGTGTGTGAGTGTGTGAGTGTGTGAGTGTGTATTAGCTGTATTATTGTTATTTCCCTCGAATGCTTGTAGATTTGTCGCCAACAGCTGTGTAGCTTTTGTAGCCCAGCTCGACGGCCATTTTGTCAATGTATCTTTACCTATATGTGTATGCATACAGATATTTGTGTATCTGTATCTGTATCTGTAGCTGTGTAACAACTGTGTATCTTTGTGTCCGTGCACGGCTGCAATTTATGTATATTTTGGCTTACAAGAATAGATGGTCAATGCGCTTGTTGCCAACTGTGCTGTAGCCGTATATTGCCAGAGCCCGACCTCAATCAGGTGCCCTCAGGCAGACCAGGCCAAAGCCTGGCCAAGCGAACGTTCCTCATTGTAAGCTACTTAAGATTTTGCACAGATTATATTATATATGCTAAAATAGACGCGCAAATTGAGTGTGAGTTTTCCATAGATAATCTTTACAAGCAATTTAAAGCTAGACAAGTGCTAATATAACAAGCCAATGGCAACAACGGCCAGGCCGAGATACAACAGATCTCAACAACATCCACAACAAAAACAACAACAATGGCAAGCAAATTAAAGGCTTAAGTACTTGCTGCAGAGCAAAAGGCCAGACAGGTCGAACAGGTCGGCCATATCACGTGCGATCAACTAATTAAAGCACAAAACCGTAAAAACAGGAAGCCGCACATTAGGCAACAACAAAGCGTCCGATAAAGAGACGTAGAGGGGGCAGGGAAAAGTTTTAGTTGAATGATTGCCACGGCCAGAGCTGAGACTTTTCCCTGTGCAACATTAATGAGGTAAAGCTGCAACTGAAACTTGAGTGGGGGAGTGGGAGGGGGGGCAACAACAAGAGCTTCCTGGCCGCACTTTTGCCATATTCAATTATGAAAGAGCACCTTAAATTACAGTTAACCCAGCAGCTAAGCCTACTGAGGAAGCCACGGCTGATGCTGAATACTATAATAAACACGAACCAAAACTTCAAGTCAAATCAGCAGCAGGGCTCGTGGCTGCCACCGATTCACGCAACGCTCGCTGACAGCCAAGCACAAAAGATAATTCTCTCGGCGAAGTAGTTGACGAAAGATAAAGCTAACAAAGAGCGAACGAGATATGAGCGCGAGTGGGAGCATAATGGAGCGATTGGGGTAGTGAACATCTCTGGCATGCGTAGATAAATTGAATTGAATGGAGGCGCCACAGATTGGTACACTGGCAGCGCTCTATCCAATTCAATGTCTGCCTGTCAGGTTGGCTTTTACGTGCGGCCGCTTTCACATTTTTCAATTATGGTTAATCATGCAAATGTTTGTCGCCTGTGCAAAATGTTTTACATAATGCAAAGTGAAAAGTGTTGCTGCCGCCAATCGGGAAATCGTTGGCCACATTGCAGCAAGGCTGCATATATGAATAATTGTGTCTTTTTGTGTGTGTGCCCCATGCCCCTGGACTTACAGCTGGTGCCCACAGGTAGCACAAACAATTTTTGCCACTTCATTTCACACAGACGCACACACAAAGACAAGAATGGACAACTACCTGGCCACAATCGATTGTGTCTGTCTGTGTGTGTGTGTGTGTGTGTGCTACGTTTGGGATTAGAAACAACCCCAAAACGTGTCGCATTATGCGTGCGTATGCCATAGAGAGAAGAAAGAATTAGAATTGATGTGTCCTTCGCATGGACTATGCAGGATTTAAAGGGTGTCCTGTTTCCCGCATTCTACAAATGCAAAATACCTGCGGGATTAGGGCATGCACAACTGGCGGATGCCACAAATTTTGCCTGACCGAAGAAAAGGTAATGAAAATGGCTTAAACAGTAATTGGAATTGTGCTCGCAACTGAATGCAAATCTATGACAAATAGATATTTTAGAGATTTGTAACCCTATATTTAAATTAGATGTAAGACGAATTTGAATGCGGAGAAACTCACAGCATCAATTGGTGCAAACTCATTTGGGTGGATATATGTATATAAATTATTTTTATAAATTAGTTTATTTTCATTTATGAATTCTCGATTTTAGATGTTTAATTTCCGACGATTTGTAACTCATTTTATGACATACTATTTAAATATATTTTAAAGCCATGTTACATTTGACAGACATTTGAAAGAAACATATTAATGAAATATTTTGAATTTCCAAGAATTTTGTGGCCCTCTCAAAAGCGTTTTCTTATATCGGCATAAATATATCATTTTATGCATTGTGCATTTTTTTATTTGTTAAATTATTGATATTTATTAAGAAGACATGAAAACAATTAACAAAATATATTTTAATATTTTGAATACACTATAAAAATGTGCAAGATATTTGAGGGAATTAATTATTTAGTAAAAAGTAGTTATATATCGAAAAAGAATCAAATAAATAAACTATAGATATGTCACAGAATTTATAAAGAGTTAATGTTGAGCCAAAAAATTCTCAGGTGATTTTCCGCTTCTCATTTACGAACAGCTATTACGTTTAGTTATGCAAAACTGTGCAATTCATCAACATTTTACCCTGAGTTGTTTCATAATATATGGTTTATTCTCATGGCATTACGTACTGCGTGTAGGTTTGTTACCCACATAATGCCCCTTCAGTTACGCACCCTATATCCACTACCCCCCTGGCTCTCGACTTTAATTCCCATGCGTAAACCAGACTATTTATATGTCTGCGCTTGACTGTGTATGTGTGAGTGCGTGCGCATGTGTTTGTGCCATTTGGTCATAAATTCAAAAAGCTGTCCGGCTTAAATTTTGGTTTTTCAATTTTTGAATGTTAGACTCACTATAGCAAAAACTTCCCCTCCCTCCACTATAAACCCTGCCCCCTTTCCACGCACACACACAAATACACCCACACGCACACATTGGATGCTTCTCGGGCACAGTCGCATGGTTGTGCGTGTAACTGTAAAATGTGTAAGGAGTCAACGCACGGAACACTGTTCAGAAGTCCATAAGGACGAACGTCACACAAAAACCATGAGATTTCATTTAATTAAAGCATTTTTTTCCCGAACCCCGAAAAGACCCGAAATCCTTGCATGCATGTTGAATTTTTGACGCCATATGTGCGTGGAATATATTAAATATATGTGTACAAACATGCCTTTAAAAGGGATAAGCGGACGCTTAGGCGTTGTCGTATTCGAAATATTTGTAGTTTTGCGTTTTTACGTAAATATTTATATATATGTGTCCATATACATATACACATATATGTTTCTGTTACGTTTGTGTTGTGCAGCTCCTAAACAAATATGTGACATTGCCCACAAAAATGGTTTGCGTTCGGATTATGTGTTATTAGCTGGCCCCACAATTCGCCCCTGGCAGGCAAAATATGAATTCGATGTTGGGGCACGAGTTGGTGTGGACGGGGCGGGGCGGGGCTTAAAAAGGTTAAACAAAGGTTAAGCCTGACCCCGAAAATGGTTGGGGCTTTGGCAGTCATCAGAGTTATTTAGTTAAAATTAGTGCTGTCGAGGATGTCTTTTCAATAAAGCAAAGCAAACAGGCGACAGACACCAAGCCAAATGAGCCCCAGGCAATGGCAAAGGATAACAGCGAAGGATGTTGTCGTGCTGCTGCTGCCGCTGCTGCTGCTGCTGCTGACAACTACGACGTCAAAGGCCGCAGTAGCTTAAAGGCATCTTGGGACTGAAGACGCTCAGCTGGAAAATCAAGTTGGCCACCCAACAGCAGCAGCAGAAGCAGCAGCCGCAGCAGCAGAAACGAACCCCAAGCCGCAAATCATGAAATAAACTCTTTAATTACGCCTCACGACTTGCAGCCAGGCGGTGGGCAGTGAGACACGCAACAAGCTAAATGGAAAATTATGCAAAATGCAGCAGCAGCAGCAGCTACCGAAAATGTAAGTAAAAATTATAAAATCTTTGGCACGACGTCGACGTTGGCAACGACAAAACTGCAAATTACCAAATTATAAACAGAAAGCAATGTTGATGACGACGACGACGCTGCAGCAAAACCATAAAAACCCCGAGGATGCAGCAGCTCGGGGAGAGCATGTAGAGGCAGCAGCAGAGGCAGAGGCAGACCGCACACAGCATGAAGCTCAGACATGGTAAAGAGTCTAACCAACCTCCACCATCCCCACTCCTGGTCGACTGCTGTAAGCGCATTTAAACAACCTGACGGCCCGACCAGCCCCCCCTTTGGCCAGGCCTGGCCCGTCAACCTGCCTGGCCTGCAACGCTTGGCACCCACTCGATTATCACCGAAAAACGATTGACCTCACGAATTCGTAATTAATTTTCACAAAAGTTTTCCATTCGAAGACAAACTTCAAACAAAAGGCTCGCACACAATGTTAACGTGGCGGCGACCGTGCTACGAATTGTTTTAGGTTTGAGTTTGGGTTTGGGTTTTTGGATTGGTTTTGCCTCGATTTCTTTACACTATGGCGTATGCATGTATGTGCAGTGTATGCAATGGGGACTACAATGTTTAAACATTTAAGCAGCGGGCTAGCTGGTCCCGGCACACCGAGTCACACTGTGGCACTGTGGGGGGGCGCTGCAAGTGGCTCTCGCTCCAACTTGAATCTTGCAGCGACTCGTTCGTTTGTTGGTTCATACGCTAGTTGTGCGCATGATGTCGCTTAAGTGCTGAAACAATGTTCCAAGTTGTAAGAGCAACAGCAACTACGACGACGACAACAACAGCAGCGGCAACTGCCAGTCGTTGCACCAAAAATAAAGTGTGTAAAAATGAGCAACTTTTTCAACTGAGAAGCAACTATGTGCCCTGCCAAGCAGTACACATTCAAACACACACACATTCATAGGAGGCAATGCATAGTCTATGCCAACGACAACAACCTCAGCCACAGCTTCAGCCTCAGCCTCGATTTTGACGCTGACTAGCAGATACTCGCACTCTGCTCCACAAACTGGCAAAAGATACAATTTCGCTGCGGCTCAGACTGAAGCAATGCATGTGTAGTGTGGTGTGCGTGTGTGTGTGTTTGTGCATGCACACACAATTTTCCAACTGGCAAAGTAAAGTGCACAAATTGCAATTGCAGCGCGGGAATCAGGACAAGAGCACATTTCCTGAGGAGGCGCTACAAAGGCTGGCAACCTATGTGCAACTGAGAGTGAGAGACTACAAAAGCCTAAGCATTCATACTATGGAAACAGATAGATCTAATGCTACCAAGTGCAATGGGTAGTATCGATAGAATCGAGAGTTGATCAATAAAGTTTAATGGAAAAAAATTCGTTTAAAAAGGTTAAAAGTAGATTTATACTACTTTTCTACTGAATAATTAAAGAGAGGGTTCTAAACAAAGAAAATATATTTACAGCGATATAATGTTTAAACTAGATGCTTAACGTAACACAAAAAAAACATATCTATTAAAGATCAATTGAGTTACACTTTTTTAATACAATATTTTTAATCGAATAGTTCTCTACAAATAATAATAATATCAATTACTTTTAATTTTTATGTTGCTTTAAATTTTTAATATTTATTATGTCACATATTTGTTCCACATATCGTATGAACTTTTTATAACCTGTTTCACTTTATCGTCTAAAGACTTTTTTTTAATATTAAGATGTAATATTATAAATTTCTTTTTCTCTCTTTTTAGCTTTCTGTTTCCTTTTATTTTCATATTTTCGCAACAAATAAATCATTCAATATATCATTTACACATTTTATTTGCAAAACCATAAAATATTCGTTTAACGAATATACCTTTTAGAATATACCACAAAGAACTTTATGATAAGCAGGACAGTTTGAAATTTATAGTGAATTGCTCATTTCCAAGTTTGTGGCCAGCTTACAGAGCTTGCACTGAAAGAGCTCTGGCATAGATTAACGCCATATTTGCTTGTTCTACACACACACACACACACACACTCGCACGCACATATGTCATTATAAGACAAGCCATTCGTTTGGCCAAAATGCAAAGTGCAACTGTGGAATGCAACGTTAAGAGGCGTTGACCACAACACAACCTGCCAAACTGATAGTTTCCTGGCATTAGACTGTTCCTGCTCCTACCCCTGCTCCTATCCCTACTCCTACTTCTGCAACCGCTGCTGCTCCTGCAGCACGCACATTGACACTTTGATATGATATTGGGCCACATGCCTGTGCAGCATGATGTGCGGTCTACTCCTGCTACTCCTCTGGCCTCCTGCCAAACTTTAATTTAAGCTCCTTTTGTGTGGCATTTTTAGCATGATTGCACCACAGTTTTGCAACTTCTGTGCTTGTGGTTTGTTGTTGTGGCAGACACCCAATGACGCTGCACAAAATGTTCACCCGATATCAGCCAAGGCTGGACATCAATTTGTGCCTGTTGCAAGCAAGACTCAAACTTATGTCAAAATGCGGCTATGCAAAGTGTAAATAAAATTCAACCACAAACAAGATGCGAAAAAAAAAACTTAAATTGGAGTAACAGCAGGAAAAACTTCAGCTTCAGCTACAGCTAAAGTGTAGAAGGGAATGAGTTGACTAAACATGTCTTCTATATACATGCTATAAGAATAACATGCAATAACAATTATTCAGCAGGGTGCCGTAGATTAAAGACATTGAAAGTGTAATTCTATAATAACTATAGGAAACATAGCTAAGCTAAGGAATTCAAAAATGTACTCAATAAGTGAGAGCTTTTTGATATAGGATCTATACAAGAGGTCCTATATGCATTATATATAAAGATCTTAGTGGCCCGCGACATTTAAATATAATGATGTATGTTAAGTTTCGTCAAGATAACTTTACAGACATAGGCAAATATGTCCATACATAGAGTTGGCTACTGAACAAGAACATATGAATATGTTTTTTTTAAAGCAAGCACGCTGCATTTCAAAATTAAAATACTCTTGAAAACATCATCAAGTATTTGCCCTGCGCTAAATTCGCCGAATTTCACATAAAGTATCTCAAAGACTTGCGCTTAAGTTAATCGCTTTTTTCTCACTTGTTTCTTGATATTGAAATTAATTTTTGGAGCTGCTGGCGACAACAGCAGACAACAGATGTTACCAGGCAGCCTCCTCCAAATACCCTCCTCCCGGCCCACTGTTTGCTGACTTTATCGTGTGACTTGTAACTTTTGTAAAGCGTTTTTGGAGCTCAACTTGAATTTCGACGCTTGACTTGGGCAACTTTCGCGAGTGACAGTCGCCAGTTGAAGCCCGTTGAGGCAAAGTTGCAGCAGCGGCCTTTTAGACGGCGCAAATTACTTCAAGTTTCTTCTCTTTTTTTTTTTGTTTTTGGCATTCAAGTGTTTAAATGTCTCTCATGAGTCGCGCACGTTGTGCTCTTACACGTCATTTGAGTGCACACTCGAAAAACTAACAACTACAATATAGAGCCATGAATTAAACGGAAAGCAGCTGCAGCAGCCTTTTGACGTTAAGTATTTTTTGCTTGCAGGCACACACAGAAGAAGGGGGCAACCGCAGCGGAGCGCGCGCAACGTCAAAGCTAGAGACAAGTTCAACTTAATCAATTTAAAGTGCTTACCGCAAAGTCAACAGTTCAAACTAACCGCAAGGCGGTAAACACACACCCACACATAGCGGCAAGCCGCACGCCACGCCCCCACACCCTTACTCTTCTCTCTATCTCTTTCTCTCCCATGCTTGGTCTGAGTTATTAGGCAAATTGCCGCACATAGACTCTCAGCAGGTTGTCGTTTGACTGACCAACAAGTGCCCAAAGCCCAGTGCCCAGTGGCCAGTGGCCAGTGGCCAGTCTAGAGTCTACACTGGAGAGTGGACATTTCCTAGTGTCCAGTTACCTACCCCCCATTGTCCTGGGACATTAAGTATCCTTTTCACTGTGCGCCTTTTGTTTTTTTTTTTTTTGTTCCAGCACGCTGCGACGCTGTCAACGTTCTGCACATTGACACAACCCGCTGGCCTCTTTGCCTAGCGGCTGGCTTGTTTGCCTACGTGTATTTATGTTTACTCTGTTGTCAGCATTGGAAAATTATGAAAATTAATATGAAAATTGTTGTTATTATGGACACTCTGCTCTTGCCCTGTGCGTGTGTGTGTGCCTATGTTTGCATAGCCAATTGTTAGTTTTGGATTTAATTACTTGGCTCAACTTCAACATTAATTTGATTGAGTATTATGCGACATTCAGACCTGGTTTGGGTTCGTGCCGAGTTTAATGTTGCCCAATTGACAGCGCACTTAACCCTATTCGCCCTCTTTCAATCCCAAAAAGGGTCTGCAGTTATCCCAGTCAAAAGCATTTGTCAAAAGAAAAACCCACAGCTTCTGCTAGCTGCTAGTCTGGGCAAATCAATTGGGCGACCGGTTTGCACTCTCCACATTTGCATTGCTTCGTTTTTGTTGCTGCTCTATTTGCATGGAATTATGCAATCAGCTTACATGCAACACACACTCACACACACGCGCACACACACAGACATGGCTTATAAAATATGCGAGAAAAACTTAAGCCATGCATGAGGCTGCAAGGATATGCAAAATAGGGCAAAGCCGCGTTAAGAGCTGCAGAGCAGAAGCAACAAATGACAGCTCAATCTGAAAATTGAATACACATACGGAATCTATGATGATCATAAGCCAGATATAATGTAAATTGGCTGTATATAATAAGACAAATTATGATTACGAAGATTTTGAACTTGTTCATTTAAATATAGATAAATTTGATATACAAAACTGTGCCAAGTAAGATTTAAGTTTAAATTTACGGACTTTCTCTCAATCCACAATAAGATGCGGTTTTGAAATATTCCACCCGCAACTGTGGAATATTAGTGGAAAGAGTTTGTAGGAAAAGTTTTTGTTTTCCATCCCATCTGCTACAAATTGATTATCTGAGATTGTTCGTCAATATTGATTTCGGATATTGCTCACAATATTGATCGCAGTTTCACCAATTGCTCAATTTGTTAAGTGAAAATTAAAGTGAGTCGAGTGAGTGAGAAATGTCTGCGCATTGAAATCAAATGAAAAGAAAAGTCTTGCAAAAACTTGATGGGTGCAAAGCCTACACATATTTTCTAAGTTTACTTTTTTATTAAGGAAATATTAATATCATAAGCGTAAGCATAGAACTAAAACTTATGCAGCTTAGTGTAAAATGTGGCGGTTAAACTAATCAAATGACAGCAACGCTTTTAAAAAAAAGGTTCACACATTTTTAGATTTGTTATAGCTATCATTTGCCTAACTCATTTAAAAATGACACCTTTAATTAGAGCTCTTAATAGACCAGCAAAATCAATTCGATATCAATTAGCGAGCACTTAAAAATTAGAGAAACACTCAAAAAAGAAAAACAATAGTTAGCTTCTCTTATAGAAACGTCATAAAACTCTCAATTAACTATGTCGAATGTCAATTGATAGCGACATCGGCTATAAAGTGAAATTGCCCAAATTAAGCAGCTGCTTAAAAAGTCCTCTCTATAAATATCTTCATAATTCATATGCATTTTAACGGGTTATGGCTACAGAGGAGGGCGGTAGGCAGTAGGGGCTGGCTGGCTACGGCAGCCATGACAGTTTTTTATGACACTTTTTATTTCCTGTAGGCAAATAAAACAAGCAGCAGGCAAAGGGGCACAGCTCGTGTGCAGTCAAACTTTAACTTCATTATCATGATGGCAGTGAATGCAGTAAATGCATTTTATTTATTATTATTATTTACAAATGCATTAAACACCATATTTAATTGCATCATAAAAACGGGTCGTTGTGACAATTGGACAGCCAACAGCCAGTCGAACTGTCTGCCACCGAAAAGAAAAAAACACAAAAACGCAGCAATGCAATTGTATCTGTATCTATACAGGCATATTGCGTGTATCTGTTCGTATATTTGTATTTGTAGCTGTATCTGTAGCTGTAGCTGTATCTGTATCTGTTTATTTAGTTGCATTGCTTATCGCAAATGCTTTTTCCTATAACGCTTATGCGTGTGATATTTTTATGGGTTTTTCCAGCCAAGCTGATAGACAAGTTACGATTTTGGCTGCTGTTTCAGTTGTCTAATGTTGTTGTTGTTGTTGTTGTGTGATGTTCACAGTTTTTCTTTATTATTTACACAATTGACCCTTTCACACCAAAAACTCATTGAACTTCGGCAGCAAGAGCTCACGCATACATAGGTACAGTTCTTAGCTGTGAGTGTGTCTGTCCATGTGTGTGTGTGGGTGTGTGTGTATTTGTTGTGTGCACCTCTCGCTCAACTGTAAATAGTCATAAATGTTTTGTTTATGTTTACAATTTAGCTGCTGTTGTAGTTGCTGTTGCTGTTGCAGTTCGTGACTCCTCTAATGTTGTCGACGTGGTTGTTGCTGCATGTTCCGCAGTTGTTGTTGCTGCTGCTGCTGCAGTTGTTGCTGCCGCTGCTGTTGGAGCCAAGATTTCGGAATTGGTAATGGAGCATGTGCAGTTCAGAGAGGTGAGCGAGCTGCATTTTATTGCTATCTAAATCGCTGACCAGCCAGGCCATTTACGTATGCCTTGGCCTATGTCTTGGCTTTTATTTGCTTTTAATTTGACTCGAAACGGGACTTAAATGTCAGCTGTACAGCTCTAATCTACATATGTTCAAGAAAATCATATATCCCCCCCGCCCGACACCGCACCTTTTCACTTGACTAAATAAATCTCTGTTTTTTGTTAGCTACTTTTATATGCCATATAGTATATTATTAATGCATTCAATTAAGTGAGCACAACAATTAAACTCATTATGTGTTCGACAAAAATTAAGCTAAATGGCTGCCCGAAGCTATGGAAATTGCTTTTGTTATTGTTGTAGTTTTGTTGTTGTTGTTGTTGTTGTTTCTGCAGTTATTGTTCAAGCGCTTTTGTCAACACAACATGTAACTGCGCAGTAAATTATTTATAATACCAAAAAAGCTTTATAAACACATGCACTTCACATAATTGCAAACAAAGCCTAATAACATTATAAAACACAGTTTGTTTTTGCTTTAGCAGCAGTTATTAGCGCTGGCCTAATGAAGATCTGGTCTAAACCATAACAAAATGTGATTCAAATAATTAACAAAGCTCGCATGAAAGCGGCATTAAATAAATCAGTTATTAATTGTGTTAAATAGATTAAGCAAATGCTTGATTTCAGTTCGGAAAACAATACAAATAACAAATAATAATAAACAAATAATACAAAACTATATGAACTTTAGTAGATATTAATATTATGAGTGTATAGCTTATAGTTACACACTATAAACCTAATACTACTACTAAGTCCACGTATTTTGACACGATCATTTGGACTTCTGTTAGGTATAGTATAGTATCTATTAATACACAAACCTATTAAGCAAAGCTTTTATGCTCCATATTACAATGATTTTTATAGCTCGAAAATTTAAATTCAACTCCAAGCGACAGCTCATCAATAATTGTCATTAATCTAAAAACAATTCTCTTAGGGCAAGCAAATATTCATCAAATCAGTCTTCGTCGGCTTTGTTAAGCTGGTCCAACCGGTTGCCCTCATCTAACTTCAACTCGCAGCTAGTCAGTTGTAGACAATAACTAAATTAGATTAGGGCAAATTAATTTAGATGCCCAAAATAAAAAGGTGGCTCCGACAGTGAAACAAATCCTAACCAAATACATAAATGTATGGAACATTAATTAGGACCAACAAATGACAACAACAAACGCGACTATCTAAATCATTCGCTTGTCTTTTGCGAAGAGCATTTTAAACTCAATTTATCATTGGCACTGATGAGCTAAGGGCGAGCTATATAATAAACGAGTAGCAGATACCCTGCAGTAAAACATATGTGCATCAATGAGTAGATGGGAAAAATATCTTAAAACAATTTTATAATTATCCAGCTAGGCTATAGCTATAAAATAGTTGCTGGAAATCGTAAATATATATGTAGAAGAGTCAAAATTGTCTGTGACCCTGTTTGTCACATAACTCGGCTCAATTCCGAAACACCCTTCGCACACATGTTGCTTATTACAGGGCACAGCGAAAACGAACTAAAACCATATGATTAATGCCAACATATTGTTGCCAATCAATATAATGAAATAACACACAATTTAGCATAAATTATGCAAAGGGTATAATTAAATAATAATAAAATCGTATTGCCGTCGCATGCATCGGGCCGTGCGAATGCAAAATTAACTTAAATTATTTAATTTATGTGCCCAAAAACTACAAAGCCAAACGGAATTTTGTGATATGCAGCAAATGCGAAAACGAATTTCGGTTCTGCAATTAAAAATGCGCATAAATTACAATTAAACAACAACAAAAACACCGTAAAACGACAACAATATTAGTTTATAATTGCAATAAAAATTATAAATAAATGCGCACGCCTGTCACAACAATTGCGATGCGAATATTTTGCATATATTAATGAAAACGAGAAGAAGATGAAAATAGGAGGAAACACCAAAAAGTGAAAAACAAGCAACAATGAAAATTAATTAAAATATTCATAAGGCAAACTGCGAGGGCGTCATCAAACAGACGATTAAATGTCAAATGCAGCCATGAAAAAGAAAAATGCAAACTTTTTCCTTTGCCACGAAGTTTAAATAAAGCCGCTCAAGTTTATAACTAGTATAGAATAATACATAGTTAAGTTTTATCACATCATATATATTATTTTTTTTTTCATTTTAATTACTTTACGCAGAACTTGGAAATAATTTTTGATACTTAGTATCTATTTGGAAGGAGGAGGTATGCAAAAACAGAAAGCTTTAGAGGCGTTATATTTATAAAAGAACAGATTGATCCACACGGATTTATTTTGGTTCAGAATAAATTGTGAAAACAATTGATTTACTTTATATATGCCTCAAGTGTATTCAATGTATGACACATATGAACATATTATAAATCGACAGATATCAGTCGAAATGGATTCATAGATATTTCCAGCACTGCAACTGTGGACATTTGGCGGAAAATTTGTCACTACTTTTTGTACTTCAGTTTCAAACTTATTATCTTTTTGGCTTGATGTATACATAGACAATTACTCTTTTAATTTGTTGACCAATTAAATAACTGATATTTGTAATTATCACATATATTTTTTTTACTATGTTTATAGCTTTGTCTTCGTCTAAGTCCGGCTACTTATATGTCTTCTTGAGAGCTTGATTATTTTTGATTTCAATCAGTAGATAACGTAGGATATTTTAGTTGTTTAACGAGGTTTCGTTACAAAGCATTAATTTAGTTATTTTTTGCCGATTTGCGAGATCGCACCGTTCGCGTCTCCCTTTCTTGCCTATCGATAGACTTGTATAATATGTTACATTTCCTAGAACTTGAAGGAAATCTCCTGCTAACTTTAGTTATAAATATACGTTCGCATTCACAGTAATTACTGTTATTTTATAAGAACCTGCAAGTTAGATCCCCAACATGGATTAGTTATGTATTTTTAGGGCTTTTTTCATGTAGAGCGTGGGCGCGATGTGTGAAAAGCGGTTCTTGTTTTCTAATTAATGGTCCCGTCGCACAAATGCAAAAACTCCAAAAAAATAAACAAAAAAAAAAAAAAAACGAAAAATGCCTTGAAAAAGGGTTCAGTGCTCTTGGATGTTATTGGTGTTCGGCATTTCCTGTAATTTGTCGAGCACGGAAATTGCTAGCTGGCCAAGCTCAGTGTGTGTCGAGCTCGCTGAACGTTTGGGCCACTTGCATATTAATTTAAATATAATTATGATCATTTTTATTGTCAGGGCAGCGCAGGCTGCCACATGTTGATGTTGGCCCCGGGCAAACAACCCTTGCAACGTCCTTTACCATCCGATTGGATTAGTTATTGAGTTATTTTAAAACTAAAAAGGCAACGATCCAAAAACAACTGACGCGCCTCGATGAGCCAGTCCAGTTCTGGCCGGGCCAACAACTTGTGACTGACATTTGTGCGTCAAATTAAGTGAACTCTTTTTTAGTTTCTTATTTTTTTTGGATTTTGTTGCAAGGAGGCGGCAGCAGCAGCCGCTGCCGAGTCAGTGGCACATGGTCAACAAGAACTCGGTTTCCTGCCTGCCTCGGTCTGACTGACAGACTGAGTGACTGTTATTGTTGTTGTCTTCGGCCTGTCCCCTGCGTTGCGTAAACTATAATTAATAACAAAACATGTTATGGTTATGGCCGCGCTGCCGTCTCTTGAAAATTGTTTCTTTGTGCCCGCGCCTGCGGCTCACTTTTGTGAGGCGATCGCTCTCTGGATCTGGGTTTGGGTCTGGCCTGTGTAAGCAGCGGCTGCTGCTGCTACTGCTGCTTATTCTGATTCTTTGGTGTCTGGCACTGGGCCTGCGCAACATATGTTATGCATTTTTTAGCTGTCTTCGGCATTCGAAAAATTATGTAGCATTTAATTAGCGCATAATTGCAGCGGTCGCAGCTCACTCTCGTTAGCTGCGAAAGCTGACAAAGACAAAGCTCTGGCTTAATCCGCGCAGCTATTTAGTGAACAGACCCGGGGAAATGTCAACGCATGTCAAAATGTCTGCTTTTACACGCGCCCACCCGATCCCTCTGTGCAGCCGTGCATCTGCTAGTTTTATGCATTTTCTATTTATTTTGCGGTCTAAGTATGCGGCATACAAGTTCAAAAGCAGTCAAAAGCTTCTGTTGGAAAACTCTTCGTCTACGACATCGTCATCCTTTCTCAGCGATTTTCTCCATCCCGGCATTTGCCAGTTCGCCAGTTGCCAGTTCCTTGTGGCTTGGCAAATACTCAACAAACCATGAAAGTAAATAAATGTTTTGCAACGTTGCAGAAATAAAATGCAATTTAAGTCGCACCAAAATGACTAACAAGACCCCAAAAAAATAAAACAAAATAGCGGCAAAACTGAACAAAAAACTCAAACATCTAGAACGTTGCAGCGCAGCATGCCTCCTGTCTAGGCTGCAGCCTGCTGCATATTTCTCGGTTTTGTTTTTTATATTTTTTGTGTATGTTTTCATATATATATATATATATATTTTTTTTGCATTAGAATCGCCTGTTTTGTTGGCAGTTAAAGTTACCGTCGCACTGTTTCGGGCCTTCGAACTTTTGCATTCTGCCACAAAGGAAAGTGAAATGCAAAATGCGCGTTTCAACTTGGCTGTCTATGTCAGGGTATATAAAAATATATATATAAATGAGTTGTATGTATGTATGAATTGTGGGAATACAATTACAGAAGCAACAAGATTCAACATGATACACATTATAGAGAGAGAATTATTAATTATAGAGAACTTAAATCTGGGAAAACCTGGAAATCTTTAAGTTACAGACAATTTCATATTGAAATAAATTACATTTTTTTTCAAAATCGTTAAGTGATAATCATAAATAATATTTGTTTAGCGATACATTAGTGGTAAATTAAGTACATGCTTCCATTATAGCATTAAAATGCTAAGAATTGTGATAATTTAAACTTTCAAATTCAAAAAGCAGATACTTGAAAAAGTTGAGTAATCTTAAAAAAAATTACTGTAATATGCGAAGAACAATTGTAATTGAATTTTGTAATATTTGCTATTTATTTAAACGTTTTTAAATATATACACTTTTTTTCGACTCTATTGTGAATTGTGTTTTATGCCCCTCCTGGGAAACGCTCAAGTAAAACGAAAAATTTAAAAAATCGAAATAATACAAGAAAAAAAAATGGAAAACACGCAAAAAAGAAGTGCTGCAAATGGCAGACGAAACGGAACAATAATTAAAGCAAAATCAACTACAACAACAAAAACAACAACAAGAAGAGGAACAAAATGGGGACACAACAAGCTGAAAACCCCAATGATAAAATCCAACGCAGCAGCAGCGGCAGCTCCTCAAACTTTGAATGGATGATGTGCGCCTGGTGGATGGCTGCCCCATGCAACAAAATCATGTCGTTCCAGTTGTCGTTTGTTTGTTGTTGCTGTTGCTTTTTGTTGTTCTGTCATTGATGCCGCTGCCGCGTTGATTTGTTGTTTTTGCTGATGAGCCAAGGCAGGAAAACAGAAAGAAAAGAGCAACAACAACAACAACAAAATCAGTGCAAAAGTCGAGTGCAGGCCAAGGCAAGAATCCACAACGTCAACTGGTTGGGTGTCGCTGCAGACTACTTGAAAAAAAAAAACAGAAAAAAAAAAAACAGACAAGCAGCGGGTGGGGGGTGGCTTGGAGCAGAGAAAAACTGCAGCAGCAGCAGCAGCAGTGGCAGGAGCAGCAGCCTGTGCCCCCCAAATGCAACACAGCTAGCCGCGCCCCTCAATTGACAGTCACGTCATTTTAGCCAGCGGAACACACACGCAGCTAGGCCAACAAACAGATTTACCAGACAAGCAGGTGGCAAAGGCTGCAAGCAGCAACAACTACAGCAACAACAACAACAACAACAATTGCTATTGATGTGCCACGCAGTAGCAGCGGTAATTGCTGAACGGTCTACGGTCCATGCAAATTTTGCCTTTGCGTGTCTAGGCCTATACACACACACACACACACACACACACACAAGCACAAGCACACACACACACATATTTACGGCCCGCCCATCACTGGCTGCCGCCTTTTGTGGCAAGCATTCAGTTTGAGTTTGTTTCTGGCTGAGATTATGTTGTACTTTTCGAGAATTTAGTTGTCCTTATGCCCTTGTAGCTGCCCCGGCGTTATAAACTTGTCATCAAGTGTGCAACACAAATGGAAATCGTTATTAAGAATTCAAAATCGAATCTAAAACAATTAAGAATTAGTTAATTAATTTAAATGATCTCATTTAATTTTTATCAGGTTGCTTTTCTTACGATATTATAATTAATATTTAAAAATAATTCAGCTACATTTATTTCAAAATTTGTAATAATGATTGGTATTATATTTTAGTTAAAATTTTTAGTTAAATCATAAATCTTTGGCTCAAGAACAAAACCAAACACTTAAACAAATTTAATAAAAATAAAACATAATATATTTTATTTGTGTTAATTTGAAATCATACTTATTTTAATTTTTTCATTTATTTAATTTTTATTTATTTATTTTATTTAATAAATCATGCAATTTAATTTGCTTTTATTTTTTATGTAATTCACACACTTGTTATTTTGTTATATGTAGACTATGAATGAATAAACTTTAGATTAGTTAGCATAAAGGAATAAATGTCTTAAGTTTTCTATCCCAGCATCTGATCAACATCGAGCTATTATAGAGTTCGATGGGAAATATTATGCAAGAGTATTAAATCTGCGGCATAGAAAAATAGATTCTTGGTTCTCTTTTATGGCTGCTGCTGTGCTTAGGGCTTGGCTCCAGTTAAGATGATTTCAATTAGTGATAAATCAGCGACTGCCAAAGGAATAAACACACAGACACACACACACACGCCGCACACACCGCACACACCGCACACATACACAGAGTGTTGTGCAACGGAATTATAGCATTAACAAATTTATTTATAACACAAATTAAATAAACCATTGCGGAGCACTGTTTGAGGCAACTAGCGAACGCAATTTGCAGATTTACCTCCTATCACCTCCCCACAGTCGCCAGCCCGGCAGAACTCATCTGCCAAGTGAATGTCTGTCCGTCCGTCCGTCTGGGCTGTCCGTCTGCCCGGCACTGCTCGCTGTGGCTTAGGCCAAATTGCAATTGCAATTACCAATGGCCGTGGCGCAAAACGTGGCATAAAACAACTAAACAACGCAGAGCGACGACAGTTTGACTTGCAATTTTGCTGCTGCCGCTGCCGCTGCCGCTGCTGCTGCTGCTGCTGCTGCTGCTGCGGCTGCTGCCGGCCGGCGGTCGCATCATCATCAACATTGAGGCGCACGCCTGCATCCAGGCTGGACACCCCGTATCCATTACTCGTTCGAGGAGCCGCTCGGTCAGCGCCAAATGGACATGGGGGCCGTTTACAAGAGCGGGAGAAAGGGAGAGAGGCCGAAAAATGCGCGCGTTTCAAGCCCTGCGGCTGAATGGCCCAGCCTGGATCTGGCTCTGGCTCTGGCTCTGGCCAAGTTTGCGAGAAAATCGATTTCTGCTGCTGCTACGCTTGGGCCAGTGCCGCCTTTTGGGTCCAGCTGCCGCACCGCACCGCCCCCGCTCCGCCCCAACTGCGCTTGGCCAGGACCTGTACGTCTGTTTGTTTGTTTGTCGCTTTTAATGTTCGCAACGTTCCACCACGCGGAGGCGACTCTTGACTGATTTTTATGCTTTTGGCCCAATTGCCCCGCAGTAGCCCAGGCCCAGGCGCAGTCACAGGCTGAGGCTGAGGCTAAGGCAGAGGCCTGGCGACCGGTTTGGGGCAGCAGCGTTGATCTTTGCGTCAACACAGCATCATGCAACGTTCCTGCTAAGCCCGCCCGCTCCCCGCCGCGCCCCATTAGCGGCTCTTTGTTTGCCTTGCAGTTTTGCAATACATAAGGTCATTCCCTTTGCTCTTGTTATTGTTGTTGTTGCAGTTGTTGTTGTTGCTGTTGCTGTTATAGTTGTTGCCGCGGCTGCACGCTTTTCATTTCGTTTGATGGCAGCGCGCACGCGGCCTTTTGTTAGTTTTTCCTGGCGCATTTTCATTATTATTGCCATATATATATATATTAAATATATATTCATACCCTTTGCAAATGTGGCCCAATTACTTTGCTAAGACACTTGCCGATTAAGGCATTTGCGCTTTACGTACATTTAACTGGTTAATTTATTTTAGCTTCATTTAATTTGTACTTTAATATTTCAAATTTCTTGCTTAACAGTAGCAAAAATAGCTTCCTCGAGAATTTTCTGGCAAACCATATTTTCGATTTAACGAAAGGTTTTTAAACTTTTAAATCAAATTTCAAATTTTTTCATTTTAATTTTTATAGCTTTTTTAGCTTTTTCTAGTACTTTGAAAACTCTAGAGCATACAGAAAGGAATTTTCTATTCCAGCTACTTTTAATTAAAGAAAATTTCAATTTGAGAATATCACTGCAAATATTTTATATGATTATAATAAACCTTAAACCTGAATACATTATTCAAAATTGTATTGAATTAAAAATAAAAAACCTTTGAATTGCTGTTGCTCCTATCTAGTTCTTCACTTCTGGGAGAAACTTAATATTATTTAAATTATTGGAAAAGATTTTTTCGCAACTCAAATAAATTATGAATTTCTCAATTAAGTTCTCTTCCGAATATCTTAAGCAAACGTAAAGGTCATAAACCTAAGTTCACCTCAATATATAACTGTCATTGCATTGTAAGAAAGCGTATTCACAGTTCGTCAAATGCGTTGATTTTAAGTTTTGTATACGGACTACTCACAGAATGAATATTCGAGTGTTGTATTTTATTCATTGCACTCACAATTTGATGCTCGCCGAATTGCGCGTAGTATTTGCTGAGGCTTTAAGTAAAGTCCCCGCTGCCATTGCCGTGGCTTAAAGTTGGCCAAGAGGCAGCGACTGCTTATCGCATAATTGGTAGCAATGTTGGCTGCCACTTTTTGCGCTGCTTCTGCCGCTGCCGCTGCCGCGGCGAGTCGGACGCATTCCGGGCATGCCGGCAAAACACTTGTCAGCGACTTAAATGGCGCGCAGCTGTGCCACGGTATTAGCAGGCCAAGAGGGAGCCGCATTCACGTCCAGGGCGGACACACCTCTGCCACAGACACGGCAAGGTGTTGCCACTGATGTTGCTGCTGTGGTTAGTGAGACATTTGATGTGATTATTGAGTTATGCCCAACGGGGGCAGCTGCCTCACATATTTCTCTTAATTTTTTGATAAAGTTATTTTTTCGGTTGTTGTACACCCAGAATGAGAGAAATGCATGAGAGCAACAACAACAAGAACAACAACAACAACACACGAATAATAAGAAGAATAGGTAGGTTAAGCTTTTACCGTTGCGCCGGCAAACTTCACCCACGAAGCAGCGCAGCAGCAGCGACGGCAGCTGATGAAAACATGGGAATGACAAAACTAGAAAAAGCAAAGTCAGCAGCAAAGCAGCCAGCAGCAGCGCAGCAGGCTCACATTTATAGCTACAACAACAACAACAACCCCAAATGAGTAGTGGCCAAAGAAGAAGTAAAAAACAACACAGATTGCCAGCTAAAGCAACAACTACACATACCACACATACACACACACACACACACACACACACACACACACACACACACACACACACACACACACACACACACACTTAGCCACGCAATGCTGGCAGAGCACTCCAGCTGTGCTGCCTGCAATCAATAAAACGGATTAGGAATATCCTCAAATGCGGCGCTCGCACGGAGAGAGGTAGCGTAAGAGAGTGAGTGTGCGAGAGCAAAGGTTGGGCAGAGAGCACAGCATTAGGAAGCAGCGTAGCCATTCTCGAAGGTGACTGCAAATCATTTACAATAACAACGACAAATGCGAATAAAGCAGAAGGGCAAAAGGGAAATAAAAGTAACGGCACTTACCATGAAATTTGGATGCTGCGTTGACGTTGGCAGCGACTGCTATTGGTGTTGATTGTTGTTGAATTTATGTTTTTTATTATCTAAAAACTCGAAACACACGCGTTTTGCAGATTTACCGTTTTGTTGGCACGATAACCGTCGCAAAGAGCTTCAATTGTTGTTGTTGCGCTCCTTGATGTCACACTTGCAACACAAAATTCGTACGTTCGCTCTCACTCTCTCTCTCTTTCGCGCGTTGTCTGACTGTGACCTTAGCGCCAACGACCTTTGGGGCGGCGTCGCTCGAGAGCGTCTGCCGGCAAAAACACACAAATTGTATGCTTGTTGTTGTTGTTATTTATTTATGCAAAAAAAAACTGTGTACATTAATTGCATGCAAGAGACAGCGACAGCGACTGAGACTGAGACAGAGGCTATGGCAGCGGCAGCGGCAGCTTCTGCCTGTTGGTCTTGTTGTTGTTTTTGCTGTCTACCTTTTATTTAAAAAGTCGCTGCTGCTACACATAATTGCAGCAGCCGGCAGCAGCGCCGTCGACGCACGAAAATTGCTCGTTTGTTTTTGTTGCTGCTGCTGATGCTGGAGGAACACACACGATGTTAACGGCGGCTGAGCGTGCACACGACAAGAACAACAACAGCAACAACAAAATACTGATGCCGCTGCTGCTGATGCTCCCTGTCTGTGAGTGTGTGTGTGTATTATCACGATTTCTTATGCTGCACGTGAAGCTCTCAAGCTTGTCATATACTCGTATTATAATTATTTGATTGTCTTTATTGCTTTCTGTTTTATTATTATTATTATTATGTACCGCACACGCGCCCCGTTAAATGATTTTTATTTATGTTCAATTGCATTTTGTACAAATTCAACTTAAAACGAAACACAAAACCAAAACGTGTAACATAAAATAAAATTAAACATGATTCCCGATTTATATTTTCTTTTGTTGAACAACGAATTTCAAGAGCAACAAAAATCAACTCACATTTGTTCTAAGGAAGTATTGTATTAATATTGCGTTCTTGCACTTCTCTTTTTATCCTTTTAAGTTACCGTGTTTAGTATTATTCGCTGTCTGTTCTTTCGTTGTGTTCGCTGTGTTTGCCGCTGCGAAGAAAAACACGTCCGTTCTCGTCAAGAGTTGCTCGGCAACAGCAACGAAACGTATGATATGAAACCATACGAGCTCCAAGCAGATAAACTAAACGAACCGAAGTGAAACGTCGGAATGCAACGAAACGCCCTCAGCGGATTAACCTAGCATTTCGCTAAGGGAAATGAAACAAAGAGAGCGACTTGCACGCAAAAGAGAACGAACACGCGTACAAGCTGAACGAAACGATGCGAATTGAAACTAAGAGAAAACTGAACGAATCGCAAAATAAGCAATAGATTCAACGAAATCTCCTACGCATTTACAGTTGATTTGAGGCATTCATTTTTAAAATTTCCTTAAAACAGACGATCCCGACTACCCAGTAGCACCTGTTGGTGTCTGACAGATAAAAATTAATTTCTAAAATTGTATACAATATTAACTTCATCTCTAAGTAGATAGAAAAATCTAACTCGCATAATTTATGATAAAGAATCAGGTCTCAACATCAATTTGAGTGGGACGAAATGTCGGCAAAAGAAAGTAAAAGATACATTTGCACAAAGCCATTTTGAACAGGTATGCGACCCCTTGTCACCCCCCCAAGCCAAGAAGTGTGCAATGAGAAGTGAATTGCATTACGTGAAGAGGTCAAATATATTTATATTCTAGTATATTTTAAGTAGAATGTAATTTGTTAAAATTAATCATCATTAATTACCTGTTGCAGCGTTACCATAACACAATTGTTTTTGTTTTTATTCTTGTGTCTAAATGCCTAACATGTTTTTGGCGTGCTAAAAGGTATTCGGAAAGGGTATTATTAGCGAAAAGATAAGCTACTCGGCACAGGTGCTATCCATCTATATAAGGCCCGTGCTGTTCCACTCCAGACTAATTAGAAGTCTTTTTTTCGGAGCTGTTAAATGATATTCCAAGCGATTTTTAGAAAGTTTTGCTTGCTGCTTCTGGCATTTGAGGGCTGTGAGTGCAAAGTAAGTAAATCTTCAAATCCTTTTGCCCAACTGATCGGGTTACTCGTACTTGGATAGCGTAATTGGGACTACGAGCCGATATCCCTCACCGGCCACAGTTCAGATGAGAGTAAACTCAAGCCCGATTTGCGGGTAGAACGCGTGGGTCGCTCCGAAGCTGGCTTTTCGGGCACCCTGGACTGGCAATATGATATCGATCACACGACTATGGTAAGATATGAAGAAGTGAAACTGTAATAGCTATTATTTAACTTTTTATTTTTGAATACTTGATAGATTGAGGTTCAGATCTTTCGCAGCTCCAGCGGTAGCGAAAGTGACTACAGGCTGCTTCCCTTCGCCATTCCAAAGAGAAATCTTTTGAATGCAAAGGCCGAATATGACAATCTGCTATATCCCAATACTAAACGCTGTTCTAATATGCCCCGATTTGATGGGGATGTTTTGTATCCATGGCCCAGGGATCTGTACAAACTTCACATGTGTGACTTCAGAAATGGAATTTGGCCTGAAATATTAGTGGATGGTTTCTATAAGGTAAAGGTCATCGTGACTGGCGAGGTCGATTGGAGCGTGACTTTTGTTGTAAGGCTAAGCACAACATTATTCTAATGGAATGAACATAATATGGGAAAATTTTAATCTGGTCTTGGTTGCTTTTCAGGTGTTAATTAACTACTTAATTTACTTGTTCTTATTCCTTCGAATCTATTCAACATGCACCCATTCAAATTTAAGATACTCGGAACTGCGCTTGATTCCGTGCAGTTTCCTCGACATATTATTCATTTGAATTAAAATATTAAAGCTTCCGCAAACTGAATATAGAATTACATAGATAAGTAGCAAAACCTGCAAATGCAATTTGATTTAGCTTCAATAACTTATATATTTGTTTATATCGGGCTAAGTATGGTATCTGACTGGCAAGGAAGAAGCTGACGAGCTCAACAGGGCCAGGCCAGGTTCCCCTTTCAGAGGCCTCCATCAAAGCAGAAATGATCCGGCAAGTCTGCCTTTCGGCTGGAAAGTGCCCAAGGCGAACTATGCACATACTCTTCGAATGCCCCCAGCAAAGGGCAGAGAGTTTGATTTTCCAGCTTATACAGGGGTTTCTTAAGCAAAGGTAGCTGCTGCCCCTCTTAGTCGCAGTGCAGCTTCCCTTTATTTTACATTCTATATTATTACTTATTACTTATTCACTGCCCTTCACATCCACCAAGTCATCCCATTACACGACTCAAATGACCTCTTAATTTAATAGAAACCATTCTAAGCAATACTAAAGCATTTGAAGCATCTTTCTTCGAATCGCGGCATATTAGAACAGCAGATCTTCATATACGGCCTTTGTTGCCGAGGCAGGCTTCTTTGGCAAGGCGAAGGGACCCTGTCAATTATTCCACAATACTAAGTTGATTAATGGCTATTATAGTAATTTTTCCTCAAATCTCACCATAGTTGTGTTACCGATAATATGATAATATTGCCAGTCCAGGGTGCCCGAAAAGCCAACTTCATCTGAACTGTGGCCGGTGAGGGATATCGGGTCGTAGTCCCAATTACGCTATCCAAGTACGAGTAACCCGATCAGTTGGGCAAAAGGATTTGAAGATTTACTTACTTTGCACTCACAGCCCTCAAGTGCCAGAAGCAGCAAGCAAAACTTTCTAAAAATCGCTTGGGATATCATTTAACAGCTCCGGAAAAAAGACTTCTAATTAGTCTGGAGTGGAACAGCACAGGCCTTATATAGTGCCGAGTAGCTTATCTTTTCGCTAATAATACCCTTTCCGAATACCTTTTAGCACGCCAAAAACATGTTAGGCATTTAGACACAAGAATAAAAACAAAAACAATTGTGTTGTGGTAACGCTGCAACAGGTAATTAATGATGATTAATTTTAACAAATTACACACTACTTAAAATGTACTAGAATATTAATAATGCAATTCACTTCTCATTGCATACTTCCTGCATCGGGGAGGGACAAGGGGTGGTCGCACTTAGTTGCATACCCTGCACTTATTTAAAATGGATTCGTGCAAATGCATTTACTTTGAGAGAGCATCTTACATCCGAGTAAATCGTTTTGTATGTTTTTGATCAGAAGGAGGACTGGATTGATTTAATATTTCCCCTCCCTTCCTCAGTTTGGGTGAGTACTTGTATAATACACGCAGATTGGGTATATTTAAAGTTTTTGATACTTCTCCTCGATCCCATCGAGATTGAAAAAATCTTCCATTATCAAAGCTTTGAGCTTAGATATAAAGGAACTTTTATATGTCATTTCAAAGCCCAGAAAAATACAGAGAATGCTGACTATAAATGCCGAAGGGCACAACGAAAACTATATACATATGTGTGTGTATATGTGTAAAAAAAACCAACAAGGCTTGTAAAGGCTGCGCTTAGAGTATCTGCTAGTTGTGCACTCCCGTCTAGCGCAATCTTATTTGCTTTTTATTGTGAGGACAAATTATAAGAACACATTGATTATTATCCCAGCTGTTTTGAGTTTTGACATCGAGTATAATGCACGTGTGCCGACGACAATCTTCGATTAAGTCGAACTTCAAAGCAATTTAATTAATGTACAACTTATTAGGAGCTGTGAAAAGTTCTAGCCATGTTTCAGTTCGTTCTTAATACTTGGCCCAGAATGTTAGCCTTTAGCTCGTTTGGCTTTAGCCTGCTGCTGCTGCTGCTTCTAGCTGGTGGATTGAACACTTTTCCAGAATTGGCAACACCAGAAACTGCAGAAATTAATTTTATCAAGAACATCATAGAGAGAGTTCAGAGGGAAAGATCTGTGGATACGCTGTTGCTAATGGCACGCCGGCAGGACAGCCACTGCCCTTTGCAGCACATCAATTCATTGGCAATACCTACTCTTCGCCTAGATGAACGAATCACAATAAATATAAAGCAGCGCTTTAATAGCGAGGCCCTCGCTCTGGTTTGCATGGCCGAGCTCAGAGATGCCGTCCTGCTGAGCACCTTGGCCCAGAATCTAAATCGCATGAGAGCGGCGCCAATCATTGTATGGTTGCATAGTATGGACTCGGATCTACACGAATTTCTATCTATAATCATCGAACGGGCAGAGAGATATAGTTTGATGAACCTTCTGGTTTTACGTACAGGCTTGTATGCTCTCGAAGACCCCATAATTGTCTATAGACTACAACCGTTTCCCAATGCAACTCTTAAGCCAATAAGTAATTTGAATGAGGTACCATTGTTTTTGCCTGTCTGGCGAGATTTCCGCCAAAAGGTGGCCATAACAGTGCCCAGTCTTTATCCACCGAGCAGCTATCTGCTCTTGGATAAGCGCACGGGTAGCCAATACCTGGACGGCTTCATGGTGCGACTCGTAAGAGAGTTTGCCCGGAAATATAACGTAGAACTACGCTTGCAAAGACCTGAGAATGAGAGTCGTTGGATCGATAGTCGCAGTATTGAACAAATGGTATTGAATGGTGAAGTGGACTTCCCAATGCATGGACGCATACACACATTCAGCATGGAGTCTACGGCCTATGTGGATATCGTTGAACTATTTGTTGTTGTGCCCTGCGGCCAGCAAATGAGACTGGCTGATGTTTATAAAAGTATGAGAACCTACTTTTTTGTGATGCTTGGCGCCTACTTTCTGTTTGCGCTGCTCGAAACAACGCTCAAGCTGGCCAGCGATCACATCTGGCGGCGCAGTGCCTCGTGCCTCGGCTATTCAACATTTTTCATAAATCTGCACTCATTTGCTGGCGTTTTGGGCCATCCCATTGGCTTGCGGCGATATCGAAGCCTGTCGCTGCGACAGTTCCTTATGATCATGAGCATATTCAGCTTGGTGTTCGGCTGCTATTTCAATGCCAATCTGAGCGCTCTGCTGACCAAGCCGCCCTGCTATCAACACGTCCAGAACTTTGAGGAGCTGGCGGCAAGCGGCTTGCCCGTCATCTTCGACAGAATCATTGCGAATGTGACGGAGGTGCAGGTGAAAAATCAACTGTTGAAAATACCCAATATTGTTCTCATGCCGAACTATCAACGCAACGATATGATGTTTGCCCTGAACTCGAGCAATGCCTATCAGGCATTCAGCAAGTTGTGGGATATCGTGAATAGTCAGCAGAAGAATTTCAAAAGGCATGTCCTGTGCGCGTCGCCAGGACTGAGCCTTTTCCATGGCTATCCCATTGTTGGCCTTTTGAGGGAGAATTCTATTTACATAAACGCTGTCAACGAGTTTATTTATAAGGCTCACGAAGTTGGTCTCTACCACCAATGGCAACTGGCCTCTATGCGCAGCTTGGTGGCATCCAAGAAGCAGCTTGTCGATCCAAAAAGTTCATATACAGAGTTTACGCATGCTCCATTAAACAACCAGGATCTGCTCTGGGCCTGGAAACTGTTGGCAATATTATATGCCGCAGCAGGATTTGTTTTCATCGGCGAATTGGTCATGGCTCGCTGGCAAGGACGAGCTGCCGCAAAAGCATTCTCAAGGGCTTAGAAGAAACCGTTCTCCCAACTTATATTCAATAACAAATTGATTTACCGCTTTAATTTAAATTAATCTAAAGAACCTTACCTAATAATATATCAAAGACAAGTAGTCTTCACTGTTTTTGATTAATTGAGCTTTATTTAAATTACTTTAAAATATAATTTAAATAAAGCTAATTTTTACTCTTGTAACTCTTGTGTAACTCTTTGCTGAAAAATGTCCATGCAAAAAAGTAGTTATTTGACCGATTCTTCCCATGGAGTCGAATATTCAAATAGTTCAATGTTAACAAGACTTGGTAACTGGCAATGTTAAATTGAATAATGCCAGATTTGGACAAGATATTTCTTTAAACTAGATGAGAGACAAGATATCTTGTTAAAACATAATATTCGCCCGATTGTTTTTAGATAATATAGTTGACCAATTGTGATAAGTTTTAGCTGATAGATACTTAATTTGCAATCAATCCTTTTTATATCAACAACATGATATAGTAGTCCGATCCGGTCGATTACGATTTTAAGCTGAGAGCCTGGTTGGCACAGATACTTAAAAGGAATTCACTCGGCTGTTGCAACTGATCAGGAATATATATACTATATTGATAGTTCTTCTGTGAGCTTTTAAATTCGTGATTATATTATAATGCTCTCTGCGACTTCCCGAGCTCTTGTCTTGTGTAAGACATACTCCAAAGACTTGTTAAATATATTTACATTTATTTCGTTATTTGCTTTTGGTCTGTTTTTTTTTTTTTTTTTTAACAGCGGTTTCATAAACCAATTAGATTTAATTTATTTTACAATTTTTATGTGCTTAATTGTGGGTGCATGTGCATGTTTTCTGAAAACTGTCAGTAGTGCATATAAAAGGGCATCTCTAGCCCAAGGATCGGCTGTGCAGCGTGTGGTTAGTGAGTGAAGGACACTCGTCGCTGGCAGCAATTCGGCTCAGCTCGACGGCGCCTCAGTTGCTGGGACTTTTGCTTGGCTTTAAGTCGAAGCGGAAGATCGTAGTTGAGCGGATCAGACGGCTGAGATCATGTGGGCATCGTCCTCGTTAATGCGATCGTTGCATTTGGCATTGATTTCAATCGTGTGATTCGATTCGGTGTCGCTGGGCTCCTGTTCGCCCTCCTCCTCCTCCAGTTGCTGTTCATCCTGTTCGGCATCGTCCTGGCTGGAGGAGCTGCCCGTCTCATGCTCGGGCGATTCACGCTCCTCGTTCTCCTCGTAGATGACATCACAGCTGGTGGGTAGCGTTTTGGGCGGCGGCTTCTTCAATGCCTTGCCACGCGACGCCGCCTCGCCATTCTGCTGCAGCTCGGACATTTGGTTTTGCATTTCGCGCAGCCTGTCGGTGAGCACAAACAGATCCCGCTCCTGACTATCACAGCGCGTACGCAGCTCCGAGATCTCGCGCAGGTCCTCAGCGCGTGGATCACGTCTTTCATAGCGCATGCGCATCTCCTCGAAACTGTGAACGGCACAAAAAGCTCGGATTAGTTCGCCAGACGGATTACAAAAAGGACAGCTTAGCACACAACAAAGACGACATGGCTAAGCGTTGGTTATGATCAGGGTTGTTGTTGTTGTTCTGGTGGCTGAACTTACAGATTTGTCAGGCAGCGACATTTGCGATGCAGTTGCTCGATCTCGTTGGCATTGCTAATGTCGCGTTTGTCCAGCGCCGCCTTCTCGGCATCGTAGGCCGCCTTCAAGTCCTTGAGATTGCGCTGATGCCGAAGCTCTACATCGCTGTGGTGTCGATTTTGATAGGTTGTTAGGATTTGGTTTGAGGTTTCACACAAGCAAACAGACAGAGAGAAAGAGAGAGAGGGGGAGAGAGAGAGAGAGAGGCGGCAGCGGTAGGTATATAGCGAAAAAGAGAAAGTAAATGTTATATATATATATATATATTCATATATGGCCAAACGGATAATACGTAGCAAAGCAGGCACAAACTTGCTAAGTGATTGATAGATTGATTGATTGTTTGGATTGACTGATTGACTGACACACTTGCCATATATTTAAAACTTAGTGCTAGTTAAATGTTGCTTAAGAGATGACCATATTTGATATAGAGCACTGCGATTATATTGAACACTAAACATGCTAAGGCAATCAATGGCGACATGGTCAGATATAGCACATAGATGGTGGGCACATATGGACACGCCCCCTTCGCAAGCACACACAAGGCGGTCGCACAATCGAAACCAATGCAGCTATGTTTGTGTATAAGTGTGTGTGTTTATGTGAGTGTGTGTGTGTAAAAGAAAAACAAAAGACAAGTAAATGTATATGAAAATTGTGGCAGGCAAAATGAATGAACTGAAAGGCAAACAAAAAACAATCGGAATTCTACTGGCAGGCACTGTGTATATAAATATGTCTGTTAAGCTCTAATACAGTTAGCTAGGGTATGCATATGTGTAAATATTAAGGCATATATATGTCAGTATCAGACTAAAAGACACTCACTTCATTCGTTCCTCGGCAGCGGCCATTTTGGCGCGATGTCGCTCGACCAGCTGCTGCAGTGCTTCATCCTTTTCGCTTTGAAGCTTGGCCTTCTGGGTTTCTTTATTGGGAATTAAGAATTAATTTTACGCCTGGCATAGTTTATGCGCTTTTACCTAACTCCTTGCGGTGCGTTTCGTGCAGATCCTGTGTGGACAGCTGCAGCTCCTTGGCGAACTCCTCCTTGACTTGACCCAAACGTTCACGGAATTTCTCTTCCATTTCCTGCTTTTCGATTTCGAACTCCTTGCGCAGCTTCTCCTCGAGCTCGACGCGTCGATCCTCCTCCCGGCACATGGCATTCTGATACTCGCGATCCGCACGATCCAGATGCATACGCGTCTGCAGCAGCGCATTGTCGGAGCGTTCGCGCAGCGCCAGAAAGTCTTGTTTTTTCAGCTCCAGATTCTCGGTCAGCTCATCGATCTGCGATCAAGGATTATTGATAAAGTGTGCTCTATGCGCATTTAAATCGGACCTTACCTCTGCACGCAGCTCATCCTCATTGGCTGTGTAGCGATTGGTTAGCGCACGCAGCTCCTCAATGTGCTCCGCCTGCAGCTTGTCCAAGGCATCGCGTCGCTCATCCACATAAACAGATTCCAGTTCATTTGTCAGTCTTGTCATCTCTGTGCTGTGGTTGAAGATCACAAAAACATATATTATTATTGTGGATGAGTAGGTAGATAGATAAATAATCGGTAGAGACCAAAGCGGGAAAGCGCAACACCAGAAATTCACTATAAATATATTCACCGCGGAGAGTGAAAAAAGAGTGAAAAACTATTGTATGCAATACTTTGGTTTTTAGCCGACACAACTTCAAGCTTAATTTGAATAGATAAATACATTTCAGATGAGTTTCACAAATCCGCCCGCACGAGCGAAAGATGCGTGTAAATTGTAAAGCTAGCTTTTGGAGAAAAAAATTACACCGATAATACCAGCCAGCCTAACAGTTATATTATGCATAAACTTCTAACACTTACTAAAGTTTATTCTCCCAAAAGGCGGCAGCTTCGTTGCGCACCTCATCGATGCGATAGATCATTTGACGCTCCTTATCATAAATGGCGCTACAATTGGATTCTAAATTGATGTTTCATCTTGCAAATTGACAGACAGATTTACTTACTTATCACACTGATACTTTATTTTGCGCACAGCTTCGATCTGTGTCTCCAGATTGTCATTGGCCGTCTCCAGTTCACCTTTCAGATTCTCGATGCGCTCCATGAGTGTTTGTATGGAGCGCTCCTGTTCGCTTACTACGCCGCTCAGCGACTTCACCTGTGCCTGGCAAATGCGCAAACTTTCCGCCTCTTTGCGACGTGATTGCAGCTCCAGTTCCAGTTCCTCGGCCTTGGCCGTTGCCTGTTTGCGTTCGTAATTGGATTTGTCCAGTTTATCCTTGCACTGACGCTGCATTTGCCGCATCTGCCATTCGCAGTCCGACATCAAGGTCTCCTCGCGTTCTGTTAATCAGGAAAAGGCATTTGAAAGTTATCGACCAGAATATATACCCTGTACATATGTGATATATATAAGAATGAGGAAGAATATGCATCAAAGCGTACAATTTAAGCAAATAAGCCTCGTTTAAGGCATTGAAAATCGCATAGAAGGGCATTGATAGAGAGGGACTATTGCCAATAATTACCAATAAGGTGAAAGAAAGAGAAAAGGAGAATTTCCGGATGGATAGGCAGAACATTGAGAATATGAGAACCGCAAAGGAAGGCGATAGTTAATAATTTGAAAAACACTTTAACTCTGTATGATAAGGGGAAGGAGGTGAAGATATATTGCAATGGACCAATAATGGCCTAGACTCCAAGGGCAGGATACTTTTCTCTATTAAATAACTTCTCAAAAATTCAATATACCCTTTAAAGTAGCCTGTAATTGGTATAGGGTATCTAAGAGCAATATTTGTTTTTGCAAGCATGTTTTACATTGTGTGTCGCACCTCTGTTGTGTGTTCGGAGCATCTCGAACTCCTTTTGCCACTTATCCTCGCAGATTTTGCGCTCCGCCTCGGAATTCTCGAGTGCATTTCTCAGTATGCGTATTTGTTCCTCCAGCTCTTGACGTATTTTATCCGCCTCATTGCGCCACTGCTCCACCTCAACCTGAGCGTCCGCCACTTGCGTTTGAAGGCTGCTCGCCAGAGTCTGTGTCTGTTTGTACTTTTCGGTTAGTTCGTTGTACTGGGCCTCCAGACCGTCTAGAATAGTTTTGGTTTTGTTTGAAATGAAATTATTGATAAGACACAAACTCACTATATTTGCGTCGAAATTCGTCCTCATCGTCGCTGTATTTGTGCCGCAGATGTATCTTTTCATCCTCGAGCAGTTTCAGCTTTTTGCGCACATATTCATCATCCTTTTGCGCCGCCGTTAGTTCGCCTTGTAGTCCTGTCCAAAGATAGGGTTAGCTATTTAACATACAAGTTTTGTGCTGCACTTACTGTCCACATTCCATTGCTTTAGCGATAGCTCCTGCTCCAGATTTTGTATCTTCAACTGCATAGCACTCACCTTGGCCTCCAGATTTTGAACATTTTTGTGTGCATCATCCAGCTGACTGCTGAAGCGCGCCTTTTGTAGCTTGAGTTCTTTTCTGCAAATTTTTTAAGCAAAATATAGTTCAGCGTTAATAATTTTTGTAGTCTTAAAAGCCAGACAAAATATGAGCTATATACGCATTATATATTTAGTCAACAAATCTCTAGAAAATCCGCATGAAAACAAAAAATGACTCAGATACGTGAGCAGCGCACGCACTTCTGTCTTATGTTAGAATTTTAACTAAGCCACAACATAAATAAATAAATAGACATCAAATTATAATATTTGACACACCTATATTCCACACATTCACACATATATAGATGTGTATATATACTATTTATAATATTTTTGTATATGTTAAGCACTTGACGCACTTGAATCGAAAGACTCGTAAACTGAAAATGAGGTGCAAAAAACATTGGGAATGTCTTCCCCCAGGTTACACATAATTTGCCTGCGACGTAGGCAACGCAGACATGCGCATTTATATAATATTTGTTTTGTGCTGTGTCTTTTGATACTCTTTCAAAAGGTTTTCCGATCATTTTGGAAGCAGCAACAATGTTTAAGTCTGTCTAGGTTTTACAATTTTCGTGTTTCGGTTCATGGTTAATTCGAGATCCGAACTTTAACATCCAGCCAAGGCGTCCATCTGTCCGTCTGCAACCTAGTCTTTCATTTTTGAAGCTTGATATCCAATCCTAAGTCTTCATAAAAAGAAATTGTTCAAAACCTTTTTGCTTCTTAGGCAAACTCCAAATTAATCGATTGCAATTTCAAAAAGTTATCATAAAGCTGTCATATAAATAGTCAATATAAATTGAATTCCTAGACTATTCGTGTTTGTTCCTTGTCTTGAAAGGGTATTGAATCTGCGGCCAGCCGTAGATAATTTCCTTGTTTTATTTTCTTTTTGCATTAAACGCAAAATAAAATACGCTTTAATTGAATTTAACTTATTTAAATGTGTTGTCTTGTCGTGCTGCGATGTGCAAATGCGCAAAGCTATTTTTAAAAGATACAACGTATCTGTATCTGTATCTGTATCCATATAGCTGTGCAGTTTGGCAAGTGTTAAGATACTCGTCTCGAGACAATGAGCGGAGAATTTATCAAATTGTGACACGCGATGCTGCGTTGCTGCGTTGAGAGCGAGTACAAATGCACACATACGACGACAAGATACAAGATACATAATACAAGATACAAAGATACAGCACAGCAGACAAAGTGTATCTCGCAAGTTATTTCAATTATTTTGACTTAAGTTTGCCGAAGAATGTTGCTGCTGTTACTTTTGTTTATGCCCAAGTTGTTCATGAAATTACTTAACCTAAACACATCAGCTCATAACTTAGAAGCGGGCTAAAGAAATTACGCATACGCCCCATTGGGCTGTGTTGGGAGTAAACATTCGGCCAATGCTAAGTAATTGATGGGCCAAAAAGATTGTTTACTCGGCCACTTTCATGGGCCAGCTGCTAAATCAAGTGCAGCCTGCCCCCTCATACGTCGCCCTTAATACGTTGAATATTACACGAGCATTTGAAATTTAGAAAATTTTGCATTGCCCCTCCGGTGGAAAGAGAGAGAGCATACAAAATCGAATGAAACGAAACTAAAATAAACCGGAAAAACTAGAGCAGGCAGCTAGCGAGTTCTATGCACATTTGACGTAGACGGCTGCGAATATGAAAAGAAAATTATTGAAAACTGGCGTAGGAAATGCGAACAGGCAAACATGTTGCCAAAGAAATGACGATGGGAAATTATTTTAAGATGATTTACGAGGAACGACTCTCAAGACCCAAATGGGGAAGGGCACAAAAACATGCCATTAAATGCCGTTCAATTGCTTTATTTTGTTAAATAATTATTAATTTTATAGCAATACGTAAGTATATCAATAATTAGCGTTCTGCCAAATGTTTTTGTCGGAATATAGTTGGTCAAGACACTTGTCGACCGGCTGTCACAATCCGTCATAAATTTTGAAGGCCAAACAATGGGCAAGTGGTATTTGTTATTTGTGATAAATTGTTTCAAAATTACGTATACGTACTTGGCAAAAAAGCAAATAGTGGCTCTTAAATTGAGATTAATTATGCATTAACATAAAATTGTATTATACATATACTATTCTAATATATGTGTGTTTTATTTATGTGTATAGACTCTTTTATCACAGTTATCACAGTCAAGGCTATATTTTTACTTAATAATAATTTCATGCGATTTTTTTTAGGTAGTAGAAATGCATAAGCACACACAATTATATGAATATGTAAATTGGATTTAATTTTTAAACATATTATTATTATTCATTATTTTGCGCATTGGTTTTTTCTTCTCAAAGGCGATTTCCGAATAAATTTATAAAACATTCCCTGAACATATAGAAATAATTGGCAAATGCAAAAAAAAAAAAATGTTACTTATAATAAAAAATCTATATGCATATATGCTGTCACGGAAAAAGAAACAAAACAGCGCAGTAAAAAAATGTTTTTTGTTTTATATAAAAATAGGCGCCTTGACTGGAAAACTGCCACAAAATATACACACACACATACACATATACACGCATATATATTCATTATTGAGCGAGACAAGAGATCAAGATGAATGGCAACAAGAAAATTTGCCACGCAGATGGCTTGCAAAATGGAAAATGCTGAGCAACTGATTAATTAACGCGTCACATTTGATTTGGCACAAAGAAAACTTCAGTTGCAGCAGAAGCACATGAAATTTAAAAGAATAACAGTAGTTAGTAGCACAAATATTGCGCATACGCCGCGCTGCACAAACAATAAACAAAAGGCGAAAGCTGGCTGTTGAATCACAGACACACAAAAAGGCGCATTAGATCATCGCTTATTATTTTCTTGATTAGCTGTTGTTGTTGTTGTTGTGGTTGTTGTTGTTGCTGCTGTTGCTGTGGTTTTTCAAGGCATTAGCTTTAGTTGGCGTGTAAGACATGGCGTATACGTTACTTGAGCTCGAGTGTTTCGCGTCCGCTCTGCAGCGCCTCCTGATTATTGAGCACGCTGCCATCCTCGACGATCTCAACGCTGGGCGGCATATTGCGTCCTATGCAGCTATCGTCCAGACTGCGCTGCTTGGGACTGTTGCTGCGACTGCGTGCAGCAGCCGCACCAGAGCCGCAGCCCTCGATATGTATGGGTATGAAATGCACATTGCCGAGGCTATTGCCACCGGCGCCATTGGCAATATTGATATTCAGATGGCCATCATGGCTGCCAGCACCAGCGCCGCTGCTGCTGCTGCTGCTGCTGCAGCTGCCGTTGCCGCCGCTGTTGCCACTGCTGCCATTTGTGGACGTTGTGGCGGTCGTTGACTCGACAACCACATCGGGCAGGCTAATGCTCTCGATGCACACCAAACGCTCATCGAAATGCTGCTCATCATCGAGTTCGTCGCACTGCAGCAGCAGCTCCTCGCAGTCGCAGTCGGTTGACGTTGAGTTGCCGTCTCGCACGAAGGGCGTGCGCAGCGGCAACGTTGATGCGCTGCGCGACGGCAGCGGCGGCTGCTGTGCCGGCTGCTGTCGCTCACCCTGCTGCTGTGGCAAGCCCATGCCCATGCCTATGCCCGAGTCTGCATAGCTGCTGCTTAAATTGGAATCGCTTTTTAGCGCGCTGCGTTCGCTGCTGGCCGATTGACGTGAGCCGTTGGGCGTGGCACGCCCATGCTCATCGATGCCATCCAAGTCAAGCGCCTCGTCGAGCTCATCATCCTCGGGCTCGGGCTCTGCTTGCGGATCATCCTCCTCCTCTTCGGCCTCCTCCTGCACATTCTCCAGCTTGACATTGGTCAAGCGTGTCCAGGGCCGGGGCACGCCATTCGCCTGCTGATAAATGGTAGTGGGTATGTCGAAGACCTCATCCTCTAACGTCTCCTCATGTGCCTCGTTCAGCTCCTCAATGTTGAGGCCGTGGCCTGACGGGCTCTCAAAATCGTAGAACACTTCCGCCGTCTGTGGACTTTGGCTGGGACTCTGCTCAAAGCTGCAGTCCTCGACTGTTATTGTGGGCAGCTCCTGCTGCGGCTGCTGCTTATGTTGTTGATGCTGACGCGGTGGCGCCACCGGTACGCCTTGTGTCTCGCTCACGAACGACTCACGAAACTCACGCGGCGTGCTGGCGCGTGAGCTATGCGCCGATTGCGTGCATTCGTTGGGCTTGGCGCTTGTTTGGCCCATTATGTCACTTGTGTTGTTGTTGTTGTTGTTGTTGTTGCTGCTGCTGCTGTTGTTGTTGCTGTTGTTATTGCTGCTGCTGCCGCGTTGCAGTGTTGCAGCGCCTTGCTGATCTTCCGCGACAGTGCACAGCTCGACGTTTGCCGCTTGAATAAAATCGGCACTCGCTGCTCTATGCGCATCTTGTCGCTCGTCTCTCGCCAGCTGGCAACTCTCTTTTGGCTTCTGCTGCTGCTGCTGCTGCTGCTCCTGTCCAGCTGAATTACTGCTGTTGCTGCCGCTGTTGCTCCGCTCTCGTTCGTGTTCGCGCTCACGCTCTTTGCCCGCGCTCTGCCGCTTCTGCGTGCTATTATTAGACACAGTCATTTGATAACTATTTGTGGACGCGGTCGCGGGGTCGGAGTTCGTTTCAAGGTGTGCGTCTGCCGCTGCCGCTGCCAGCGCCTGCCCAATGGCGATTACGTCGATGTCGTTAGCTGTTTTGGATTTAAACTGTTGTTGTTGCTGCTGCTGCTGCTGCTGCTGCTGTTGCTGTCGCTGCTGGCGCTGATGATTACGTCCACGCGCCATGAAAATATCAGTGAGAAACTCGCGACTCTTTTGCAACGGTTTGCGCTTCTTGGGCACAGACTCTGCTGTGGCACTGTCAACTGCACAGTCCCTGTTGCCACTTAAATGCAACGTTGCCAGGCTGCCTAGCGATAGGCGCGATTGTCGTTTCTGTTCGTTCTTCGATTGCTTCGATTGGCTACGATATTTAACCGTATCCGCAGCATTAATTACCGTGCCAGCAGCATTTGGTGTGCCATCGATAATTGGCCCGTTATTGTCGCGATTCGTTTGGCTAATGCTACTGCCAATTGGCTGACCGTCGACGTTGTCTGCCTTTGCGCTCACGCTGGCTGACTCGTTTGGACTGGCCGCCGTGGCATGCCCAGCAGCAACATTTCGATCAACAACAACTGTCGTTGTCCTCGCCGTTGTCGCCCCATCGCCTGCGCCCGTGTTATTTATATTCAAATTGTCGGAGCGCCAAGAGATCGCTGAATGGCCATTAGATGATGTAGCTGCTGTAGCTGCCTTAGCTGCTGTCGGCGCAGCTGTTTTGGCTATATTTACACTTGGCCGCTCTTCGTCGGGCTCCTCGACGTCGCTGCCAAAGTCCTCCAACTCTTCGATCACGGCGCGTCGTGCTGGCGGCCGCAGACACATTGTGCTCAATTGTGCGCTTTCTCTTTGGCGCTCAGTGTCTCTCTCCGCAGCGCTGAATAAGCAACGGATCTCAGCGCCATTTTTGCTCTCTAGCTGAGGGCTCCTGTCAGCAGCACTCGCGGTTGTTGTTGCTGTTGTTGTTATTTTCGTTGCCGTTGCCGCTGCCGTTGCCTCCTCTTCGTCGCTTACATCGTAGTTTTTGTTTTTGGGCGCTTTCCTCTGACGCGTGCGTCGCAGCAAATTAAACATTTTCGTCAATTTGTTTCGTTGTCGCGCTGCTTAGACACACACACACACACACACACATAGATAAATATATGTGTAGCTTTAATTTTTCTTATAATTCATTTAAATGCATGTCCATCGTTTTGTTGTCTATCTGGCAATTCTTGCTGTTCGTTGTTTCGTTTATAAACAAATCGTTTTTATCGCTTTTTTCAGTGTCGCAACCTGTTGATTTAAACAATAATTATTTAGGTGCATTTGCATCTAAGTACATGACAGTCGCTAAAGTCACAGCAAATTAGCCTTAATCAATTGCTTAGATTACTTACATACACTGTGCAACTGTGCGTCCGTCGCTTTGCACTGGCTGACAGCTGAACTGGAACTGGAACTGCGATTCCAATTGCGATTGCTCCAAGCGATGACAAACACTGGACAAATATGAGCAACAGCACTCGCGCACATACACTTGACAAAAAGACACATGGCATAATTAACTTTAATTGCGATTGTTTTGTTCAGATACACAGATACGTATGAGTGTGGCTTTGGCTTGGATTTAGCGCTTCTAAGCGGCATGCGTATGTGTGTGTATTAGTGTGCTTATGAATATTAATTGGTGCGTTGAAAGCTAAAGGCTAATTGTTCGATTTGATCATTATGTGTCATCAGAAGCGACAATAGCATGAGCTGCGCTCTCGGCCCATGACACACAACATTCCATATATGTGCCCCATTGAAGACTGAAGACAGCTTACATGGGGGATTTATCAAAATATTTATTAAATATAAATGTAAATGCATATATCTGCTTACATGTGCATAGACTATATTTTATTTCTGACTTAGTTGAAATATATTTAAATATTACGATCTCTGTCAGCGCAGCTTGTTTCCGGTTTGTCTGCCTTTCCAGCTGTAAATTTTTATTATCTGAATTTTATTGCTTTTTCTTCAGCCGCTCTCTCTCTCTCTCTCTCTTTCTTCTTTTATATCTTTTTAGTCTTTTTCTCTATTATTGAAGGAAAAATCCTGCATTTTTTCCCTTGTATCATAATAATACTTTTTTCAATTTAAAACTTTGTATCTTCTGCAATTTTTCACAGTGTTGCCGCCTGCACTGAGTCAGCGGGCACTTTAACTCTCCGCCAAAGTTCAAATTGCAGCAACGTGACAAAAATAAACCTAATCACAGCATCGTCTACAACATCATAATCCCAGAAAAAAAAAAGAAGAGAGAACTATGGTGTGGCAACAGGCACCGGCAAGTGCGGTTAACTCCAAACCTATGCTGCTCCATGGTATTGCTGCCGTGCCACATGAAATCGTTTCAAGTTCAGGGCGCTCACGTCTCTGCACATAAACAGACCAATTATAGGCAGCAATAAAAAAAATAAAATGGCAAGTGCCTCAAAGAGCAGAAGAGCAACAGAACAGATCGCTAAAATTAGAGGCAGTAATACCCATATATATGCGGACAATGTGTAGGGCCCCATCGCTCAGCGGGAAAACACATTGACGTCACCATAAATGATGCGAAATGGCAGCGTGTGTTTTATAAGTAGACACAACGGGCACACAAACGGGCTGTTCGGCGCGTTGCATTTGATTGTGCCACTAATTGATGGGGCACAGCGAAATGCGGTGCCTGGGATTTTCGCGAACTTTGCGGCGCAATTGGCGCGCATTTTGCTTCCATTGAAATCTATTTATTTTCAAAATAGATAAAAGCTAAAAATACACAAAACTGCACGAAAATTTTCGCAAAATTTGGAAAACGTCAATCGTACCTCGATTGGCTGAGAGGGGGCAGAGGCAGTCTTGAGGTTGGATTTTGGCTGCGAAACTTAAAGATAAGCAAAGCGGACAAACGGAAATGATGCAGCAACAAATGAAAGCAATATGTTCAGCTGAGTTAAACCAAATTGGACTGTTAGATCGGTAGATATATCTAAACAAAATAAATACATTTATGTATAAGAAATAGCCTTCATTCTTGACTAGCTGACTGATTGCTTAACTGATTGATTGACTGACTGATTGTTGCTAAGCACATAGTCCAACATCGCCCAGACCCCAAGAAAAAGGAAGCTGCATCTTTCAATGCACTATGAAGAAAGGGTTTTGGTAAATTCCAATAGCAATTGTGAAAAATGAGCGGAAAATGTTTGTAAGAAACCTTTTTGGTTGTCTTTCAATCTGCTTTAAACTAATATCATGCATAGAGGTTTGTGAATATTTAGTAAAGGTGTCAAATGGGGAACCAAGGTAGTCTAGCTGCGACTACCAACTAATTTTGTAAAAGCTTGTTTCGGCGAATGTAGGGAAAACACAGAGAAAACTGATCCACCGTGGAATTGGTAGTTAAAGATAGAACGGAAAATTAGAATTTCAATCAAATGAAAACGTGTTGTAAAGGCGGTTAGTATACGCCAGTTGTATAATACATTTTTAATAGATAGTTAATTATTTAATTTTTATGTTTTTCTGAATTGTGGCGCCATGCAAGTCAACCAACCACCCAGCCACAACTGACCCAATTTGAAAGTCGATCAAGTTTACAGCCTTCGCCAGATGGCTGCGTCATAATTTGTTGTATTTACATAGCATATCATTGCCAATTATTGCACAATTCCGAAAAAGATTTAAGCATAAACTTGAAAAGTTTTACGACAAAAGCAGCGGAACAGTCAAATTTATAAATGGACCAATAAATTTTGCACTTGGGCCAATGCCATGCCAGTCCAGTCGTAAGTATTTAAAAAAATGTGCTGGCTGGAAATAACAAAAAAAGAAGTCAATAATATTTAAAATAGATAAAATATGCCAGGCATATTTATGGCAACCATTGTCATTGTTTAACATATGTCTTCCATACATATATATATATATACATATGATACAGTATACACTTGATACTTGACGTCCGAAAAATACAATTGAAAATTGCTTTGGAGCATTTTTGTTGTTGAGTTGAGCAACTCTTCAGTTACTATGTAGCGCATCTGTAATTTTCTAAATTTTTCTCCCCACTCGACTGCAGCCATGTCGTCGCACACTTTCCCTTTTGTTTGTCTACGCCCCCGCCCAACTGGCAGCGGGCCAACTGACATTGACTGATGCCAGACCTAGCAGAGCCTCTGGCTGGCTGGCTGGTCAGCGTTTTATTCCATGAGCTGCAACATGTCGGCGTGTGTGGGTTAATGTTTTGCTTTTGACTTTTGTTAAGCTTTTTGTGCTTAGCATTTGTTACTTTTATAAACAATTCGGTGTGCCATTCAGTTTTACATATAATTTGTAGCTAAATAAACCGAAGATGGCCCCACGAAGGTGATCAAAATTGTTGGCTAAATTATGAATGCGCATAAAACGGATTTGTAAGCTAGTGTGTGGAGTGGGGGGAGAGGAGCATAAATTAAAAAAAATAAAACTGTTGAAAAATATTTCAAGCTATTAAAGCGTGTGACAGCGCATAAAATATTGCGACATGCGACATTAAATTGCGCTGAGGTGTTGAGTAAATTAATTGGGTATTTGCTAGAACTAATCGCAGCACAAGCAAATGTTAATTAATTGCGAGTAACTGTTTAAGTAATAAACAGAAATATTCATAAACTAGAGAGCACTAAACCTTTAGAGAGCACTGCTTTTAGTTACGAATGATCAACATACACACTTAACACACATTCAACAATTCTATCAGAATTTACAACACATCTTTGATAAGACACAATTTTATTGTTATATACACGAGTTATTTATTTATATTTCAGTTTTGCAACATTTGTCAATGTCTGATTGCACTTTCCGCCAGTGTTGGGACAAGCGTCTATTAACACAGATTAATTTGTCATTGGAAACGGAAACACTTGTTAATCGCTCGCAACACGCGCGGCGCATGTGGCGTATGCGCAACAAATGAACACGGCAAAAACATTTCTACCACACGAAAAGCACACGGCGCACGGACCAAGCGGCGCAACAAACTTTTCACGACTAAAGAGCCAGCTGCTCTGCGGCTAACGTGGCGACGAGAATATTTTGTCGTGCAAGTGAAATTCGTTTGGCAACAATCGCCTATCGATAGGCCCCACAAAATAATTCAATTCGTTTGCAATATAAACTTTAATAGGGGCAAAATATATAATATAATTTACAAATATGTATATTTTCTAGTGTAAGCTAACGTTGTTCATAACAACTAACAACAAGTAGGTATAAACTCCTTAAGTGTACAGATTGTACGAATATCTACTGCAAGAACCTTCTATCATACACAACCTTCGCTACTGACTCTAGATTTGTTCTCCAAATATTCATTTGACATACACTTTTCATGCGTAAGTGCATGATGAACTTTTTGAGAATCCATTTGAGAGGTGTTTTCACTTTGCGCAAAAACCACAATAAGAAAGTTTCTTTTTCGGCTTTAAAGTTCTCGTCAAGAAAAAAAACTGTGTATTTAAACTTTCGCTTCTTAATCCAATTGATTTCAAACTATTTTCTAATATCTTTATTAAATAGTTTAGATATTAAGCTTAAGTAGTAGTATAGCTTATAAGTAAAAATTGATTCTCCATGGGGGGAAATGGGTCTAAGAAATAAAATCTGAACCAACTAGTTACTTTATTAAAAAGTAATGTACATTTTAAAGGTAATTAAATTATATAATAGACAAACATTTAAGCTCATTATAAGCAATATACACTTCTTATTGCAAATACATATATTGCAACATTATCTTTCTTAGGGTATATACTGTGTTGGTATAAAAGCACCCCTGTCAGCTCGTTTCTTTTGCCAATGGCCTATGCAGATTTCTCCAATGAAAACCAAACCTGCTACACCGTAGCATATGCCAAGAAGCTTCCATAACCATTTAAAATCCTCAAAATTGAGGGGCATTGGCTTAAATTCCTGATTGACTTCTGGGCTGGTGTTCGCCAAGCGAGAATGTACATTCGACATCATGTTTTGTCCTGCCGTGAATTCCCAGTAGTTGCGAAGGCCAAATCTGTTAGTATTATGCACAAAATCCAAAAATGCCTCCCTATAAACGGAGTTTTTCTTAAGGATATTATTATGTGGAGCATCGCCAAGTAATTTTAATTCGTGTGACTTGCACAACACAATCCGATTATGCGATTTTTGATAACGGTCCAAAACTTCCCATATATTTGTATGCATGTGGTATGCATAGCTGGTATTTAAAGTTAATATTTTATTTTCATATTGTTTAGTTGGCAAATATTCGACATTCGGCAATAGCTTATCGAAATTTATTTTCCCGATTTCTTTTTTAAGGACAACCTTAAAGCTCCTATCAAACAGAACACTTAATCCACTTCTCCGCAGTTCCTCGAAGTTTTGTATCTGCTTAAGCTGAGGATGTTTGGTCAGCAGAGTGCTGAGATTGGCATTGAAATAACTGCTGAGAACCAAACTGAAAACGCCCATAACCATTATAATCTGATGCAGTGAAAAACTGGTTCTATGTCGCCTGAAGGGTATCGGGAGTCCCATAACGCCAGCCAAAGCGCGAAGATTTAACACTAGAGTGGAGTATGTTAAAAGGGGTCTGCGCCGAAAAATCTGATTTGTTGCGCATACAAATAAAGTTTCAATTATGGCAAGCATAAAATATGATCCCAAGACGATTGTGGAGTAGGTTTTTAAGCCTACGTACACATCACCTATTCTCATTTCCTTTCCACAAGGAACTATTACAAAAACATTCAAAAAACTTATCACATTCGCATATTCCATATTGGCTGTAGGAGGCCACAATGTCTGTACAAAGGGTCGGATAGGCAAGTCAATGTGACCCTCTTTTGTTATATTAAAGACATCGCTTATGTCCATACCCCCGATGTCGCTTAAATTATGGTGCCATTGCAAGTTAATGTTGTTTTTCTGTGCAAACTCCATTATAAATCGATCTGAGGATCCACCAAGCTTTTGTTCTCCAGTGCGTGGGTTAGTTATCAACATGCTGCGCGGTGGAGACAGATCGGGCAATATTACAGCTGTCTTTCCACGAAAATTCAGCCAGACCTTGGGAAATATAGGACCGTCATTTATGTCTAAAACGCTTTCGAAAATCGGACTCGGAAACGGCTGTAGACGATATGCACTAATCGATCCTTCGAAATTGTACAAAGTTGAGTGCAGCACAATTAAATTAACCAAGCTGTATTCATTCGCTTGCTCACTGACGATGCGTAGAAACTCCTCCAGATTGGATGGTCTAACTTGCGACAAGATTACAATGCGCGCCTCTCTCATTCTGTCGAGATTCTGGGCCACTGTCGTGAGCAGCTGGGAGTCGGCGAGCTCGGACATGCAAACCAGAGCGAGGGCCTCGCTATTGAAAAGCTGTTTTACATTGACGACGGTCCTTTCATCTAAGCGCAGAGTAGCTAGGCCAACTGGACTGATCTCTTGCAAGGGGCAGTTGATGTCCGTTCGACGTTTCATAAACAACAGCGTCTCCACGGGTCTTTCGTTCTGAACTTTCGCAATGATATTGTTAATAAAGTCAATTTTTGAAGTACTCAATGCTGGATCCGTGAGCAATTGGCCAGTTAGAAGCAGCAGTAGAAGTAGATTAATCACATACAACTTAAAGGACAACATTATGAGCCCAGTCTAAATGTGTAACTGAGCACGGGCTTTTACATTTTGCACTTAAAATAAAAGTGCAGCACAGAAATTAATTAGAACATTATTTTAATCGAGTCCTTTTAATAATTGACAGTTGATCTTAGATTTGCAAAGGTGACATGCTTTCGTTTGACAAAGTGTACAAAATTCTGGATGGGCATGCATCAAGATATCCGCTTAGTACAGTTGAATTTTGTAAATTTTAGTTTTAATTTCTTAAAATTCTATTAATATTGAGTACTTAGGTTCCAACTTATAATACTATGTAACAACACGATTTAAAGTATTTGTAAAATGTTCTACAAGCCCCAAATTGGTGTACATAATTTAAAAGCAAGTCAAAAGAATTGCTTCTTCGTGGTCAGTCCTATGCGATTCAATTTTCTTTGCCAGCATTTATTGAGCACATATTTATACCCTGAACCCATTAAAGATGGGTATAAGCTTATATTGCATTTGTGCAAAATCCAAATGTATGTAACAGGCAGAAGGAAGCATCTTCGACCCCATAAAGTATATATATTTTTGATCAGCATCAATAGCCGAGTCGATCTAGCCATGTCCGCCTGTCTTTCCGCCCGTCCGTCCGTCCGTATGTATGTATGAACGCAAGTATCTAAGAACCTATAAGAGCTAGAGACTTGAAATTTTAGTTGTAAATGCTCCTAGTTCCCGCGCAGATCGAGTTTGTTTCCCATAATCGATAACTTACTCCGTTTCCAAGCAATCGATATCGAAAATCGATATCGATATCCTGTTTTTGGGCAATTTTGATATATAAAAAGAGTTAGAGTCACCAAACTTGACATATAGTTTCTAAAATAAAATATATATATGCATTTGATGTTGGAAGAAGAGGGTTCAGGGTATCCCCAAGTCGGGAGCTCCAGACTAGAACCTCTTACTTGTTTTATATATAACTAATTTACTCAATTCCATTTAACCTAAGCCACACACACTTGTTGGCGAAAATGGGCTGGTAAGACTTTGATGGGTTGAAATTCACATTATTTTGTCATGTAGCTTTCTTGCGTAAGTTTATTTGCCAAGATCTTTAAGACGACGCATTCGAGAACTTTCTCACCCTATTTGGCATGGCAGTAAACCATGGAGTATAATTTGTTGTTTACCCACCGATCGATTTCTTGTTGATCTTTGTGAGAATCCATCTCTCAACGTTTCCCACTTTGCGCGAAAACCAACTTGTTTTCAAATATCTTTGTTAAATAGTTTAGATGTTAAGATTAAGTATAGGTAAAACCTACTTGTAAGTCTTGATACTCCATGGGGGGAATTTGGTCTTAGAAATAAAACCTGGAACGGCAAGGCTGGTCATTACCATCTAGTTACTTGATTTAAAATTTATTAAATTAAATAATAGACAAAAACTTAATCTCATTACAAGCAGTATACACTTCTTATTGCAAATACATATATTGCAACATTATCTTTCTTAGGGTATATACTGTGTTGGTATAAAAGCATCCCTGTCAGCTCGTTTCTTTTGCCAATGGCCTATGCAGATTTCTCCAATGAAAACCAAACCTGCTACACCGTAGCATATGCAAAGAAGTTTCCATAACCATTTCAAGTCCTCAATATTGAGGGGCGTTGGCTTAAAATCCAGATTGACTTCTCGACTGGTGTTCGCCAAGCGGGAATGTACGTTCGACATCGTGTTTTGTCCTGCCGTGAATTCCCAGTGGTTGCGAAGGCCAAATCTGTTAGTATTATGCACAAAATCCAAAAATGCCTCTCTATAAACGGAGTTTTTCTTAAGGATATTACTAAGTGGAGCATCGCCAAGTAATTTTAATTCGTGTGACTTGCACAACACAATCCGATTATGCGATTTTTGATAACGGTCCAAAACTTCCCATATATTTGTATGCATGTGGTATGCATAGCTGGTATTTAAAGTCAATATTTTATTTTCATATTGTTTAGTTGGCAAATATTCGACATTCGGCAATAGCTTATCGAAATTTATTTTCCCGATTTCTTTTTTAAGGACAACCTTAAAGCTCCTATCAAACAGAACACTTAATCCACTTCTCCGCAGTTCCTCGAAGTTTTGTATCTGCTTAAGCTGAGGATGTTTGGTCAGCAGAGTGCTGAGATTGGCATTGAAATAACTGCTGAGAACCAAACTGAAAACGCCCATAACCATTATAATCTGATGCAGTGAAAAACTGGTTCTATGTCGCCTGAAGGGTATCGGGAGTCCCATAACGCCAGCCAAAGCGCGTAGATTTAACACTAGAGTGGAGTATGTTAAAAGGGGTCTGCGCCGAAAAATCTGATTTGTTGCGCATACAAATAAAGTTTCAATTATGGCAAGCATAAAATATGAGCCCAAAATTATTTTGGCGTATGTCCTCAAGCCTGTGTACACATCACCTATTCTCATTTCCTTTCCACAAGGAACTATAACAAATACATTTGAAAGACGTATAACATTTGCATATTCCATATTGGCTGTGGGAGGCCACAATGTCTGTACAAAGGGTCGGATAGGCAAATCAATGTGACCCTCTTTAGATATATTAAACACATCGCTTATGTCCATACCCCCGATGTCGCTTAAATTATGGTGCCATTGCAAGTTAATGTTGTTTTTCTGTGCAAACTCCATTATAAATCGATCTGAGGATCCACCAAGCTTTTGTTCTCCAGTGCGTGGGTTAGTTATCAACATGCTGCGCGGTGGAGACAGATCGGGCAATATAACAGCTGTCTTTCCACGAAAATTCAGCCAGACCTTGGGAAATATAGGACCGTCATTTATGTCTAAAACGCTTTCGAAAATCGGACTCGGAAACGGCTGTAGACGATATGCACTAATCGATCCTTCGAAATTGTACAAAGTTGAGTGCAGCACAATTAAATTAACCAAGTTGTATTCATTCGCTTGCTCACTGACGATGCGTAGAAACTCCTCCAGATTGGATGGTATAACTTGCGACAAGATTACAATGCGCGCCTCTCTCATTCTGTCGAGATTCTGGGCCACTGTCGTGAGCAGCTGGGAGTCGGCGAGCTCGGACATGCAAACCAGAGCGAGGGCCTCGCTGTTGAAAAGCTGTTTTACATTGACGACGGTCCTTTCATCTAAGCGCAGAGTAGCTAGGCCAACTGGACTGATCTCTTGCAAGGGGCAGTTGATGTCCGTTCGACGTTTCATAAACAACAGCGTCTCCACGGGTCTTTCGTTCTGAACTTTCGCAATGATATTGTTAATAAAGTCAATTTTTGAAGTACTCAATGCTGGATCCGTGAGCAATTGGCCAGTTAGAAGCAGCAGTAGAAGTAGATTAATCACATACAACTTAAAGGACAACATTATGAGCCCAGTCTAAATGTGTAACTGAGCACGGGCTTTTACATTTTGCACTTAAAATAAAAGTCCAGCACAGAAATTAATTAGAACATTATTTTAATCGAGTTCTCTTAATAATTGACAGTGGATCTTAGATTTGCAAAGGTGACATGCTTTTGTTTGATAAAGTGTATTAAGTGCTCGACGGGCGACATCAAGAATCCGTTCCGGTTGAATAATTGTTAATATAGTTTTTAATTTCTTAAAATCCTATTAAAATTTCATTCTTTACTAAAAAACGTTCTTAATCCCCAAATTGGCGTACAACATTTGCGATATTTTAAACTGGCGCGGCAGCCAACTCGTAAATATTTGGAAATAATCAGATCTATAAAAAACATGTGTTTTTATGTTTTTATGGCCAATTTCATGGAGAGCTAAAGGTTTCGGTAAGAAAAAGTGAACGTATATATTTATACTATAAACGTTTTTCTAAACAAGCTGCGCCAAATTTTAATATTTTCTTTTCACTTGCTTGAGAGCTGGGCACGCAGGTGGAACATCATGCTCAATGCCAAGTGCCAGGCGGTCAACTACACACCGACAAATCCAAGACGCACACTCCAAGACTTTGCTTTGAGCCGAATGACTGTATCGGAAATTCTACCCTGCACAAAGACCTCAAAATGGAGACTGTAAACAGACAAGTCGGGGCATTCGCCAACCGAAACAATCATCGCTTGCAGCAACAGAGAGAGACCTTGCTGTGAGATGTATAGTCAGGAGAACCAAGAAATGATCGTTCAAGGACCTTCTCCAACCACAACATAGGAGGCGACCCAGAAAAAACGCCTTCGACGTATGTCCACGATAAAACGCAACCCGGTTTGGCAAAATATCACCTTGGTCAACTGTGTTGTAATAAAAATGTACATTTGATTCAATACAATCAAATCATTTATAAGAGATTAAAAAAAAATATTAATTTGGCCACAGTTTCATGCTCTGCATTTTGTATACTATCTAAAATTAAGTAATTATGATATCGTGCTGCTTATAGGTTGGTCTTTAAGTCAATTACAAGTTGCATGCCAAGTCTTAACGATGCTAATTTGATTAATTTGCATGGCTCACAGCCCACACACACAAGCTACACACACATGCACGCTTAAACTCACACCGTCACACGTGTCGGATGTGTAATGTACGTAATACGCGAACTCAAACAGTTTATTAAACCTTAATTATCGCTTGTTATTGTTGGATAGGCAAGTTAATTGAACAGGCACGTCCATTTCATTATGCTGATTGAGCGCGACATCTTTGGTGGAATGTCGTGACAAACTGGAGAGTTAAAGAGCAATCAACCTAAAGATGCCTTCACTTCTGCATGATGTACTATTAGTTATTGGCTTAAAACATTCTCTAAATGGGCAATTGTTTAATAAGTGCAGAACATTTATTTTCATATGCAGGTCATCTTGATAAACTTAATATACGAAACATTTCGTCAAGCTTTGCTTTTAATAAGCTATTTGAACTTATTTAGTGCTAACAATGACCATGTCAGAAGCATTCGTTAATTGTTTCAGCCTATCCTGGGCTCCATAACCGCAAATTTAATTTTGGAAATCTGATTATGCGTCAGCTGCACACAACAAGACAGGCACACTCACATTCTCACACACACTCACACTCATTCATTCCAAAAACGTGCACTATTTTCAATCCAGAAACCGCAATTTGTATTTTCTGCAGTCGGCGTATATACACGACTTTATACATACATTTGCTGTTTCTATTTTTTTGCATTTATATGGGTACATATATATATATATATTTTCCAATTTCCATAGCTGACAGTTGCCAAAATCGCGTGCGCTAAATGTTATTTATAATAGAATTTATGCCTAGAACCAAACCAAACCGAACCATCTATGGACCAATGCAAATGGCAGCCTGTCGCAAACGCTCCAATTTCGCTATGTATCATTTATTTATTTTCATTTTCAGTTTTTATTTTTTTATTCTCTGAGAGAGAGCGTGAACGGCGAACGACCGCAAAATTCAACAACAGCAATGGCGGCGGCGGTATAATAAACCATTTTGTGGCTCTAAACTGCCCCCAAAAATGGGCAAATAAATGCATGGAAATGCTAAGCGAAATTCTTGTGCTATGGCAAAGAATTCATTATTGGATACGAAATTGAATATGGCACTGCGCAAACAATGTTTGGCATTATATTAAAATGTTGTCATAAGCTGCGCCTCAAACCCATGCAAATCCTTTTTTTTTCTGCAGTTCCCCAGCTCGTTTTGTGTGTGCTCTGAGGCGTTAAAATTGCACATCTCAATGACAGTTCGTTTATGTACCTCTGTCTCACTCTCACTTGCTGGCGCTATCTGCCGATCTCGCTCTGTCAGATAATGACAGCCAGTGCGACGGCTGTTGGTGTTGGCGTGGACTACAAAATGGCCGCTGGTGGAATATGTCAACAGCTGTTCGCGCACTCGCATGTGTTGCATAATTTTTGGCATTTGGCTTTCCGCTGTGCAAAAACAACATCGAAAAGTCAATTTAATTACAACACGCGCATTTAAATTTAAATCAACCGGACGTGTGTGGGTGTGTGTGTGTGTGATTTACAATGTCAGCGCCGCCATGGCCGGCGTATAATAAAAGCTTTAAATGGACTTAACTGCCTTTAAAAGTGGCATTGTGTGCGTGTGTGTGCATGTAAATAGTTCACACGGCCAACTAAACGGAAACCGCGTTACACAGACGCGCACAATTGGAGAGAAAGAGAGAGAGACATACACAATGCACTGTGTGTTAGTGTGCCAATGCATGCGGCTGTTGCCGCAAAGTATGCAACAGAAAATTTTCAGTTTCATGCGCCCAGCAGCTTTACATTTATTGCACACACACTGTCCTTGCCACGCCCCAAAAACGAATTGCTGAGCCAAACGCCCAATGCGCCACGACGCTGGGCAGCAAGAAAAATAGAATTGTTTATTTGCCTTCGCCTTTCTTATTTAAAACTATTTTATGTGCCGCCTGTCCCAACGTAAACTTTTGCAAAAATTGTGGCAACTGCAAGGGGTGTGTGGCCAGGGGCAAAGATAGAGCAATTGGAGTGTGAAACGTTTTCACTTCCGTGTGTTGGCTGTAGATGCTGCCGCTGCCACTGCGGCTGCTGCTTCGGCTGCTGCTACGGCTGCTGTTTTCCAGCACTTTTCCTAACATGAACATAAAGTTCAGTCGATTCTGTGCAGTTCTCCTAGCCTCTCCTCCTGTTGTTGTTGTTGCTGTTAGCCCAAAATCCCATTTGGCACTGAATTGTGTGCACACATTGAATATTTGTAGCAAGCTTAAGGCCCTTGCTATATATATGGGGCATTAATAGATATTTTGTGTGCGATGTTGGTGCACTATTTTTTGCCAGTGTATGGGTGTGGGTGTTTGTACCTTGTAATTGAATCGTGAATGTTGCATACTTGCAGGCGGCAACACTCGATAGCAATGCGAACCGTTTGTGACGTGTTTATTTGCGGCCCAATTTCAACACAATTGCAACACATTCGTGCCACATGCAGTGACATTTATGTGACCAACGCTTCGCATTGGTCAGCACTCGAGTGTCTTGTCTATGAGTTATTGCTTTTCAAGCACCAGCTGGGAAGACTGGGGCAGCAAGCACATTGCATTCAGCGTTGACACATTTAAATCTATATATATGACAAATGAAGCATTTCAAGAAGGAAAGCACATTGCCTTGGCATGGTAATAGCCGTTTAAGCGACAGTCTTGCTATACTTTCCCAAGATTGAAGCCAAACTTCCTATTCAGTGTCCTTCCTAATTGATATGAAATTGTTAAAAGAAAATGTAAAATAAACAACTACTTGGGAATATCCTTCCACAACTGATCGGGAGAACAGAATCTCTCGATTCCAAACTAATTTTAATATACCGAATAATTCATAAACAGAATTGGGTACAACGAAAGATAACCAACTGTGCCTGATACGTACTCGGTTCCCCCCCGCCTTTATATTCCTCATACTGGCTCCTAAGTCAGTCAGTCGAGATATAAAGATAAAGATAATATATATATATATATATATATATATATGTATGTAAATAAGTACTCATCTTTAAGATCACACGAACAATTTGTTTATCCTCATCTATCAGTAGGCGGAAGACGAACTTTTATGTAAGCCCACTAACGGGTATACGCCGGACTTGCCCATCATTAATAAGTATACAGGTATCCATTACATTAAAAAAAAAAAAAACAAAAGTAGATAATGTTTAAAATATTTATTTTTTTCTAATAATATATTACTTTAGATAATTGAGTGATTGACTTTGATTAAAGCAATTGATTTATATATAAAACATTTTTGTTGCCAGTTATATTAAGTAATGTGCGATAAAGTAATTTATAAAGATGAGATCTTTAAAAAATTGTTACGGTTATTACACTTCTATAATGACTTTTGCTCGTTTCGTTTGCCAACGTGCCACACAAATTTCCCCTATAAAAACCAAAACTGCCAAGCCATAGCACACCCCAAGCAACTTCCATATCCATTTCAAATCAGCAAATCTTAAAGGTTTTAATTGTTGATTGTTTGCTGGAAATTTTTGATTTAGATTCGGTTTGATGGATTCCATCATCTTGTTGCCAGCCCTTAAATTCCAGTGCTTGTCAAAACCGAAGCTGTAAGTCCAAGATACAAAATCATCTAGAGCCTCTCGGAAAATTGAGTTCTGCTTCATGATATGGCCCATTAGTAAACTACTTGTCAGAAAAAGTTCGCTCGATTTACAAAGTACATTTCGCTTATAAATCTTTTGATAATTGCCTAAAAAATCCCAAACATACTGATATGTCTGATGAGCATAGCTTGAATTTAAAGTCAATAACAATTCTAGCACTTGCTTAGTTGGTACAAAATGCGCATTGGGAATAAGCTCATTCAACCTTTTAACTTCGAAATCATTCTGAAAGTAATTTTGTAAGGTGACGTCAAATATTACTTGTAGGTCACTATCCCGCAGCTCCTCAAAATTCTCGATCTGCTTATAGTAAGGATGTTTTGTCAGCAGCGTGCTGAGGTTGGCATTGAAAAAACTACACAGAACTAAGCTGAAAATGCACATAACCATTATAATCTGCTGCAGCGAAATAGTGGTTCTATATCTCCTTAAGGGCATGGGCAGGCCTAGGACACCAGCGAATGCCCAAAGGTTTAACACAAATCTCGAATATGGTAAGAAGGGTCTGCGAGCAAACAACTGATTTGTGGCAGCCACAATTAAAGTTTCTGTTATTGCGAACACAAAATATGAGCCCAAAACTATTGTGATGTAGGTCCTTAACCCTTTGAACACATCACCAATGCTCATTTCATGGCCACAAGGCACTACAATAAAAAACTGTGTATAGCCAGCAAAACAATTAAATTCTACACTTTTTTGCGTTTGCACAGATAATAGACTTGGCCTAGGCGGTATATCAATTTGACCACTTTCTATCAAATTTTGAAAGTCTATTGTTTCGTGTTTCGGCAACTCAGTTAAAGGTCGCAGCAATTGCAATTGTATATTGTGTTTATCTGCAAACTCCTGCACCAATACATCGGAGGCACCATACAGTTTCATTTCATTTGTGCGATGGTCTCTGGCCATTAGGCTACGTGGTGGGAACAAATCAGGTAATATGACAGCCGTTTTCCTGTTGAAGTTATGCCAGATCTTGGGAAAGGTTGGTTTCTCGTCGATATCCATGATGATAAAAGATGGGCTCGAAAATGGTTGCATCCGATATGCAACCCTCGAAGCTTTGATATCATGCGAAGTTGAGTGCAGTACGATTAGGTTGACAAAACTATAACTATTCGCTTTGTCACTGATTAAACGCAGCATTTTCTGTAAATTAGACTCCACACTGTGCAACAAGATAATAATACGTGACTCTCTTATGCGATGAAGGCTCTGTGCCATTGTGTTCAGCAACTTGAAGTCTGCCAACTCGGACATGCAAAGCATAGCAAGTACCTCGCTATTGTAGAGCTCTTTTACGCTCATTTTGGTCAATTCGTCGTGGCGCAAAGCTGGTATCCCAATTACTCTAATTGAATTGCATTAATGTTCAAACGTCGAATAATGCGTCAGATAATGTCGAAAGTCAGACATGTTAACAAACATGTGAGGCCTTTAAAGAGACTTTAAGAAAGAATTCCTGGTCTGCAACTGCTTAAAAAAAGCTTTAAATACGTGTATTACAGAAATAGATGAAGAGTAATAGAAGCCCAAATTCAAGTTTTATCCAAGCTATAGAAGTAGAAGTAGAAAATCTGGGATTGGCAAATTTATCAAGTCGAATTCCTTGCAGAATGTTCCTCGATTTTTATAGCGACTGTCTAAAACTTTAATGGAAATGACATATTATTTTCCTAGTTTTGCATCAAGTGCTACATTACGTTTTATTCTCGTTTAACCTAAGAAAATTACTCAAGGAAGTCATAATAGTCTTTGCCCTGCTTTGAAAGTGTATAAAAGGTTCACGGCTAAATGAAATAAAATGCAATAAAACAACAACTTAACACCTTTGGGGCAAATAAACAGAGCGGGCTGAAAGGAAGGGTCAGGCATAGTGGCAGCGAAAAAGAGATAGCTAGAGGGAGGGTGTGGGGGGCACAGAGGCAACTATGCTCGCATATACAAATGCGCAGGCAATACCAAAAGCAAACCGTAAGCGCAGACTAAGCCGATTATAGCATGAATATGGGCGAGGGCTGAAGCGGCGGTGTGGTCCCGAGGTGGTCAGAAGGATAACTGACTGTCTGGCAGGAAGTGCGTGGCAGGCAGAAAACACAGCAGCAGCAGCAGTAGCAGCAGGCAATGAATTATCGCACTAGCAGCGCCAGTAGACGAGACAAACGTGTTGTAAAAAATGTAGTACTATTAATTTTCTTGCATATCTTATAGTATCTTCATAAACAGACACGCACACACCCGCAAGGACACACACACACATAAGCACACAGAGTGCGACTGTCTCAGCAAATGCTTTGGCATTGGCTTAGTGCGAAGAGATTTCTAATTCAGTTGAGCAGAAATAAATTACTTACCGTAATTGTTTACCATATAAAACTGTAGCCAAGGCGTTGAACGTAAATCGAGACAGTTGTTGGTTGTTTGCTGTGTGCTTTGTGTTGTTGTTGCTGTTGCTGTTGCTGCTGCTGTTGTTGGTGTCTGTGCAATTCTTATAGCTTCTGAGAAATTTCGGTTTTGCCAGCTGTCGCCCAGCAAAAAGGATTTCACACTTTTTTTTGTTTAAGCCTGTAACTTTAACTTTTAAATTCAAATTGTTAAATTTGTTGAATTTATTTACTTGTTTACTTTTAATTTATCTACTGCACACTTATAGTTGACACGAGCAAATTATTGCCATTTAATTTTGTGCTTTATGTCGACATAAATAATTGCGCAAAGCCAGGCAAAAATTGTATGTCGTTTACAATTTTTAATTATTTTTTAATGAAGTACAAGCATAAAAATAAAATAAAAAAAAATTTAAAAAAAAAACCCAACTCTTCTCACTATAAATTTATGCATGTTTCAAGTGAATTTATTGCATGTGTAATACGCATTATAATGTGGCAGGGAACAAGTCGGAACATTTGATATGGCCAGCCTGCGAGCATAAACAAGAGTACAATGAATATTTTCACTTTCTGTTCGCCAGTTTGTTAATAAAAGCTTATTAAATGCCCAGCATAATTAAAATCTATTATTACAAAGTTACGAACATCGCAATAGAAAGCAGAATGCGTTGGTTGAATCAGGTAGGTAAGTAATACAATATTAGAGATGTGTGTTTTAGAAATAGTTAGGCGGACAGGCTAAACTTTGTCTTTGAATTATACCTTTCCAAACTAGAGTATCTTAAAGTCAAGTGATCCGTTTAATTAGAAAAATTGATATGGTTTAACAGCTTTTTATAATTTTTTAGGAATGAGAATCCATTCGAGTGACAAAAGTAATTATAGTTAGTCCAAGATTATAGCCCACCTTTATAAATCTAACGCCAATTGAATATATCTTAACAAGTGAAAATCCTTTGCATAACAAGTAAATTATCCAAATTTCTTTAGTTGCAAGGGCACGTGTCTTTTGCAACATCGCAGATGCCGTTGCACTTGCCACGCTGAAGCTCCAAAAAATCACGCATTAGCTGCCAGCTTGCACTTAAAGTCATAAATTTATTCAAATATATGGGAACCGAACTCGCGGCACGCATAAGACGTACACGTATGAGATGGGCGGCGCTTTAAAGTAAAATTTATATTAACTTCATTTTCTGCTGGGTGCCACGCAGTCGTGGCATAACTCATACGCACCGTGTGCAACCGCAGCGGTAAGGACTCAGACTCCAGTCACGGCGCGTGTCGGCAGCGCCAGCTTTCCAACAGCCATATCACTGGCATCAAAACCGAAAGAAGGGCAGGCTGCTGGGCTGGTGTCCACGGTCCAAATGGCAGCCAAGAGAATTTTAAATTACGCCTTTGAGTGGCGAGGCGAGTGCAGTCGATGCCGAAATGCAGCTGCAGTTGAGGTTCCAGTTGCAGTTGCTGCGCTCGTGTGTTGGCTTTTTATCATGCATTTAATTGCAAATGAAGCAGCAACAGCAGCAGCTACAACAACAGCAGCAATCGCGTGCATCAGCACTCAACTCCAAATCTCAGCTGCCGCTTGTGGCAACTGTAAATGACGTTTAATCAAAGTTGTTGAAATTGATAGCATTGTTTGTGTGCCATTGTGCATATGTATGTGTGTGTGTGTGGCGCATAAATTGCGTGCTGCATTTTAAAGTGCACGAAATGTGTTCATTAAAGTGACAAGTGTGCTTTTGCCTGATCTCATTAGAAATAATTATATTGCCATTCGCAAACTGAGAAGCCATAAATAAAGAAATAAGCAAGCATTGCAGCAGGCGCTGCAAGTGCAACAGCTTTGCATTAGAAAATCTGTGGCAAGGTGGCCCAACAAAAGGTGTACGTTGTGGCAATACCAGTCCCTGCGCCTGTGTCTGTGCCTGTGGTGGCCACACAACGCACATTGTGCAACTTAGTTGTGGCAGGCAATAAAATAAAGTCTTAGCTCCCAGTTCACAGAGCTTGCCACATTTAATTTGTTGCGCAACAAATTAGCATTTATTTTCATTAGAACTTTAACATTTCATTGTTTGTTCGCTTTTTGCGCTCCTTTTGTCTGTTGCCTTGTACAATGTTTGCTTTTAATTATAACAACAAACATATTTATACCCTATTTTAACAGCTACAAATCTCCGAAGATTTACAAAAAAATAGAAAACTCTTGTAAAATATTTAAAATAAAGGCATAGCTAGCTGTGGGTCGCCGAGTATTTTTATGTATAATTTATATTACATATTAGTCTTAGGCAACTTACAGAACTATAGGTTAAAGAAAATATTTGTTAATAAATATTGGCTACATAAAATAATAGATGTTAATAGTTGTTGACTTTACGAAATATTTCTAGCGATTGCTTAAGCTAGTAGAAATTGAATCTTGCTAAGCTTAGTCATAGATGCCATATGCATACAAAAAATAAGAAGTTAAAGTGCACTTAGATGTGGCCTGGATAACGGAAAATTTTCTTTTTATAACAGCAAATATTGATTTCAAGTTTCCATTGAAAATTGATTGACACATAATTCAAGTTGGCAGTTTTTAAGTCCATTTTATGAACTCTTGGAATGGAAATAGGAGCATATTAATTTTCTTAAATACAAACTGACATTATATAGTTGAATATCAATTAAAATTTGCTTTATTAAACGTAAAGGACATGATATATTAACAATTATATGATTTGGTGTTTCATAATTTTAAATTAGCAACAAATTCCCACATTTTATGTAGCATACTTTTTGGTGCTCACTTAAATTTTATAATTTAATTTGTATAATTGTCGCTTAGAAATAATAGACTGATATGCATTTAATATAATTTGTGAATATTGTCAATTTGATTTCTGAATATTCAAAGTATTCATATTTAAATATAAATACCATTATTGTAGCATACAAATCTGAGCTGAAATTGCGTTTTCAATTGTTGCGCGTGTAGAAAGAATCGCGAATGCGACGTTGCGGACTTCGGTCCGCAGCTTCATTACGATACCGCTGGTTGTAGTTGTTGTAATTGTAGCGTTGATCATAATCATCATCATCATTATTATCAACAGCATCGGCATGCCTGTACCGCGCATTATCCGAGTAAGAGCTCACGCCCGACTGAGCGCCCAACGAAGCTGAAGATGAGTAACGTTTGTTGCCAGCTGCATGCGAATACGGATGCGGATGCGAATGCGACTGCGAATACGAGTTACCATTGGCGCCAAACGCCCAGCCGCTGTCCATGTAATGATGCCGATGACGCTCCCTTTCCGGGTAATAGTGATGCTGATAATAGTCCGAGTCCGAGTCCGAGTCCGAGCCGGCGCCCGTGTTGGCGTTGAAGTCGGGGCGCAGCGACTGGTCAATGTGTGTGCGATTAGGATAGAAATCGGCGGAAGATGAGGGCGTGCGATGCACGTTATAATAATCATCATGATGATGTTGCTGCTGTTGCTCCTGTTGCTGCTCCTGCTGCTGGTGATGATGGGAATAATGAGGATGTTGTTGGGGATGCGACAGCGGCGATTGCTGATACGAATGGGTATGCGAAGCTGGCTTATTAGTCACCAGACCACTACTATACGGCGTATGCAGCGTCACAGCTGGTGTAACAATGACGGGCAACACGGCGGAACTGGTTGCTGGCACCAATGCCGGCTGCTGCTGTTGCTGCCAAGATGCCGCCGATTCCGATGCTTTTGTGGATGCCGGCGATGAGGTTTGTTCGCGTGAGTTCATTTCAGCTAATTTATTGAAGCGATTGCGACTGCCCGATGATGTGAGCACCATCACGGTGGGGTTGATATCCGAGATATGCTCCTTGATGCAGCTCTGCAGCATATTCACGAAAAAGAAGAACGAGAGCAGCGTCAGCGCCGACATCACAGAGCTGGAGCTCTTTTTCTTCTTCGTGGCAGCCGTGGTGGGTGGCGATTTGGGCGCATAATATTGAGGTGGATGCGGCGACGGCGGCGACTGAGGCGGATGCGGCGGATGGGCAGGAGCGCTCCCTCCGCTAGGCTGATAGGAAGAATAGCTGCCAGAGGGTGGCGTATGCTGCATCTCGTACTCCATCGATGGCTCCATGCTGTTAATTTAAAGTTGCATTAGCGTCGGTCGACGCTGGACTGTGGATGCGGTACTTGGATTACTTACCCATAGCCCGAATGGCCGCCGGCTGCGCTGGCATAAGCACCGTTGTGGTTGCTGCCAGCGCCCCACAGTGGTCGCCCATAATGGAGATAGGGATTCTGATAGAGCTGCTGCTGCTGCTGCTGGTGTTGCCAGGGGTAATGTGCACGCTGGGTATCGCTGCAAGAATTCAAATTGCAGGCTGAGTGTGAGTAAGTGCAACAAATTGCGAGACAAGCACAAACAAACAGCTCACACACGCACACGCACACGCACACGACTAGGCCAAAGTGCCAGGCAGGTAAGCTGGCCCATCATTTGCTTTTGTTGCGTCACACAGCGGCAGCCGCATAAATTTCGCGCTGTCATTTTGCTTACGCATAATTATTTCCGGAAATGGCTGACAGCAACGGATGTTGTTCTTGTTGTTGTTGTTGCTCTGCCGCCTCCTGCTGATATTGCATATTCCCAAAGGACATTTGTTGTTTGATTTGGCAATTTTATTGCTAATTGATTTCCGCCAGCTGCGCGCCAGATTCCAATCGCAATCGACTGATTTTGCTATTGGCCAACTAACCGGCACCTCATCAACTGAGATGCGACATGCTCGAAAGTCAAAACCAACTGCCAGCAGCAGCAGCAGTAGAAGTGGCGGCAGCAGCAGTGGAGGCAACTGCAGCCGCTCCGGACAACAACAACCGCAAGTGACAGAGTTGCTTAGGCAACCAGCAATTGCGTTTTGGCCAGTTACTTAATGGCAACATTGGCACCGCTTGTCATTGTCAGCTGTTAAGTGCAAGCTCTACCCCCCCCCCTCCCTCCCCCACCCTCACTTTAACAGTAGCGAACTGACAATTGCCTGCAAAGTGTTTTGCGGTGTGTGTGGGAGGGCGACCAACTGACATACACCTGAATTGGAGCATTGCATGGGCTGCACATTTTGGCCACAGCCAGACAATTAGTGCACGACAAAGGCGGCCACGCCCCCAGCCTCTTCGCTTTACACACACTCCCCCCCCCTCGGTTCGCTGTCAGTGTTAATGACGCTGCTGCAGCCGTTGGTTTATTGCATTAAAAGCGCTATGCAACGTTATGCATCAGAAATTGTCATAATTGTGACATGTCTGGGCGTGCGTGCGGGCCACGTTGTGGTTACTCTGGCAAAGTAGAAGGTGTGGCCACCATCCAAGCTCTTGTGGTTCCTCTGTGTGTGAGTGTGTGTGTGTGGGTGTGTTTGTGGGTGTGTGTGTATGTGTGGCGATTTCATATCGCTTGAAGATTTATGTTGCCGGCTAATAGTTTTCACTGGCAACAACAATTTTTGTCTTAGTTGAACAGGAAAACATTTGACTGCAATAACAAATATTTAACATTTCCGCAGCAGCTAGCGGCAAGTCAAAGGGCACATAATAAATTGTCAAATTTCTGCGTTGCAGCTTGCCATCGCGTTGCTTTTTCTGTTGCTTTGTTACGCTTTGATTTGTCATCCTCGCTCCCCTCCAGGAAATGGAAAACAACAAAAAAATAAATACCAAATGAAAAAATGACAAAAAAAATAAATAAAAGGGATTGAGTCCTGGGAGCCCAAGTAATAGATACCCTGTAGCCCACAGCTCAGCTCAGATCTGACGTCCCATATTTTTCAACACAGCGCTTCTTTACGTAGTTTCAACCACTTTGATAAATCATAAAACTTTAATCTACGTTTTCAGTGGAGTGGGTAGGTTTTCAGCACCTTAATTGGTATTAATTTAAATTTAGCTCTGTTGGCTTTTCAGTTATGCTCAATCAAGATGTTGCTGTAATTCGGTTTCGATTCCTGATTCACAGGGACTTGAGAGAAAATGTCCTTCCAGCAGTCCATTAAATAAATTTGCACTAGATATACATAAAATGATAGACGTATGACCTAACGCCGCTAGGCTACTACCTAAGTCAGAAGCTCTTAACTTTTTGTCAGTAAGACTTATGCACAACTTCATTATACCCTCGCGTGACGCATTTTCTATAGGTACAGGGTATTCACAGAAAAAAAAACTATTGCCGAATCGCAGAAGTTTTGCTGATGTGCTCAAAAATAAGCAAAAAAGCGCAAAGTAAATCAAGAACTCAAATGCTGCGAGGGGTTGAAAAAAAATCAGACTTAAGCCAAGTCGGGTGAGTGGTGTGCTGTGTGTGTGTGCGGTGGGAGGGGGAGTGTGCGGGGTAAGATTTTTGGGCAATTGTGCGACTGTTGGCAGCTTTGTTGCTGGCGCCATTGTCAACATATTTCAAGCGCCGCCTCGAGACTCAATAATAAGCTGTGAATCTTGACTACAAATATTGTAGTTTTGGGCCATAGTAGTTACATTTTTCTAAGCTCCTTTGGCGCCCTCAAATTGGTCAGCGGCCCAACCAAAATTTAATGACTGGAAAATGAGCCATTTAAGCTGAGTGCCAGCCAACATTTGGCCCCAGCCCCAAGTCGAACGTGCCCAGCGAGCATTTCGATATTTATGGCTGTCTGTGCCCAGTCTTCAGCTGCGTCTTTGATTGTATCTGTAGCTGTATCTGGTAACTGTATCTGCATTTGTGTCTGGGTACGTGGCAGTACGTTAGGTCGTTCATTAAATGCTGTGATTAACACGTAGACGCATTAAATTATGTAACAAACCCCGGCCTAGACGCGCATTGGCCACATCAATTAACGCATATGAAAGGCGCGACTTAAAAAAAATGGAAGCACGCTTTTAGGCGGCATCGGTATTCCCTGGCTACATGTGTGTGGGGTGTGTGTGTGTGTGTGTGTGTGTGTGTGTGTGTGCGATACATGGGTGGGCATACATAAATCATTTGGGTACATTAAGCGCAAACTTTTGGGCCAGCATTGAAACAAAAATAAAAACTCGTTAACACAGCACGGGCTGGGGTGGACGGGACGGTTGGTGCTCGTGGGTCGTGCTGCTGCCTTGGACTCAAGTTGGCTACGTGCTTGGACTAGCACTGGCTGGCCAGCCGGACTCGGGCTGACTGGCTGGCTGGTTGGCTGGCCCCCTTCGGGCACTACAGAGTGTCAAGTGTAAAGAAGAACTACTAATCAGCAGTTAATTCTTATCTTTAATTAAGTGCACGCTCCCACTACGACGGCGATGCTGGCCAAGCAAGCAGCTGCGCGTTTATGGCAGACGTCTAGGAGTCTCGGCCAACTTAGCTTCAACACTTTTGTTTGCCTTTGCTTTTGGCATTGTTCCGGCACAAAGGCCAAGCGCCGACTGCTGTTCCAACCGCCTTTTGTCGCCCGCTCCATTTAATGAAATAATCTAAGCAAACACTCTCGAAAATTAAGCAGTTTTTTTTTTGTTGTGTTTTTGTTGTTTTTACTCGCAGTTGCCTGAAATTAAAAATGTAATGTGTTTTTCTTTATTTTCATTTTGTTTTGCACATAATTAAATGCGAATTTTTGGTAGCAGCGCTGGCCAATTAAAAAGGCCACGCAACAATGGCTAAGGCGACCGCCCATGCATGGCTAAGCGGCCAAAAAGACGAAGGGTTTCATAATGAGGCGCATCTGTTATGCTCTCTATGCCGGCTTAAGATGCTCGACCAGCTCAGCCGAAAATGTTGCGCCAAACTCTTGAGTGTGCAGTCAACTCGCCCTCCCACCCGTTCTACCAACAGGTAACCACAGAAGTCATTACCCCCATTTAAACGCCCGCTGGGTGAGTGTAGATGGGGGTTGAAGGTGCTGCCGCTGCGTCAAGTTGTTTCTGCAAACAATACCTATGCACCACGCCCGCCAAAGTCAGCTAGTGGCAGGAACGTGGCAACGTGGGGCGGTACTCAAGCGTGCCTGTCACAATTTTGCACTTTTACGTGGTCCCCCACAGCTGCCACAGGCAAAGCCCAAAAGTTACATCAGATACATGAAAACATTATTCAAAAGCTCCACTAAAAATAAAATAAAGAAATTTTTATTGAAGTGCCAAGGTGGCTGCATGCCTGGCTAGAAACGGGGGCCCGATGGCAGTCAAAACTGACGGCGTTCGCATCCCGGCCACACAGATTAATTATGCATCGCAAAATGCTAAGCCAGGTAGCACCACCACCACCAGCAGCACCACCAGCCCCACAGCGACTAAAAAGAGCACACACACGCGACTGCGGATGTCTGTGCATGTAAAAGCCAAGTACAAGCCACATAAAAATAAAACAAAATAAAATAAAATAGAATAAAATAAAATAAAGTAAAGTAAAATAAAATGTAAAATATATAAAACATGATGCTTTGTGCGCCGCATACTAATATACCCTATCTGTTAAAATGTAACTAAGTGAATTATACTAGATCGCCATTATTATTATTTATTGTTACGATTATTACTTTTGTTATTATTGTAATTATTAATATTACTCTCTAGCCAAATAAATTTAAAAAAAATATAGTAAATAAAATTATTATTGGGATTTTTTATAATAATTAAATAAAGTAAAATAAAAATTTAAAAAAAAAAATAATAGAATTGATTTTGTTCAAATATACTCCATTTGTATGTTCATGTATTCATTCTTGTAATTATACATATTTTGTCATTATTATTTATTATTGTTATTATTATTATTATTATGATTGTTATTGCTGTGACTTATATATTTATTATTAGAATTATTATTACATTTACTATTATCTTAATTATTATATAGTAATATGCCTATTGCTAGCCTGTGTTTCCGGTTAAGTTCGCTTTAAAAGTGTATTATGAAAATAAAATACATGGTTCAAAGCGATTTACAGGTAAAATACTTATAAAAAAGGTGCTAACTTGCAATATTTAAATTTGAAGTACATTTTGATTGGCAAACCTTGCAAGGCAGAACTAAGTTCTGCTTGAAGTCGAAATTAAAATAGATAACAAATAGAAATATTTTTTTAATTTTGTTACCAGCATTTTTTTTTCTAATGGCTTCGAATATAATTTTGTAGTTCGAAGCTCCGCACATCTGTGGCACATTCAATATTTGGCTTATTAGCGGCAGAAACTTCAAATGTGATGTGTGCTGTTTGGCTGTCACAAACACGCCAATAGAATTAACATATTCTCACCACATAGCGCTCATAAAAATGCGAACATAAAAAATTAAAATAAAAAATTAAAAGCTGCTGCTCAAAATCAAGCGCCAAAGTCGACGTCAGCGTTAAAAGCCAAAAAGCGCGACGCTGTCGTCGCTGTCGCCGTGTCACTGCACCCAGCAAGGTGGAGGGGCGGCCAGTGTGTGGGTGTGTGGCAGATGGGCACACATGAGGTGTTTTCCCCCACAGACACACACACACACACACACAGAGAGAACAGGATAGAGCGAGAAAGAGGGGAGAGAGAGAAGCGAACGACGACGACATCGCAGTACCCACTTGAAACGCTTTTTAACAAAAATTCTTTTAATTTTTTGAGCTTCTTTTTTTGGGCAGCAGCAAAAATAAGAGAGAAAAAATTAAAGAAAAATCCGGCAGTTTGACTGAAAGAGCTGCCACTGCCACTGTTGCTGCCGCTGCTGCTGTTGCTGCTGCTGCTGTTGTATGTTTGCGCAACTCTCACTGAAAATGAAATTTTCCTGCAAGACGGCAGCAGAGTCGACAACGTCGCATTGTTGATGAACATGAACAAGCGGCACGCTAACAAGTCGCCTGCCCCTGTGCCCCTTTTTGGTGCCCCTTCACCCAACTGCCCCGCTGCAGCAGCACCTTGCTAACCGATGCACCTGTCAGCGCTGGTGTTGGTACTTGGGCTGCTGCTGTTGTTTTTGTTGTTGTTGCTGCGGATGCACATGCCACGCCCCGCCGTTGCCTCTGAGGCATCTAGAAATTATGATGTTTGTGTTGTTACCTCGTTTGCTGCCTGCGCTCATTTTAATTTCCATTTCTACTTTCTTTATACTTTTTTTTTTAGTCTTTTTTGGCCTTCGAAAATTACAACAACAAAAAATTGCTGGCAGCAAAAAACAAAAAGCAGAAGCGATTAAAACAGTTTGGAGAGAAATAGAAAAATTCAAGTGCATTTTCACTTCACTTTACGGTGCATTCACATTTCCGTTGCATTGCGCTGCACCAAAACGTTTGCGGCAGCTTGGGATTTTTGTTTTAGCTATTTGTCGCTGGTGCGAGCGGCCCCAAGAACTGGGCTGGGGCAAGGCGACGGTGGCAGGTCTTTGTTCAGCCAAAACCCCAACTGCTCGCAGCTTCTTTTTACCTATGCAATTGGTGTGTGTGTGTGTGTGTGTGTTTTTTTATATTTATTTTATTTTCATTTATTTTGTTGTCATTGTCATCGTTTTGTTGGTGGGGTCAGTCTGGAGTCTGCAGTCAGCCGTTGGCCCTCGTCTGGCTGCTGTGTTGCACGCTGCAAGCTGCACGTTGCACGTTGCACGTTGCCTGCTTTTAGGCGTTTTTTGCAAGAGTTGCACTTTTGAGCGGCGCGACGCTGCTGCGTGCTGTTTGTTGTTGTTCAATTTTTTATAAAATTCCCATAAAAAGCGCATTTGCTTTGCATTCTTATTTTACAACTTTTTTCCATTTATTTACGTTATATTTTTTTTGTATATTTTAATTTCTTAATTAGTAGCCTTTGTGGCAGTCGAGGGTTAGGGTGCGTTCGTAAGGGTGGCAGCCACGCTCAAAAAGGCAGCAGCTTTTCAAATTAATCAAATTGAAATGGTTTGGCATTAGGCTGTTGCCCTGTTTGATCCATGCAGCCCAGCAGCCCACGCAATCGGACCAAAAACTATTTAAAATCTAATTTGCATTCTCAACTTTTTGGCGAAAACAAACAAAAATAGAAGATAAGAAAATGTGTACGCGAACGCATTTTAGCAAATTTCTTGGCGCAGCTCGAAATCCAAATTCAAAATTTGTCATAAAACTTTGACAGACAAAAAATTTGCTAAAGTTGTTGTTGCTATTGCTGCTGCTGTTGAGAAGAACTGCATGCGAAATTAGCCAAAAATCAAGTATTAAAAGAGAGCTGCAAAAGCAAAGCAAATGAATGTGTTTTATTTATGCTCGGCATGTTGCATGTCGATATTCTATGCTTTCAAATATTCAAATTTCAGATTCATGCATTTATTACCGAAGCCAAAGGCAGCCACCGCCCACCCTCATATTTGGTTGCACTTTTTGGGTTGGCTTCAGAACTTTTTAATTACCCTCATCAGCGAATTGCAATGTGCACTTGAGAGCTGCCAAGGAGCGCGTTTCGAGGCGGTTGTGTGGCGGGGCATGCGTTTCTGTGGTCGCCAAGCCTGTATTCGTTGCACAAAAAAGTTTCCATTTGAGCCACAGGAGAACGTGGCATAAATTCGTGAACAGTTTGTTTATTTTGATGGAAATTGCATTTAATAACTATACCCAGCTGCATTTAACAGACTGCTGCTAATTAATATTAATGTGCTGGCCGAGTTCAACGACTGCACCTTGAGCCTTGCACTTCCTGTTTGGATCCTTAGGGATCCGGCCAAGAAGCCAGGCATATAACAGCAAAAAATTATGACGCAAATTTGCCTGAAATCTGCCACTTGCGATCTAACTGTGTCAGTGTGCGACAAACCGAAAGCGAAACTGAATGCATCCCGATGGCTATCTATGTGGCTAAGAGTGTGAAAAGCGAAATTCTAACTAGCACTTGGCAAACAGCTGGGTTGTCCACTGAAATGAGCCGATCTTATCTGTAATTGCTTTTTGGTAGAACAAACGACGAATGCGCTTTCTCAAGAGGCTGTCATCTTGGGGCATGGCGACCGCAGCGACGGCAGCGATTGCAGCTGCTGTTGCACTTTAAGGAAATGACCCAAATTAGGCTTGGCTGGGAGAACTTTTTGCATTAGCATGCGGCATGCGGCATGCAGCATGCGGCATGCCACTTTGTCTTTAGCTTATTTTGAGACAAACTTCAAGAAATCGACATTTGCTGTGCAAGTCAAGAAATCACGTAGTTGCAGCCACGCCCAGGTGCGTGTGTGTGTGCAGTATATTTTTCTCGCACATTTTATCTGCAAGCATATCACACACACACACGCACGCACACCCCTTCAGTCAAACAACAACACATGTGCAGAGCTAAACTCGTACTTCCGCTTCTTCGGCAGCGCCGGAGGCCAACAAATCAGTTTTTCTTTCAATTTATTTTTTTTTTCATATTTTATAATATTTGTCTCGCTGCTGATTTGTCGCACGCGTTGAATTTATGATTACGCCGCCAGCGGGGCATATGAACATGTGTAAAAATGATTTTTCAAATAAAAATTCAAACTCACATTGAAGTGGCATTAATTATGCGTAAATGGGCTTAATGCATCAATTAATCAAATCAAAGGCGACGCTGCCTGACGCTGCCTGCCACTGCGCCAGCCTCTGCCGGCGCACATGCAGTTTTCAGCCTTTGTAGTGTCACACAAAAGCGCGAGAGCTCGCTCCTCGTAAAAATCCAACTACGAACGTTGGCTCAACGGACTGGTCATTGCATGGGTTTGAGGTCGGGCTGGGATGGAGTCGGTGAGCTGATGCAGTCAGATGCGGTCAGCTAGTATATAAACTCCTGTTGCCGCCCACAACGATGTGATGCGATAGACGGTGCACTAGCTGGCGCTGAGCACATAGCGACACCTGGTGTTTCCACTGGCAAACTTTCTATTTGGTTTATGTTCCGGGTAACAAGTGTGTTACTACAGTTAACGCATATACTCCACACTTGCCAACTGCGTCTAAAGAGTTTGTGTCTTGGCTAAGCTTACGAAACATTATTTTAACGAAATTGACTCCTCAATTGGCCGAAAAACAGTTGATATTCAAATGAAATTGTATGCAAGAGTATGTAGTCGTAGCTATATGACTAAGAGAGCCTAAATGCAAAACTAAGTTGCCCCAATTAATATATTTAGTAATAATTAAATTGATTCCCCTCTCTTTATTGCGGCCACTTAACAATTTATAATGCTTTAGTACAACTAGTGGTAATAAGAGTGTGAGGATTGATAAAAGAAGAGCAATAAGCAACTTTAACAATTTTAAAGAAACTATTGCCAGCCCTCAAAAGATGTCCTAAGAGGACTAAGTAAAATAAAGTATGTTATAAGAAATGAGAAAAATTGTGTTAGTTAGAGAAAAAAAATAACTGATTTAAAGAACAGTAATTCGTCATTGGTTAAACTTAAATTTTTCATAAATTCTAAATATAAGTATTAAAGCAGCAAATAGTTACTTCAACCTTCCGCTGATTTTGGTTTTCTGCACGTAAAGACGAAATTTCATAGTTATTTTCCATTGCAGCACTCGTGAATTTTCCTATTATTGAGCATTATATGTGAACGGCTTATTAATTATCATTTCTAGGAAAAACTCGAAAAAGGGGAAATTTACTTTACAATTTCAAAGCTTAAGCAGCCGTGTAAGCCAACACTATTTTCAACATGTCCAAATTATTTCCAGTTAAGCCGTTTCTGGAATTTGCTTCCATGGCCGGGAAACCCACAAGGTAAGAGCAACTTATGCACTTAAGAGCCAAACAAGAAAGCTCACATCGTTGCCTTGGTATCAGCCATGCTAAAGGACTGTGATTAAACAATGCAATGATTCAAGTCCTTCAACAAACTCTTTGAACCATAAACCACATCCATTGGCAACACTTCATCACGAAGAACAGCGAAAGGTAGCGCCGGCCATTAGCCACATTTATAATCCGCTGCCGTCCGACCAGAACAGACAGGTACTCGGTGCCTATCGAATTGCACACCGATGAGGTTCAATGTGCTATGTTTGGCGCTCAATTGTGTGTGCGAACCACTAATTGTGCGCAAATTGGCCCCAAACATTAAAGACATGCTACTGAATGAGGCCACTGAAAGCGTTAATTAAATTTTGAGCGCTATCTGATTTTCATGCTATTTGCAAATTCCAGGCAAGCCGCAATCCCACAATTTCGCCCAAATATATGCAATGCTATTGTGGCGCACCGATGCGGTCAATTATTTTGTCTGTAAATCATCCCCAGCATCATTATCAATTTCGGCGCACTAATCAATTCGCTATTATATGATTTGAAGAGTCAGACAAGCGTTCTCTTGGGTTGACAGCCAATACAGAGTCAGAGCCAGAGTACATACCACAGCCGGCCAGCTCAACAGCTTTAATTGCTTGTTAATTGAATATGTAGTAATTTGTAATGCAATTTATTAATAATTATGATGATTAAATATGATATAATTAAAAGCAGGCTTTGCTTATTTAAGTTTAAGCCACTTAACTTGTCGTAGCTAATAGGATTAAGTTTTAAGATATAATTTGTAGTACTTCCATTAGCATTATAGCCTTGTTTATAAAGTTCACATTCATGGAAGAGCCACGCGCACCGAACAAAGGCATATACACAACATGCTGTCACATAATCATTTTAATTAGGCTTATTCAAACAGAATCCTTTGCATTCATCGAATTGTTGCTATCACTGAATGCCTACCAACTGTGTGTGCTATTTGTCTTGCATGCAAACGGAACTTGACGGAACAGCACATCAAAGTGAAACGTGACAGACTTTAAGCCCATGTACACCCAGAAATCTGGGTCATGCTCGACAATTACTAATTACTTTTACACAGGAAATAGGTAAATTTCATTTGTCTTCACTGGATGTCGGCTTGAGTGTGCCGCCTCATTGCCATGACATACATTAGGTGGTGGAGGCAGTAATGCCATTAATATGGTAGTACTGACAATGATTGCAGAGACGACTTCTTTTTTTTTCAATGTCCTTTTACATATGCAAAATAAATTGCAGCGTACTCCCAACCTAATCAACATATGGCAATCGAAGGCGTTTCTATTAATTTAACAGCTATAAAAATATGCAAGATAGATGTATGCGTGTTGCGTTCGTACATCAAAAGAGCACGTGTACACACAATATGCCCAGTATTGAATCTATAAAAATTTCAACATACACTGCGAGCAAAAAATATCAAGATAGTTGTGCCTTAAGCAAGTGCAAACATTTTCAAAAGCCTGCTTGGACATATGTATAAATCTTTAGTATAATACTCAGAATTTGTATAATTTAATAATATATAACAAACAAGTTGAAAAGTTTATTCACTTTCAGTTGTTTTTTATTTAGCCATAAAGTTTCTTATCTACTTAAATACACGTGGATGCTGTAAATAAGGTACATTCAAAGACAACAGTGTATGTAGACAATATGCGCCACAGCTGTGGTAAAACCTAGATATACGCAAAAATATATAGTCTATCTATTAGGTTACACATCGACATGATAAGCGATTTGGGTATTATAAACAACAATAAACGCGACGTTTTAATATCTAATTCGAAGTCTGGCGCTGAAAATAAACCAAGTCCAATGTCTTGAGGCTGCCACATTAAATGAACAAGAGTCAGAAGCAGCAGCAGGCTTGAAGCACTTCAACAGGTGCTCCCTCAGATACAGGTAAACGAGCTGTCAGATATATACGCGTGGGCACAAAGCAAAGTTATTTTCATACCATTTGGATAGCTGCCTAATAGCTAAATAACAGGAATTTACTACCATAACAAAAATAGGCGAGTTCAGTTCAGTTTCAAGAATAAATAATTACAATTATTTTAAGAACTAAGCGGCAGCTTTTTGCCTTGGCCATTATGCAGGCATCCCCTTTGTACATCAGCTAAGCTAAATCGGGATCTTGCACGTCTGCAACAGTTTTTGCTGCCCTTACTTGTTGTTGCTATGACAGCATCTAAAATTAAGTGAAACACTGGCAGGGAACGGCCTAGCACACCTGTTAAATCAATTGTAATCCATCCAGACACCTAATGAGTTCTACTCGAGTGCATTGACAGGACAATGGTGTTTCATTATCCGTAACTGTTGAATGCGCACAAAAAATTTGATTTGTCAAATCTGTGCGTTATTGGTCAACAAACCCAAACAAAATTGATTTATGTGCGCATCGCTGGATATTTGTAAGCACAAGCGTTAAATCTTGAAATATTTGTGTCTCATTTTAGCTGCTGGGTTTTTAATTGAACTACAAATGCGTCTGCCACAAAAGTTGGACAAAGTGAAACAAAGTCACGTTGTGGCAAGGTCACTGTCTGCTGAATAACTCACCTTGGCGTCATAAAACACATACACACTCAAACACGCGTGCACAGCACGCAGGCAAGCGTGCATTGTCTATTGGCCGTAAACTTTGGCGTTATGTATGAACGTCCTTGATTAAGGACTTACAAAATGCGAGTATGCCACACACATATACAGAAAAACTGGAGTATATTTTGTTTTAACTGGGGCAGCGTGACTGACTAATAAAACTAATTAAAAATGAAACAGGAAAGAGTGCGGCACAGGTATGAGAAACTATGCAGCATTGACTCATAATCGCATTACCGCAGTGGCATCAGCTGTTCATGCTGGCGGATGCTTATTATGTGGGGCAGCTATGAAATATCATAATTAACTGCAGGGCAGCGTAACTTGTTCCTGACACAGATTGATGACACATACAGAATTGAGACTTAGGCTCTTAGCTATTAACTTGAATATCTAATAATACGTAATGGCCAAATCGTTTGTCTCTATAATAGCAAAGCAGATGCGTGTCACGCAACTGAACTGCAGCTGATTATAATTAATAATACCGTATAATCGGCTTAAAACAAGAATTGGGTCAAATGCATTGCGCATAGGCCACATTGTAAATGGACACATCAATACATTATTACACTAAAGAGCTGTGAAAACACCTTTCCGACTATCTAGGCATTTTAATTGAATCTAACAAAATATATAATAGAATAGGCCAATAGGGGAATTCTAACTTCTATATACATTTTTAAGTATCCGTTAATAAAGACGGCGAATAGAATACTCGCTCTGATTAAATTTTGGTATTCGTGTTAGCTTAAGTTGAAATATTTATCTAATTATCGCTATTTACTTTTAGTCAACAGTGCATTCAATTAAGTCTCCACGCGGTTGAGTAGTTAAATAGGAGGACACATACCTTTGGGCAAATCTCCAACAAAAATAACGTATACGACCCGAATTTATACAAACGCTGCCAACCTGTGGTTCAGACAAAAGAAAAATACATAAAGCACCGCTGTACGCCAAGAATGGGTTTCCTTTGCCAGCAGTATTCGGGTAAAAGCCGTCGAAAAACGTTTAATATTTTTTTCGCCAAGGCAAACAGAACTTTTAAGTCAAGGACTCCCACTCCACAAATGCCAAACTCGAGGCACTTGTCGCCAAAAAGAAGGGCAAACAATACCCAAAGCAAAGTCACCAGGGAAATGCGTTTTAAAAATGAAAAACAATTTTTTTTGCAGGCAATAAATTTCAAACAAAGCTTTAGTTATAAGCATTAAAGTAAATAAATAAAATAATATGTTTGAAAAAGTTATTCCCAAAAAACATGTAAGAGCCCAAAATTAAAAGTGACCTTCGCAAAAAAAAGACTAAACTGACCACAATTTAGCTTCTGGTGCTTTTTATTCTACTATCTAAAAGTTCTTTTCTCTTTGTGATGCTGAATAGTGGAACATTTTGCCTTTGTTGTGTTACATGCACGGCCATTTTTATTGTTGCCTGGAAAAACAATTGCCCAACGTGCATTAAATTTGCCGCCAACGAGTTGTCCAAAATTTTTGCATTTTCTAGGGAATTTCTATTTAGTTTTGCAATGGAATAATAGACCGCACGTTTAGAAATATATTATGAGTACAATGCCTCTTATGAATTATGCACATGCATTGTACACAAATACAATCCTTTATAATAAATAATTTATATATTTACATGCGTATACGCAACTCATAATTTCTGAATTCTCAGAAAAGAGGAATGGCATGACATGAAGTAATAAATATATTTTAAACACGTGTACAACTTGTATTGACTTTCTGTCATCTGCATTTCGATTAAATTGAACCAAAATCCCGCAAAGAGGAAATGAACACAAGTATTTGAGATCGCCCGATGCCTATCAATTAATCATTGCAAATAAATTTCCGGCTGTGCGCTGTGATATTTAATTAAATTGAGTTCACAGTTAACAAAAAGACGTGACTGTATTAACATTAACCTCATTGACACTCAATAGAAATTAAAACGACGGTAAATAAATCAGAGAGTTCTTTCAGATAAATTCCACAATGCAGCGAAAAGTGAAGCGCAAAACATTTGCCCCAGCGCACTTTAAAGGCCAGACAAATTGTGCTGAACAAAGGGAAACTGCGCTCAAAATGAAACTTAAGTCAAGCTGCCTTGGTCGAAGCCAAAGAAATGTTCAAATAAAATCAAATTACAAACTGTATCTTTTTGTGTTTTGTGCAATGTTTTTTTCCTTTTTTCCCTTTTTTCTTATTCTAATAGCCAAGAGTTGAAAATTATTATTTAATTGCCTGTCAGGCATCAAATATCATCAAAATACTATTCCTGTTACCGCAAAATAAACTACGGACTGGCAAATTTATATTTTTACCCAAACATTTTGAATATTTCGTTTGGTTTGCAATGGCCCTTAAAGCCTATGTGAAATGAAAATAAGCTGTACTCAGTTCGGATTACAATTTTCACTATTTTCTAGTTAAAGAGCAGTCGAAATTAGTTTCAGCTCAGCTTGAATAGCTAGCTGAAAACTTCTGAAACTTTAAATAATATATACGTAGCAGTGAAACATGTTCGAGCCACAAGCATTTTTAACTCTGACTGCATAATAACAATTAAGATTTGTGGCTTAAAGCGGTTTCTGCTTATTAAGTCCATGCATTTGTGGACTATGTGCTATATAAATTAGCATTAAGCATACGCACTGTAGCCCAGTTGCTTTAGTCATTAAATGTTAAGCCCAAATAAGTCGTCTTCTTATATAACTAGCAAATACACCTACACATCTTTATATACGCATTTATACATAATGTATCAGCATTATTGTTTGCCCTGGCTTGGACACTGGCATTGTTAAATTTCGCTTTTTACATGCATTTCAATTGCGTTGTGACACTTACAAAATTCTCCAAGCCAGTGCTTTGACGAGATGCTTTCATTGTTATTTTTTTATATTATCTTGTTGATATTTGCGTCATATATTTGGCTGTTTCCTATGCTCCCATCAAATTGTCTACGGAATTTCCGCATACGTGAACAAAAGGCAGCTGCTCCTATCGTAGAAAAGCAATAAAAACAACCCAATAGGATGCCTCAAACTGGCCTTTGTAAGCAATTTGTGGACTGGATCAGGCAATGTCTGCGCTACATTTTTTTTTGAAAATTTTTGACAAAATTGAAATCTGGCGAAGCAGTGAATATATTTTAAAAAGGCTCCATAGTAAACAGATACATATCACGTGTATGTCTCAACTTTGCAGCTCTGAAAACGATAGTATAATTAGTTGCTTTCGAGAGTTCTTTAGGAAAAACTTTGCTGTTATGCAAATGCATGCACATGCAGCTCTTTACTGAACATATTTACAGCCTTTTATATATCCACATTGCATATTTCACAGTTGCCGTTAACCACAGTCGAACCGCCCCGCCTCACGATCGTATTGCGTCCATTGTTATAACCCGGACGACTGACAACCACATTGCCGTTGTTGAAGCTGCGATACTCCTGGCCATCTATATACACCGATTCACCATTTGGGTTGGGACCTATTGATGCATGTTGTTGAGTGTTTTGTGATTGAATGCTTGAATGCAACTAAAAACTTACAAGTCAAACAAACGCCGTTCACCACCACAGTGCTGGGATAAGCTGTAAATTGAGTATACGCCACAGGGGCAATTAGCATTAATCAGGAACGAATTGCTGTAATTGCTCACCGCTGATCAGCGACGGCAACAGTGCCAACAAGAGCAGTCCACACGTCAAGTACTTCATTTTAGTTGCTGCCAACTGTTCCACTCACTTAAAGCTTATATAGTTTTTTATAAATGCCTTGTAAATCAAAAGTAATTTCCATAATGTGTGTGTACTGAATGTTATCACTAACGGTTCAATAGGCGGCATTCAATAAACAATGCAAATGCGACGACTACTAAGTGCGCTACTTGAAATTGATGATGGGTGAATAAACACCTAAGCTCTTTAATATCACGTACTGAATATATGCAAGGCAAGTCGCCTTTGTATGGCAATATACCCCTCATGCATAGTTGGGAAAAAGCACATTGATAACTTCAAAATAAATAAAATTCCCCAAAAGTGCAATATATTTTATTTAATAACAATACAGCACAGGCAAATAGACTCTCCCACAAATTCTTGGGCATATTAAAAATAGCTTCATTTAAAATTCAAGTAAACCTTATTTACATATTTAACATATACTAACTGCTCAAAATTGTTTATGAACATGAATGATTATTGTGTTTCCAAAGAAGCCGGCCTTTCCCACAACAATGCAAATTAAAAGGTTTGCGTTGACTCTGACCAAAGCATCAACCAATTGTCGTGACTATTAGAAATTGCATTTTCATTTGATGCTCTGTCCCACTCGACGTAGAGTACTTAGATTAGCAGCTAGCTGAAGCTTAGCAATGTATTGTGTAATTATTGTTGTAATTGTTCGAGCGTCAACAACGACGCATCACATACAGAGAGTTAGTAAGTATTTACGTTTAAAACTGGGCATTTCCCCACTTTGATTAATATTTGTCTCCTACACACACACACACACACACACACACACACACAGTAGTATATACCAGTTTCGGTTCACATTAGCGATAAGACGATCATTGAATTGCAAAAATAAAAAAAGTCACACAGTGTACAAACGACGCCGTATAAAAGTCGGCAGCGCCTATGGCACCTAGCCAGACCCGTTTGGCATCTCAGTACACCAACAACTCAGCCAGAATTATGGTGAATTTTACAGTGGCTTTTGCGGTTTTCATGCTGTGCGCATTCGGCATGACGGAGGCGGCCGTGTACATTGGTGGCGGATGTTATGATTGTAAGGGAATCGAATGCAAATAGGCGTCGCAACAAAATAATAACAAATAACTGACGACATTCACAGGTAATCCGCCCGGTGGTCAAGGGCCAGGCATCTACACAGGCGGCGGTGGCCGCGGCAATGGCGGCGGCGGCGGCAGCTACTATAACCCTGGAGCCGGTGGCGGCGGCGGCAGCGGACGTCCGGTTTACTCGGGAAACTTTGGACCAAATGGTTATAATGGGGGAGGTGGAGGCGGGCGCTATAGCAACGGTGGCGGTGGCGGAGGCGGTGGCTACGGTGGAGGCGGTGGCTATGATGATGGTCTGACGCAAATCATAAGCGGCTAAAATCGGCTTAGTTTTTTTTACAAAATATCTATACATAAATAAAAACAAAAAACAAATGATTTTGATGGAACCTGCACATATAGCTCAATTGCAAAGTGTCGACAGCGTGCTTGAAGTTTTCCAATTAAAACAAAAATTTTCAATGCAGTTTCGTGACGTTGAAGTGTCATTTGAAACAAAAGTTTTGTTGCACACACAACAAAAACAAATTTGACTTTATTGCAAAAAAAATTATCAATTCTTAGTTTATTGTAGCATAATAAGTATATGCTCACACAGAGCTGGGATTTACCCCTATGTGGTTTCCATTTAAAACTCTTGAATCAAGTGTGCATAGCTTAAAGATAAGAGAAGCAACCAATAAGGCTAAAGGTTAAGTGCAGGCAGGAATAAGCTGCACATGTCTTTTTAAGCGATACATATAACCATCCAAGTAACAGTTGATACGTAGCTTATACTGAAACATGTTATTAGATTTTATCTCACATGTGGCCATAGCCTTTGACAATATATTGCTTATCAGTTATAGACTGCGAATGCTGAGCTGAACCATTTTAGTTACCCCACGTATCTCTAGATATTTTTGTTTTACACTCAAAGCAATCGACAATATTGTAAAGGTCACAGCATGTAATTTTTTATTTCACATTATTGTATTCTGTGTATGTGCACTTCGTAAGGTACACCTAGCCCGCAGATTATTGCGTTCGAAATATATGAACTTTGCATATTCAGAATTCAATCAATACTTTGAATATGACTTTCTGATTAGCACATTCAAATCAAAAATAAAATCAGCGTTTGGCAATGAACACAATAATAATTCTCGCTTTTTTACAAACTTTTAATTAAAAGCAGCTCCTTACAGCAATGATGATTGCTCTTGAGCAGAATTTAATCCTTTGCATACAGGTATATCAGTCTTGAAAATAAATCAAACTATGGATTCCGAAAATTCAATAATATCTCAGTTATTCATGCCCAAACTAAGTTATTTCCTAGAAACCAATATTCAGGCTTTCCTATGCCAGTAATACAAATAAGACCTCCAATCGAAGGGCCACAGCTTTGTTTCACACATGCTATCATCATCGGTCAGTTCGCAAGAGCAATTGAAATTGCCTACTAAGTCAAATAGACTTGGCTTTGATTTACTTCCAAGTAAAACAATATTTTGTTACTAATATCCAATATTCAAGTTTTCCAACCCAATTTCAATTTAAGTCAAAAGTATGTGTTTCGTAACTTATTAAAGCTCACAAAGGCATTCATTTGCATTTGTTCCAGGTGTTCCTTACTCAACCCTAATTTAATTGCACAACCCTTTATGCTGCCAAGTTTGCAACATTATTAGGTTCATTCACTTGATGAAAACCCAATTAGGCCGTGTTGAAATCGAGACCGCATGACGCAAAGTTCAATGATCGAGTGCACTTTATCATTATTATTAGATTGTATTAGAATGTACAGGAAAATCATTCAAAAAACAAATATGTTAGAAATTTCAAGTAGTAAAAGTCGAACAGGCTTCTTCCTTTTATCAGCTAACAATATAAAAATTCAAATTTTCAATAGGAGATGTTACTTTCTATCAATTACACTAATTGCACTATACTCTTATACTCATTCCTTTTACACATTTGATGTGAAAAGTGTATACAAATGTTCCACACATACATACACATTTTTCTTTCTACTTGTGTAATTAGCCAGCCAGTGTGAGGTGCTTTCAGAACTTGTTTAAAAGCATGAGAGAGGTCAGCAAACAAATGTGAGATTTCTTTCAACATGCGTTGTGTGTGCATTCAATAAAAAATGCAAAATCACAGAAAGCTTATGAATTTCGAAGCATTCGTTTTCCGCACATGATTTTTTTTTTTTTTTTTTTGGTAAACGTAAAATTAAATGTCAGGATCTTACATTTTCAACTAAGTTGAAGAAAATCAATGAAATTTTACCACTTTCATGAGTTTCATATTCTGGTTTGTTTATACTCCATGGACATTTGTTGCACACAGATACTCTTTGCTTTGGGATTAATTTGCCTGTTGCACAGAAAGGGTAGTAAGTTGAAGTAAGTTTAATTGATTTTAGCATTAAGTGGAAAATCGGATTTCGCAATTTTGTCGCCCCGGGCCTTTAATTCCATACCGAGTTGTGCATTTGCATGCTGCATTTTGCTGCACCCATAGAAGCAAGTTATCTAATTAATCAACGAGCTTCATTGTTAAATGAAAAACAATTGGTAACTGGTTTTTAACTATGAACAATACTCTTTGCTAAACTCAAAGTTCATGTTTTTAAAAGTGCCTTGGCTTTACGCTACTCGAGTGGCAAGAACATCCTGGGCACAAGGGCAACCCTTGTCATCGTAATGGGTCACAAGTGTGTTGCACAGACTATTAGTGTTAGCTAGCAGTAAGAGCATCGCAACAAAATTAATATCGATCCTTATTGAAAGCAATGAGGCGACATAAATTAAATTCAGTTTTAGATTCAACTCACAAAGCTTAGTAACCTTAGACGCACCTCAACACCAAACTCGTGCAACAAAATATGCGAGCTATTTGAAAACTAATTTTATAGAGATATGCGCTAGCCAAAGTTATTTGAATGCGTCAGAATATTTGCTTTCCATGCTAGTTGTTTAGCTAAAGTTTGTCGTCAGTTTTTAAATGGCCAGCCAAATACGCAGAAAAACTTGTTGGAGGTAAATGCCAGAAAAACTTTACAATTCAAAGTTGAAATTGAAGACGTGACCAATTTGCCTTATCTAGAGAACAATCTTAAGCCCATGAGCTGTGAGAGAAATCTCTATTCATATTCACTGCCTTTTTTTTATAAAAATTGTTGTCAATCAGTTCGGCATATCACGTATGCGCCATGTCAGCTTTTATGGTGAAAAGTGGCATGCTAAGTATCAAATAGGAATTTGCAGTTAAACATAATGTAAATGTTGAACAATGAAATTTACATTTATTTAATACACAAATATACACATAAATAGATAATATTCAGCTTAAAGACTAACAAGTGTCGCTGTCCGACCCAGTACCCACCCCAGAGAATCACACGCCCATCCACGAAAAGCTCAATGCTATGCATTTACGACTGGACAACTAACACCACAACCAGCCACAGACCGAAGCTAATTTACGGTCTGATGGTATGTCGCAGGTAACGCAAACCCAGAACCATGGCCAGAGGTAAAATACTGCTCCTGATCCAGGCGATGCGCACTGAATGCGCGCAAATGTCCTCCAGATGGCGACAGTTGCTGAAGTGCTTCTCATCCGACAACATTTTAGCGGTTTCGCGTGCAAACTCCGCCGAGTGCTTATAGCATTTGTACCGTGCGCTATTGTAGATGCAATTCTCGTATGCGTAACGTGCACTGAAAGCAAGTGACCAACAATTATTTCCCCTCAGGCTGAGATATTCAGCAGGTGCTTACCAACAAAACTCCATGAATTTATCACTAACATTGCGTGTGCCGTCGTGCAAATCATCTGTCAGTATGTTCTCAAAGTCCGTGGTGCAGCTTATCCAGTCCACCTGTATATGCGTGAAGCAATCCTTGTGCCGCAGATAATCTGTAATTGAAATATGTTTAAGAATAACTATTGCCATATTAACTTTTTCACTCAGACTAACAAACATGCAGCTTAGCCTATAACTAATCACGATTTTTGGTGTCGAGCGGGAGTCTCAACTTTACAACTCATTTGAGACCAAAATATCAGTTTCTTGTTTACGCAATGTTTAAAACTGAAACGAAAAAAAATACCAATAAAATAGGAGACAAGAATGAATAATGAGAATGAGAATAATTATAATAATGTTTATATGTAATTTAATAAACTAAATGCGACATAAGTTCCAAACAACCTGAGCTCCTGAACATGGAGGGGCAATAGTTTAAAAAGTGCACCTAACTGTCGATAATTTTTGAACTTCATAATTGGTAGCAAAAACATTCGTGGTAAATTAAACGTATATATAAGAATGTATTGTTCTTAAAGTTAGTCAAGTATAGAAAAGTTGAGGTGTTGGTTGGACACCCTTACCTCGCTGAAAGTCCTCGTCGGCACAAAACTTTTTGAAAAACTTACGAGCGCCATCGACATTATTTTTAAACAAGTTCAGCTTTCGATTTTGTAAACAACGAGCTGAATAGGCATCAAAACATTTCATGCCACGGTTGAAAACCCTACAAATAAATAAATTTGAATATTCATTATGCATACTTTATAAAGGTTTAGACTTCATTTACTTAAGGTGTCTTTATGTTTCCACAGATTTGGGTTTTTATTTTATAAGAAACTTTAAAAAAAAAGTTATGCGCTACGATTTATTTATTTTATTTAATGCCGTTGATGCTGCTATTGTTCTTATTGAAATTTTAATTGGTGATCAAATTACAATGCTGCCTTCATAAATTGAGTTGAGCTCGCCAAATTAGGTTTTCACGAAATTCAATATCGCCCATTACCGAGCTTATGCGAGACATAAGTAAAAAGTTTGTATTTATTTTCAACTTTGTTGCTGTTCTTGATAATTTTACACGGTACTTAGCTTAAAGAAAGTCCAAAGTGAACCCTTTTAATCAAGGCAAAAACTTTGCTTTCTTGGTCCAAGTTTGATAGAAAGGCCAGCCAGAACACTTATTAATTATGAACTGTAAGTATCTTAAGAGAGACGCCGCATCTGAGCGGCTAATCAATAATGTATTTCACTTAATGCTCCTGGCCAAGGAGTTTTATTTATAGCGACACTCACAGCTCAGCTTATCTTGCGTGAATCTGAAATACCGCTGAGACTTACTTGCACTTGGCAATGATCTCTTGTTTGCTGATGACAATTTTAGTATTCTGCAAGAACTCCATTAGATGTGGCGGCAAATCCTTGAAGCATTCGTCAACCATTTTTTGAGTGCTGCCGCACTTATTCACATGAGCCAGTACCGGCGGCTGCTGCTGCAGAGTTTCATTTCCTAAATCTGCCATGGCAACAAACACCATGCCACAGCACAAAACTGATACAAATACTTTGCCGTGCCACATTATCGTCCTCTCTTGAATACACTTGTTGCTACGAGACTTTATTGTTTGTGACGTTGTATGAACAAATCGAGTCCCGTCCGCTTTTCGTCCTTGCGATTCGTCTGCTATCAAAGAACTGAGCCGGTTTGGTCAATTCCATCTATTTTTAAGGCTCGCTAACAGAACGCTGTTAACTTGCTGTTAAACTGCTGTTAAAAACAGCGCATGCACCTTGGCGCCTGTTGCACGTGCTTCTCGGTTTGTTTACAATACAAGCCCACTGTCTTTTTTTCTCTAAGTGGAAAAGACTCTACTTTATGCATAATTAAGTATTCTCAGTTTTTAATTGGGGCTGTTTGTTAAATGATTAATTGTGCTGAAATGAAAAAGTGCGAGTTTGTTTTCAATTTTTTGGGTGTTTATCAATTTTGAAATCACGTAAATATTTATATAATATAAATAAAATAAAACTGAAAACTTTTCAATTACTTGTGTTGAGGACAAATATAACAAAAATACAATAATCTAGCAAATTAACTTTTCAGACTTTTTGTTGTTTTAAAAGTTTCATTCCGAACCCCTGAATTGGTTATTGATATCGGGTTGGCGTTGCCCCGCTTGGTGAGACAGACTTTGCCGTACATTACTGACTGCATATATGTTCTGACATGGCCTTTTTGTAAAGGTCAATTTGCACCTTCGTAGCACATATGTGGGTGGGTAAGCTAGCTGAAATATGGCATTGATATTCATTTCATTCAACAGGATTGTAATGACTTCTGTGTGCCTACGAACTGAACATATGGTGTATGGCTTGCTGAAAGTATCACAAATTAATTAACTGACTACCAGTCAGCACTTGGTGTAAAAATTCAAGATGTTTTTCAACCCGAGACACAAATTAAAAACATTTGACATCGTGTAGCTCGTTTTGATTATTAATCATTTAAAAGCGTAGCCTGAGTTTTGTTGAGTAAAAACTTGCAATACTTACCTGAACAAGGGTAACAAAAATCATGAAAATTTCTGTCCCGTTTAATCTTGTTGAACTTTTAGCAGTGAAAACTTTTCTTGATTTTCTTAAGCTACAACTTTGCCTTTATTTTGGCAGCAGACTTTAAAAGCATCAATGCTTAAACCTTGGAAAATGATTTTGCTTTAGCCTTGCGCTGTGCTATCGTATGTGAATTGGCATTGGATTTTTGAATAATGCTATTGTTTAGAAGCTAACCAGGTCTCAGTTGCATGGATTATTAAAATTCAGGCGGTGAATCCTGCAAAAACAGAACAATACTGCCGAATGTAACCCAGTGCATACAATTAGGAGCATACAGAGCTCATGTACAAGTTCTTGTGATTTCATTTGGCGTACGAACGCCTCTATTGTTTCATAGTTATGCAGTCTGCAGCACAGCTGTGGGCGAGCTTCTCCATGGCCATATCCGTGCATATTTCACAGCTTTCTCGATGATTCTGCACTGCATTATTGAGCCACAACACAGCTCAGATCAGTATTGAGAATAGTATTTTGTTATGCTGGACAACAACTCGATGGCACAGGCCTGTATGGGCTTAATTATCGGGCCGTGCATGACAAAACTTTCAATTAAATGACATTGAAATGCGAGGCATTCATATTTTTTTTTTTTTTTAGTTTTTTATAAACATTTATTTTATGCAAAAACTTGTACATAATTTAGTTTGATTTTATTACAGTTGCGTATATATGTATTTATTATTTGAACATGTGTGGATAGATTTGCAAGATTTGCAAGATTTCATTGAATTTGCAATTATATATTATATTTAAATGAATGAATATTGTTTGAAATAAATTTGTCCCAATAACACAATACATACAACATTCAAATTTTCGCAATGTGCTTAAGCTTATTACTATGCACTATATGGTATATGTATATATAGTAGCTGTATTAAATTACTCACAATCATCAATTGAATTGAATTTCGAAATCGAACACGAAACCAAAATAACAACGAGAAGGTTCGTTTTAGGCTGCACACCAAAAGATTTGAAAATTTTGGCGGTGCTCATTGCTACGATTGCACGATTGCCGTTACTAAATATAAATATTATTTAAAATTGTATCATCATTAAATAGTTGTTTTTTAATTTATTAAATCTGTTGTAATTATTGAGTATGTCGCTTCACATATTTCATATTATAATTTCATAATGTTTTGGCTGCTGCCTGTGATTTTCGCCACTTCTCCTTATTTAATTTACTCGTTCATTTTTTTTTTCTTTTTTTTTTCTTTACTTTGATTTTTTATTTATTTAACTTTTGTATGATTTTTGATTTGTGCCGCTATAAAATTAATTTAACATTTAACTTAGATGCAATATGTTTGAAAGGCACACTAATTACATATTTGTTTCAATTGGTTTATTTAAATTTAGCTTCGTTAAAAGCCCAGCTGCATTTAGGAAAATTCTTTAATTTAAAATAAAACGTAGCCGTCTTTCTTTTGTACCATAATTTAAATGCAATTTCATTTTTATTTTTCTCTTTATGTTTAATAATATATGCATTTTGCTTCAAATCGCAGATATGATAGTTAGCTGTTAATGGGTATAATGAGTTTGCGCTTTAAAAAATATAAATATATATATAAATATATAGAAAAAATTTACATAATCTTGCGTTTTATAACTTCCGACATTTATTTTAAATTAAAGAATTTCGGTTGTGTTTTATATGCGGTATTTTGGTCAAAAATCTTTTACCCATCATGAATTATTTATTTAACATTGTTTTTTTCTTTCTGGTGTATAATACATTGTGCTTGAGCTCAATATTAACACTAGACATTAAAACTATTTAGCTTTTACTTGTACATTATTAATGCTTGATATTCGTTACTTTTCATTAACTAAATATGGCTGTTACTTTTATTTTGTATTATTTAATAAGCACACGCGCTCACAATCAGCGCGATATATATACTTAATATTGATGTGAGTGTGTGTGTGTGTGTGTGTAAGTGGGTGTATAAAGTATATAACATAATCATAATCGAAATTCTTCATTAACAATGAATTTGCGTCAATTTAACAAAAATATACTCGCATAATGGATATTTTGTTATAATCTTATAAATTATCAGAGCATACAACAATTAATTGCCGCCTAATGAGTGGATGTGCGTCTGTGTGTGTGTGCGTGTGTGTGTGATTAATTACACAGATAAAACAATTGTTTAGCCTTAAAAAAACTACAAAAAAGATTCTTCATCGCGTTGTTTGATGTTCAAAAAAAATACAATGTTATAAAAAACGTTTTGCAGATGAGATTCGGTAATTGATATTCTCTGTTTTTGTTTAATTTTTTTTTTTATAAACAAATTGATATTTGTTATATGCACAATGGTTGTATGCACGAGACTGCAGTTTAATTAAGTAATTTTTGTTCGCTGAACTTTTCACTATGTACTATAACTTAAAAGTGGTTAATAGATAATAATTATGTGTGTTCTTCTTTCTTTCATGTTTTTTTTTTGTATGTTTTTAATTTAATCTAAAAACTATGTTTGATTTGTTAATGTAATTGTTTGTTTCGTTTTGTTTGCTGGCTGGCAAAACGCAACAGAAATGGCCACAAAATTCAATACATTATTTTCTGCTTCTTCTTGCTGTTGTTGTTGTTGTTTGCAGTTGCAGTTGCTGCTGTTGCATTTAGATGAGTGCTGCAGGTTCAAGCAACAGGCCACAGACTTTGAGTGGATATGTTTTTGTAGAGCATATACATGTGATCTTGTATGTTGTTGTGAGGGTGTGGGTGTGGTGTGAGTTGTGTGTTATTTTAGTAGTTGTCAGTAACAAGTGGGTCTTGCACAACTTGCAATTAGCATTTCACATTCCATACAAAATGGCAAACAATGCTGGGTTACTGCCACTGCCACACTGCTTCCGGTTCCGTTTCCGCTCCCACAGCTGTTCCCCTTATGGTTGTTAATATGCTGCTGTTGATGCTGCTGCTTCCATCTGATCTTAGTACATCATATGCGAATCTCTTGCTGCTGTTTCCTGGCTGCGCCTCAATTGTAGGTGCATCTATCGCATCTATCCAAAACGCAGGCGGCAAACGGCAGGCGTTAGGCGTTTGATAAGAAATTTTGGTGGTTTTTGTGTTTTTTAAATGCATTTTTAATGTGTATTTGAGATGTGTTGTTGGCAGATTTTGTTTTAGATTTTTATATATATGTTTTTTTATTTTTTGGTTAGCATGTAAATAAAAGAAGTCATAGAAATGGAAATTGAGTTTTAATAAATGGTTAGAAGTTAGTTATATCGTTTTTATTTTTTTTTTGTATCGTAAAATACCTAGCAAAAAAAAAAAAACATAGATGTTTACATATGCGAATTATGAGCACAAAAAGTTACTAAATGAAAGCGGGCATATATTATGTATGTATGTACTTGTACTTATGTGGAACAATAAATAGATCATTAAGAGCAGGGCACACAACATGCAGGCCAAGATTTCAATACCTCACAGACTTTTAGTAACTTTTTACTTCGAATGTAAAAACTATTCAAAAAATTGAATTTTTGAAAACAAAAATAAGGAAATAAAATAAAAAATAGGATTCGTTTGTACCAAAAACATTCTTCGAGTTGAAAAGGACAAACACATACGCAATAAAAATCGTAGATAGTGCAAATCTAAGTGTTTGACATGTTAATAGTTTTCTATGTCAAACTGTTTAATACGTTGTTAAAGAAACATTTATTGGTTATTAAAGTCGCTTAAGGAATTTGTCGAGTAATTTACAAAACAACGTAAAAGTTTATTATTTATTTTCTAGTTTTTAATTTTATCGCTTTTTTTTGTGTTTTTGTTTGTTTTGTTTTTACTTTTGATTTCTTTGTTTAGTTAACTTGGCCTTTGGTTAGTTAAAATTAGCAATAATATTACATCACATATCATTTGATATTTATATGGTTTTTATACATATGTAAATGCTATAGAGTATCGAATTTAAAGATTAGAGAAAATATAAAAAAATAAAATTGCAGGTGCATTGGCTGTCAATTGTTTAAATAATAAATTGTTCAAAAATGCCAAGGTAAAGCGTTATTTACATTTGTTCTATTTTTTAATGTTTGTTTATTTAAACATAATAAAATTGTGTGTTTTTTCTTTTGTTTTTTTTTTTTTTTTTTTTGTTTAGCATCAGCCAAAGGGAGTTTTTTTTTGTGCATATCACGAGTTATTTTTGATTTTTTTTAATATCGTAATCAGACATTCTTGAGCATGGCATTAGAATCAATTTAGTAATTGTTTTTGTATAGGTCTGTATACGAGTTGATTGTGTACATGTATATGTATTCAATTCTGTGTGTGCGTGTGTGTGTTTGTTTGTTTTGTGTTACAGGAGTTGTAAGCAAATGCATATGCAATTTTATAAAACGTTACACAAGTATTTTTTATCTTACTATGCTAGAGAGATATTTAACATATGCATTACTGATACCAGAACCGTTAAGCTTATAGATTAAGTCTGTTAAATACACATCAAGATATTTTATGTATATAAAATGTATACGTGGTAGTAGGTGGAATTTGTTTTTTTTGTTGGCTTTAAACTGCTTCTGGCGCAACATTTGCAAATTATTTATTAACTAATACTAAAGTGTGCGTGTAATTATGTACGAGAATAGAAGTGAGACAGACGTTAAGCATAGAGTTATGCCCCGAACTAGTATGTGGTAGTGGTTGTTGGTGGTTGTGGTGGTGGTGGTGGTGGTGGTAGTAGTAGTAGTAGTAATAGTAGTACATCAGGCCCCACGCTGGCTAGGAGTGTGCGTACACAGAGCTTAAAGCTAAAGTTAAGTACTTAAGTTAGGGCACTAGAGTTGCAAACAGAAGTTAAGTGTTTTAATTGTTTTCGTTTTCTTAATTATAATATGCATTTCTTCTTCTTTATGGTGATCAATGAGTTATGTGAGACGAAGTAGGAAGTGTTTTGGTTAAGTTCAGAAAGCGTTAGATTTAAACGACTGAAAAGAGTTTTACGAATACCCGGAGGGCATTCCAAGATCGAACAAGAAGTGAAATTATAAGACTTGGTGTACTTTTTTTTGTTGTTGTTTGTTGGTTTTGTTTTCTGTGTTCGGGTTGCACTTCAACAAAAGTCATTGATCTTTATTCTGGTACACTTTCAGTTCAATTGCAACATACATTTTAAATGATATACAAGGTAAACTTTACAGACTAACAGGGCCTTATAATCTAAATACACATATAAAATTCATAATAGATAATATTATAATAATAATAATAATAATTATATATGGCTTAAGAAAAAGTAATACAAAAAGTACTAAATTGCTTTTGCTTTCGAGTTTGCAGTAGAAATTGATATTCGAATTTCTTACCCATATCTTTTTTTTTTTTTTATCTCATTTGATTTTTTTATTCTTTTCGTTTTTGTAAAACATCAAAGGCACAAGTCAACGTCGTCAACAAAGAAATAAAATAGACTAACAAAAATATAAAAACAACGTAATTTTTTTTTAACGTTTAGCAGCTTTAAGCGGCTTTTTTTGTCTATTGCACTAACAATTTCAGCATGTGTCTGTCTGTGTTGATGTTGCAAAAATGTGTTTTCAATTTTCATTTTATTTTATGTTTTTTTGTGAGTGTTGGAAAATGTATCAAAACTCGAATGTGAAGTGCAATTACCATTGTCGGAATAGCGATTGCTCTTCACGTGAAACAAATAAATGTAATAAAAAGAATTTTTTTTTAAAAAAATGAGTAGAAACACAACTAACCTGTGAGGCGCTTGAGTTATTTATTGGACTGAATTAACTGAGTTACGGAGCTGCACAGACCGGCCTGGCCAACTGGACTGGCTGGGTTTCATTGTGCACACAGCAGGGCAACAGCAATTGATACAAGAGGTTCTTCATATTATATTAAAAACACTTTTTGAAAACAAATTGAATAAAGTAAATTTGATATAGATGCAGAGTGCAAAACAAATAAATACAAAATCGTTAGCATAATTGAACTAAATTGAATAATGCCCAGTTTGAACATAATGGCGGGCTTAGATAAAACAAACCACATAATTTTGCAATAAGTTTGCAAGTTAAACGACAACACTCATCGTTAACTTCTTTAACATAGTGAGAAAAAATTTAAAAATTTGCTTTAGATAAATACAAAAAAAATTGGTTTTGGGTAAACGTTTTTGTTTCGTGAACTGAAACGAAATTCATTTATTGCTGTTGTTGCTATATTGTGCGTTTACTGTATCTCAATGAAACCCGCCGGCTTGGCTGGCACTCCGACCGTTGTACGCTGATATGGGTGTTCTCTGTTAGCTGCCAAACGACGTTGCTGCTTAAGGGCGCCTACTAAAATATACGATACGATACATGTAGATATGTGCATATAAAGTAATATATATGTATATGTGTATATATTGGTATATGGATTATATATATATATAATATTCAAAGCAATAAATATATATATGTACATAGAGGCATATATGTATATATGTATATTGTCTACAAAACTTATATGTAGTAATAAAAAGAAAAATATATATATATATTTATGCTTGCTCTTTGCTTTTGTTTTAAACAATACACAATAATTTTCCTTTTCGCTGCTGTTGGAACACTGACACTGTTTGTTTTGCTAATTACCAATTTCATTATTTATAACAAAACAAAATTATTAAAGAATATAAAATGTTTTTAATATTTATGTAACTGCAATTGCATGTCGGTTTACATTTAAATTCTGTTTCTTTGGAATGAGTCGTATATATTGCATATTGTTTGGTACTGGGATATCGTTGAGACAAAATAAGTGATCTTTAGGCAGCTCAAACTAGCCTAAATTATGTCTAACAACTATTTGTTTATATTTGTGTGAATATATAAGTGAATATATAAGTATGTTATATGCGTTTTTCTTTTTTATAACTTTAGTGTAAGAGTTCTTTAGCATTCTTCCAGCTGTCTATATCAGTGTCCGTCTGTTTGAACTGTTTGTCAAACATTTGATGCTCGATTTTGCTGACTAGTTTTGCAAATAATTGTTGGACGGCTGCCTGAACCTCAACTAACTTATGTCTACAAATGTTTAAGCACCAAAACGATTCGAGGCTCCATATAAATATGATAAAATATGCGTATATATTTTTTTCCCTTTTCTTTTATTAAAATGCTACAAAATGTGAGGCTGTTACTAATTGCTCAAAATGGCACTGGCTGGAAAAAAAAATCAAACGGTACGGAAATCAAATGTAAAACTTGAACTTGTCGTAAGGTACATTTGTTCATAAATACTGAGCTTAATTGCTACACAAAACTTATTAGCTATCAGCTAAAGATTGCACTTAAATAGAATTGAAAACTCAACAAAAAAATTGTAAGAAAATAAAATCAAATAAACATCAACCTACACCGCAATAAACAAAATAAAACAAAACAAAAAAAATCAAATAAATAAAGTTATTTAAGACCTAACCGTATGTATTATACATACTTATATAGAAAACTAGAAAACATAGACAATTGTAAATACTTAAAGGCTAAATAACTCTCAGCAACTTTGTTGAAGGCTTTAAGTAATATATATGTATGTAAGTAGAATACTCATTGTTCCCAAACAACAACCAACAAATTGCGCCGGCAGTTGCTGTCATTGTTGTCTCTGCTGAATTGTTGTTGTTGTTGTCAACTAGAATATACTCATGTTCAAAAGTAGATAATTTGCAATTGGTTAAAGAGCTCCAAAACAAAAATAAAAATGCTTAAAGGAAATAAAAAGAAGACTGATCTGCGTCTAAGCGCCTTAAGATCACTTATTTGCCAATCGCCAGTTGCCAGTTTGTAGAAATGTTTGCGACCTATGAACTAACAAAAACTTTGACGAGCAATAATCATAATTACTTATGTAACTTTTTTTTTTCATTTGTATTTTTTTTTTTTTTCGATATATTCTGTTGTTTTAGTTTTTTGTTGGTTTGCTTTCAATGAAGCTGCAGTTTTGTATTTGAGTATTTGTTGTTGTTCTTGTTCTTGTTGTGCTGTTTTGCATTTGTTGTTGCTAAATAAATATATATGTATATATGTATGTATACATGTATGTATGTACTCTATAATTAAATATGTAGTATACTACTTTCAATATGTTTAAGTATGTTCTGTGTTGTACACTCTGTCAACGACAGACTCTTTTTTTAACTGGAACTAAAACTAACAATTTATAGACTTCAATAAATTCTTGGTGCACTCAAACAAAAAAAGTTCAAAAGACGGAGCCGGCATGCATATATCGACCAACTGTAAATATTTGTTTATATCAGATTTCAGATAAAAAATTATTTGTCAAAAATAAAGGAAATTCAAGAAATTGTTAATATTATATTAATCAAAATTGTGTGTTAAGAAACTTTTCGATAGCTGTGAGGAGTGGCATGCAAAATATATGAAACAAGCGATGCCAAGGGTTAAAAGCGTGCACTAATCAAATTTGTGTAGCATACTTTATGGCACTGTAAGAATAATAAATCAAATCATAGCAAGAAGCATGTACTTCGGTTAGCCGAAGCTTGAATACCCTTACAGTTCTGTTTGGCAACTGTTTGTGCTTATGGCATTTAGATATTTATACACTTTGTATATACACATGAAATCTATCAAAGTAAAAAACTAGAAAGAATAGTTTTTTGGTATTGGTATTGCATTAATATATTTGTTAAATATAGTAAATAGTTTTCAGACAGATAGTCGGACATATATGGCTACTTCTTATTGAAATGTTGTATATATTACAAGTTTAAGTACGCCTTCGACGCCCTCTGCAAGGGTATACAAATAAATGCTCAAGTGAATACAAGTTAATAAGCTTGGAATTGAATTATAACAGAAATTATAAATTTTATGCATTAACAATACTTTCACTGGGTTTATAAATCTATATACAACGAAATGGTGCCTAATAGACTGAAATTTCAACTGGACGTATGTGAATGTGTCTAAGGTATCTGTGGTATTCTCAATAGAACTGTCAACGTTTAAATTATTTAAATTGCTTGCAAAGTTAAAACGTTAACAGATCAAACAAGAAAAACCCCCAAAATGTGTGGTGTAATTGTTTGTAAGTGTTGTAAGTAAGTATTATTGCTCGCAGTTTGGCTCGATAGCAAAAGTTAAAAAGTTGGCTAACCATAACTGAACTGATCGATGACTCGCCTTATAAACTGGCTTATTAGATGTTCTTATTTGTTTTTGTTTTGTGTTTATCGTTTTTGGTTTGTTTGGTGTAATTTCAAAATGATGTGTGTGCATGTGTTTGCTGGTGTCAACAGTTATGGCGCATATAGTTAAGAGTATATCGAATCAATATTTAGCTGATCGAAAATCATAATTTGTAGTTATAGATTATAGATTGTACGTATGTATATATGCTTCTTTTTTTTTAAATATATATGTATGTATATGTATTAAGTAGTTTATCTAGCAAACAACCCACCGCTATGATCTGCATACTCCGTCAGCAGAGGATTGCCGGTCAGTGCAGCATAATTCGCGTAGTCACCATACGGCGCAAAGATCATGCCATGGGCGGTCTGATCGAAGGCACCTGTCGGCGCTGCCTGGGCGGACAGTATGCTTGCCGCTGTTGTGGGCACTGTCATGCGTGGATTAAGTATCAAGGGTGCGCCCAGCGGTGCATTAGCGGGTGAACGTAGCTGTGTAGCCAGTCCGGACAGTGTGGGCGTCAACAGGCGACTATCCGATGCAGCAACCAAACGGCGCCAGTCCTCTTCGCACACTGCGGGATACAGAACAGAAGCAGAAGGAGAACCAACGCATGAGAAAGCTGTCCGTATAGAAAATCCATGTAAATTCAAAGAAAACACATTCATTATATCATTATTGGTTAGACGCATTAGATGACTCGATTTGCTCGATATGCAGTATCGCTTGCAGGAGCCGGATGGTATTTTTGTTTTTTTTTTTTAGTCAATACTGGGGTTAGCTGTTGGTATTAGACGAACGTTTCTCTTTTCTGTTTATGTATGAGTCGCGTAAATATGTAAAGATTTTTAACTTTTTCTTATAGGTAAAGCTTGATAAACGTACCTGCGACTGATTTTGCTGTTGTGTCCCTATAAGTGCCGTTAATAATGGCTAATTCCATAAGTTGACGTTTCTTTAGCTCATCTTCGCCTTCGGCTTGCTGTTAGTACAAGTTCGCGCACGCATGTGTGTTGAGTGTATTTGTTGTGTGTGTATGTGTGTGTAGTAGTAGTAGATTTTTTCAATGTATTAAACAAAATACATCAAAGCATATTAGATTGGTAAAAGAAATGAAAATAATATAAAAAAAATCATTATTAATATTATGGTTAACAATTTTAGCAAAGATATTTTTTACTTATTTATTTATTTTATACAGATAGATAGATACAGCAAACGCAATTGTTTTTCGCACACATTTTTTAATAGTGATTAATGAATAAAAGGAGGTGATTGGCATTAAATGCATGCCAAAATTTTAAATGATATTCTTTTTTCAATTACACGTTGTGTAAGCTCATGAGTTCTTTGTGTTTCGTATACTAAAGTGATTTTATTTCACTGTTTTCTTCGCATTAAAAAAGAAATGCGCTAATTTGATATATGTCATTTATATAATATAGCTATTATGTATTGACTTACCGGCACGAGCAACTTTTGCACTTCAGCGACAGCCTGAGCCAGTTTGACTTTGGCGCGATTCTCTGTATCTTCAACAGTGATCAGGACATGCAGATCATCAGACAAGTGCTCCCAGTTCGGTTTACCACGATTGGCATCCTCCTAATGAAAGAAATTCGAGAATAATTTATTAATATTTGCATCTGTTTAATTCGCTCTAAAACTACAATATAGGCTCAAGGAGAACTTATTAAAATTTGTTATAATAATACAGAGCTTATACTTGCTCTGCAAAATGGTTTCTTGAACAACCATTTTCTCTATTCATTCCTTTCAAAAGCTAAAGTTCCGGTTTTACAGTTTGCACTTAAACTTATCTATATCATCAGCAGAGCTACTTAAATATTCGTACATATTTTTTAGTGCTTCTTCACCGCAAACTCAACCACAACCACAAGCTGCAACAGTTTATTGGTGATGCGCGTAATAACAGAACCCGCCAAACGTGAATGCCAATAAAATCGCATTCCGCACCGCCCAGCCGCAAATTCTCTCTCCCTATGGTATTCCTATTGCGAGGCAATAAAAAAAAGGGTGGTGGGGAATGCTTAGAAATTGGCGTTGTAAGACGACATTTCGTAGCGCATGTTTTCTAATGGCCGCAAACAATTAAATGTGGGCGTAACGCTGCGCCACACAGAATGCATTTTTGTAATTTGAAAATTCTGCTTAAGCTGTTACTTTTCGGCCACGCCAAATACCCGCAGCCACTTTTCGCTGTCACGCTCGAAATATGTACTTAATATTAATAATGCATGGATGACCCAAAGCTCTGCGCAGCGCATTAACTTTTGACCGAAAATGTGAAAGAAGGCGAAAAATAAAACAGTTTATATATATATATTGTCATGTTTAAATAGAAATTCTTGGATTTGCTAATCAATTAGGCTCAAAGTGTCAGACGAGCTGTCAGTTTAGTTTTTGCTTTTGAAGTTGCCCCATCAGTGTCCAGAGAGAGCAGCGCTGCCTGGCTAATTCTGTCAAATTAAAAACTGTCAGGCAGGCAATGAGCCACGTTAGTGGAAAAGCGTTTTTCGCGTACAGTTTGACTGCATGTTGCATGGATTTTCAAACCAGCCCAAAAGCATTGGCATTTCTGGGTTCCTTCTGCACAACTCTGAGCAACATATTTTATCCTATTTCCATCGCTTATTTGCCTGCAGCTAATAAACTTTTTCGTTGGGCAGCTCTGTTCTTACGCTTGTCATTTTCATGAAAATCTCATGACTCACAGACTTTTGGCTGACGTTATACCAGCGAGCACTGAGCACCTGAGTGGGTGTCAGCTCTTTGTGTATAGCTACTAAATTATCAAAATATTGCAACGCTATAAAAGTGTACATTTTTATATGTCTTGTCTGTCCGTCCGTTTGTCCGCCTGTCTGTCATGTGTGTCTTGCTTAAAATGCGCGCTACATTAACGAATTACGAAAATACATTTAATCATCTTAGCTCTGGTTTTTTGTTTGTTTGCCGAACGCCAAAGGAAATTAAATCATCAAGAGCGTTTGAGTGACAAGATTTTTGATACGTACACATATCTTATATATATAGATAGACATGATACATATTTATGTATTATATTATAAAATGACTAATGTCCAGGGCTCAGGGCACAATTGTGAATTAAGGCTTTTCCTTTTAATAATCTTTCGTAACCTCACACTAAGCGCGGTATATAATATGACGATGCCCACTTTTATGTATCATTTTCTGCATTTGCATATATTTAAACGAGGTATAAAATATTTGAGTTGAGACTGTCATTAAATTGACAATAATTTTTATTTTGGCACGAAAACCGAGTCAAAACCGACATTTCATTTCAGAAAAGTTCCTAATAAATTTAATTAGAAATGTGTTGTGGTTGTATAGTAATATTTGAGTGTGCCTTTGCGTGGGTGGGTGTGTATGCGTGTGAGAGTGTGTGAGAATGTGTGTGAGTGTGTGTGAGTGTGTGTCGGCGGTTATAGTTTTTGGGGCTTTTAAATTGGCATGCAAGCTATGCAGAGCATTGGAATGACGACTGTTGATTGGTATTTTACGTGCTAATTTAATCAAATTTTGTATTGTCTTGAATTGCTTTTACAATTTGCAGCATTGCTGGGGTAATGGGTTTTTAGTTCTTATAGATATGTATATACATAAACATATATGCGAACAGAACTCACCTTCTTCTTGTCCCGCATGGAGCCCTTGCCGCGTACCATTATCTTACAACCAGTCTCTTGTTCTAATTGTTTGGCTGTCATGCCGCGTGGTCCCAAAATGCGACCAACAAAGTTGAACTGAAATGAAAATGTATAAGAAATCACAGGAAATGAGCAACCAATTATAATAATATAAATAACAAATTAGCTGTAGTCTTAATGCCAAAAGTTGATTTCATGAAAATTTAAAACACATTAATACCAAAACGAGAAGGCTGACTCATGAACCAATTCATTCAATGCACAAAACATTCTTTCAAAGTCAAAATTATTATTTTCAATTTTAGCGTCAATCGCTGAGCAGAAAGAAAAAAGAAACACAAATCCGAGTGCACAAGCGGACAAAAACGTAATATGACCTAAGGCGACACGCCTGAATTTGGCACGATAAACCAATCAACCAGATACTCAGATTGCCAACTGCAGCAGCAATGTTAACCGGCGGCAACCGTCAAAGGCATTTGGCATACAATCAAGGAGGGCGACTTGGTGGGGAGCTGCCTGACAACAGGTCATACTGATAGCGCTGTGATGAGGCTTGGCTAGTTGAGCTCTAGCTAACAGCTGTGTAATTGATGAGCCAGGGGCCAATTATCATATGCCTCATGCCGTCTCTGTGAACACGCCCTCAGGCGTAATTTGCTGCTCATAAATTAGACGATAAAATCATAGATTTATTAGGCTAACTCATAGTCGCAAAACTTAACCTGAATTATATATACACCATTTACATATATATATATATATATATATCTTGTTAATGGCGCAACGCTAGCCCAGAGGCGACCACCCACCAAATGTGGCGCAGCTTGGCTTTTGTTAACAAAAAGCGGAAAAAAAATCTATTCCAAACTGATGATGTGATGTGTTGTTGTAGTTGTGTTAACGATGATGTGAGTGGCAGCAGCAACTACAACAGCAACACTCGTTGTTGTCGGAATGTAAGAAAATTAATTTTTATCTATATATCTATATCTGTTTCGTTCGCAATTGCTGTTTGGTTAGCCCGCATCTGTTGCTACTGCTGCAAGGCGACTATTGAGATCGAATCAATTGAAAATTGCTGCAGATGCATAAATGCAGTTAGTTGCCTTACAAATTTTAATTAAGAATTTTAAAACGCGTATAGAAACGGTTTCGCATGTGGCCAAAGACCAAGACAAGTGCTGCTTGCAGCTTGAATGGTTATGCAGAGAGAATTTTCCATGAAAAGTATCGCTTATACGGGAAAATAATATTTACATTCGCAATTGTTGGTCTTTGGCAGCGGGTTATTAATTAAGAGTGGCGTCGAGCTCAACGTTTACATAAGACAGGGACGCTTACACAAAAAAAAGAAAAAAAAAAAAACGAATCAATAAGCCAAATAAATATGATTGTATAAATAAATTATAAATCGTTTTCTTTTTAATGTTTTTTTGAGGGGCTATTGGAAATCAGTTATGAAGGAAGTGCAGTGGCAATTATGCGACTCAAGTGGAACGCGTGCCGTAAAAGCAGCGGCAGCAAACAACGACAGCAACAACAACGATAAAAAGTAAACAATATTTGTTGGTATTGTTTACAGACAGAGCACAGTACTTGAGCCAAATATGCTGTTAACAGACAAAGACAAGGCACGTGATAGGAGCGAACAGGAGCTGCAAGTAAAGTGAAGCAGCTAAAGATGTGGGCATTCGAGCTCTGGCTTATATAACAGATTGTGAGCAGCGATAAGAACGCATTCATTGTCTACTATATACCTATATATATGTATATATATATATATATATATATATATATAAATGTACATATTGATACAGAAAATAAAAAAGGCACTAACAATTGATAAGCCAGCAGCAGTAGCGGCCATAAAATGCTTTTTATAGAACGACCTGAAATCCTCAAAGAAGGAAAGATGCACCCAAATTAAAAATTGATATCAAGACTTGGTATGAAAATCAGCTGCCATGGTTGCCAATGTAATGGACAATTGGTCAAAAGCTGCTTAACGACACGAGGACACATTTTATTTCAGTCAGGGAACAGATGAACATAAAATATATAATAGCATATTGTGCAGTACAGTAGGCTTTCCGCTTGTATATCAAAGCTATTTGTATCTTAGGTGGCAATGGCCGCAAAATTTGTAAATAGTTTTTAACAGCAAAACATCTTTTCATATTAGCCGCCAGTTAACTAGAAAAATGCAAAACTAGGCAACAGTCGGCGCAGATCAAATAGATTACAAATCTGTATAAGTACATTTAAACAAACACACACAATCTATGTCTTCTGTATAGGTGTGTGTAAAAGTTTGTGTGTGTGTGTGTATTTAGTTATGCCCGAGTGTAACACAAAAAGTGTGTCTGTATTCCGCGGAAAAATAAATCAATGCTTGACATCTAACAAAAAAAAACGTACAAACTACCATGCAGTTGCTGTTGTTGTTACTTTTTTCTATTGCGTTTCTGTACTTATTAAATAACTCAAAAATCGAAATGAGCATCTGAGTTGTACGTAATTAGCATTTTATGTTCATGACCAATTCGCTGCACTTTTCAGATTAATTGCCACTTTATTTACGACACACACAATGCATAAAGTGTGCAAAATGTTGAGACAAATGAGTTACACTTAGTTGCATTTGTTGTTTTTGCTGAAAACAATTTAACATAAATATTCCAGCAGTTAGTAATGTCCGCTAATGGACACCATTTTTGAAGGCCCCTCTAACAGCTGTTAACGTCGCATGCAGCTTAGTAGACTATGCTAAGCAGTTAACAGTTGTGGAATCTGTTAAGTTGTTCAACTGCTGTAATCACTTTTTGCAACTGGTTCTCAAGCTGAAAATATTTAATAAAGAATTGAAGAATATGCTAAAAGCAAAACTAACTCAAAATATAAGATAATTTTTAATTTGGACATTCATTTTTCCACACAAAATTAATTTAAAATTATAAAAATTGGCAATTATATATATAAAATTAAAACTGAGATCGCATCTTGCAATTAATACATTAATAATCTCATAATTTTTGTTTTAATAAAATTTTCTCTGTTCCTTCTTTATAAAATTAATATGTTTTCCATTTATAATTAGGTAACTGTTTGAAAATCTTTAAATCGAAATGTCTGTTTATTTGTAAACATATTACATTTACATTTATTTATACATGTATTACATAACTAGTTGTAACAAATATTTAACGGTTGATAAAGACAACTGAACAGAGCTCTTGTTCAAATTTGTTTGAGCAGCTGTTTAGGTGTCATATAAGTTTCATCTTTTATCTAAGCTCTTATCTGTATGTTTATAAATTGAAAACAGAAATAGGAAGATGCCCGTTGGGTCAAAGCGCAAACATGTGAGCTACTCACGCCACGCCACGGGGCGTATGAACATTTTGTTGACAAGCAAGCTGCAGAATGAGATGAACATTGACAGACAGATGGAAAGAAAGAGTGAATTTACAATGAACACTGGCTGCGGAATAGTAGCTAGAGCATCAGCTATGCGCGTTGATAGCTGCACAGTAATTAATTGTAAACTGTTAAATGGCATTGTTGTTGTGTCAGTTTCTGCAACAGATGTTGAGTTTAATTAAGTTGTATTTATGTTTTGGACACAGCAACAACGACAACGACAACAAGCAGCTACAATTAAGCGCATTAAGAGGCCGTATTTGTGGTCTTGCAGTATTCAATGCGTTGCAATCGATCTCCTCCCCAAAGCCCCCTGCCATCATGTTTGCTTGGCCAGTGTTGACAAATTGTTGTCTATTTACATGGCACTCGTTGTTGCCGGTTGTCAGCCGACTGACAAATCATTATTTACATTGTTAAATATGGTAGAAATTATTTACTGCTATTATTTTTCATGAAACGTTTCGGCTAATGCTGCCTGCCTGCTGCGTCAGAGTCAATGGGCTAAATTTATGGCGAATGACGAAGCTACACAAAACATACACATATATACATATACATATATATATAGATGTATATATATAAATAGATATATAAAGGTATATGAATGCACAATAAACAGTGTGCAAACTTGTTGCATTTTCTTGTGTGTCTGGACGATTTGAAACGCAATTTGTCTTGCTTATAACCATTTGGCTTTGGTCATATGCAAGAAAAATGTCAGAAATGTTGTGCGATTTTCATGTTTGGCTATCGAGCTAGAAATATTGCAATTAAATGAAATGATTTATCGCAATGCTGAAACACACCCGCGCACAGCCAAAGCCAACACAAAAAAAAAATCTTCAGTTGGTCAAAGACAAAAATAGACTGTCGAAATACACAGAACACCTGAAATATCAAACAAAAAATTGTATAAAAAAAATAAATAAAACAAAATTCTACATATTTTAGATGTACATATAAAAAGAAGATACATCTATAAAACCTATGCCCTGTGGTCGTAAATCTCAATCGAGCTGTTCCAATTTCGATTTGGAAAGCAAAAGAACAGCATTCTAACAGCACCCGAAACAGCAGCAGCAACATCCTCATCAAAAGCAACTTCAACTCGGTTTTTGCTCTTTTTCAGCATTATATTATGTTCGTTTCTTAATTTATGACTTAACTCATTCATATTCATTTGGCTTTGCTCTTTGTACGAGCAAATCGGACATAAAAACAAACTGTATGCTAATGCTGCTGCAGCCGCTGCTACAACTTGACTAACAGTTAAGGCTTATGCAATGTAGTCGTATAAATTAATTAACTGGAAGATGCTGATGACAAATACTTCACTTGGTTTTTTATTTAATTGTATATGCTCTGTAATGGATTATTTTTTAAGTTATTTATTGAAACTTTAAGAAAAACTTTTTCCATGCATGTTCACACTTGTAAAACTAAAATAGAATTATTTAATGATATTTGATCGACTTTAAACAAAAAAAAGCCTAACTCTATATAGTTTTGCTTTATTAGATTACAGGGTACTGCTTAGTCAGAACTCCTTAAACTTTTTTTACTAGTTTGCTCTGCAGTTAGAACTTTTCAAAAACTTAAGCGTGGCTGGCTAATTAGAAGCTTTAAGCAAGCTAAATTTGCATACCGAACGGACCAAACCAATTAATACTTAAATAAAATATAAGTTTTTTCTTTAAATACACTAAATTAAATATTGTTTGTTTTTCTTTAATCAAATTGTTAGTTTTATATGCCAAGCGCAAACATTTAGACAGCTGTGCAGCAAATGCTTTCACTTTGTTTCAAATGCAGTTGAATTTATGCATTTATGTAGAGTATCAACTCTGCTATCATAGAGAGAGAAAGAGAGACAGAGAGAGAGAGAGAGAGAGAGAGAGAGAGAGAGAGAGAGAGAGAGAACGATAAACAGAGAGATTGTCAGAGAGTGGCAGACATATTCATTAATTGTGTCAAGCAATGATATAAGTTCACTTAGGTCTCGGTTCACGATGCTGTCAGCCATAAAGAAGCCAAACTACGCCCAAACATTTTACACAATAAAAACAAAATTAAACAATAGAACAAAAATAGGGAGAAACAGCATTTGAAATTGCATAAAATTAAATCAAATTCTAATTTGCCATGGCGTTTGGCTAGGCGGCTACACAAAACGCCTACGACGACGACGTCAAGCGACTTCCTAAAACGCTTCACTGATTTTGTCTAACCCATTTAAGGTACATATGTATATATATATACATGCATGTGTGTGAGTTGGGGGAAGGGGGCATTACAATGGGAGTAACGCTGCTGCAGCAACTGATACGCATTTTGCATTTGGCGAGTCTTAAGGCAAGCCCCAAGCTGAGGCAATTGCCAAGTCTTGGACAACTTAACAGCCGACTGATTCCATCAGCTGTCTAAAGGTGTGTTACACTGTATGTGTCAGTGGTCGTGTGTGTGTGTGTGTGTGTGTGTGTGTGTGTGTGCTTGAGTGTTGCCTAACCGCCCATTTGTTGCAGCAACAAGCAGCAGCGTCTCGTATTCTTTGTACGCTGTTAGAGGGCGCACCTTAAAGCGATTTCCGGTGTACCAGTTGCTCATTGGAGCTCATTGAGCAGGCCGTGCTGTCAATTCTAATTAGCGGAAGCGCTACAAATGTGCTTCGATTCATAAATTAGATCATCGTTGATCGTACGTCGAACTATATATACATTTATGTACTTACATCTGGATGCTCACGCACTGGCACATAAACCTTCTCATTCAGCGTAACCATAGCGCCCTCGGGCTCCGGCAGGGTAAGTGGCTCCTTTTTAACGCCATTAATCTGGAATAGGGAAGCGCGCACGCGTGCAATTTCTGTAACAATGATAAAGATAATATTAATAAATGATAATAATAATAATTATTTAATTAATATAAAAAATTCTGCGAATAAACAATTAAAATGCTTGCATTGGTTGGAAAACATAACATCTATATTAGAAATATTATGAGAAATAATAATACTTAATAAGAAATTAAAAATAATAATAGTAAGAAAATAAAGTGAACAAACAAGCTATGCGTAATGCTGCTGTCAATGTAAAAACATATGTATTTTAATTGACGCACTGTTTAACTCGCCGCTAATCATTCTACTCGGTCATTAGAGCAATTTGTCATTTAGTTTAATGCGCGTATTAAATTACTCTTAATTTGACTTTTAGTTATACATATTCTGAGCAGAGTAGCCAGCAAAAATTGTACCAGCATACGCCATTAACGGCGTGTGAATGTTTACTTTATATTAATGCCGCTAATTTATTAGATGCAAAATACTCGACATACCCTGCACCGCCGAACCAGTCACACGCCGACAAACTACACCAACGATTTTGCCACCTAGTGAAATCATTTGGTTTATATATAAACGAATTATGGCATGCATTTGCCTTTCAAATTACAGCGACTATAAAGCTGCGATGAGCTGCATAGGGCGGGGCTGTGTGTGGGCCATGTAAAATGCAATGCCAAATTGCGCATACGCCTCGGTGTGCGCCATAATTCACACATTTAGCGTTTGGGCTACCGCGGCGACCAACTGTGCCAGTTGACAGCGCCTTTACAATTGATATGATCAACATTTTGTTGTTTTATTGTTTAACATTGGATAAGCACAGTTGCATTGTCTAACTTTGGCATGTGCCCGTCTAGCTGGCTCATACACAATGGCCAACAATTTGTCACCAGAATGATAGGACTGATATATGCATATTTATACATCTATATATTTGGGTGTGTGCTAGGCACATGTCATACGGCATGAGTTAAGAAACAGCCACTGTTCATTTCAGTCAGGAGGCTATGTCATCAATTTGATGCATGAGTTGGCTGGCAAACTTATTAATCGCATTTCTTGTTATGGCAACGCAATACTATTAGAGCCTTCTATGCAGTTATTTATTGTTATAAAATTCATATTTCTAGCGGACATCGTTTTGGTTTCCACGAAATTGCAAATTGAAACGTGAATTTTGTTTGTCCATTTCGTTAGCATTTTCTTCAAAATAGATTTCATTCAAGTTCTTGACTTGCTCAACTTTCCACCCGCACTTTCTCAGAATTCACTTTGTTTGGAAGAAAATATAAAAGTTGTTGAGTAAATGTGTTTGTACATGTCTAGACATAGACTAAGACTCTGCATAAAATTAACTTTTAAAAAATAATATTTTAATAATCACTTTAACCACATTCCTGTTAAATTTTAATTTATATTACAATGTAGTTGATATATATTACACAATTTTAAGTTCCAACTTTTGCCTTTACCAAAGTCCGCTCAACCGATTGCTTTAAACTTTCTGCCCCACTTTTGTCCCTTGTGGCCCTCGGTGCCACTGGCTGGCAAATGTGAAATCCCTGCCAAATGTAAAATCGCAATGCATAAAATTTGACAATTTATTGACGCTCCGCTGCTGCTCATAAAGTGCAGCATAGCTAGAAAAATACACAAGTCTATATTTAAAATGTTGCAAAATGTGGCAACCGAGCGCAGAAGGCGCTGCCAACAGCTACCAGAAGGGCATCATAAAGCCGTCAAATTATGTACGGAAAGTGTTAGAAAGGCAGCTCCCGTCTATTTTTGTACAAGCCCAGCCGCCCAACGCCCAGCAAAAGCAAAAACTTTACGAGCAAACTCAAAAGTCAGCACATCACAACATTTTTTGGCACATCCCTTACAAACAACGCAGTATAGACAGCGCTCATGAGTTTTGTTGACTTTTGCCCATTTTTACAGAGACTAGCTCGAGTTTTTAAATAGTTTTAAAAGCTAATAGTGAAATAACACACTTAAAACCGTGTGCGGGTGTTGGCAATAAAAAAAATTAAAACTAAGCAAAAAAAAAAAAAAAAACATAATAATAATACTTAAATGTTGCGTTGCCCACACAAGCAAGCGTCAAGTTCTTTTTGCAAAAACAAAGTTCTTGGCGCCAAATTTGGTAGCGCTGTGTGTGTGCCATATATAGATATTCGATTAGATTTGAATTTCCAAGATAGAAATAGAGTCATAAGCATACACATGTAAATTATGACTAAAACTTGACTTGCATTAAGAGTGGCGGCATTTGAATGAATGAGCGATATACATTCAAAAAGCAACTACCTTATAAGCACTAGAGACCGAGAACTTGTTAATGAATAAAAAAGATCTTTCATTGATAATTATTAGATTGGCATAGCAGCTCGACACCTACACATAAACGAGGTGCACAACCTGCTCGCCAACTCAGCCAATGCCCTTAAATGGTCAGTTGGCAACGGACACGGGATTTAATTATAGACTCAGTCAGGTATATATCATACAGATATGTAAATGTGAAGAGAGCGAGAGCGAGTGAGAGCGCAAGACAGACATAAAAGGCAAGTTATTAATTAAGCCGCCTGCGCATATGGCTTTAGTCAGGCTTAATTGTTGTAATTTATCTAAATGCTGCTATCAATTTGGTCTCTAGGTGACTAATCCGATTCTATGATAATAACAACTGACCCTCGGGCCACCGAGCAACCATTGGCTTCGTCATATGCAAATGCAATTGCAATTCTATGCGAATTTGGCGCGGCTTATTCATCTAATTTGCCTTTAATATTCGTGTGCCGCACATCAGTCACGTTGTCTGTCCGCCGGTTCGTCTGTCCGTTTGACATTTGACCGATTAAAATTGACAGCTGTCATGATTGCGTTTATGCTTGAAAAGATCTCAAGCGCAGATTTCGTGATTGCACTTGTATCCAAAGAATTTGCAGTTTCGTGCGGAAAATGCCAGAAAATGCCGACTAAATAAAAAGCTTTTCGCCGGCGTTGCCCTTAATTTGCTTTTGAACATCTATTAAAATCAACGCACACAAAAACAAATTTATGCGCGCACATTTTGCTTGCTTGCGACAAATTCCATGGTGTATTCAATATTTCAGTTTTCACTCGCATCTCTTAATGAGTTCTTTGGCCGATTCTTAATGTTCTTGGACAGCTAGAACGAGCCATGTCTTGTTATTTATTTTGGTTGATGGTTTTTCTTGTTTTTCGCTAGCAGAAAACAACATTTTCTTGTTCGTGTTGTTGTTGATCAACTGCGCTGTGAAGCAAATGAAATTATACTATGTGCAATTTTTTTAAAAGTCTCAAGAGATTTTCCACTTTGCTGCTTTGGCTGCTTTTCTGTGGAAATTCACGTATATTTTCGTTGCTTATAAATTATTTATGCGTGCAATGCAAAGGCGTTGCTTAGACGAACATAAAGTTCAATTAAATTAAATGTCAAGACGCAAACTTTTAAAAACATTTTAATGGTAAATAGAAAAGAAAAGTCATCTAATTTAAATGAAAATACTTAAATTGGTAAAAATTGATAGAGAAAATGTTTAATTGTAATCTATATTTAGTTTATTTTTATTAATAAATATTTATGTACGTATTCTACTATGTATTTGCTTGCATTTGATTAATATGAAAACACGATTGTTGCTTCCACATAACCGCAGACAACCTTGTTCACGCCAAAATCTTATCCCAGCTTGTCAATCTTATAAGATATGCCAAACAGGCAGACAGGTAAACAGGCAGGTAGGCAGTTAGGCCAGTTGACACCTAAACCAAATTAATACCAAGCTCAGCTCACAACTTGGCAACTCTGCGGGTAGATCAGCTGATTGATTGTTTTTGGTGGAGCGGAGTAATTTGCATTGGATCACGACAAGCGAGTTTAAGTGCGCTACATAAGTATCTAAGTACCTGGCAGCTAATTTATGAATGCAAGAGCATTCATGCCACGAATTAGATGATTCGCGCTGTGTGTTCCCACTGCTCAGCTCAATGTGGGTGTAGCCAGCGTATTTTGGCCTTAACAATGCCAAAAGCTAATCGTGTGGGTGACAAGCCGACTTTTAACAAATTGTCACAGCAATGACAAACGCCTCGTAATGGCGAAAAAACAATATACAAATAAAAATAAAAAATAAAAAAAAAATGCTTAAAGCTTGGCTTGAATGTTGGCGGCTGTGTTCCACAGCCACTGCAATTAAGCCGTTCGCCTCCGGCCATAAACCAACTGCAAGCACATTTGGCATGAACTCCACAAATGCCTTGGACGGCCTTGAGAATTTGCAAACAAAATCACTTGGCGCAAAACAAAAACACGCACACGCACGCACACAAATATCGCATATTCATGTATGTGTATTCAAGTAATTTCATATATTTGCTTTTTGTATTTTGCATACTTATTTTGTGCACATTTCTTGGCCTGCGGTTAGCCAGTTCCATTGATATGAATGGTCTGTGGACAACAACACAACAACAACAACAACAACAGAAACAAGAATATTTGTAAAATAAAATATTTTAAGCATTATAATATTAAGTATATGTATGTCTGCATAATTTTTGGTTGCCTTTCTTTACTGAATTTCGTTTAATACTGTATAATTTGTCACTTGATTTTTTTTTTTTTAGTGTATTCTCGTATCGTTAGGCTGTCGTTAACATGTTGGTTCACACGCCACAACAACTTTGCCGCTTCGATAAAATTTGGTTGTTTTTTGTGTTATAAAATTAGCATTATTATTTCAATCAACACATGCTATAATAAAGATACGCGTAAAAGTTGTTGGAATTTTAAAATTGCATTTTAAAAATATGCAAGCGCTGGCGTCCATTTTTTCAACACTTTTATTGACACAGGTTGAAACAGAAAACAAAAAGGTTCTAGTCGAGAATAACAGACAAAAAGATACTCCGTACTCAGAAAAGGATGTTGTGAAGTATTCTGTAAGTACGCATCGAAATCTACTCAGCTGTTGATGCTGATCAATTGCAAGCATATTCAAAGGGATAGATGTCTCCTCGTCATATAACCTTTTTAAACATAATAAATATTACTTTCCTATAATTTTATATGCTTTATAAGTTTATGAACACTAGGAATTATAATAAAATGAAAACGCAACAGCATAACAGCATGTTCATAAAAGAAAATTGCCAGCAAGTACATAATAAAACACTTGTTTACCTACATAAATTTGGGTCATAGATAAAATCAATGGCAAGCAAAAAGCACGAAAAATGATATCGAAACATAAATAAAAAAAAATATATATAATGTGTCAAGCGCCGGCTGTCAGACACTGTAGCAAAATGTATAATATATTTTGCAGTTAACAGATACATACACATTTCAGCTGGAGATGTTCCAATGTAGAAACTTAAAAGTCGAAAAAGACTGAGACCATTACAAAATAAGCAGAAAAAAAATAACATGGTATCTGCTGTTTGTTAATCTTTTATGAATATTGGGAAGCATTGCACAAAAAATGCACGAAAAATGCTGAAAACGAAACAACAATAAAGTAGGCAAACAATTTGTATGTGTTTTTCATATGGTGAAGAGTGGCAGCTATCAGAAAAACCACAATCAATTTTTTTATATTGAAAAACATAAAACATTGGCAACTGTTTGTTTTTGCCACACAAACTAAGAATATTGGCCAAAATGTGGATTTCTTGAATTATTCGTACCAAGCCAAATCTATGAAATCACGGCTACGTGCCTAAAACAAAATCAAATTGGGAAAATGGAAACCCACCTGGCCAGCTGTCTGGATTCTCTCACTGGGCTGCCACATGCTCAAATAAACACTTTAATAAATACGAAAAATGTGCATATTAAACTAAAAATAACACAAATTAACCTATTCATTTATAGTTTTAGTTAAATAAACGCAATATTCCATTTTTTTTTTCGGCGAGCAAATAAAATATAAGTAAATTCAAATAAAACATGTTAGGTTTGCCTGATAATGCGACGTTGTTTCAAACAAATTATTTTGGGTTTTCAATACACGAACATGCATGCTATATATAGAAAATGACAGGCAAATGCAATTATGCGATTTAGTATAATTTTCTTATTAAAAAGAGCATGCAAAAAGCCGTACAATGTGCGATATGTGTTCGTATAATGGTAAATTCTACTTTGACAGCTATCAATGTTCTGATGAAGTAATATGTTTTATTATTAGACTGGTTGTCAAGTCCTATTATTATTATTAGTCATTCAATGATGCTTTAATACATTTCTCGGAGTGCTTAATAATAATATATATGCACACACATGAACATACACTTTTCAAGAGGTTTGAAGGCATTTCATTTAATTAATAACATTTGAATTTGCTAATTGTAACAATGATTGCCCAATAAATGTGTGACATGATCTTTAATTTGCTAATAAAATGTATTTTAATTAAATTGAATTTGCTGCAAATGAAATATGCAAACACCTTAAACACAGCTTATAATTCGCTGTGATTAATTTGAGCGAGTACTTATTCCCTCACTTCGGATACCAACAAAATCGTGACTAATTACGTTTCGGTTCTTGGCACTTTTTATTGCCAGTTTTATTAGCCGGTGTCATTTAATAAGCCGCAAAACAAAAAATGACGAAAAAATATATGTATATTAAAATTTTAATGAGATAATTTGAAGGGACGCATCACCAGCCCCACAACCGCCGCATTGCTTAGCAACGTAGTCAGCTTTATATTTACGTAAATGACCAGCCAACAAAGGGCTATAAAACAAATGCGATGCGAAGCCAGCCATCAAATTGGCAACACCCCAAAAAGAATATGCCACTGAGACACAAAATCTCACAAGCTAGTAAATGAAAATGTGTCAACGATGTTGGGAAAACAATGATACGACGAATGTGGAATTTTTCACATGCACACGCACACAAACACAGCGCACAAGAGTACATCAAGTGAAGGTGGTCGACACGCCAGAATGCCTTTTGACGCTAAGAAAACAAAGCAGCGAGTCATGAATCTTAACTGATCTAGACGCTGCTTGGATTGTCTTAAGGGCGTTGAAGAAAGGAAGTGAAAATGCCAAAGCAGCGCGGCGTGAATTAGTTACAACTTTCAATTTCAACAATGGCCAAAATGGAAAGCTGTTGTCAACAGCAACTGGCACACAGAGCAAAGTCAAACATCTATAAAGTAAACAGCAACATTACAAGCAAACACATACATACAAAATATCATATGATGGAGACCAAAATTGAAATGGAAATGCAAATGTGGTTTTAATGCGACATGCTATGCGTGTGGGTGACACCAACAACAACAGGAACGGAGGCAGCTTTAACATTAACAACATTACGACAGTATTTCACACGCACACAATAAAAACAAATAACTGTAATTCTGTCTATAAGTGAGTGTCTGCGGGTGAGTGTGTGTGCAATACAGCATCAGCCTTGCATCTTGACATTAAGCTTTGAGATTACAAAAAGCCACAGCAGCTGCTCATTGGGGGCGTGTCAATTTGCGTAGCTTAACGAGTCTTGGCAATCGCAACAACAACAATAACAACATCAGCAGCGGCAGCTTCCACAACAACATCAAAACAACAACAAATTACTGTCAAACAATTAACAAGCAATAAGATATATATATTTTTGGAAATGGCTTTGCGACGCCCTTGAAATCCAAGCCAGGTCCGCGCGTACTTGACCAGTATTTGTGTTGTCGAAATTTGAGAATGTTTCACATTCTTAAGAAGAAGAAAAACAGCCTATTCCGTGAAATAATGTCATTGAATAAATATAAAATTTCGGTAAATGATATCCGATATACGCATTAACCAATTATTTACTATTAAGTGATATAACTAAGATTTCACACACTCATTAAGGCTCACCTGATGTGTCTCACATAAAGATGTATGTATTGTAAAATTGTACACTATAGTATGAACTGGCAAATCGTTGTTTACTATAAACCCAACGCTCAAAACTGGCCGTAATTGCAACAAAACGGCAAACGAAACATGTTCGAAAATTGCAAACAAGTTCGTAAATTGTAAGCCAATTTTTCCAAAAAAAAAAAAAAAAAAATAAGAAAAAAACTTTTTTCTGCAACTTGTCATTGCCAAAAAACGTTGCAAATGTCGTTGTACACAGTTTAACAGTTGTTGTTGTGGTTTTTGTTGTTGTGCTTGTTGCGGGCAAAGTGGCGCAAGGCATCGAGCCAAGCGAAAATTGGCCGCAAATCAAACAGTTCCCATGTGCGCAATTTCATACAAAATGCCGTCACATAAGCAAGAAAAACCCGAACCCGAAACCCCAAAAAAAAAAAGACGCACCGAAGCCAAGTGAAAATGCATTAAATGCGTTAATTTGTGAAATTGTGGAAAATCTTGCGGCCATGGCCGCACAAAAAAACTTACTCTTAATGAATCGCACGACCCAGCAAGATGAAAGGCAGGAAGCCACACCCCGAACCCAAACCGAGTCAATTCAAGACGAGCTGAGCTGAGTCAAAAGCAAACCGAACCAAAGGAGACGAAAAAATAAATAAAATAAAACCGTCACGACGCGTCTCAACGAATCGTTTTGCGTATTATGTCAATATTTCAAAATTAATTAAGATTCATACAATGAAGGTAACAGAGCGAGGGTGGGCGTGGGCGTTAGGGTTCTATTGAAAAACCTTTTCAGCAAATAGCTCGAGTCCGGCACATGGCGGTGACAAGTAAAGTGCATAAATTGCTAGCTTAAGGCCCCCCGAGAGGCTACTTTCAATCAGCCAGTTCGCCTATTAGTCACTTTATCAATTTGGTGCATGCTCGCCTAAAAGATTCCCTATACTCAGCTTCATAATACACATTTACCATCAATTACATATCAATATATACTAACACAGACACGCTTATACACACTGGGCTTTATCTTTTGCCTTTCAAATATGTACATAAGCCAAAAATAATTCTTAAACCTTGGGATAAGGACGTCAAATAAGACGAACGCATATTTGGGTTAAGGTTTTTTATATCTATCTTCAATACGCAACGTATGGTATACGAGAACCTATTTACTAGTTCTTTAAGCCTCTGTCATCGACGCGTGATATGCAGGCAAACATTACTGCCAGATCTAAAGACCACGTCGCTTAGCCGCTTTACCTATATTACCTATGTATATTCAATGTGTACGGGGTACAAAAACGGTAGTCGATCCCGTGCCCTGCGCACCCATTTTTATAAAGCAATTAACCGAGCTTATTTTATAGCACAGCTCATAAAACTCAACGCCAGACAATATCGATGAGCGGTCGTGCCCTCTCTCTCACTTGCTCTCTCTTTCTTTCTCTATCTCTCTGTTTAATTTTCCCTTCGTTTAAGTTCTCAATGCTCATAGCAATGGCTGCTTAAACCAATTAAAAATTAACAGTATATAGTATAGCTAATAGACAATTTGTGTACTCAGCCAATCAGGTTAGATTTTGCCGAGGACCGACGGCATTTTGTTTAACAATTATACAACAATAGTCGGCATTTTCCAATGGGCAGCTACTGTGTTATCGCATTACTGATAAGTCCTTAAGCAAACACTCACCTGAAACGAACAAGACAGGTGGTGGAAGATAAGATTACTTGAAAATACAAATGGTTCGGTTTGGTTTGGTTTTGGATTGTTTGGTTTACAATACTCGTTTAATACGTAATTTAATTTATGGTAAGTTCAAATCGGGCAAGGCAAAAGGTAGTTACCCAGATTCAACGCGTTTTCAGATAACCCAGTACTGGAGGTAAACGGTAAGAATTTTTTAGATAAGGCATTAAGTAAATTTATAAAGCCTTAAATAGTTAAAGTTTATAGTAATTTGCAAATCAACACGTGTTAGGACCACAATGCATGCGGCTGAAAATGGCTTGCAGCAGTATTCAAATTTTGTGATTTTCTGTATTTTGTTTTTCCTTTTTTTTTTTTTAATTTTTTTTTTGCTGGTAGTTTTTTCGGTTTTTGTTTTTGCCCGGCAGCTATTTTTAAAAAAATCCAAAAGATAAAATTTCTGTCAGGCCCCAGCAGCATTCGGATATGACTTGTCTAGGCAAATGCTCTGGCTGTTGCCACGCTGCCAGCGCTTGTTTATTTCTGGAGTAGCCGAATGACTTTTCCGGAGCCCCTGCTACGTGTGTGGAACATAAACAGACGCTGCCCGGCCACGACCACAACAACGACAACAACAACAACAACAATAATAACAAACAACCAACAATAAGAAGAAGATATATCTCACAAATCACGCACAGAATTGAATGAAGAGCGAGATGGAGAACGGGCCAAACGAACCGCGAGGTTCATGACCTTTTGTGTTCTTTCCTAGATAAATTTCAAAGATTTTTCAATACTATGCGAACTTTACTACCTAATTCGAACCATGTTGCAGGGTATAGAAATGGGTTTTGATGCACAAATAATGGCGTTGTATTTTTTAAATAAATATCCAAATTATTTCAGGCAATGAGACTGCGAAAGTTTGGATAAACTATAAACATTTCATTCTACAAGCTGCGTTCCATCATCAGCGCCAAGAATTCACCTCTCAGTTTTGTTTTCATTTTGGGAAAATTATTATTTATACCTATACGAATTGTTTTTTTTTTTTTTTTTTTACTTATTTTTATGTGAAAACTTACAGCTGTTATTAGATTAAAGAATGCTGCGCGAGGTCTAGCGGAAATGAAAATAATATTTATAAAGAGGATTTTGAATGCCTAAGCATTTATTTTGTTTAGTTGAAAAAATCGTAAATTTAAGTTTATGAGTGAAAGCTGCATTTGTCATTTGGGAGTAGCCCTGACAAGTTTGATTCGTGCCGCTTATGTCATGTTTTCATATTTCTACAAATGGTTATTTAACTATAATTAGCGAACACAATGTCTGTATTTGGTTTAAATTATAATTTAATTATTTTCAAATCGCAGCGAGACAAAAACGGCTAGCGAAATTCATTACCAACCTATTTCGAAATAACATAAATACATTTATATATATGTATAAGTGTGTATGAGCTGTGGGCGTCTCTTAAGCGCTTGAAATGGGCCATGCATTACTTGTGACTACGCAGCATGTCACTTGATCGTGCTGCCTTTTACTTGGCGTATAATTAATGTTGTTTATCGCGCATACGCAACGTGACGCACGTCGCACAGAGCCCCCCCCCCCCACCCACACATACGACTGTGGCAACAACAGGGCCCAAACCAAAGCCAAAGACAATACATGAAGAGCTCTCGCTATTGCTATAAATTATTACAGAGAGCCCCGTCTTAACTGCCTACCACTTGTCCTCCTACCCACTGTCACAGCTATCTGTTTTGTTACTGAAAGTACAAAAACCAAATACATATTTATTTATGAACACATGTATGTAGGTAAGCATGTACTTGAGCGTTGAAAGTTGTATGTATATGCATAATTATAATATGCTTGACCAAAATTGAAGTGTACAGCAACTCGTTTTCAAGACAAAAGTCAAAGAGTTGCCGCCTTTTTTTTATTATTTGTATTTTTAGTTGTACTGCGTATAATTAGGCTATAGGGTGTTTCTTACACATTGTTAACAATTGTTACTTGAATTAGCACATTCATTTACGATTACCAAGTGATGTTAATACGATTAAGAAATAATAGTAATAGCTCGATTGATTTATATGTAATTAACTCCCATCACAAGCCTGTTAACATTTCATCAAATGCCACGGGGTATCTGATAGTCGACCCTGTGCAGCAACAGTATATATAGCTATTTATTAGCATTTATTATATGTATTTCAACATTGCAGGTTTCCTTTTCAGCGTTGTGCAACTTGTTCTTAACACCTTTGTGCGCCCACGTATTTTGTTTATTTTTAGTCGAAAGGCGGCTGCGACAACTGGCAACGATGTCTCCCTATTTCTTTGTATACTATTTACCTGCCTTTTATTATTTGTATTTATGTCTGACAAAATACAAGAAATATTTTTGGTGTGGGCTTGTGCGTGGAAAACCGGAAAAGCCTACGTCCCCGTCCCCAAATGAGCTGGCCGAAAGCCCGTTTGGCCTGACTGGCATTTTAGAAAATGCAAGTGCACTCGTTCATATGGCCATCGCAGCATATGCCAATGACATTCATCCAACTGTCAGTTACTCTGATAAGACACTAGATGTCCTTGGGTTGGCAACAGTCTGGCCCGCAAGAGTGGGCAGTTGTGCATTTGAAAGTGAAGCGGAAATTGAATGCCATTGCTCAATGTAGCTTCGGCTGCCACGGCTGATGCTGCTAACGATGATGCATCTCGTATAACCTGTGCAATTGACTTAAAAATAGAAACAGCAGTTGATGCTTTCTGGTTCTGGTTTACTGTGGCACTGCTGTTGGATAAATTACTGTTAACATCTCTAAGTTAACATAATGCAATGTTAATAACAACCTTTTTAGAGAAGCGAAATAAAAATCTAGTTGAAATACACATTTAAAACGAACTGTAAACAATTGTACAAGTCTTGACCAAATACAGTTTTCTTTAAATTTTTAATATTACAAAGCCATGTTGTCAACAGCGCGCCATAGCTGTTAAATATCTACATTATAACAGTTTTCAAAGACTGATCAACTATTGAATATTGTATTTGGCCTAGCGATCGTTTGTGACCGCATATGGCATTGTGGCGCCTACGCACATAACGTTTGCACATAAGAAATGACATTTAACCCAAATACGCAGAGAGGAACAAAATAATAAAACGTGGCAGCACGACATTCAATTTTTATGTCATTTCAAAAACAACAACCAAAACGACAAAAGGTAGTGCCAGCAGCGACAACATGTAACCCGACTCACAGTCACACGCACAGAGGCACGAAATGAAACAGCTGATGGCAAATGCAACAATTAGGGCGTCATGGGGGCGTGACAGTTGCAAAATTTTGGCAAATACCAAAGACTTTCAATCGAAACAGTTGAACGGCACAAAAGTGCGTGAAATTAGTTAACGCATTAATGCGAAAATAGCGCAAAACTAAAACGGCTGGCGGCCCCAAAAGATACACCAAAATGCCAACACACACACACCACACTACATGCACACACATACATGTAAAACAACGTGACAAACGTTCATTCATGCTGCACAAGTAAATACGCGTTGTTTTGCTAAATTTCTCAATTGCAGACAACCAAAAGATACAAAGATACAAAAGTAGCTGTAGCAATAGCTTGCATGTGTGTGCGTGTGTGTGTGTGTGAATGTTTGTGTTTATGCCACGTTTTAATTATCTGCTGCAAACATTTGCATGCTGTCGTCGTATACATATTGCGTACGCGTATCTGCAAGATACATACCGCTGCTAACATAGCTGTTAAACATTTCCAATGACAGCAACAACAAAGCCAACAATTAACTTAAATCTGGCGCTATTTCTTGTTTTGTACATGACGCATTTAATTGCTATAAATAAATGTATGCATATAGCACTATTCATGTTTAATTCAAACTTATGACATTTTCGCTTAAGATTCTTAAGCATGTTTTTGTCAGCCATGGCAAGTGGACGTCACTCTATTGTTGCGCCTTGACACAAACAATATCTGATACAATAATGATCTATAAGTGTATATATATTGCAAACAGGGGTGAGTGTGAGTGCGTGTGTGTGTGTGTTTGAGGTTGTGCCCGCATTTCACATGACAGTCAGCCGCTCGGCTTTGCATTTTTCACTCTCCGCACACACAGTTGCCCGTTTTTGGGGCAATTAAAAAATCCAATTGATCGGCCATAAAAATCGATAGGCATTGCACAATAAAAGTGATTCACTTGCCACAGCTCAAGTGGCATCGTCTTCCCATTTATGGCAGAGAGCACACGCAGGCGAGTTCGAGTTAAAGTTAAAGTTGAAGTTGCAGCCATGCGGCCATGCGGCCATGCGACCATATGGCACAACTTCAAAGCGAAATTTATTGCCTTTTGAATCTCGCGCTCTCAAGTATTGCGCTTTGTTATCAAATTGTTCAATTTGTGCGGCTTGGCGGCGTCGGCGGCGGCAACTGTCTGCCGGCATATTAAAGCAATTGTCTAATGCCACATGGCTGCCAATGTTGCCCCTGCTGCGGAGTCTGCTGCTGGTAGTCGCGTGCCATGCATGGACTCCACGAATGTTTGAGTGTGTGTGCGTGTGTGTGTGTGTGTGTGTGTAAGGCGTGCGTGTGTGGAACATGAGCATGCAAAACACATTTTAATTACGAGCTTTTCAGCATTTTTAGCTATTTTTGTCAAAATTTTGTGTTTCGTATTCTTTTTTTTGCGCTTTTCAGAATTTGTTGCACATTGTGTGTATCAAATGTCATGCAAGATGAAAATGACGCAATCTAGGGGCGCGAGGGAGGCGGCAGCCAACCCAACTGGCAGGCACTTGAAAATGCTAATTGAAGGCTGCAGATACTCACATTTGTATCTACGGAATTGCCATGTGCCATGTGCTGAGTCATTTGTGCTTGGCTGGAGATATCATATTTTGCTGCTGCCTAGATGAGCGCATTTCTATGAATTCTGCCATCGGTTAGTTAAAAGCAAAATGAAACCAAAACAAAATTGAAACTTGCTAATTGACTTTTAAAACTATTCAAAAAAGGTTCGCAAATGTTTGCACACAAGAAATGCGACTGTTTAAAATATCTGCAACAGTCGAGCTCTTAACTGATTTATTTTGTTTATATTGGGTTCGTATTGAAAACAAATAGGATTGATTTTTTACGATTAAATCATTTGCAAATAAAATATTAGTCTAATCCGAGCTTAATCAAACTTTTCGAATGATTATCTGATTTAATGTAAAATATTTTTGCAAATTCTTAATAGAACTCAAATCAATTGATGATTTATCATAAGATAAAGATATCAAAAAATAAAGATAAAGACAACCATGTATTACGCTCAAAGATAATATGGAATGGAAATCGACAGTCTGCATTTTCCCACCCACTTGCCCAGCCAACCGTTGAGCCAAAACCAATCAAAGTTTTACTTACAACTTTCGCCAACGTCAACGATTTGTGCTCAGTGATCGGCGATCAGTGATCAATGATCGGCGTCGAGCAATGCCCTTTCATCATATAATAAATTTAGCGAATGCAATTGTTTATAAACCTGGTCAATTGCTTCATTTGCGGTACAGTTATTCAATGGTCAATAATGAAATGCAGCCAGCTCCTGGCCATGGTCAACTTCCGACTGCAATGGGCGAACGCTTGGCTGATTCTTTTTTTGGTAGCGCCCATAATGCCGAGTTAGCCAACATAAAACGCATAAACGTAAACAACAACAAATCAAAACAGCCAACGGTCGCCATGACAAGAGATTTTAATTGAATTTGAAAAACGCAATGGGACGTGTAGAGAGAGTTACCCCCTCACAGCTCCCTCACCTTCCAAACAATGTGCTGCTCGTGCTGGGTGCTGGGTGCAGAGTGCGAGGGGTTATTAGAGGGTTTGCCAGCTGTGCCCACGCGTTTCGCATAACAATTGTCAACAAATTTATGAGCACGACGTCAACCCAACTACTCGTATAAACATTGTCTCTGGGCCCCGGACCTGAGACCGGAGTGATATGGGATTGAAATTGAAATTCAAAAGCGCTCATTGCGCATTTTGTTATTTTTTTTTTCTTTTGTTTTTTGTTTTTTTAATTCAAAATTTAATTTGTTTGCGAAGCGTTCGATGAAGCGTTCGATTGATAATGCATTTTAGCATTGCTTTGTTTGCATTCCAAGCCAAGTTAATATAGATGCTCTTCCATCTAAAACGCAAACAACGCCCTAAAACACTCAAATAGAGAGCAGAGCATTCCAAGGCGACTTCTCAACAGGCTAGAAACCATTTCCAATCATCTAAAATTAGACGAAATGAAACACATTTCAAATTTTCATGAAAAACAAAAAAAAAGAAGAAAAAAAATGCCGAACGCTGAAAATGTTGCTGCGTATATGTATCTGAAAGAGAAATGCCAAGTAGGTATACATATATATATAAGACGCATACATGCATACATGCATATAGGTTTTATATATAAATACATATAGCTGTGACTATATAAACATTTGCGCGCTATAGTCCGTATAGCGGGTGTAGTCCGTACGTAATTTGATTTTTTAAATGCACAACGCAAGATACACACATAGTTTGTGTATCTATAAGATCGCGGCCGCTGCGTTGCGTGCCAGAGATACAAAGAAAGAGCAACAACAGCATTTTTGATATGTTAAGTTGATCGTTGTTGTTGTTATTGTTGTTGGGCTTATTTCGGCCAATGCGTGGGCCAAAAAACACCTTTAAATAATAATTTAATTACAGCTGTGTTCTGCTTTGATGTAGACAGCAATGGGATACACATTCTGCTACAGATAGAGATACAGCAACAGATTCAAATACAGATACAGCCCTTGCAGCATTTTCATAATGTTAACATCAGACGTCATGCGGAAGATACTCTCGGGTATATATTAACTATATATACTTTATACATATTTCGCAGATAGTACGTGCAGTTATGCTTGGACTGCGTCGCCGTAATCCGAGCACACCGTGCACACCGTCGTTGACGTCGTCTTTCCACAGTCTAGGCACACTTCAACTGTGCAAATTGCTCGGCATGCATCAAGATACAAATACGCTAGAAACGTGCTTGGACGGCATGTGTCATGTGTATCTAACAGATACAGATACAATAAGCGCCGAACAATATCTTCTTCAGCTTTTGTGCGCTTCTTAATTTTGTTAAAAATTTTTGTTTTCTTTTTTTTAGACATGAGTCACTACCCCCAACAAAAAGAAAAAGAACGAAGTGAACAACGAAATTTATGTCAGCAGTGCCAAAAGCGACGAGCGAATAAAGGCAATAAAAACAAGCGGCAAATAAATAAATAAGAAATTCTAAATAAGAAAGAGGAAAACATGAAAAATAACAAAAACCCGAACAAAGTACTCAAATATTCATGCAATATGTTCTAGTGTGTGTGTTTCTGTGTGTGCGATTGTGTAAGTGTGGGGGCATGTCCGTGGGGGCACAAGCATATTATATATATTTATGCAATTCAAATGGGAGCCCAACAGGTTGCAACAGAAATGATTCAAAAATATCCCCATATGGCAATTAAAATTTTCAGCGCAAGCAAACTTTTTGTAACCAATAAAAGCCAGAATGAACAGTTATTTGCAGTTCCGAAAATAATTTTGTCAATTTTGGATGCTCTACTTTGTACTATGGTCATGTACAGAAAACCAGAAGCTGTTAATGAGTAACAATTTCGATTTGAAGTGCACATGAAATTGTTAATAATAAAACAAAAACATTTATGACTAACCGTTGTATGGGGTTTTTTATTCGATAGGGAAGTTGGGCGGCCCGCATGTTGACAGCAGACACTTTGCCGCAACCACATAAAAACCCAACGATGCGACAACAGCAATTAAAAATAGAGAAAGTTGCAAGAATAACAGAAAGGCCAACTTCTAGCAGAAAGTTAAGAAGTCTCAAGCTGTTAACGGAGCAAACCGCAAGCCTACTTCGAGTCCGGCTGTAATCGCATAAGTCGGGCATGCAGTTCTACTTCACGCCCAACTCCCACAGCTGCTGCTGATGAGCGTGGCAGAAGCGGGTGGGTGGCGGCAAGCAGGTAAAAACGAAAACAAAACCAAAAACAAATAAAATTCATACACATTTTCTTGTAGCTGGTCGAACGAGTTTTACAAATTGTCAACGCTTTGCTTTTGGCAAATACAATTTGTAGACAAAAAACTAGTTTGCAGCGCACGTACATTAGCTCTGTGTATCCATGTATGTGTATCTGTATCTGTGCAACATAATTTTGTCATTACCAAGCGGCGACACATACGGCACACATATATATGTGCATATGGCCAACAGATGTTGAGCAAACAAAAACAACAACAACAACTTGAACCAAATCAAGCGTTTCTGACCGAAGCAAACGTGCGGCGGGCTGCAGTGTTGCCAACTTTTGAGAAGCTGAAATAAAGCTAGGTTTACGAACAAAGGATTAAAGAAGCAATATTTAATTTTACAAAACCATAAACAAAATAAGGGCGTTGTCACTTTTTAATCAAATATATTCTCCTAACGCAGAGGTTCTGGCGGAAGGTAAAGTCAAGAAATTAAATTATACTCTGACAAGGCGTTTCTAAACTTAGCTAATTTGGAATATCATTTATTAACAATAGGTAACTAAAGAAATATAAAATTAATCTCTATCTATAGCTGCAGAATCCTTGAATAGATTGCGTTACATCTTCATAAGACCCCTACTGTAAATTCTTTAGTAATATAACTTACTAGGAACTAGAAACTATTTTGAAGATTCGCGCAATCTCACTCTCAAAAAACGGCCAGATTTGACGGAAAATAAGCGAAGCTGGCAACTCTGGCGCGCTGCGAGCATCCAGGTAGTCGTCGCACAGTTATATTTTTGTGGTCCTGTGTGCCACGCCCCCTGGCAGCGCCTTGTTGACTGTCGTTGTGTTGATTTCGGCTCTTTTTGTTGATTCTCCGGAGAGTATTTGCCCTTCTGAGGCAAAGGCGTGGGTAACGGCAGGCAAAGGCATGCGGTCAGCCAGTACGCCCAAATGGGCGCGCCTCGTTCAAGCCCAGATAAATAAACAGTTACACGCAGATTTGGATACATTCCGCGTAAATGCAACAGTTTTTAAGATTCGGAAGTGATCAAGGCTCCTACCACGGTTGCATCCATAAACATGAGTGGGGGTCCCGTTCATGATAGAAGCAGCAGGCAAAGCAGACGAAGATGAGAGAAACACAACAAAAAGCGCTGGCTCTTTGGAGAGAGAAAGGAACAGCCGGAGAATGAGAGAACGGAGACAACAACGAAGTGGCACACAAAAGGGAAGTAACTAAAAATAACAAACAAATGACAGCGTTGGCAGCGTTGACTTTGGGCTCTCCGCAAGGTGGAATGAACTCAAGATCAGGGCACAGAAGATACTTTAAATATAGAAGGCAACAAAGAGAACAACAAAGTTGCGCTTATTGGGGGAGCGTTGCGTGTTGCTTAGTTGAAGGTGGCGCCCAATTGATAGAGCTGCAAGCATATGACATACATACGTATGTATATGCATTTAACATATATAAATATATTTGTATATTATAAGCTCAGAATCCTTTCAAACAGATCGTTGAAATTATAAATTTAAAATGTATCGAATGTTATAGTGGAAGGTGTTCCCTTAAAGGAGAAATTTAGTGATAAGATAAATACTGTGATCAATAAAAATATTAAACCTTTCGGTTATACTAATTTTGAAAACTTTATAAACATTTAAGTTTAACACTTTTGTAGGATAGCAAATTATCCGTTATTTAAAAACTTTTTTCTAATATCTTAGAAACAGAAAGAATGATATGAAAATATATGACCACTTGTTGCTGATTCCAATTACTGAACAATTGTATTAATTAATGATTCATTTAAACGCTTTTGAACGCTTTAATTGTCGATTACAAAACTTTAAGGTTTGAGCTATGCGCGTACTCAGCTCACAAAGAGATTTAGTAAATACATATTTATATAGCTTTGAATGCGTGTATAGATTTTTATATAAATTTCTGATTTACATATCACTTACCTTCATCCAGCAGGCGCTCCACATGCGTAAAGACATTTGGAAATGCGGCCAACTGTTTGCGATCCTTTAGCAATTGGGCCAAATAGTCGGCAATGCTTTGTGTGCTCTGTTGTTGTTGTTGGGGCGTCATGTGCTGCGGCTGTGGCACCACTTGCGTGGGCTGTTGTTGTTGCTGCTGCTGCTGAGCAACTGCGGCGGCTGCGGCAGCCGCAACGGCAGCGGCGGCCTGTTGTTGCAACTGCTGTTGCACAACGGTCTTGTTCTCACATACACTCATTTTGTTGTTGTGTGTGAGTGTGTATATATATGTGTGTGTGGGCGAGTGTGTTTTTGTTAAAGCTTTTACAATTGTTTACTTTGTGTTGCACAATATTGTTGTTGCTGTTGCCGAGATTCTTTTATGATGCGTATTAAATTTTTTCGACAGTTTCTCTATGTTCTGCTTTCGCTTGGCTTTTTTAACGTATTGCACAATTGCTAAACAAAAGGCTATTTTCTTTTATTTTTTCTTTCTGCTGCCGTAACTCGCTTTGATTTCTTGTTGGTGTTTCGAGTTTAAAAGTTACTTCTAAATAAAAAAACACAAAATTGTTTTTGTTACGAACTAAATTTTCATTAATAATAGAAACAGATTGAAAACAACTCCACCCAAAAATGTATCGAAGAAACAAACGAAAACAACCACAACGACGGTGGCAGCGCAGCAGCAGCGGGAGAGCAACTTGAAAATGAAGACAGAAAAATTCCTCAACGCAGCAGTGCGGCTGCCTCTGATCGGTAAGAGGAAGAGCAGACAGACGGCGCAGTCGCCGTCTCCGTTTTGCCAGCACTCATATACACTCACACGCACACACAGCGACAGTTAATTTGTATACGCCTGTGCATGTGTTTGTGAGCGTAATCGTGAGCAACGGAGATGAATGAAAGCAGAATGTCAAAATAGCTGCTATTCGTTCGCTCTCTTTCTTTCTCTCTCTCTGTCATTCTCATTCTGTGGCTGCAGCAGCCCCAAGTACAACAGAAATGAAATTAATTTTTATATGCAAATTAACATATTTCTTATTTGCAGCAGCATTGATGAGAAATTCGTAAGCACAACTTCACAAATTTCTAATGCTCGATTTGCTCGTCTTGCTTATTGCCAGAAAGAAAAGCAACCAATTATTGATTTCAAATGAAAAGGTTGAAAATTTCGCATGAAATATGCACAATTTACTGTTGCTGCTGATTATGATTTATTTGTTGTTGTAGTCCATTTTGTGTGGTGGTTGCTTTCAGAATGTTTCACAATAATATTGTTTTAAAAGTTGCATACATTTGCATTTGTTGTACAGTTCATATATTTAATATTTAAGAATTCCTTTTTTTGTTTATATAAAATGTATTCGAGTCGGGTAAAAGGAAAACGCACGGATCTCGCCTCTACTTGAACGATTCTTCCTACTTCTACAACTGAACCGCACGCAAAGACAGAGAAAAAGAAACTGAACGCAAAGCGCATTAACGAAAGAAAATGAAAAGAAGAGAGCCAGCATGCCATTTTGAGTATAACAGCAGCTTAACAGCATTGAAGATCATTTACTAGCGTTGCCACAGTAAACCTAATGCGCAGCTGTTTGCTTTAACTAAGAATTATAGCTTAAAACCAACCTATTTTAATAAATATAAAATCAAACATGGAGAAATTGTTTGAATAAAATATATACTTTTCTGTTTTAGTCCTTTTAATGGGCCAAAAATGGAACATTGGTTCTTTAACCAAACAATTTCTGTTAGGTGGCAGCTCTAAGCCTGTCAATCATGCGCTGTTAACAGCAGCCATCCCGCTTGCACTCGCTTGTTTAGGCATATTTGGCGCGTTGGCGTCAATTTGAATTATGGAAAAAACAATGCGAGTGGAGGCATTAATTAGGTACGGAAATTGTTAGAAGGCAACGACGAATGCGATTAGAACCGAATACAACGCATTGTCAGATATGTGGGCATTTGGCCAAAAGGCTATGCAAATTACTCCCGTATCCGTACTAGATAGAAATTGTGCAGCCAAAAAGTCAAATGTTGGTGTCAAGCTTGCCTATGAGCCAGAATGCTCAAATAGTTAAATGTATGTGGGAAAAAATTGGAATTCGCATGCGATGGCAGCAACGCACCATATAAGCGTCCCTGGACGGCAACAACTTTTACTTTCCATTGCAAATGCGTTTCAGTTATGGCATTTTCTGTATGTTTTGCGCCTGGCTTCCGTGTATTCCGCAAAAAGCCATCACCAGCAACCGCTTTACACATACAGCACCCGCATGCACTTAAAAGAGACGTGAAAGTTTTCAATCAGTGGAAGTGGAAAGCAGGCGCCCACCACCACCAACGACCTGACCAACAACATCGTCTGTACCTTGGCATGGTCAGCTGTGTGTGCGTGTGTGTGTGTGTGTGTGCGTGTGTGTGGGCCGGTGCCGAGCATTATATAGTCACATTATACATTTTATTGCCACTGTGAATATCTGTGTCAGATTTAGACATTGTATTATTATAGGTTTTCGATTTAATGCCAGCAAAGCCTATTTTGCTGTTGACACCTACACACATGCGCACACATCTAGATCCACATGATAAAAAGAAAAAAACTGAAGAAAAAAAGCAACACATCATTTCATTCGTGGGCCGTTAAGCTGTAGGGCTTTGTATGTGGGACATTTTGGTAGCACTCTCAATTTGAAAATGTGGGCCCCAAAAAACTACTATACTATTCAAATTGTTCAATAATTTTGTGGCAATGATTTTCAAACAAGATGAATAAGGCATAACACACTCTCGCCCAACCACGCCAGTATGTGTTATTCGGTTTCACTGAAAGACCTCTCACACACACTAACACGACGAGGAAAATTGCGTTAAGAATGCAATGATAGCCCAAAAACCAAATTTTAGACAGTTGTCTGGACAACAGATTGTCAAACGACCCCGTTACAGTGCAGCAAATGCATGGAAGTTCGGCAAATGCATCACAACTCTAAGACAACTTGAGTTAGCCAGGTTAATTTAAGCTTTAGCCTATTAATATAAGCTTTTGCTAAGCATTGAGTTTAAGCGTCTGTTACAGTCTTTCTCTCCTGATGTGTATTAAGAAAAGACCTGAATTGGGTACCAAATTAAATATTGATACCGATTCCTCCTAAATATTGGATTTCCCATTTAATCTGTTTCCTGTTACAAAAACTCTTCGATCGATTACAGGTGGGTTCGGTGAGGCCTTAGCCTCCTTCTAGGTGGATAGACATTATATTTTATATGTTTATCTAAAACAAGAAATGTAATTGTATCCTAATTCTAATTATAATTGCAAACAGCTCTTGACTTTGTACGTACTGATAGAAAATCAACTAATATTTTTGAAATAATTTTTTTACTATTTTTGCCCACTGTGCGGATTTACCAACCTCTCTGTTAGCCATATTTCGCACTATAACATCCTTAAATGTGCGCCCTTTTGATTGGAAATTTTTTTGATAATTCTTCGCATTAATGGCACCTGCTTTGATGTTAGCCGACAAAATGATACACTTGCTTTTTCGGACAATTTGCAATTGACACACAAGCTGCCCCCGCTTCCCCCTTGTGCAATTAGCAGCGGCATATTGGTAAAAAGCCAAGTTGTTGGCCAGTGGGCTTTTCATTACGCATACAACTGTTGCGTAGACGCCACCACAGAGTGAGCCAAATAAAACCAGCTACAACGCCCACACACCTGCTCAGCCCAGGTAGACGAGAGTCGTTGCTGAATGGAAACTTTAGCCAGCCGGATAGGAATTTAATATGAGAATGATATACCATTTGATCGGAGCTTATTAGGTAACTTTTGCTGGTTAGATTGTTAACAAACTAAAATTGAAGTTGTAATGACATTTTTTTCAAAAATATATATTAAAAGTTAGTTACTTTGATGAACATTTTCATTTCTTACATATATATGAATGAATGCAATAAAAATGTATATTTAAAAATAATTTTAAAAAAATTTCTGAACTCATATCATTTCAAAAATATGTGATTCGGATATATATTATTTGTATGAGGTATAACAATATACATTTAAGACACATTTGCAGCTAAATGAACATAATTAATTATATAAAATTTTTAATCTAAGAACTGGCATGAGATTTGAACCGGATACTTTGGAAAGTATGAAGTTAATGTAGTTCCCTCTCGACAAACTGAGACACAACTTCATTTGAATACAAAGAGTTAATAGTTAGATGCGCTGCATTGCGAGGGACATTTATAAGTTATGTATACCCTCGACTCTTAACTAAAGTCCACTCAACTAAGAGAACACAAAATACTCATGTACTAGCTTATGAATGAAACCCGTTTTAATCGTATTAACTATGTTTTAAAGTAAAATTATTTGCATCAATTGGAAATTGTGACATTTATTCACATTAAGAGCAAAGCAAGCTGCGACAAATGAATTTTCATTCCTTAAAAATTTATATTTTGTATACTCTATAATTATTAAAGTTGAGTAAACGGGTATATTGTTACAGTTCATGTTATGAGCCAGCATTAAGCATATTAACTGCACATATACGTATTTATATAGAGTCTATATAATCCTGGCCAACTGACTGCGCTTAATTCTGAGAGGCCTTATCTCGTACCTTATGAAATGGGATATTTTGTATTATACGCAGATCAAGAATATTTCGGTTTTACCTGTGTCAACTTGCCCTAAAGTTAAAGAAAAAGATGTTGAGGTTGAATATTTTAAAATATATTTATTTATCTAAAAGAAGTTAATCAAGAGTTTACTGAAGTAAAGAATTAAGCAACTGCCTGCGTGTATTTGTGTCTACAGGGTGTACGCCAGTCGGTCACATTTAGATGAAACATTCTCTTCTTTTAATCTGCACTAGCTTATTAAACAGGCTGGCACTGATGCATTCAGCGACACAGCCTCATGAATGAATTTTGAAGCTGCTACCAGCATCAGCATCAGCATTAGCATTAGGATTAGCTTCAGCCTTAACTCGATTTCATTCACAAACATGTATTGGCTTGATTAGCTGCGCTGTAGCAAGTGCTGGCTCGCTGGCTTTAGTTGCATGTTACCAACTAATGTGGGGGGCGTATTCGTGTGTTTTCGGCATTTAAAACGCCCACGCCTAGGCGCAGGCCTGAAAAACAACTATTAATTTGTTGCTATCCATGCCTGGCTGGCTGGTTTGATTAGGCAGCACATTAATTTCTTGATGCTGTCTTTTGGACAGCGAGTGGCGATTGCTGTGAAGTGGGTGTTGTGGGTTAAACGGGTTTTATTAGAAAATTGTTTGCAGCTCCTCAATGTTATTTCAATTGATGGCAGCATTTGTGGGCGACGCATTGCTCAATTGAATAAGACCTGGACGACATGCATGCCAAACTGTAACAGTTTGAGTCGATCTGACCGTCAATAAACTGGAACAATTTGTATAAAAATAAAATTTGCCAAAAATTAAAAAACAGTTGCCATAATGGGCTCGAATCGCCAAATACTTTGTTTTCGCAAAAGTCTGGCGGCTGGAGCGGAGACAATAAATATGTGAAATAAACAACACACAAATAAGGCAAACGCCACATCCGTGTGGGCGCCTTTTGGTTTGAATTTAAATAATGATGCAAAATTAGTTGTGAAATGAAGACACTTATTCACATTCGCTACACATACATATGTCTACAATGTATATAATGTTATATAAAAGACAACGGTTTATACTTAAGGCTAAAGAATTAACGCATAAACTTCTTGGCCTGATCGCGATTGACCTGCTTAAAGTGGCGCTGCTTGGCACCGCTGTCGTTCATTTGCTTATAGTAGCCGAAACCGCCGCCACCCACACGCTTCTCGGGCCGCTCTCGCTTGGCAGCGCCTACTTTGAGGTCAACCACAGGCGGCACCAGAAAGCCAAAGCTTTTGGAAACCGCCTGCAAGTCCAGTGTGTTCACATTGAATATTTGTTTTAGCTGATGCGAGTCATAGGCGCGTACATACGACTTAAAGGCCTCCTTAGCTGACTGATTAAGGAAATAGTTTTTCGCTATCAACTTCTCTAGCTAAAAATAAAGAAGCTGTTATGATTTGTATATGGTTTATATAGCTATAGAGCTTACCTGCAGCTGTATATCGGCAATCTTTTGCCAGGAGAACTCAAATTCATTGAGCGGCACCTTGGCTGCCTTCAGATAGCGCAAGAAGCCCAATTCCTCGGGTCTTAACATTAGCAGAGCATGTCCAGATGTGCCTGAGCCGCGTGCCGTACGACCCACACGATGAATATATTCGCGTGGATCATCTGGCGGATCGTACTGCACAATCCAATCGACTTGCGGTATATCTAGACCACGTGCTGCCACATCCGTGCAGAGCAAAATGCCCGACTCGGCATTGCAGAATTGGAAGAAGGTCGAGGTGCGTTTCGTTTGCTTCTGTTTTCCATGAATGGAAGTGACCGGTAGATCGATGTAGTTGAAGAGTTCGTGATGATACTTGACCGACATACACGAGGAAAAGAAAACCATGACCTTCTTCTTGCGATTCTTTTTTAGGAACGTAAAAAGCACCAGCAAACGCTTCTCCGATGGGCAAACAATGTAACCTTGCTCGAGGCCCTCAACGGTAGCCGTCTCTTGGTTATCGTGCACGCCCACATAGATCGGCTCCTTTTTCAGCGCCAGCTTGGAAAGCGCATCGATGCGTTCCGTCTGTGTGGCCGAAAACAACATTGTCTGGCGGCGTTCTACAGAAAAAAGAGGAAATATATGTATCAGGAGCCAGTCATCTTTAAACGAAATTCTTCACTTACTTGGCAACAAATTAATGATCTGTTTCAGTTCCTCCTCGAAACCAATTTCCAATATGCGATCCACTTCATCAATAATCAAACACTGCAAGTTTTTGTATAGGAAATCCGGTGAATTCTGCAGATGATCCAACAGACGACCCGGCGTGGCCACCAGAATGTTAATGCCTTTGCCCAGCTTTTCGCTCTCCACCTGACGATTGGAGCCACCCATGACCAAGCCATAGGTGTGATGATGATGTGCCATTAGCTCTTTGAGCACACCAAACGTTTGCATGGACAGCTCCCGTGTGGGCGAGATAATAATAACGCCCGTGCCGTTGCGCGGCATAAAACGCAGCTTATTGATCAATTCCACGGCAGGTATAAGGAACGCAAGCGTTTTGCCTGAGCCCGTTTGGGCAGCGCCCACCAGATCCCGACCCTTGAGTAATGGCGTCAAAGACTTGGCCTGAATTTCAGTCATCTCGGAGAAGCCCATCTCGGCAATGGCTTGCAATGTGGCCTCAGAGACGGCGCCTTTGAGTGAAGCAAAGCTGCGATCATCGGAATCACGTTGATCCAATGCTGACAATGAGGATTCTACGGTAAAGGGCGTGTCATCATCTGTAGCTTTGCCATTTGTTGAGGCAGCCTTTTTGACTGCTTTAGGCTGTTGCTTGGATTTCTTGACCGGCACCGGTGAGTCCTCCTCTGAATCGGGTGAGTCTGCAGCTGCAAGTGTTATGATAACAATTAACAAGGATTTCCTTTTAACTAATCTAATGCAATCATTTTGTTTTTCAGTTATTTTTCCAGTGCATCTCATGCTTCCACTTAACAGCATTAACTCGCTGCTCTGGTGAAAATCAAATTCGCCTTTGAATCATCCTTAAACCAAAATTAATCACTTTCTGCTAAGGCAAATTATTAGTATACCTTCACTATCTATCTCCTCGTCGTCCTCGTCATCTTCCCCTGACGCACTACCGCTCTCTGCCTCATCCTGTTCCGAGTCCGAATCGGAGTTTGCCACCTCGATTTGTGGCTTCTTTTTCTGCTGCTGGCGCTTTTTTCCTTTGACCTGGGGCTGCTCTTGAAAATCATCATCCAAGTCGTCTGCTAAGCGTTTATAAATGTTTTTTTATATATTATTAAAAGCTGCATGTTTTCACACACCTTCAGCCTCCACAGGTCGCTTCTGCTTTTTGGGTTGGGTCTTTCCGGACTTTGCGGCTGGCGGTTCCGGCACTGCCTGCTTGCCTTTGCCTTTTTTCTGGGAGAGCTCCTTCTTCATTTTCTCGCGCTTGACAATTTTTTTCATAAGAAGCTTTTCTCTAATCGACATTTTAAGGAATTGCGGTTTTAAAACAGATGTATATCAAAAAACTTGGAATAAAACAAACGCGCACGTGTTGCAGTCCACGATTTTGCCATTCACATTAAAAAGTAGACAAATTGCTAAACAGCTGTGTATGTGTTTATCGATAGATCGCATATGAATATTCGATAACATTTCCGTATGACACAAAAATTGCTGTTTTGAAAATTTAATTTGTATTCAATTTAAATGATTTAATTTAAATATAAACGTACCATTTAACGCAGAAATAAAGCTTTATTCTCCTAACTTGGGCAACCAGATGATTATTTTACGTATTTAGTTTTACCAGCTTTCTGAAATAGTTGGCATTCCCAAATTTGCCAGTCACAACGAACAAGTAACTAACATAGAAACGCCACCTTGATGGAAATTTCTATAAACGTTTTTGTTTTCATTTTGTACAGTTTAGTGGTTTTATATTTGCAGCATTTTGTCAACAAGTATACGGAATTTGTGCGCAGTCTTTAGATGAACATGCTGGGACTGCAATCCTACGGCAGCTCCTCCGAGGGTGAATCGGACCACGAGCAGGGCAAGGATGCAGCGCAAGAGTTGCCCGCGCATTTACAGCCGGTGGACAAAACGCATTCGCTATCCACAGCGCTGGCAGTTTGTGCGGCGCCCGAAGTAGTGCCGATGGGAGCTGCAGCCGTTGCGCGAACGCTAGATCCAACGCTTAAGGAAGTCACCTACAATCCACGCTACGATGAGATGTATGCGCCCGTCCAGGGCCCAGAGCATCCAGATTTGACCATGCAACAACGGGCGCCGCGCAACACGCTTGCTGGCTATGTGGAGAAGGCACACATAAATGCATTTGAATTTGAGAATCAGCGGCGCACGTTCCACACCTATGGCTATGCCTTAGACCCCACAGTCGATGAGGCTGCCGATGGACAGTCCTACGTTGGTGACTTGCAATCCGCATATGATGACAATGGCAAAACGGTATTTGAGGCGCCCAAGCCAAAAAAAATGCGCAAACAAGAGAAAAATGATAATCCAGAAGATGTGGAGGGTTTCCTGGGGCCATGGGGCAAGTTCGAGAATGAGGTGAGCGTCGCCAAACCTAATGAACAAGAACGCGCCGAGCTGGATGAGCTGCTCTCCAAGCGGCACAAACGCGGACGCATACCCGAGGACAAACCGCTCGAAGAAAAGTCCACGTTGCACAGTGAGTTAGCCGGCAATAGCTGAGTCCTATTTGAATGGGTAACCAATTTTTTTAAATGATATATTAATATTTTCTTGTATTTGTATTGCAGTCAAGGATGCTTACGATTACCAAGGGCGCTCGTACCTACACGCACCACATGATTTGGGCGTCAATTTGCGTTCGAACGCGCCTCCGCCAAAATGTTTTCTGCCCAAGGCACACATACACACCTGGACGGGCCACAACAAAGGCATCTCGTCCATACGCTGGTTTCCCAAGACGGCGCATTTGCTACTCTCCGGCTCAATGGATTGTCGCGTCAAGCTGTGGGAGGTCTATGGCGATCGACGTTGCGTGCGTACGTTCTCAGGCCATCGGCAGGCCATTAAAGATATTGCGTGGAACAACAAGGGCTCGCATTTTCTGTCTGCCTCGTATGATCGCTATATAAAATTATGGGATGCGGAGACGGGTGATGTCGTCTCGCGCTTTACTACACGCAAAATGCCCTTCTGCGTTAAGTTTCATCCGGATAACAGCAAGCAGCATCTCTTTGTGGCCGGCACCTCTGACAAAAAGATCATTTGCGTAAGTTAAACAGTTCATCATCAAAGTAATTGTAATAAAGATTAATCTATTTCATAGTGGGACACGCGAAGCGGCGATATTGTGCAGGAATATGATCGTCATTTGGGCTCTGTCAGCACAATTACCTTTGTGGATGATAATCGTAGATTTGTGACTACCTCAGATGACAAATCCATGCGCATCTGGGAATGGGACATACCCGTGGACATGAAGTACATTGCTGATCCTACAATGCATTCCATGCCTGCAGTCACGCTGGCGCCCAATGGCAAATGGATGGCCTGTCAATCGTTGGACAACAAAATCGTGATATTCTCCGCCTTGAATCGCTTCAAAATGAATCGCAAGAAGACCTTCACTGGACACATGGTCTCTGGTTATGCCTGCCAGCTAGACTTTTCGCCGGACATGAGCTATCTGGTGTCGGGCGATGGCGATGGGAAGTGCTATATATGGGACTGGAAGACGACGAAAATGTACAAAAAATGGCAGGCGCACGACGGCGTCTGCATCAGTGCACTTTGGCATCCGCATGAGGCCAGCAAACTAGTTACTGCCGGCTGGGATGGTCAGCTTAAATATTGGGATTAAAGTAAACAACTAGCTAGTGCAGTTGTAAGCTCAAGTGTAACATATTAATTGACTAAATGAGAAGACCACAAAGTTTACCTCTAAAAAAAAATTGGCTTTGTTTACATTTTGCAGGCAGCTGATAAGAGAGCGCATGCGCAGTGCTTGCCAAACTGTACAATATGGCGCTGGCGCCTGCAAACAAAAATTCATAGCCCACCCTCAGGGCGCAAAACATATGCGATTGCCAGCCAAAATCAATACTTTTTCACAACAGCAAGCAAGCAGCGTAGAAATTGTTTTCCAAAAAAAAGAAACAATTGCAAGAAATAAATTATAATCGATGCAACAAGGCGCTGGCGCAACTGCATAAAGAGAGATATTTACAGTTTTGGCACCATTGAAAAAATGCATATATTGTGAATTTAAGGATTAAGTAAGCAAACTAGATAAAACACTTGCAATTAATAGTTCCACAGCACTGCTGCCATGGCCAAGCCGCCCACAGATACCTCCGGCTTGGGCTATGCCTATCATCTACCATCCGGTGGCCTTTTGCTGCGCCTCAAGAACTCCCTGTCACAGTTCAGTGACCTATTCAGCGAGTTCAACAAATACATTTCACCTGCCTTTTTTCACGATCGCTGCGAGCGATCCGTCCACATGCGCATGTACTCCATGCACAAGCGTGAATTTGTTATGGTCTTTCTCGGCTTCTTCACCTGCTTCGGCCTGGGCATAATAATTGGCCTCACTGGTCCGCCAATAACAACCACAGACGCAGTGACGGCACATCAGATCCTGGCCAATACAACGCTGGCGCATAGCAAAACCGTGCTGGCCACGGGCCCCTTTGCCATGAAGTCCCCGCTGATGACGACCTACTCCCAACAGATGTGGCTCATAGCCAAGCTGGTCACCGATAACAATGATGGTAAGTGTTGAGCCCCCATTGCCCCCATCTTCAGTAAGGCGACATTCAGTCTATGCTCCCGTCTAGATGAGCGCTATGACAAGAGTTTCCAGATTAGCGTCTCCATCGATGGCATCAACGAGCAGCACAAGCCACTGAGTGTCCTGGGCCGCAGCGCGGCCCACAATCGCACAAGGCATTTGCTGTGTGTGCGCAACGACTGCGAGGAGTTCACAGTCATGCATTTGGGCTTTTTGGACTATGCCCACTATATCATAACAGTACGTTTCCTAGGGCTAGAGTCGTTCCATCAGAAATACAACATCAGGGCCATTACGTTCTATGTGAGTAGCAGCTACCCATCTATATACCTTTCAAGTAGAGATGGGCTCGTGTCTGGTTTGTCTAACACGAACACGAACTGAAAGTGGGAAACACGCAATTTTTGCATACAATGTCGTGTCAACAGAGACACGAGCACGAACGACACGAGACACGAGCACGTGCGTGTTCGTGTCACGACAAACAATCATGATACACGCCTTTCTGTACCTGCAAGTCAATTCCACTAAATGATTTCTTTTAGTTCAAGACATATAGCCCGGAGTTTACACAGATTGAGATCTGGTTCAGATTCATCTTTCTGCTCTTCACGTTCATCGTCATAGTAAGTAAAAGAGCATGCATATAAACCCTGTTTTCATAGATTCTCATTCCTTTCTCTTCCATCAGTGCTGGTATGCACACACGCTGCGCAAGTATCCCGTCTACGACTGGTCCATTGAGCAGAAATGGATATCCGTTCTGCTGCCGCTGCTGCTGCTCTACGATAGTGGGTATTACCCAAGTCCATCATTTATGAGATATTTTGAATTCTGCAATTTTCATAGATCCATTCTTTCCGCTGATATTTCTGATGAACTCCTGGCTGCCGGGCATGCTGGATGCCGTTCTACAGGCCACATTCCTGTGCGCCCTGCTCATGTTCTGGCTGTGTATCTACCACGGACTGCGGCAGAACGAACGACGCTTTGTTAGCTTCTATATGATCAAGATTATCGTGGTGCTGCCCATTTGGCTGTGCGCCATTGTCCTGGCCACATGGGAGAAATGCAACGAGCTGCGAGATCCCACATACAGCCACTTTGTGGACACCAAAAACTACAATGTGAGTGGGGCCGAGTAATTATTAGAGTCTCAGATTAATCTTCTTCTACTTTGCAGGGCCTGAAGATGTTCTTCTACATTGCCTGCTGTATGTATGTGGTTTATCTGGGTCTGCTCCTGCTGCGCGCCTACACTGAACTGCGTTCCATGCCCTACTTTGGTAAGCTCCTTGCCTTTCCCGAGAACATTGTGTTTCGAAATCAACAATTATGCTGCTCTTCCAGACATACGGCTAAAGTTTCTCACGCTGCTGATGCTCTTTGTGCTGTCCATTTCCATAACGGTCACCACTTGCCGATTTGGCTTCGGCATACTGGAGGATAACTTTGTGGCCACACTGAACACCACTTACCGCAGCTCGGCTCAGTTTATGTGCTTTTACGGGCTGTTAAATTTCTATTTGTACACAATGGCGTATGTGTATTCGCCGGACGGACGCTTTGCACAGGCTGAATTGGCGGTTACCAAAGATAATCCGGCCATTTCCATGATAGACGACTCTGACGAGGATGTCGTCTATGGCTCCGATGAGGAGTCACGGCGTCCACTGACCTCCATCGGTGGCGCGGGTAAAAATGACTACGATAGCGATTAACATCGACCGATCAATGGTTGGGCGTATCATATTTTAAACGTTAATGTTCCATAGCATGCGATCCAAACAGCGCTACATTATTGTACAAACTACAAATCCTACAGGTATAGCATTCAGCCAAGCGTTTTCGATTCCCTTAACTAAATTTGAAGTAAAATTAATTGATAATTAACTATTTGTTTAATACATATAAACGGTACGTCGGTTTGTGCAGCAATTGCTATCCTCAAAGAAATTGAGAAGATTTGCGATAAACCCAAGGAGCATATTAAAGCTCGTATTTTGAGAGTTTAATTAAGATATCTGGGAAAAGAAGTTTGCATTTTTGATTCTGATTATAAGCCATTAGCATAGTGGTGCTCAGGCTGGTAAAACAAGATCATCATAGTGTTCTGTTCCGACTAATACAGACATGCATCTGACATATAGAGGAGACTGCATCGAATGGTTGTTAATCTTGCATTGCCGTATATCCGTCTCTTATATAAGTATATGCTAAATGACGATTGGTCTCATTTTCCATCTAAAGGCATTTTGAATTGAGAGAATTATTTAAAATTATAAGACAGGCAGAACATTGTAAGCGAAAAGATTACCGTTATTTTACTAGATTGTTTATTACATAATTAACACATTTCGCCAATTGAACTCCATGATCATGGGTGGCCGCCTAGAAGACCTCGTTAATGCCCATTTTACTCTTGGTCAACAAGCCACTGTCTCCCACATCCGCATTGTAGCCTGGGCGATACTTCATGCCAGGCGCCTAGCAAAAGTAAAAAATATAGTTATTAGATTGAATCCAAAGGAAGTGGAGTCAACAATTGGACTCACATTGAACCAGACATCACGCCAGACTTTGCTGTCGTCGGCGCTGCGCAACAGCTCGGGCACATCGAAACGTGGCACATTAAAGTAGTTCATCAGATCGGACTTTTCGTTGCAGTACTTGATGCGTGCCTCGCACCACTCGCTCTCGAGCGGGAAACGCCAGTCCAGCATTTTCTTGTTGTGCGGATCCGACTCGTGTTGCAGAAAATCAATGCGTTCGATATCTTCGACCACTACCTCGGTTTCGCCACCGGCTGACCAATCGTAGATAAGCAGTTCCGCATGTCCAGCGATGTCCTTAAGATACTGCTGCTTGTACAGAGCCTCTAGATCGCGCAAATACGCCTCGGTAAACACTTTGGATTTCACCTCATACTCTAAATTGCGGGCCTTAATTTGCTTCTGAACAGCATCCACGGGCAAATCAAGGTAGATGACCAAATGTGGCTTGAGCAGCTCGCCGATGGTGTTTTGGCGCAGATCGTTGTAGACGGAACGTGCACCACGTGATATATAGCCCTGGCGGAACATAGCCTCCATGAAGACAAAGTCGGAGTAGGGACTGCGCTCTAGTACAACGCCCTGGCCAGTCGAAAAGATGTGCTGCAGTGCATCGATGTACTGCGAGACGCGCAGCATGTACATACGTATCTGGAACAGGGCGGCCAGCTCATGATTGGGATCCCTGCAGAAGTCCTTAACATCATAACTGCGGCAGCTGGGCGGCAACTGCGGATCCAGTTTACGCATATCATAGCCATAGGGATTAATATAGATCAGATCTAAGTCGACGGCCGGAAAGTATTGCATATCCAGTTCCGTGGCAAGCTCCTGGGCGAACTTAGTTTTGCCCGACGCTATTGGACCCTCGACGCAGATAACTTTTGAGTTCTCGTCGAAGCGCTTGGAGGTCTTGTCGAAGAAGGCGCTGATGACGTTGTACTTCTTCGTCTTATATGGGTACGGCGCCACCTTAGGACAGCGTGGACCACCCCGCATCGTTCTGCCGGAGATATTGCACTTCTGCATGAAGGCGGCGGGCAATGCATTCGCCTGGGCCTGCAGCAGTGTGCCAGGCGCGGTTGCGCCACGGCTAACCAGCCGCACGAGGCCTACACGAAACACGGCAGTCATGCTGCAATAGTAAAAGGCCCAAAATCAGTTTCAATCTAAACAGTCATAATGGTAAATTTGTTGGCATTTTGTGGTGTCTGTTGTTACATCACACAAGCTTTAAAATACACTTCTGCAGTTTGCATTTGCATCTGCCGATTAGCCTGGTTTTTGCATTCCATTAGCATCAAAGAAGTCGCAATACAGATACAGCTACAGAAAATTATAATTTTTGGCAAATTCCCGTATTATCTACTCACTTTAAAAGCAAAAAATCTAAAATCTATCCAATAACAATATCGGCCTATGCGGTTGGTGTTGATAAACGACAAACTTTATAGAGTCGTTCAACACTTGTACTGTGCTAACAGGGCTACTAAGTTTTCTGTTGAATAAAAATTTGCGTTATAAAAGTAGTGTGTAATTTATGTGGCAAACCCTTGTCTTTATTGTCAATTAAAACAAAAATATATTCAATTCAATTTAAACACCCTAGTCGTCCAGTAAGTTCGGCTAAATATTTTGTATTTTTCAGATGCCGTGACAGCCCTGTCGTAACCTCGCTGCATTTCAAGAATTCTGTTCGCAACTGAGGCTCACAATGAGTTCAAGAAACATCAATTAAAATTGCACGCAAATTTATACTTTATCAACGCAACATTTTGTAAAGCATCTGTATCAAAAATACATGTAAGTTAAACTAATTCCAATTTCCTGTATGGCCCACAAATGCAATTGGGCACAGTTACGCAACTTGAGAACTACAACATTTTACTCGTGACACAGTTTTTATCCTTATTCTAGCAATTATTATTTAGAAAATGGGCAATTCAGCGCTATCCAAAGTCCAAATGGAGGCTGCCAAAAGCATGTCAACTGGTGGGTCGCCGCCACCGGAATGCCCAATGCACCAGAAGAATGGCGGCAATCAATCGGCCTCAGCTGTGCCACCACATCCCAAAATGCAGGCCTCCGAATGTCCCGTTCAGCATGACAACAGTGATGTCAATCCGTTGAACATGATGCCGCCAGCCAACCAACAGCCGTCACCAGATCAACCCTTTCCATTGCCCACAGATCGGCAGACATCAACCATACCAAAGGCGACCGAGGACGGCACCGTACAATTCTGGCAATATCCAAGCCAGCAAATGTTTTGGAACGCTATGTTGCGCAAGGGTTGGCGTTGGAAGACCGAGGATGTCACCCAGAAAGATATGGGCGATATAATACGCATACACAACGCCAACAATGAGCAGGCCTGGCAGGAGGTGCTTAAATGGGAGGCGCTACACGCCAAAGAGTGCGGCAATCCACGCCTGAAGAGCTTTGGCGGCAAGGCCAAGGATTTTAGTCCACGTGCACGCTTCCGTAGCTGGCTTGGGTAAGCATTTCGCCAGTCCGGCTGCCATATCAAATATCAACTACTGATTCCATTTTTGCAGTTATGAGCTGCCTTTTGATCGCCATGACTGGATTGTGGACCGTTGCGGCAAGGATGTTCGCTATGTCATCGACTACTACGATGGGGGCCTGGTTGATAAAGATTATCGCTTTGCTTTGTTGGACGTGCGCCCAGCCATGGATTCGGTTGATAATGTTTGGGATCGTATGCGCGTGGCCTACATGCGATGGAAATTCGAATTAACGGAAAAGTTCCGAAGCAACGACAACAGCAAAGTATCTGCTGGTAGCGAGTAGGACATTTTCTAGAACTGTACAAAATTGATCTAAGTTATTATCGAGCCCAAAACATTATGTTATACACTTTAGGCTGCACTATTAAAGTTGGGTGTTGCTATTTAACAACAACGTATCTATTTATTTTAAACCAAAAATAAATCTCACTTATTTTTATTCAATTTGGCCGCGAACATGGACAATTTGTTACAATTTTAGAATTGCTGCATATTCCTAGCTATGTTATTGATAAATAGAAATGAATGTTAAAAAGCCTTGTTCTGTTATTAAAAGAATACGCCTAAAAATGTCTGCTATTCGCGTTTTTATTAAAAATGTAAGGATATTTATATTTTCGTATTTGGCTCACGAAATATTATTGCTTCGTGTTAAGTCGTGCGTGCTCTTGCCACTAACACAAGCACGACATGCGATCATCTCTAACGCAGTCCCCATGGAGAAAAATTCCATTCAAAGAATGTCAAACTGTCATTTGACCAGTGCTGGTTAATATGCATTCGCTATTCGTGGTTTTACGTCACGTAACAAAATTCTTAACGAGTGGAGCTGGCCCCTGATCCATCGAACAGTTTTAAATGTTGGCTGCCAGAATGCGTTTCGTGCAATATTTGCGCAAGGGTGACCTCGCCAAGCGTCTTGGTCTGCTTGCCGACGATCAAAAGTCTCTTGTTGAGTTGTCCGGTGCGGAGGGTGTGCCCTGCGATTTGAAGACATTGATTGCACAAAATCCCAATCTGGACGAGCTTGCGCAAAAGGCTCAAAGCCAGCCGAAGCTTACCTTGAACGATGACGTCACACTGCTGCCTCCACTCACCGAACCGGGCAAAATAATTTGCATTGGTCTCAACTATCAAGATCACTGCGATGAGCAGAACAAGCCGGCGCCAAAGGAGCCCATGTTTTTCAGCAAGTACAACAACACATTGGTGGGGCCAACGGATAATGTGATAGCCCACACTGCGAGTGACGTATGTGCCAAGAGCTGATATGTAAGATATGTAGACACAGATTACAGCGCATTTCGTTTGTTTATCAGAAAATCGACTGGGAGGTGGAATTGGTTGTCGTCATTGGAAAGGTCGCCCGTCAAGTGCCTAAGGAGAAGGCGTTCGACTATGTGTTCGGCTACAGCGTTGCTCAGGATATATCGGCACGTGACTGGCAAAAGGAACGCAACGGTGGCCAATTCCTTCTGGGCAAATCTATGGACACCTTTTGCCCGCTGGGCCCTGCCGTTGTGCACAAGAGCCTGGTCAAGAATGTGTACGATTTACCACTGAAAACGTGGATCAATGGTGTGGAGAAGCAAAACGGCAATACGGGCAATATGATCTACAAAATCGATGATGTCATTAATCGACTAACCCAGTGAGTAGCAAAAAATTAATGATCAATTGATGGCTAATCGTGACTTGGATATTATCAGATCCATTACGCTGCTGCCTGGCGACATCATTTTGACCGGCACACCAAAAGGCGTGGGAATGCATCGCAGCCCGCCAGAGTATCTGAAACCAGGAGATGTCATCAAGACTGAGATTGTTGGTCTGGGCACGATGACCAACCCAGTGGTTGCTCCTTGCATAGCAAACTAATTGTTACAAATGTTATTTAAACCAAATAATCGCTGTGCATGTTATTAAATGTTTATGATTTACACTTTGAATGTTTTCGATTTGGTCGCAAAGTATTCATCGCGCTTGTGATAGGGCGCATACGGATCATCGATATAGTATTTGGGCCGACGCCAGTAGCTAGTAACCATTTTGTCCAACAGCCAACTCTGTGTGGCATTTGTAAATACATGTTGGCGCAGACGACGGCGCAGCTCAGCGGACTTTTTGAACAGTTTCTTTTGGCGGCCAGAGTGTGTTCTTATCCATGCGCCCCAGTCCAGGCGTTTGAAACGCTTTAGCACCGCCTTCACAGACTTGCGTTTGCCCTTGATGAGCGAGAATTTGGTGACGCTGCGGGCAGGCACTGCGGCTGGCACAGGCGCCTGTAACAGCATCGGCGTTGACGTAAGACTGCTGGCGGGAAGTAGATTCGGCTTGCGCTGCGCTGGAGCGGACGCAGCAAACAAGTGTCCAAAGCATGCACGTTGGGTGTGCTGCAGCGCGTACGCCGGCTGAACGCGGCAGACACTGCGTAGTGCTGTTAACCAAATAATTCGGCATACAAATAATTAATATATATATTGATTTAAATAAGTATGCAGCTTACCACCAGCGACTAGTGTACGCAGCATTTTGAGTTGTTTAATAGATCTGAATAATGTCCAAAATATTTGGTACACAGTCGCGTAACAGCCTTTAGCTAGTCAGCTGTTTAACAGTTACATTTGCCATTCACATTGGCAAGCGACGGTGTGCGCACATTTTTAAACAAAGTTTTTTACACTTCATATACATTCAATTTTTAAATGTAGTTGTAAATAGTATGAAATTGAGTCAAATTAATGTTAGAAATTTATGTTGATTTAATACTTTATACACGCTTCAATTGCGACCCATTACTGCACGAATGGAAAGAACTGGCAGCAATCGGTTGCCATTCTTCTGTAAACGTGCGCACAACGTCGACGGCCAGCGAGTCAGCCAGTATTTGTCGTTGGAGAGAAATTGGGCAGGAAAATTATTCTCGCCGCCGGTTAGAGTCTGCAGCAGGCACTATCAAATTAAATTAACAAAATTCTGTGGCATCATGTATCGGCTAGCAGTTATTGAGTGCAAGAGTGCGATGCAGGTAATATTTTTGACAAAACAACGTGAAAATCAATCGTCTCGGTGACGTCGCCGCCGCCCGACCGACCCCCTCTCGCCCACAAACAAAGCCAATTGCAAAAATATACAAGAGTGCTTGTGTGTTATGTCATCTACGAATTGCAAAAAATGTCCAAAATTCCAGCAGTGCAACATAGCTTGTCAATTGGAATGTGCTTCTGTTTCCAATCAGAATTTTTCGATTGTATCTTTTTAGCGCACTCTGCCTCCAACCAGCAGCAGACAATATAGCCACAATAACAACAGAAGCCACGGCGGTAATGGACAACAGCAGCAGCAGCAACAACAACAACAGCAACAACGGCAAAAAGGCAGCCTGCCCCCGCCGCCTAACGCACGCGAAGCTGGCTTTGGCAAAGTGATGCTCCTATTGACACCACTGGCTGCAGTCGGCGGCGTAATCACCTATTCCAAGTGAGTTCCCTTTCATGTTCTGTAGTTTGTCTGTGTTAGTAAAAGCGTAACATTGCAGATACGACAAGGATTTCCGTAATATGGTTGAAAAGAATGTGCCTGGCGCTGAATCAGTCATTAAAGTCGTGCTGCAGGAGGAGGCACCGTTCCAGGGCATAACCAAAAATGTAAACGAACAACTCGACAAAGTCAAGTCGACCTTTAATAGCGTATCCGATTCGGTAAGCTCCGCTTCTAATAAGGTAACGAGTTTCTTTGGCGGCAAGAGCGTTCCCGATGTAAAACCTGCATCCACCAAACCGAGCGCGCCCACGGTACAAAAATCAGAAGCACCGAAAGCTAAAGAAACTGCCCCAGTCAAAAGTGAACCCAAAACTGCCGCCAAGTCGGAGCCAGCACCGCCAGAAGCAAAACCCGCTCCGCCAAAGGTGCAACCGTTGCCACAGGAAGTCTTGGAACTGGAGAAGTCCATTGAGCTGTCGGCGCAGCTGGCAATCCAGGAATATAACGCTGCCATTGGAGTTTTGAAGAGGTATGCATTGAAAACCTACTCGCCTATCTCGAGATGTTTATAGATCTTTTACGCAGCTTTAATGAGGATGTCCGACGTGTGGTCGACAAGGCGGTTGAGCATGGTGAGAACTCGCTCTGGGCGACACTGAAGAACCGAGCAAGTGCAAGAGATACGGCTGTATCGAAAGCTGAGCGTGCGGCTCGTGAAGCTCAGGAAAAGATTGGTGAGTGCTCTTTAGAATGTAAAAGCATCGAATAAAACCGAACGCATATTTCCTTATAGAGCGCTGTGAAATTGCTTTGAGCAAAGCGGCCACTGCAAAGAACAATGAGAAGGTAGAGAATGTGCGTAATAAGATCAAAAAGCTTGTGTCGCACATTTGCAAGGTCAAGGACGAGCTGTATAGACAAAAGGATACGGCGAATGTGTCGGACAAATATTGGCGCAGTGTTGAGCAGGCACGCAACTATTTCATTGACGAAATCGAGTCCATTTTCCCTGGCATTAATCTGTCTGAAAAAAAGTTGAACTTATCTAAAGAGGATTTGGATTTGTTCATACTGCACGCCTACTCACATGTGGTGGCCTACCAAAAAGAATTGCAGCGTCTGCAAACCGATGGCGAATTGCGTCTGAAGCGCGCCATTGATTCCTTGCGAGGTGATAATAGCTCCGAGGCACTGCGTGCCCAGCTTGAGTTTCATCTGGAGGCGGAGAAGCGCAAGCTCTCGGTGGAAAATCAAAAAAAGATATTCCAAATACATGCCGATGCAGACAAGCAGCTGCGTTTGCAGCTCAAAAAACAGGCCGAAGCCCACACGGATCACATTAAGGATATTGTGGCACAACGAGAAACGGATATGACGCGCGCTTTTCAGCGCGAGCTGGATGAAAAACTAGCTGCCGAAAAAGCCAGCTACAAACTCCAGCTGGCTGCTATGCTGGGCAAGCTGCGCGGAATGGATGCTGCATTAGCTGGTACGTAAATTATTACAATGCATAATTGTAGAAAGATTCTGTATATAGTTAAGCTGGAAAACGATTGTGAGTGTCGAGTTTTATCAATGGATAGCTGTGTGTATACCAAAGGTTCACAATTCCCTAACCCACATTTGGGCTTACATAACATTGAGGGCTTCCATTCTGATGTGCTCTCATTCTCATAGTATATAGGATAAGGGCAAGTAAGTGGGAGCGATTTGATTTTAGTCTGTATAACATATACTTTATGGAGTTGGATGCTTGCTGAATTTTGAATAGGTTTAGACTATAGGTGAATTCGTTCTGTGTTCACAATCCCGGTAATATTATATTAACATGTTTTCTGGTTACCATGATCAGCAAAGTGCCTACATACATTTACTCACCCGTAAGTTTGATAAAGTCCAAAGTTTGCACTCTACTCAAGTTAAAAATACTTGTGGCTCTTTTGTACTTGTATTAAGAATCCAAGCAAGGTTGTAAATAAAACTAGCTGTATAACAAATAACTTATACGTATGTAAGAGTAGTTTATCATTAAATATGAATTGGATAGAGGACCGATTGTTTTCCAGCTTAAACTTCTTATGGCTAGCATTTTAATATTATAAACTAAACTGCTCTCATATGCTGCTTGTTTAGAAATAGAGGACAAGTTTACAGGTATTCCCCGTGCTTACAATCATCTTTAAATAGTTATCAAGCTTTTACTAAAGAGTTTTTTTCTCATCCGTATAGAACGCGCTGAAACTGAGCGCTCTGCCAACCAGGCGCAAGCCTTATGGGCTGCCTGTCAAGCGCTTTGGGCTTCAGTGCGCACGGCTACACCCGGTGTGCATTATAAGGATAAATTGCGACCCCTGAAAAACGAGATCAGTGCTATTGCAAAGGTGGCTGGTAAGTGGTATAGCCATACATAAGGAGAAAAACTTTGTCGTAATACGTGTAACTGTTTTCAGAGGGTGACGAACTGGTGATTGCCGTTTTGGAAAACATGCCTAAGGAAGCTCAGGAGCGCGGAGTGTTTCCCGAGGATGCGCTGCGTGAACGCTTTCTAAACGTTGAGCGAATTGCTCGCCGTTTGGCGATGGTACCCGAAAATGGAGGGAGCCTGCCCATTTATTTCCTATCTTTTCTGCAATCACTTTTTATTTTGCGGCCAGATAATCCCGTCTCAAGGGATGAGCTGGAGAACAAACCCTTTGACTACAGCAAATTGGACACGTATGATATATTGAATAGAGCCAGGTATGTCTACGATATGGATTTGAAAAATAAATTATTAAGTACGGATTGTCTTGTTGTTAGATACCATGTCGACCGTGGTGACTTCCTACAGGCGCTTAAATACTTGAACCTACTCGAGGGTGCACCACGCGAAGTTGCCAGCGACTGGATGAAGGAGACTCGCCTCATGCTAGAGACACAGCAAGCGGCAAATACGTTGATGGCGCATGCCGCAGCCAGTGGTTTGATGTACTTGTAAATTATGTTCCCTATCACGTCGCCCATTTAGTTATCAATTTGTTTTAATTTTACTCTAAAAAGTCTATCAAAAAAAAAAATCACTACTTAAAAAACATTGTGAAATTTTGTTTTAGAAGCAATTATACAAATTATAAATATAGAGGCCTATAATGGGCAATGAAACAATTTATGATGGAATTTAAGCATAAGGGTTAACGACTTTATTTCTCATTTTACCCAATTTTTGTATTTCACTCTCGACAAGATCACCGGGCTTTAGAAAACTTGACGGATTACGGTATGCACCAGAACCAGCTGGGGTGCCGGTCAAAATTATGTCACCAGGGCAAAGGGTCATGAATCTATTGCAGATTGGAGAATTAAAGGTAAAATGAAACTGTGTCTATCTATTCACTTACTGAGAGAGTCGATGAATGAGGTAGTCAATTTTAAAAATCATATTCTTCGTGTTGCCGCATTGTCGCTGCTCACCGTTAACAATCGTCTTGATCCACAGATTATTTACATCGGGCACATGAGACTTGTGTACGATAACCGGTCCCAGTGGGCAAAAGGTGTCCAAAGATTTCCCTAACATTGTTTGACCACCTTGCAATACATTCCAATCTCGTGCATTAATATCCTGAGCAATCATATAACCAAAAACACAGCTCATAGCCGCGTTACGAGAGACATGGCGGCATTTTTTGCCAATAACCACAGCTAACTCGCAGCCATAGTCAATGCGCTGCAAATATGATTTAGCGAAATTAGCTTGAATCGCATATAAGATGATTTCCACTTGCCTTGGCTATTTGATGGGCACGAATATTGTCTAGAGCACCTGTGATGGAAGTACCAAATTTGACAAAAAATTCTGGCGTTTTTGGTATACTTTCATGCCGCTCGTTGCAGCCATCGTAGTAATTACAGCCAACGCCAATTATTTTACCCGGTGAATCTATTGGAGGTAACAGCCTCAGATCCTGTTTAACATCGTCCACCTCCATGAATTGTGCGCTGCTAATAAGACTTTTCATGCAGTATCTCTGCTGTATAAAACTGACCATGTCGGGCGAGGCACAGGTTTTGGATGATAATTCAATCATTTTAGAACCGTTCTCAGACACCATGCCAAGACGTTTGTTGGTATCCCCAGAACGTATGTACTGCATAAAGCGGCATTTCGGAATGTGGTATTCGCTATGGCAGGATGAAATAATTGGCTCTAACGGATTATTTTTCATTTGCTCCCATCCAATTTTTTCTAGTGGAGATGCTTTTGCATGAATGCGTGCAAATCCAAAGCTGTTACGCAGCAAAGACACTGCAGCTCTCATAATTTGGGTTCATGTATTTGTTTATTGTATACAATGCGGTAATTTTGAAAATTGAGCAAACTCTGCAATCCAAAAAATTCCGAATGTAACGCTTTCACTGTGCACAGCTCCCAAAATAACTAATAATAAACCATTTTATGTTTTGAAGTTTAACTCTTGTCCCTAGACTCCGTTCCCATAGAATGATTTTATTTACTGATGTTTTTCGGTTTAGTGTCAATGGCAAAAAAGGGAATATCCCTGGAATTATTAACAAACATGATTTCAGTGTTGGAAATGTTATCATAACTTTCATTTTATTATTCAACGGTCACATACGCTTCTATCCGGCAGCTCTTAAATATGTGTTTGATTTTTGGCGCTGCTTATCGATATAAGGATTTTCATTTTTATATCGATATATTATGACATAATGCTTGATATGTCAATTTATTTATTTCTTATTTATGCCATGCCAGTAGAAGATTATTGTAAAACAAATTTATTTTTGTTTTTTCCATTGAGACAAATTAAAGTATCAAGTTAAAAAATATAATAAGTTATCGAAATTTATAACATGTGATTTTCGATATCTTAACAACAACCCTAGTCAGCTGTTGTGTAGGTTTCCGATTATAATTTCGCAAAGCAAAATTAAAAATTTTAACATTTTTACATTAAGGTCTATTTGATTATCTCTAATAAGCACAATTGTCTAAAGTACGAGCAAGATGTCGATGCTGGCTAGAACCCTGGGACGCACCTTTTTTCAGGTAAACCTCACACAGAGGTTGCCAAGTGCTTACATAAACACTTGCCAAGTTCTCTGCAGCAGCCGCTTGTGGCCAAGACCAGCACAGATGCCAATTTTTTTGAGGTTAACATCCTCGCAGGCGAATACTAATTACTAATCATTCTATTTATTTCTACATGTATATAGGCAGCGGCAGTGCGCAGACTGCATGTCTCGGCGGCGCTCAATGTTGATGTATGTACATATTTGGAATGTTAAAAAGTCTAAATGTATTAAAGATTGCCATTTTTGCAGGATGCCACCTATAACGCAAATAGAACCACTTGCACCTTGATACCCGGCGATGGTGTCGGTCCCGAGTTGGTCTACTCGCTGCAGGAGGTCTTTAAGGTGAGGTTATATTACCAAGTTCCCGTAATACAGTTTTTATTAACGTTCATCTTGTTTAGGCAGCAAATGTGCCCGTTGACTTTGAAACGTTCTTTCTGTCGGAAATCAACCCCGGACTAAGCGCCAAGCTTGAAGATGTTGTGGCCTCCATACGAAAGAATAAAGTTTGCATTAAGGTAAGCTGTTATCAGTCGTAGCGTTATAGACACAGACACAGTGTAATCTGATCTTAATCCAATCTTATAATGTGTACAGGGCATTTTGGCCACACCCGATTACAGCAATGAGGGTGAACTGCAGACGCTTAACATGAAACTCCGCACAGAACTGGATTTGTATGCGAATGTGGTGCATGTTCGTAGTTTACCTGGTGTTAAGACGCGCCATACCAACATCGATACGGTCATCATTCGTGAACAGACCGAAGGTGAATATTCAGCTTTGGAGCACGAATCGGTGCCCGGCATTGTAGAATGTTTGAAGATCGTGACTGCCAAGAAGTCAATGCGCATTGCCAAGTTCGCGTTTGATTATGCCACCAAAAATAACCGCAAGAAGGTTACAGCGGTGCACAAGGCCAACATCATGAAACTAGGTGATGGTCTCTTCCTGAAGTCATGTGAGGAAGTCTCAAAACTTTATCCCCGCATCGAGCTTGACAAAATGATTGTGGACAATACGACTATGCAAATGGTGTCCAATCCCAATCAATTTGATGTAATGGTTACCCCAAATCTATACGGTGCCATTGTCGATAACTTGGCCTCTGGCTTGGTCGGCGGCGCTGGCGTCGTTGCTGGTGCTTCATACTCGGCGGATACGGTCGTATTTGAGCCGGTAAGCAAACATTTAACTCCGGAAATGTAATCAGAATCTCATGTCTATCATTGGTTTTACAGGGCGCACGTCATACCTTTGCCCAGGCTGTGGGCAAGAATCTTGCAAATCCTACGGCCATGTTAATGTGCGGCACAAAAATGCTACGTCACATTAATTTGCCAACTTATAGCGAAGTTATTCAAAATGCCATAAACCAGGTGCTCAAGGAAGGCAAGGTGCGCACCAAAGATTTAGGTGGACAGTCCACCACGCAGGACTTCACGCGTGCCGTTATTGCCAATCTGCACTAGACAGATTTCAAGAATTCAGCGACAACAATAGTTGGCCCCAAGGATCACGCATGCTTAGACAAGAAACAGTTGTGTTGCCTAAATTATTGTTTCAAATTTTTAGTTGTCTTTCATTCATTCAGTATGATTTCCTTCCATATAATTCAATGCATTCTTTGAGTATTATTTCTGGCGAATATTTATGTTTAGTGCAATTACCTCGCCTCCCCCCGCCTCCCTAAAAACTTTAGTTATACAAATTGGCCGTTATGCTTATTATTTTGTGATTATGTATTATTTTGTGCAAAATCCAAATTGGATTCGAATTTTGCCATCAACATTAAATTTATGACAAGCAAAAAGAAAACAAAAATTAAAATCAATTAAGTTAAACCAACTCAAAGTGTAGCGAGAACCACGATGCAAAAAATAGAAATTTAAATAAATAAAATTTGAAAGCGATGCCAAATGTGCAGCTCAATGAGCTCTTTGACGAATGTAAAAATTATTGTTACTTTTTCCTTTTCAACAAAATCATGACGCTAATCCGGCATTCAATGGAAACGAACGGCTTAGAAACTATTTCACATTTTATTTCACAAACTATATTTAAGAAAAACCGAAAGAACAACACCAAAATATTTAGTAAATGTAAATTGTCTAGAGTTACGATCCCTTGGGCTTGGCCAATTCTATAAGCCGCGGCGAAGCTTTGGCCTTGAGCGCCGCGGGCGAAATAGCAAAAGGATTCTCTCGTATGTGAGTGTTTTCGAACTCCTTTGGCTCGGCAAGCTCCTTCATGCGCGATGATATCTTGTATTTTAGAGCGTTTGGTGATATGGCGAATGGATCGTCTTTGAGATCGGCCGGCCCCAAATTGGCATCGTGCTTTGCCAGCGGCTGTGACATCTCCTTGATACGTTCGCTCGCTGTGAATATATGTTGGAAATAGTATATTTAAGACACATACTGAAGTTAACTTACGTTTGTACTTGAGCGCATTGGGGGAAACTTTCTCTGGATTTTCATTAGTGTGCACATTTGGTCGAGCCACAGGTTCGGCCAATTTCTTAACACGATCCGTCGCTTTGTAGTTGCGCATGCTGGGCGTGATCTCCCATTCCTGCTTAACATCCTCCAGGTATACTTTTGGTCGCGATAGTTTCTTAAGGCGACGCTGATCCACCTCTCCTGCTTTACGTTCCTGTATAGCAAAAGAGTAAAAGAAATTAGGGAATTTGTCTAAATTGTGCTCTAACTGATTTACCGGCGCTGGTTGCTTTTTCGGAACCTTCGGCTTGGCCAGTTTTTTGATATACATCTCGCGTTTCTTTTTTTGTTTAGCAGTTAGCTTCTTCTTTATCACCCTGTATAGATTTTATTCTTATTATTAATATTAGCGCGCTAAGAAATTGCAACTTGAAACTTACGGTTTCTGCAGTGGCTGCAAATTCCCCAGACGACTGTACAGTGACATCAAACTATAACGTAACCATCGATTTAGTATGCCCTCGCCAATTTTATCACCGCTACTTATGGCTTCATTACGACGATGAAGCAGTCGTCTAACCGTTGGCAAGGCTAGTTGTTCGGTGCGAGTGTGCATAGGAAAATCGGCTGGTACGATCTCAATTGTTCTTTTGAATGGACATGAACATCTGGGAAGAAAACGGCACTGGGGATTTCTGGGTATAGCTAGATCCATGATACGTTTACGTTTGGTAAAACGATTTTGATGTCGTTCGTAAAGCTTTTTTAGCTCCTTCCCAATATCCCTAAGAAAACATTCAGCGTCGCTTGGTATACGATCTCGTATTTGACAGCAATCGGGACGGACACTGTCGGCTAATTTGAGACAGGTCGTTAGCTCTGGACTTAGATCACATTTTAATCGTTTCAAAGCCATTTTTTTTATATATTTTTTTTTTTTTAATTTTGTACTATTAATTAGTATTTATTTTTCAGCACAGAAAATTTACTGCCATCTGCTCGAGAAACAACAATGTGAAATTAAATTGTTTAGCTACCTACAAGGCCTACTAACCAGATCATCTAACCGTTCCACAGCATTTGTATTCGAAGGAATTTGATTTTAAAAACATTGAATATTCGACGATTTGAACGAAATAAAACGCTGTATTTGCATTTATGTTTTATTAAATGTTTATTGCCAGTATTCATCAAAATACTGAGAGCTCCATGTTCACATCATTACAAGTTAGTAGTTGTGTTTTTTGTTTTTTTTTTCTCATTTGTAAGTATGTATGTCTTTAGTAGATTTTGCACATTATGCCTCCATTTTTCACATTCATATACACAAATCGAATTGTTATTTCTTTGCAATTTCAATTTTATACAATGATATTGATGCATAAGTTGTCTAACATTTTAGAGCAATAAAATGTTGCTAAAATTGCAATTGAATTGGAAATATTGATGTTGGCATTGAATTCGTACTGAGAACAAAATTAATTTTGTAAATTAATATCCATGATGATAATTATAATTTCCTGTTTCATTTTTGCGTACATAGAATTTTAGCAGACATACACAAATATATATACTATAAATTTGAATTTATCATTTACTAAGTTGACATAAATTTTGCTAATTTAATTGTTTAAATTTGTGTGACTTTCCTTTGAATTATGTTTGCCTGCTGTAGAAGAAAACCCACTTAGTTTTCGTATCTTGATATATATATTTTTTTTATACTTATTTACACCAAAAATTAAACCAAATAATAATCTTCTATTCAACTAAATTTTCTTTGGTTTGAAATTTGATGGCGTTTATGATTTTGTTAAATACACAATTCCAGCCAAATTATTAGTACTTGCATATTCTTAATTTCAATTTTGTTTACTTGCATATCGTATACAAATTTCCTTATGTTTAAATTTGTTTTTTCAATATCCGAGAGTTTTGACTGACATTTATTGAAATTTTTTGGTTGTTTTTTACATATTACCATATATATGGTAATGTATATATATTACCAAAGGGAATTTTTTTTTTGTACATGCGTACAATTTTCTTTTTAATTTTTATAATTTTCATTCACACACATACACACATAATAATTTGTTATACATATATTCAAAATGCTTCCCTAGAAGTTTCTGAGATTTTGTGTTTTTTCTTTTTTTTTTTAGTTTCTGCATATCGGGTTAATTTTCCGTTCAGATATGCGTCCAATTTCTGTTTCAATTTTGATGTACATTTCTCAAATGATTACCAGTTGTTAAATAAATTTTTATTTGGTCCCTGAAGCTGTTGAGTTTAGATTAACGATAGCTTTATTTGTATGTGTTAGTTTTGCCTTCATAACCAGGTCTAGAACATTGCTGGTACATAAGTATCCTAACTATTTCCAAAGTGTTTAGTGGGTTAAAGGAATTCAAACATTGAAGAATCGTTACGAAAAATTATGTTAAACTTAAACAGTTTTTTTTAAGAATTCTCAAACAAATGTCTTGATATTTATTCTGAGCCAATCTTTGTTGTTGTTGATGTTGTTTATTTGTTGTCTATTTGATTTTGTTAAATGTGAAAATGGAGCAAATATTGACGGTGTTAGGATATTAATTGCTTCCTCGCAACCCCATCACAGTCAATATTTACTTTGGGCTATTGTTATAATATTTAATAAACGTACTAGATTCATAGATTACTATTGCATTTTATGATAATACTTTTAGCATTTGTATTTGTGTAAATATATAGCATATAAGTTGAATGTGTAGCCGTTTCTCGTCTAGGGCGAAAGTTTTAAATAAAAGCCTCTGTGTGTCTAAGAAATGGAAATCAAAATGAAAATCGCAGCTGTTGAACTAAAATATTTGTTTTTATTAATAAACATTTTCAGCGTAAATATATGATATATTGTATATATATATTTTTTGCGTTTAAAACATAATAAGTAAATAATAAAAATAACGAAAATCATGAACTTAATCTTAAGTATAAGTGTATATATAACAATTATGCACGCTGAACAAATTTTCATTTAAATATAACTTAACTCAATTCTATAACTCTTTTGTTTATATTTTTAAGCAAATTAAGCAATATTTTTTATTGGTAGTTAATAAAATTATATCTTTTTTCAAATTTTCCTTGGTTTTTTGTATATTTTTTTTTTAAATTAAAATACATATATATAAATATATATATATATATATAACATTTTCGCTGTAAAGAACTAATAGTATAATAAAGAAAAATTGAAAACATTATTTCTATGGAATTTATCATTCAAATAATCGGTTTTTGTTGTTGTTGTTGTCGAAATTCTTATTTTTTGCATGCTTGGCTGGTGTTTGCTTAAGTTTTTATCTTTGCTTTTGTTGTTGTTGTTGTTGATGTCCTGGTTTTAATGCTAAATACATACATATGCTATCTGTACTTATGGGCTATTGCTAATCATAATGCATTTATATGTAGTTACGCTTATTGGCTGTGAAACAGTTTTCAACTTCATTATGTTTTACACATGTAAATCTTTTTGCTGTGATTGATAAATGCACAAAAAAAAAAAAATAAAAGAAAATAGAAAGAATTTTGCTCAGTTTGCTAAGTTGTTGTTTGCGTTAAAATGTACTTTTTTATTTTGTTGTTTATTATTTTGTTTTGTATTGTACTTGCATCAGTTTTGAACGCATCGAGGGCGTCGTCTTTGTTGTAGTAAAAATAATCTAAATGTACGCTGTTAAAAACGAGAAACTTTTTATCATTTTAGTGCTTCAACAAAGGCTGAGAAATGTTGCATACAAATTGTAACAAACTGTTCGTTAAGAAGAGTATTACGCTTTGCTTAAGATGCAATCACCTGTTTTGCTATGTTTATTTGCCTTTTGGTTTCGCCAATAACTTAGAACTATTGCTGTTGGTTTTATTTTTATTGGTTAATATGAGTATGAATATTTTTTACTAGGGCTATTGTTTTTTTTTGTTTTCTGTTTTTTTTTTTTTTTTTAATCTGTTTACGGTACTGTATCTGTATTTATAAAGAGTGTTGGTTGAGTGGATAATTGAAATAAAAATTGTTTCAGTTACTTATGACAAACGTTTCGAGCGTTTTTACGAATGCCTTGCATATTCTTGTGCAACGCTGCGTATACGCAATGCAAAATGTTGCGTATACGCCATGTGAAAACTGCTCTGCGCTCTCTCTCGATCTTGTTCTGCTTCTTTTTTCTCTTGCTGTCTTAATTGTCTTGTCTATTGTATGCTTGGCTATGATCGTTAATTATGTGGCTATTGTATTGGTTATTGATATGAATTGGAATTGAATTGAAAATTAGTTGTTTTGAGTTTGTTAATTCAGTGTGTTGTTGTCGTGTGTGTTTGTTTACTTGTTTGTTTTAATGTTAATTGTTTGTGGCTATGGCTATTTCTATTACTGTTGCTATTTTAGTTTGTAGTAAGAGTAGTACTATTGCTTAATAAAATTGTTTGGTAATTGCTTGAAGAAAAAAGAAAAGTACAATCGACGTCAGGCTTTGTGTTTTGTTGTCTCATTCATTTGATTACATACATAGTAGATATATATGTACTGGTATACAATATTTAGATATTGTATATTGTTATCTCAATTTTTAGTTCAATTATTTTGGGCTATTGTTGTTGTTTACCAATGGTGTTGTTATTGTTGTTGGTTGGCTTTTCTGGGCATATTTGGGCTATTGTTTCTTGCTGTCTGGTTGTATTCTTTGCATTCGATTGAAGATCGCTTATCGCTCAAGTAAAACGTAAGAGGATCGTGTTCTGAATTGGTTTTGTTGGCACAACTAAACATTTTATTATTTTGAATGGTTTCTCGTTTCTTAAACTGCTTGAGAATAATATAAAAAATATAATTTTGTGATGTTTGACTGCAAATATTTGATTTCAAGAGCTTTGATTTATAGCAAAATTAAAACTGACTTTGACTTTTTGTTGCGTGCATATAATTGAAGAACCTAGGCATATTTTAAATGTCTATAAAAAGTTATGTGCACTTATAATGATTTTTGATTTTCAATTAAAGGTTTTCTTTGTTAAATAATAATGGTTGCTGTTTACATATACATACTTCTTGGTATTGCAAAGAAATTTGTTAAATTATATCAGTTGTTATTAATATATATTTGTTAGTTGTTTGAAACAATTGCACTATAAGTCAAATGTGTTGCCCGTTCGTAATATTATAATAAAAAATTGATTAAAGAGAATTGCTTATAATGTGGTCTAATATATACAAAACACAAATCAAGGCTAACAACAGTGGCAGCACGCCAGTCTGCTATACGCTGCCAATAATATACATAAGTATGTGTTTTTCATTGTGATATTACAAAAAAATATTTCAATATATATGTTTATATACGTAATAATAAGTAAAATTTTGATTTGCCTATTTTGCGTGAACTGCGCGTACAGTTAATTAGAATAATTGTAATAATAATATGCACTAATTCATATACATAAATTAAAGAGAGAAAATAAACACTAAGTATATGCACTTACATTCAGCAAATTTTGATTCATGTTGAACAAATTATATTTTATACACAAAGGTGAGCAATTCTTAAAGCATGATTTAAAAAATGCTAAGACTCGTCTTTAAACAATTTTATAATTATTAGTAAGTATATCGATTTAATAATTTTGTTTTTGTTTTTTTTTTTTTTACAATTATTAACTATTAATTTGTAGTAAACAAAGAATAAGTAATGTATGGGTAATCAATCTTTTTTCTCTCCGAAAAATAAAACACGTACCTGAGCGTTTCTGCACGCCCCACCTCCCCGTGGCAGCGCGTAGCCGCCTTCTTGTTGCCAAGTTTTCTTGGGCGCATTTGGGCAAACTGCACGGTGCCAGAGGTTGGCATGCAAAAATTCTATACAATTCAACATTCTCAAGCTGTTACTCATTACACTCGACTCTAAGACCTAACATTAGGTTGATATTTCAGTACCTCACGCCCTCACATGCGGCTTGCTTGTCATCAGTTTTCAGTTTTCCGTTTTCAGTTTTCGCTTTTCACTTTTCTCTATTGTATGTACTTGTAAGAATGCCATTTTGTGTGTGTCTGTGTGTATTGTTGGGTATTTCATTTACATTTCTTTTAAAATGTGTTTTCATTTTTTAGTACCTTTGGTTCGTGCAATGTTTTCTATTTGCTTCAGACACAAAGCACAAAACAAAGCGTCCAGACCTGGCACGCTTGTAGATTCATAGTTAATAAACTTTTCAAATTAATTGGTTGGTTTTAACGAACCGGCCTTGAAATTATGCTGAACATGCTTCGAAATATTAGCTAAATTTCGTTTAATTTATAACGTTTGCTTCTTAATACATATAAACCGTATAATTGCACTTTATTTTTATTTTCATTAATTTTACTTTGATTTTTGTTTTATCTTCTTTTTACACATAATTTGTTTAAATTTTTCTTTTTGCAATTTTGTTTCCTTAAACAAAATATTTGTTTTGCAATTGCATATTTTTTTGTTGGAATTTTGTTGTTTCTTTTGTTTTTTTTTTGTTTTTAGTTTGTGTTCATTTTTTTAGTTTTATTCTGTATAATTTTGTTTTATAAAATCTTTACACTGCATTGTTTTATTTGCAAAGCTGTTATTATAATTTCGTTTATAGTAGACAGGTTCTTTTCTGCATTTCTGGGTAGTTTTGAGTAAAAAATGTTCCAAAATATATTTACACCTATATACGTTATGAAATGTCGTCATTTTTGTAGTGATGTGCCGTAGTTGTTGCCCTGCTATTTTAGAGTTCGAAAACGTAATCTATTGCCATTTTATTTCCTCTGCTATTGTTTTTTTGCAACTTGTGGCTGCAGTTAAGAATTCTCTTTTGCTTCGAAAACATGTTAGTTTTGCTTGTGCTCTGTGTAGTTACTGTTGTTAATTATTTGTATCCGATCATTTTACAATTTGTTTATAGCTTTTTTTTTTTAAATATGTTTCATTATTATAATAAGTTTTCATTATTTATTTTTGTTTAGATTGTGTTTGTTTTTCTTGTATGCCTAACCAACATTAGTCAGAAAAAGTTTCTTCAAAATTTTGGATTATTAATCACAGATAGTGTGTCTAATATATATGTATATATGTATGTATAATAAATATTTATGTATACTTCAAATATAATTAAATTAGCAATAAATACTTTTTTTTGTTGATTTTTTTTTCTTGTTGTTGTCGTATAATAAACAATTTTTTGTTGGTTTGCACGCTATTATGCAAATAATTTACTAAATTTTACAGTATTTTTTTTTTTTTTTTAATTTCTTTTGATACACCAAATGCTTATTTACTTTGTTTTTAATTTATGCCTGAATATAAATTTTGAATTTTATCGTACAGATTTTTGTTTGTTACTAACCACAACATTTATGCACATTGAATGTATTTTTAAAGATTAGCCAATAAATATATTTTAAACTTTCCATGCTTAAATTATAAGTAATTTATTGTGTTTTACTTTAAATGCTTTTAAATGATTTTGTTTATGTTATTATTTCTTTCTTTCACAAATTTCTTGAATAGAATTTTTTGTCATATATTTTTGTTTTCTCGTTACAATTTACTAAACATTTTGACATACCGACTTTAAAAATACATATGTATATATATATTTTTTGTTATAATTAAATTGTTTTTATTTTTATTGTTTTTTTTTTTGTTAATATTTTTAATTTTTTTTGACACTTACTAGCTAGCACACAAAATATGTTTTTTAGGTACATTTATATATATTTAATCTTTCTTTTGTTTGATTTTTATTTACGCATACATTTAGTAACCCATCTATAATTTTCAAAAGTTTCTTAAATCAAGAGACATCGAAAGGGAATGTGTGACTCAATGTTGGCCAAAAAAGATGTTACAAGTGTGTACTGGTAGGAGAGGTTGTTACATTTTACGGTGTAAATATGTTAAACGTTTCATTTGTTGTTGCTGTTCTTGTTGTTGATTTTCTTGTATATTGTGTAAAGATGTGTATAGAGTGTATAAGTACATTTAAATATATATAGTTGCTCAAAATGATCATGTGTTTTGTTTGAGGTATACGCGTAGTGATGAAGACACACACATACATAAATATATATATATATATATATATATATATATAGATATCGAGTTATTTAATGCTTATATCAAGACTTGTTTTCATATCCTTTTCTTTTTTTTTTTGATATTTATTCTTATGGGCTTTTACATCTTTCAATTAGATGTTGCCACAATTTTTGCCGAATTATTTACTTAGCCAATGTGGAATTTTCTTTATGCTCCTTTACTGCCTAAACACATAGTTAAATTTTATTTATTTAAACACCGAAACATCAAAATTTTTCATTCATATACAAGTTGTATATATTTTATAATCATATTTGTTTTTGCTCTATATATTTTGTATGTAATTTTCTTTCTTTTGGTGTCTTGTGTAATATGTAAAACTTAAATTTTGATATATTTTTTTAAAATTATATTGAAATATTTTTTTTGTGAATTTGATGGGGTCAATTTGGGTTGTGTCTTTTTGTTGTTGTTGGTGGTGGATTTAGTTTTTATGAATTTTGCGTTTGCGTATATTTCAATTTGGTTTTTGATTTGTTTTTTTATTATCATTTTGTGTGCTTTTAACGTTTCTCGTTCCTCTTATCAATTTATTTAATTTGTAAACGTGAAGGCAGCTTTGTTTATTGATTTCCGTTTTTTTGTATGCTTAATTTTCTTTAAGGTTTCAGGGTTGTAAGTATTCATTTATTTTCGATTTTAAATAATGGAAATTAATATATAATTTTGTTGAATTGAAATGAGTTTAAGTATAATTTGGTTGAAGTTTTTGAATTTTGCTTTGCTATTTCTTGTTCTTGTTGTGTTTTTTTTTGTAGTGTTGTATTGTTATGGTTATTGTTATTATTGCTTGTTGGCTATTAAGTTTGCTGTTGTTATTGATCGGATATTGTAGTTGTTGCTTTTGTTATTGTTGTTGTTGTTGTTGGTATTTTTAGTTATGGTCTTTGCTGTGGTTATTGTAGTTGGGCTTGTCAGTAGCTATGCAACTGGCGTCTGCATTGCGTTTGCGAAAGTCAAGTGAGAATCACATTTGAAGTGTTTAAGTCAAGTTTTCAACAGATTAAAACGTGGAAAGTGTGGAATGTATAATTTCCCTTGAATTTTGGTATCAATTCGCAAGCAGGCACTGCATAGTTGGGCTGTTCTTTGCTTGTATTTGCTTTGTTGTTGATGTTTTTTTTTTATTGCATTGTGGGCTGTTGGTTTTTTTTTTTTTTGTTGTAATTTTTAATTAAAAAAATATATATATATATGGGGGGCTTTTGTTTTATCTTTTTTTCTTTCGGTACTTAACAGAATAGAGAATGCAAATAAAAAATGTTTTTTTTTTTTTGTTTTAAGTTCAGTTTTGGTCTTAAAATATTATTTTGCTGTTTATTTACTTGGTGTTGTTGTTGTTGTTTATTTGCTTTTAGGTTTTTTTTGTTTTTAGAAAGTTTGTACAAGAGAATGCCTATTTGTCGATTGTCAAAAACTAAACAATAAATATACATAAATACTGTTTGTATTTATGCATGTTTGTTTGTTGTTGTTGTTGTTATTGTTTGTTACTGTTCTTGTGTACTTTATATGTGTAAATACATATTTAATTATGTTTCTATGCTATAATGTATGTCTTGTATTGTGTTTATTAACTACTAACAATTAGAGCCAGGACGCTGCTATATATGCCACGCCACTTCCCACTATTCAAATCGGGCTCTTTGCTTTGTTATGCATATATATGTATATATACTTAAAAATTTGGTTTGCTTCTTCTTATATGAATTATAGACACATACTCATTCTTCGAATGCCTGTACAATACAACTACACGTGACCGGGTGTGCTCAATTAACCACTGCCCAACTAGAAACTATAGTAGTGTGTGGCCAGCGGTGGCCAAACAAATGTTGGTGCCACCTGTGGCTGCTGTTGCTGCTGCTGCTGCTGCTGCGGACAGTTGCCTAAATGCCACATGCTCTATAACTGCTCCTCGGGTGCGTTGCAATCGGCCTGTTCGGCCTTGATCTGCGCCAGCTTCTCGTGCAATATCGAATTGCTGGGTGAGATTTGCGCTGCTGTTGGCTCCAGCTCGTATTTGACACCTGTGCTGCCATTGAGATCCATCATTTTGTTGCCTGCACCGGCGAACTGAGCCGAGCTTTGCGATTGCTCGCTCTTTAAGCTGCTGGCGTCTGTTTCCGAGTCGCGTGATGTCATGCGGCTGCGTCCATTACCGTTGTTATTGTTCTTGTTATTGTTCCTGCTGCTGCCGTTGTTGTTCTTGTTGTGCGCCAGGTCGCTGTTGTTATTGTTGTTGCTATTGTTGTTGTTGTTGTTGCTGGAATGCTCATGATCCTCATCACTGCTGGCACTCCCGGCGCTGCGCATGGGACTGAGGCGTTCGCGCTTGATATCCGAATGGGCGCTCAGCGGGCTACCCGGACGCTTGACGCTGTCGGAACTGGAACAGGCGGCGCTGATGTAGTCATTGCTACGATTATTGGTAAATGGCAGTGGCGTCTTCTTCACCAGCAGCTGATCCAGCAGCGCATTGCCATTGCCATTGCCGCTAGTGCCGCTCCCAGCAATAACATCGCCATCCTTCTTGAGGGATTTCCGTATGATGCCGTCGTACATGTTCTCGGCAAAGTCCACGGCGTTGCTCATGTGCACGCCGCCATGGCCATGATGATTGGCGGCCACGCCCAGCGGGCTGCTGCGCATCACCTCGGCCAGGTTAAGAAATTCTGGACTGCGATTGAAGTCCAGTCCATAGTTAGCGCCGGCATTCGGCTGGGCCCAGAACATGCTCGGCTGGAAGGACAACTGCGGTGCGGCATCAAACATGGGCAACTTCATGCCATTGGGCGCTGTCGCTGCCGCTGCCGCAGCCGCAGCTGCCGCACTGCTGTTGTTTTTCAGCGCGTTGCTCAGCTTGGAGTTACTGTTATTGGCGTTGCTGCTGCTATTGCTGCTGCCGGACTTCAGCTTATCCAGATGATTTAGTCCCGTCAAAGTCACCTTATTTGCTGCGCCTGTTAGTCCCACGAGATCCGGCTGCGGCTTCGGCTCACGCTTGCGCGGTCGCATCAAATGCCGCTCCTTCACCTTGTACTCTAGCGTTGAGTGTGGCACACCGTAATAGCTGCCGGCACGATGCACAGACATCTCGCCGCGCTGAACGGCCTTAACTGCCTCCACGAGGCTGTCTCTGTCATAGTTGCGGTACTTACCCCGCTTCGGTCGCGTGCCCTTGCCGGCGGCTAGTGCAGCGGCATCCTGTGCACTGAGCTGCTGATGCTGGTGCTGATGCTGATGCTGGTGGGCATGATGGGCGCTCATATGGCCATGATGTTGCTGGGCGAGCAGATTAGGTGAGGCACCAAAGCGTGAGGTGTCTGTGCCGCCAATGATTTTTGCCACTGATATGCTGGGCTTTCTGCCGACGTTGCCGCTCCCAACGCCACCACCACCACCGCCGCCGCCACCGCTGCTGCTGCACTCACTGCCGCTTGTGTTACCATTGTTGCGCTTATCCAGACCCAACAGGCTGTCCTGGCTGACCTGCTCGTTGATCTTGCGCTGTATGGTATTGGCCATCATCTTCTGTATCGATGTTGCCGACGACGACAGTATATTGCCGCTGTTGTTGCTACCGCTCTGCCTGTAGCTGTTGTTGGCCGCGACGGCGGCTACAGCTGCTGCAAGCATTGGTGAGGCGGAGTGTGGACTGTGATCGCCACCGCCATTGCGGTTGCTGCTGCTGTTAGAGTTGTTATTGTTGTTGTTGTTGTTGCTGCTGCCGCTGCAATGCAACGTGGGCGAGACGCTCGGCGCACCGCTGACCTTGAAGGACGGAATCTTCAGTATGGGATCTTCGCATGCCTCATTGGCATCCAACGAGGAGCTGGTCTCAGGCGTTTCAGACTTTGGTAGGTGGCGACGATACGCAGCAACTGCAGTAACATTATTTAGCTGCTGCTGCTGTTGCAGCAACGAGACGCTGCCGTTGCTCTCGAGACTGGGCGCCACGACGCCGGCGAGCGCCTCGCTCATGATGCCGCTACTGTTGGCCATCAGCAGCGTTTTGAACAGGTCACCCAGCGTCTGCGTCTCATCCAGCTTGGGCATGGCGCCAATGCCCGCTGCCAGCATTAGGGTATGCAACAGCACACGGGCATCGATGGGCATGGGCAGTCCAGCGGCATTGCCGCCAGCTGTTGCAGCAGCTGCAGCTGGCATGTGTCCAGTTGGTGTGCTGCCGCTCTGAGAACGCGTTGGCTTTGGTGACATAGCTGATTCCAGCTCGTCGCCCAGCTCGCTGCCATTGTGCTCGGATATGCTGCTCAACTTGCACAGATGATCAGTGGCTGCAATGCGTTGAGCGATTTCCTGAAAGCCAGGCGCTGGTGTCGACGCATTGCTATCACCTTCGCCAGCCTCCTCGCCGGATTCATCCTGCTCGTCCATGTCCAATTCATGCTGCAGCTGCTGTTGCAGCTCTGGCGGCGTTGGCACGTTTGTCCTTTTGCCGTCTAAGGACATTTTGCACAGCTTATTGCGCTGCGTGGTGCGCGACACTTGGTACTGGCTGGCCGCTTTGCGTGTGCCCAGCTTATTGACCAGCACATCCTGCAGCACGCTATTCAAATCCTCGTTGCTGTACGTGTGGCGTGCTGATGCAAGGGGCGTGGCGCAGTCTGACAGAGCTCTGTAAAGGATAATACCAAGAATTAAATAGGTTTTTATGCGTTTGCATAGGTATTAGATTAGCTAAGGATTGGATGTGTATTATACAATAAAGATCGGATATATTCGGAACGCCGACTATGCATTCTTGTAGCAAAAATCATCTAAACGATGTGTTTTTTTTTCGAAAACCCTGAATCAGACCGACACTTCTTCTAGGCTCAAAATTCCATGTAAAAATCGTAGAGAAGTCTGAATTTGCGCATATGTAAGCAGCAATGCGAAAAAACATTGTGTGTTAAGATATCTAGAAAAAAATGCTACGCCTTACAGATAATTCCTAAGACAGCTGATACAGAGCTAGAGGCCGAATAAGTCCCACTTATTAAATGCGTTTACGAAGAATATAGAATTTATCGGACGAGAGCTTCAAGGCTGAATGAGCTTGGCCGTTGATACTGATCAAGAATATATGTATATACTTTATGGACTCGTCTCGACGTCGTCTTCTATGTGTTCAACAAGGATTAAAAAAACCGTACATATTTAAGTTAATTAGTTTTAGAAATTTGCAAATGAATAGAGATTGCAAGCGGACATAGATTACATTTGTGTAAAACTACATAAGCTATTGAGCAGGAACCATGGAGGTAATTGACCAGCCAAAGAGTAATATTTCTTAGTAGCTCTGCTGGCACATCAGTTCCCTTTGATAGCATTTTGCGAGTGACTGCAGTTCAAAGCAGAATGCAGAAGCTGACAAAATATTATTTTCACTTTTGCTACTTCCTGATGCCCGGCAAATATGCATTTTTTTTGGTGCTCATATATTGGGCATCCGCTCACACACACACACTTGAAGTACTGACAATGAGCGCTTCTTAAATGTCTGCAGCAGGCAACGGCGATGTTGTCCTTGTCAAAGGCAATGGCAAGGATGCAGCATAGAAAAATTTGTAACGCTTGTTTTTTTCCTTTCTGATTTCGGCTGCTGCAGAGACAAAAGATGACACATCAGAGGAGTGAGTGCTTACGGGCTTAGCAACATGGGCAGAAGGGCTTGGTGGAGGGGGTCGAACGAAGATGTCAGCCTGCCAGCCAAGGCAGGGACAAACATGTTTTTGAAGTTCATTAGACGAATTTCAAAAAAAGCATTTTTCACTTAATGCCAAGCCCGAGCCAAGCCGCACCACTTGGCGCTTTGGTGGTGCCCACCCCCAGCCACTCTGTTAGCCGGGTGGAGCGCACTTTTGGTAGCCCATTTCAAAAGGCAACTTTTGTGCAAGGAAAAAACAACGACAACAACAACAACACGAACAGCAGCAGCATCAGCAGCAGCAACATCAGTGAAAGCCGTACGAAATTTTTCTTTTCTTTATGCGCAGCCAGCAGGGAGACGCGTTACGAGACGAGGCGAGACGCGCCGCGGACTAGACGAGACGAGACGAGACGAGACGCGACACGACGAGACGAGTTGAGACCAAGACCCTTTTGGCAGCGCTTGGTGGGTGGGGTTTTGGAATGCTGGGCTGCTCTGGCCATGGTTGCGGCTGCAGTACATTGCACTGGCTGTCGCCAGGCAGCGGAAACGCACAGCTTCTTGTCCTCGCTGTGGGCTGTGGGCCAGCCCAGAAAAGTTGACTGAAAAGTTGGCGCTTTTTTGTTGTTGTTGCAACCTTTTCTTTTTGTTTTTTCGTTTATTTTTATTTTTAAGGATCGCGCGCGTCTGGAATATGTCTGAAAATTGCGCAGACAACGAAACGTGTGCGACTGCAACAGCAGGTGGCAAGTGGCAATGACTGCGGCAGTTCGGCTGACCGAAAACTTGCACGGCGCTCTTTATTATTATTATTTATTTTTTTGGCCAAGTACTATATAGTAAATAATATGCCCGAAAGAAATATGGAAATATGTATAAATGTTCATAATTGCGCCGGGCCAGGTGTCGGGGTGCGACAGCAATAGCCGGTTAAAAAAGGATTGCAAATATAAATGAAAAATGTCATTTCAATGTCGTTTTGATTTTTGTTGTTGTTGTTTTTGTTGGTGTCGTTTACCTTTTGGCTGCACTTCAATTGCAATTTGCCGTTGCAACAGCCGCTGCAGCAGTCGCAGCTGCTGGCGTCAACGCCGACAGCGCTGCCGTTGCTTTCTTGTTGTTGTTGCTGCTGCTGTTTTTGTTGCACGCATGTAGCGAGGATTCATTTGCGTTGCAGTTGCCCGCACCGCTGTGTGTTTTTTTTTCATTCTTTTTTTTTTTTTTGTAATTTTGTGTGTTGTTTTTTTTTTTTCGTTTTACTGACATTTTGTTTTAATTTGTGGCAGAAGCGGCAACCAACAGCTATGCAACAAAAATAGGGTTGATTTTTTGCTTTATTTTTGTTGCATTTTTGTGTTGAAGTTGTTGTTGCTGCTGTTGTAATTTTGACGCTTGCTGCAATTGCATCGGCAACTGCTGCCGCCGCCGCTGCCGCTGCTGCTGCTACTGTTGTTGCTGTTGTTGTTGACATTTTTATGCGCATATCGCATTTTGTCGGTTCATCCCACACCTTTTGTTTGCCTTAAATACACAACAATACACACACACACACACATACAAACACAAAAATACACACATGCACCCATACCCTACATTCACTTACATACATGGAATGCACAATGCGACCAACGCGTTGGTAATAATTTTCGGGCTCACCGAGGTCGTTGGGTTAAATATAAAAATACTTTAGCCTGCAAATAATTGAAGTATTGAGATATAAAAGACGCACTCTACCTCAAGCTATATATATAATTGTCTTAGCCAAAGGCCATTATAAGCAGTTTATATTCCAAAATAAAAATGAATATCTCATAAGAGTTAATTTTGAAATTATTAAAAATATAAACAAGATCTTAAAAAATTGTTACATGGATATTACTATCATTATTATGAAATATACGAAACCCAATCAAGCAAATAAAAAAGGTTAAAAAAGTATAGAATAAGAAACATCTTGAATAATAAATTAAATATATTTCATACATAAATAAAGTAAATTCTGTTCCCATTCTGATATTGAGTGTCGCATTTAGGGCATAGTGTAAGGGTTCACATGTATTGTGTATTGTTTATTGGCTTTGGCCAACGAGAAATGGGTAATCAAAATAATAATAATAAAAAATTTTAAAAGTTTTCTAAAGGCTATAGATCTCTATGCTTTATTTTTTTAAAGTCAGTGTCCTTATATGTGTGTAATTAATTTAATTTGTTCGTACTGTTGTCTTTTCATTCTGTTGCGTGGCCGCTAAATTTTTCAGTGGCGGGACGCGTTGCTGGCCGTAGTGGGGGTTTGGGGGCGAATGTGGGTAGGGGTGTGCACAATGTCCCGTTCCAGGGTTATATGCAGTGTGTGTTTGTGTGTGTGTGTGTCTGTATGACTGACGACGCCGAATGCAATTTTGTTAAAAATGCATCAAGTGCATGTGTGCGTGTGCCGGTGCCTGCACGTGTGCGTGTGTGTGTGTGTATGTGTTTTTTATTTGTGTGTGAATGCAATTGCATGTTTGTTTTTGTTGCCAATGCAGGCGCCCCAACTGCATTGCCCGCCCCACCAGCTGCTGCTGTACTGCTTGCCCCTTGCACTCGATGTGTGCGCAGCAAACAACCACCCACACACGCACACACATACAGACACAAACAGACACACATACACATGCAAACACACTAGCATACACGTGTATATGCAGTTGCATTTTTTCGGAAGATATGCACTCATTTTTTTACGACTAGCGCTGTTGGCGTCGCTGCCGCTGTTGCTAGCGTTGCAGCTGCTGCAATTTTTTGTATGCTTTTTTTTCTATCTCGCTCATTTAAGCGACATTTCATTCACTCACGCATAAAACACATAACGGCAATCAGGCTGGCTGGCGGGCGGGCCTGGCGGTGCGGGCCTGGCCTGGCCGGCAGTGCGGCGGGAGGCCAACCAACCAGGCCGACCTACCTGACCGCCCAACGGTCATTGAAATGACAAAAATATGGCATGAAAAAATGAACGAATGGGGCAAGGGGACAACGAAAAAACGGTTAAAAATTGTTGCCCTGCAGCAGCAACAACAACAACAAAACAACAACAACAACGGACTATAACAATAGCAAGTGCACGCATTAAGGTTTTTTATTTCGCTCTTTTTCGTTTTTTCCTTTATTATTTTTTTGGGGCCAAATGGGGAAAGCGACGTTGCAGTCGCTGCCAACGCCGACGTCGACGCCAACGCCATCAGTCTATGCCAGTTATTACGCTCACAATCTTTTTTCGGTTCCTGCGTGTGTGTGTGTGTGTGTGCTTATGTGTGTGTGTGGGTGTGCACAGAGAATTTTTCGTAAACGAAAAATAATGAATACATATATATATACACAGCGACAACACGCTGGCGCTCTGTTCGCCCTCTCGCACACCCCTTTGGCACATTGCATAGAAAAAAGTAGCGAGAAGAAAGACCAAAAAAAATAAATAAAAAAAGAAATAAACGTAAAAAATGTAAAACGCAGTGGGGAAAAAAAAGCGATCGATATGATGCACTCATTTTCTGTCTGCTGCGCCCGGTGACGACGACGGCGGCGTCGCTGCTGCAGCGCCGACATCTCGACGCTTGACTTGGAGTGGCGATGTCGCCGCCTCATCATCAACAGCAGCGCCAGCCGCAGCAGCAGCAGCAGCAGCAGCAGCGACAGTATCCTCTATATATATATACAAAAAAATCCGTAATAATAAACGCTCGAAAAAGCCAAAAATTGCAGCGTCAGTAGCTTTTGTATTTCAAGTGTTTTTGGCTGAGTCCTTGGGGATGGGCACGAGGATGTATTTTCTAGCTATGCATGTATGTGTGTGTGGGAGTGTAATTGCGCGTGTGTATGTGTGTGCCTGTTAGCAGAGCCACAAGTACGGCAACTGGACATGTTTGGCAAGCCATTGAGCACTTGCCGATCTGTGGCTTTTAACTTCTTTCTTTGCTGCAGCAGTTCCTGTCAACTCGCATCCTGCTCTTCTTTGCCATTGTGTGTGTGTGTGTTTTTCTATTCTTCACATTTTTCGTTGCTTTTTATTACAACAATTAAAATAGGTGCACGATGTTGCAAGGCAGCAGCAACTGCTAACAAACACTTGGCCATGCTTTAGACAATAGACAAGGACTCGTGTTTTGCGGCTCAAGTGGCAGCCACAGCCGTCAACGCTGCCGTTGCTGTTGCTGCCACAGTTGCCACAAAAAAAAAAAACAACCGAAAAAAAGTAATGACGAAAATTGTGGAAGTGCTGGAAAATTATGCACACGTTGTCGACGCCCCTGACGCTTGTCTCTGTCGTCTGAAGTGCACACACACACATACACACACACAATCACAAAACATAAATAATAGGCTAGGTGGTCCTGAACATTTTAGAGTAATTAAAAAAATAGCAGGCAAAAATATAAAGGAGTTAAGATGCAACACAAGCACACACACAGACACACGTACACAGCGTGAAATACATAAATTTTGTATTCTTTGCATGGCTCGCTTTTTTCTCCTCTTTTTTGGCTGCTCAAATTTGATGCAAATTTATGCGGTTGCACTACCCCGCAGACCGCCCTGCGTCAGTAATTAAGCGTGGCCAACGCAGCGTTGGCTGCGTGCTATGGGGCGTATGTGTAATTTTCGGCATCGTTTCATAAACCGCACTCAAACCACACAGAACAATCACACACATACGCACACACACAGCTGCATATGCTCAGAGCAGGCGCATGACACCTACTTATATGTAAACACACACACACACACACACACACACACACACACACACACATACACACATATAGACACGTGCATGTGTAATTGCACGATTTTTACATAGGCGCACAACAATAAAGCTTTCCGAGTGCCACCCAGTAGTCAACCCGCCCCGCAGCCCTATTAAGTATGCTACAATAAATGCAGTGTCAGAGGCGGGCCAGTGCCCAAAGTGCAATTATCTCATGTATTGTCTGCTGGAACACCCATTTTTTTTTTGGTTTTCGTTTTTTTTTTCTATGTATTTTTTATTTATGGTTTATGTTGGGCATAGCACATTTACTATGAAGCTTGATTGTCTAACCAAATGTCAGCTGCTTTAATTGGGTTGCTTATCTGTCGTGATTGAATCTTTTAATTTTTCCTTTAGTTCTTAACTGCTTATGGCGCAGAAAAAATAACGCTTTAGGGCAGGGTACTTGTTTGATTTATTTGCTACAATCTTGAAGAGATTTACAACCCACAAAATAATATTTGGAGGTTCTAAGCGAATGAAAGGATTTTTAAAATTTTTTTAACTACCACAGCACAAACTAATATCAGAAATTATTTTGGATAGTTACGAAATGGATTCTATCCTTAGGAAACAAATTTATATTCATATATAATAACTATTCAACTATTTTTTTGCATTTTTTATATATATGTTTCTATATTGCGATAATATATGTTTACGTTAGTGCATTGCCGGATATATATAAATAAATAAATATATATTACATTCACAAATAATTATGAGCTGGTGTATAAGAATCAATTGGGGCTAAGATCAAACATACCTGGCTGTCTTCATGTCGCCGCTGATCGATGAATTTGGCGATGGCTTGCTGCTTAGATCCAATGGTGCATCTGCACTGGGACTGGGCGTATCCTTGAGTGTGGGACTGCCAGCGGCGACTGATAATTCCGAGGTAGTTGGTGTTACCGAGTTAGCATGTTGTTGATTCGCCAGCGTGTTCATCAAATTGAAATCGGCCATCATGTTGAACTGTGCCAGCTTGGCGGCCATCGATTCCATTGATGTCATTTCAGCTGCTTGCTGGGTGAGCAGCTTGTAAAGTTCTATAGAAGTTGTTGACGACGACGTCGTGGCGGCGTTAACGGCGTTACGTGCTCTATGTTTGTTGATGCTGTTGTTGTTGTTGCTGCTGTTGTTGTTGTTAATGTTGTTGTTATATCTGCTGCTATTGTGCAGCGATGCGCTCGAATTGCTGTCGCTGTCGTGCTGCATGAGAAAGTTGCGTTAAGTATACGATAATTTGATGTCATATAAAATTAAAGTATGGGCAGAGAGAGTAGCTTACCTGCTGCACAGCTGTGCCGTTGTTGTTGTTGCTGTTGCTGGACGCGATTGCCGTTGTTTCGGCCACCAATTCGCCTTTGGCGTTTACCGTTAGCAAGCGACCGTTAACACAGAAATTGCACTTATCAGACGGTGTCCAATCGTTGGGTTCTGGCGGTGGTGATGGTGAGCCTGAGCTACGTGATGTTGCACTTGAATCGTGGTTTTGTGATGTGTGGTTGTTGTCTGTAATTGTATGCAGCGCTTGGTTCTTGTCTTTGCTAAGCAGCACTGTTTTTTTTTTTTAAACTTACCAAAATCGCTTTCAAATGGCAGCGGTCCGCTGTTGTTGTTGTTGTTGTTGAAATGTTGGCCGTTGGGCTGCGGTAAACGGTGGTTCAGTGGCTCGCAGTGGCTCTGTTTGTGTTTGCTGTCTTCTGCTTCTGTCGTTATTGATATGGGCTGTTGCTCTGCGATATTCAATTGGTTGCGCGTCAGTTGATCTTGATAATGTTTCCATTTCCTGCGACCCATGAATTCCTCAGCGACGCGTTCTAAGCCTGAAAAATCAAAGCAATTTTTATTGTAGTTAAATAAAAAGTGGTGCCACCTGTATCATGAAATATGCATAAGATGAATAGACTATTATGGATTTTCTAATACAAGTATAATTTGCGTATTTATTCGATTTTTTTTCTTTCATTTTGCCGCCCCTAAAGCTTGGGAATTTCTACAGACATAAATAACTTAATTGAAATGTAAGGTACAGAAATGAAATAAAAATAGTAAAAGAAATGGCAACGGTACACGCTGCGTATGCGAATTATTACGTATACGCCTGGCATTTGGTTTGCGAGCTGCAAATTGATAGATTTGCGTACGTTGTTTGCATACGAGAGGTAAATTTCCTTGCATATCCTTGCGAATGCCGTCTAATTGCCACAAAAGTTATGCAATTTAATGTAAAATGCATAGGCCGCCAACGGAGGCGGCATGGCCACTCCAGTTGTCGTGCATGCGTGCCTCAAAAGCGAAAAAAAAGAAGAAAACTTTTGTGCTTATATGGCAAAAGGTTACGCGTCAACTCACACGAAATGCGAATTAAATATCGAGGCAGGTTGAAGCAGAGAGTGCAACACATGGCGTCTTGCAAAACAGCTGCAAAAGCTGCAAATTTGGTGGCAACATGCGGCAAATGCCGCATTTTGTAGCACTTTGTTGCGAGCATTTGCATTTACAAAACGTATACACATTTTCTTCTTCTTTTTCTCAGTGTTATTTTTTTTTGTTTTGTTTTTGTATATTGTTAAACCGGAAGTTGAGCAACGTTTTCGCGCTTCAGCTCAGCCCAGGTCAGCCAATGAGTCAGCTATGCGTTGCCCGCTTCATGTCCTTGTCGCTGGCGCGTCCTGATTGCGCAAAAGTGCGTGCAGTGCGTGCGGTGCGTGCGGCGCGTGCGGGGTGCATGTGTGTTGGCCACCCAAGCTTGCACATCAAGTGGGCCACAGGCGCCATAGCAGCAACAGCAGCAGCTACTGCTTCTCATAAAGGCGCATAAGTAGAACGGCATGTTCAAACTTTTTAGCGTTCAAATTGTATTGCAACTGCAGTTTGCTGTCGCTGTCGTTGTTGTTGTAGCTGCTGCTGCTTCTACCCGTTGCATTTTTGAGGCGCTCAACTAAACAGGGTCGCCGTCGCCGTCCTCGCTTCGGGGGTTGCTGCTGTGGCCGTTGCCGTTGACGTCGCACGCACCAAAAAAGGCGAAAAAAACGAGGTGAATGCACGCGCGGGACTTACGAAACTCCAACTTTAAAGTGCAGCCAGCTCAAATATACACACACACACGCAAACATAGGCGCATAAAAAAGCATTACGCACACTCGCATATACGAGCGAAATTCCAAGGGTTGCTCTCCGCTGGCGCTGCTGCCGCGCGGTTGCATACAATGCGGTGCACGCACGCACGCACAAAATGTCTGCCTGCCCATAGGCATGTGTATGCGTGCGCGTACGCGTGTCTGTGTGTGTATGAGTGTGCGGGTATGTGTGGTTAAGCGACACACATTGCGTATGCTGACGAAGTCGGCCGCAAGGTGGGATTTCAATGCTGTTGTCGTCTGCCGGAGTAGCGTTTACATTATGCCAAGCAAGCGCCTGAATGTATGCTAAATAGATTTTTCACTGGGTTCTTTTTTTTTGCTGTGCACATAGAAAGGTGCATGTCGTCAGTTTCAGACGTTGTCGATAGACAGAGCCCTACGCACACACACACACAGACACATACGTACATATAATATCTATTCAAGGCGACTTGTCAGCTGGATGCCTATAGGCTCCGGCCAGCCAGCCACCTGGTTGCCCCCATCTGCCCAATGGCATGCCGTCTGCCTGACTGTCAGTCTATCTGTCCGTTTCTGTTTGTTTGTTCGGTGGCTTGTAGCGCGGTTTGTGGGCGCCCTAAAACTAACAGCGCATCAAAAATGAAAGTGCGTTAAATCAAAGTTAGACGCATATTTAAATGCCTGTTTATGCTGTCCTTTAAAACGTCAGGTCTGGCACGGGGCGTATGATTAATATGAAGTTTGTTAAGGTGAGAGGTACATGCAGTTAAAAAAAACCAATTAAACACGCAAACTCATTTAAAAGGCGGCACACCAACAGACACACACACACACACACACACACACGGAAATGCTATGTGCCATGAGAGACAGGCAGCCAACCCATGAAAACTGGCAAAAGAAATGCACGAAAAAAATGCAATTATCGATTAATGTACACATTATATGGCTCATACTCGCATTTATACATATGTATACATATGTGTGTGTGTGAGAGTCTTTGGTAGATAATCCCTTATGTATACGTAATTTATATGTACATATATTGTTATATATATATATAAAGCATACGCATACATAGGCGCTACCTTTCGTGGCAGGCATATAAAAGTCATATGCAGGCAAAAAAAAAAAATAAAAATATAAAATCAAGCATTTTTTTTTTGGTTTTTATTTTTAATGCTCATCCTTTAATTTCTGTGGCTGGCTAGGGTGTGGCAGGGGGGGGGGGGTGGCTGGGGTCATGTCCATGTCATTTACGCACGTTACATAAGCAAATTTCAGTAATGATATACATAATGTATATCCATCGATACAAAAAGTGGCTCGGCTGTTGTCGCTGCTGTCGCTATGTGCATTATTCTTGTGGCATGCAACGTGCTGCCGCCTGCCCCCCAAATGTGCGGGTACAACAAGCCTCCCAAGGGGCAGCGTCAACTTATAGCCATGCTGACATGTCGACAACGACAACCTGACATTTTTTACGGCCTTTACGTTGTTTTGGTTTTATTTTGGTTTTTACACTACATTTGTTTCATGCTTAGTTCGCTTTTCTCCCATTTTTTTGTTGTGTACTAGTTTAGTTTGGTAATACGAGTGCGTACCATAATGAAATGTCAAAAGGTGGCGGATATAGATTATTAGACTTGAGAGACAAACACATACATCGCCTGCGCCAAGCGCTGATTTTGTTGATAAGAGAATATAAGAAAGGTTTTCAATTCTAAGCACGTGCGTTCAAATGTCAACTGATGCCAAATGTGAAGAGTATCAAAAATATCGAATTCGACGCAACTGAAAGTGAATATTTGTATGCACAATTTGTAACAAATCAAGTTTTTTAAGGCAAATTTCGTTGGAATTTATATACACAAATAGAAAAGAGTTAAATATATTAGCCGTAATAGGCGAATTGTAAATAAACTTTTGGACATGCAATTTTAACATGAAAATTTTCAAATTTAAATTAATATTGCTTTAGGATTGATCTTTACATTAGATTAAACCCAATCAATTTATGAAATTACAAAAAAATATTCTCATACAAAATAATCTGAAGCTAATTAAATATGTTCCATATTAATAAATTTATTATGTTTATTGTTAATCATCAGATAAATTTATAACGTTTACTCTTAATTATCAGATTTAAGTTTTATTTTAGGAATTAATTTGTATACCTTGTTGAATTTATTTCGTTCATTCTTAAGTATAAAAATTCGTATATCTTGTACAGGGTATTATAATTATGTCGCGGAATCTGTAACCCAAATGGAAGGATACGTATATTTGATCAGCAACAGGCGCTGGGTAGAAGTCTAACTCCACACCAGCCCCTGATTTTTATAAAAGCATTTTAAGTCTAAAAGTTGTATCTGAATTATGTCGTTTTCATATATTTATAAAAAAATATAACGCTGTATCTTATCTATAAATCATTTCTGAATTTAATGAAAAACCCACAAGCCCAGCTCATTTTGGTGGCTCTGGAAAAACGAATGTTCTCCCGTGTAAAACTTTATTAAGCTAAAAGTAAAATAGGTACATGACAAAAATAAACTAAAAACTTGGCATTAAATATAATTTTTGTAAAATGTGTGGCCGCTGTTGTTGCTGTTGTTGTTGTTGTGGGCTTAACACACGCCATCGCATTTTGCATAGCATTTTAAGTAATGTCGAATGTCAACGTACTTGCAACAGTTTTAGCGGGTGGATTGAGGTAGAGGCGGCAGTTAGTTAGTTAAAGGACACCGTCATACCTTTTAATGTTCCCTTGGCGTCACATGTTCTGACACAACAACAAATTGGTTAAAAACTACAGGAGCAGCAAGCCAAGGCAGAGATAGAGCGAGACAGGAACGAGTGGGAGAGAAAGAGAGAGCGAGTAGGTCCGAATAATACAAAAACAGGTAAGTTTCAAAAGCCAAAAGTAAAGCAAAGAAATGAGTTTCGTGAAAATAACAAAAACAACAGAAACGGCGGCTGAAAGAACGGAACGAAATGAAAGGAACTAAACGAGAAACTAAAAACGATGAACTGCGAACTGTGAACTGCAGGCGACGCGTCGTGCGGCCGTGCGTTTTAGGGGCTTGTTAAATGTTGTGTGCAATGAAAAGGACATGCGATTTGCGGCCGCGGGCCGCGTCTATGTGTGTGTGTATGTGCGTGTGTAGCATGTGACAAGCTTGCATATGCCTGTATTTGTATGTATTTAAAACGCTTTTGGCCGAATTCTCCAGCTCGCATGGCAATGCAAAGCGGCAGCGTTGAAATGTAAATGAATTGCACGAAATGCAAGGACATACGCAGCTAAAACTAAAGCTAATGTTACACACACACTCACACGCACACACACACAGCTGGGATGCAGCCGGTGCTGTCAGTAAACGGACCCAAGTACGCGCACTATGCCCCATGAGCAACCCTTGCAACTGCACAACTGTAAGCTGCCCCAACCTGCCTTCAAAAACGGAATCAAAAAAAGAAGAAGACTTGTCAATTTACATACTGACAACATCAATATACATATACACGCACACGCACACACACACACACACACACACACACATACATGCACAGCTGCAGTTGTGTGTGCGTATTTGTGCTTAGAACTTTTTTGTGTGTCACTTTGGCATAGAAATTGTCGTCGTCATCGTTGTTGCCGTTGTGGGCATATGGAAAATTAGAAGCAGCAAATAAATTCGATTGCCCCGTTCGGTGTGCTTCGTCTCGTTTGCCATTCGGCTCGGCTGACATGTTCGTCTTCTCGTTGTTGTTGTTGTGTTTGGTCTTGTTGTTGTTTTCGGTGTGGGAGTCCCTCGTTTTGAAAATGTATGTTTCGGTGCTATCGTTGTCTCACTCTAATGCGCTTTCGCATGCACTTTTGGGCTCGCATGCATTTTGATTGGCTGGCCATCCGTTTTTAGCCCAAATTTGAAAAGGTTTTTTTTTTCGGAGCCTTGTTGTTCGATTGCATTTGATTGCACGTTTGCTCCGCACTTGAAGTGACTGTGCTGCAATTGGTGGGTTCTGTTTTCGAGTCGTTTACAAAAGGAAATTGCTTAAAATTGGCTACCGCCAGCTCGGGCAGCGGTACCAAAATCAAAATTGCAGTAATTGTGGCCACGTTCAATTGCATGCGGTTAGCTGAAGGGCCTGTCCTTCACTTATTACAAGTGTGAGATTGATGATTGATGGGTAATTAGGCTGCACGAGTTCTAAATGCTACAGTAGCAGTTGCTCTATTATTGTTCGACATGTATATTTAATAGATTGCTAACATTTTCTGCTTAAAACATATCTTTTTAAAGTTTATATCAGCATATTTTACAATTTTATTTAACCCCATCTACTGAAAGTTTATAAAAATGTTTTATTAGGTACATCGAGATAGACCATAGTTTTTTTTATTTAAAACATGTTTAGCTCTAAAGTTGTTGGCTTGGAGGAGTTACAACTAGTTGGTTTCATATTAAAATATTATAAAAATAATTGTAGATTATATATTGCTTAATTTAATAAATTATAAAAAAAGTTGTTGAGCTCCTCCCATACACATAAACCCTATATAGAACCAGCTATTTGAAGTGTCAATTTATTGTCATATTTAAAATATGTGTTTTAAATTTGGATAATAATTTGGGGATTGCCTAGTTGTAGTTGGATAATAATTTGGGGATTGCCTAGTTGTAGTTGTAGGTTCTGGGACTTGGTGCTTTAATTAAAAAACCTTTTTTGTCTTTTTTCTCCAAAATTACAGCGTATGTTTCGTTAGCTGTATAGTTTTGAACTTCCCGAGGGCAATCGAATTATTTAGAAGAAAATATATGTATTTGTGTTTAAAGCCCCTACATGCTGGACCGAGAGCCTGACGAACCTCAAAACTTTGAAAAAGTATGAAATGGGACTTCAGATCACAAAAACTATCATATCGCAAATCTGCCTTAAGCTTTCGGATTCGAAAAGCCACCACAACATTGTAATGAAATTTTAAATAAGTAACATAATTATTATTTTTTATTAAAAAATAAATAAGAGAACATTTAAGGGCAAAGTATTAGGCATTAAAAGTAAGCAATTACTCTGTTTATACCAGAAACTTTTATTAAAATGCTTCAATGCATGTATTTATTGATCACAAGATAATGTTAATTTTAAAAAAAAGGTGGGCGGATATTTAATTTATTTACACCTCTGCAGTGCAATATTAAATTAACTGCAGCCATATCTAATATCATCATCACTTCTCGTTTTTTCTGATATATAAATATACATAAACTGTCATTCAGTTCAGTAGCACCCAATTTAACAGCGCCATAAACCAACAAGACAGTCAAATAAATTTCCGTTAGATCAAAAAGAAAATAACAACGGGCAATAGTTTTTATTTTTTTTATTTTTTATATATAAATAGAGTCATGCCAAAATACCAGCATAAAAAGCAACGCAGGAGCAGCTTGCAAAATTTATTGAAATGTAAAATGCAGAGAAATGCAATTTCCGCATTTCTGCAGCTGAGCGCAATAAAACGAATAACAACAGCAACAACTAGACAATTGCCATGAGCAAAAACCCAAATAAAAGACAGGAACAGCAGCATCGAAATGGCGACAGAGTAGGACATTAAAATGGCAGAGGCAACAGGCGGCTCATGGACCATGGCAACAACGCATCCAGTGCATGCACATAAAAACATATAGATATATATATATATATAAACATATGCATGCAAATGCACAAACATATACTCTCCATTTTAGCAAAAAAAGTGAAGCTGCATGCAACAGGCGGCCTAAAAGTATGCAACAGAAATAGCTTGCCACAGCCGAGGACTAAATAACTAAACAAAACCTAAACCAATTCAGGAGCTCATTCATTCATTGAATTCGGAAATTCAATTTGAAGACAAGGAGAGGGAGGAAGAGAGCGATGCATTGAAAGAGAGAGAGAGACAGAGAGCGAGATAGAGAGAGGCGAAATAATGTGTGCGAGCGAGAGCGCATTTGACACATAACGATTGTGCAATAAAACGAGCAGATGAGCTGCCCGACAGTCTAACATACAGACAGACAGACAGGCAGCCCGGCAGCCGATGCTGGCAACAAAATTTTATTCATGGATTTAGTTGAATTTACAATGAATGGGTTTTTGGCTTAGTCTGCTGGCAGCGGCTGCCGCGACGGGGTCGACGGTGGCGGCAGCGGCAACGCCACTAAACGCCAAATGGCACGAACAACGAGCAAATGATGACATATCTACAACAACAACTAAAACAGCTGGTATTTCAATTTAAATGCTGGCAGCAGCGCTCGGTGAAGCCAACAAGTGGCAGTAAACTATTTTTCATGAGAGCACATTTTAATTTGCAGAAAGCCCCCTTTGTTGCCCTCCTTAGTCAAGGAGTTGTTGTTCTAGTTGTTGTTGTTGTTGTCGTCATCGTCGTCGTCTGGCACACTCAACAGTTGTGCACTCGACACGGACATGAATGGGTCCGTCGTCAGTTAGTGAATGAAGCTGCAGCCACAGGAAGACATACTGAACGATAGACAGAAAGACAGACACACATAGAGATGTGTAGACAGTCGGGCGGGCAAACGGACGGACGAACCGACAGTTGGGCGGACAGACAGGCTGCCGGTTTGGTTAGTTGACTGGCAGTTAATAGAAACCTTGTTTTTGACAGCAATGCCGTAACCTAAACTGGGCATCCGAGTTACCCAAAACTGGCAGCAGCAGCTCCACTTGTTGATGGGGCGAGTGTGTGAAACCAATTAGGGCCACTTAAGTGTGCACTTCAAATGGACACGTACATAGCTACTGCTGTACGATGGCCCACCCAATCCACTGCCGAAAAAAGTGGCAACAAAAACAGAAAACTTCATAAAAATGATTGCCATATGAGTGCAGAGCAAGCGTTACGTATACGCAGCGTTAACAATGCGCATAACAAAAGCCAAGTGCCGACCAGACACTGTTAGCGCTGGGGCTTCGGGGTTGCAGTTGGACAGACCACTTTGTAGCCGCATGTAGCCAAAAGTCAACTGGCCAAAAAGTGGCAACAAAAAAGAGTGTTGAGTGATGCAACTAATTGCTTCAGGCATCGCCCAGCGAACGGCGACAACAGCCCCCAATCCAATGAAAGGATAATTGCGCGGATTGCGCACAGATCGCCTTAATCCTTTTAGGCCTGGCCCGTCATGGACCAGACTGACTGGGCGTTGCAGTTCTTCAGGCAACAGCAACACCACCAACAACAACCGTTGCCTGTTTTTTTTTTTTTTTTTGCTCGCTTAATGCATCGTCCACTTGATTGCATTGGAGGCAGCACGTAGAAAAAACGAGAGAAAAAGCTGGGCCTGCACGGACGACAGCAACCAATTTTTTCGCGGCTGCTGTTGGCACACACAGCTGCCACAATATGGCAACACCTCGTGTGCATGTGTGTGAGTGCGTCAGTGTTGCGATGTGTATTGTGTGTTATCCTCACGCGGCAGGCAACTGCCACGGCACTCCTATCTGGCTGCATTTTTTGTGTGCATTGGCTATTTTTTTGTGGCTGGTCACGTTTGTTGAGGGCTTCAGTTACTGGCGGCTGCTGTGATTGTCTGTGATTTGTGGATGCGCGATACATGCTAAGGAGCGAGGCAATTGTGAGCTGCCAAATGTGCAGTTTGGGAACTGAAATGCAAATCGAGTCATGCAATTCATTCACTTCAATTGAATGCTGTATGATTATGTGATTAAACTCTTCCTCTTAAATTAACAAGATTTAATTAATTTATTTATTAATTTTAAGCTCGGCTTTACTACTTTTCAAATTATAAGGTCATTTCTTTAATAAAGATTTATGAGTGCAGAATTTCTCAAATATACTGAGCCATACGGGAGGCATTTAAAGAATAGTCCTTTCTTAAAGCACGATCTAAAATAGCTTTATATATAAATACTTTGTGAAAACGTTTTCATCTACGACAGTTTTTAATTGATAAAAATATTAAATTAAAATTTAGTTTAATTCATTTTATTCAAAAATGCTCATTTAATAATCGTAAAGGCTTACAATCTCCTTGAATATAAACACACTCTAAAAATTACAAAAGATCAAATAATTATATAACCATATTGTATTGTATATAGAACAAGTGTAGTTTTATTCAGTGAAAAAGCTTATTTCGTTATTTGGCATTCGTTTTGAATTCACGTTAACTTTCAATTACTTAAGAATGCATTTCTTGTCACTTCCAACGAAAGCGCACGATTTGTATACGTGAATTTTGTATATAGAGAAGCATATTGTATAAACAGCCCACTGTCGTTATACAAAAAAATAAAAAGAAATAGAAAAAAAAGAGCGAAAAAAAATCAAATCAAATGCCGCCACACAAAACCTTGAATCAATTGATACGAAAATGTAAAATGTTAGCAAGAAAAACCGGACAGTTCCACAAAGCGTCTCGGCGAATTAGAATTAGAATTAGAATTGAACTTGTTGTGCCATATTTGGTTACAATTTCAGCGCTTAATTCCGCAAACGTCAAACGATGCGGGACGAGTAGTAAGCGGGTCGGGGGGGCTGTGCGCGGGGGGCGATGGGGTGGTGTTGGTTATGCAGGCGTGGCCTGGGTGTGTACGGGTGCGGGGCTAGGCTTGGCAACGTGTCGCATTCGACTTATAAAATTTCTAGCTAAATATTTCATTTATTTACTTTTCCGAGTCGCACAATATAATAATTACGAGCAACATTTATTCAAATTGCAGCTCATTGAGTCGCCTCGTTGCGGCTATAGAAAAAAAATAATAACAGAAATGTGCTTATTAATTAAAAGCGATTAATCTATGTCTAATTGTCGTGGGCAAAAAGTTCACAAACAAATTTTCTTTTATTTCCATGATTGACCTTTAATGCTCTATTAGTCAAGTTTTGCAGCGATTAAAATATTTATATCCAGCTCCAGCTTTGCGAAGTTGCTGCTCATATTTCAAGGAAATCGCCTACTATGAAATCGCAATTATTTGCCTGACTGTCTTTCAATATTTAATTTAGTTCATCCGTCGGGCAATTATCGTACTATTTTCGACCGAAACACATTAAGCAGAATTTAATTTTGTACATGTGTCCGTCTGTTTGTCAGTTGGTAATTAATATAATTAGAAATTTAACTATCAAACTATTGATTTTTATGGGTCTAACCAATTGATATACCTTTGCAGAGGGTATTTTAATTGTTCTACGAAATGTTTAACCCATATTTCGAGAAAAAATAATAACTAGTTTCGCCGCAGGCTAAATCCAATTGCAGAGAGATAAATTCGATGTTAATTCGCTTTTTCTTATGTGAAGGAAGCATCGTGGCACCTTGCAAAATAACAATCATTTAATTTCTGATTGACGATACCTATGCCAGATATTTATTAATTTTGTGTCCCGATCTGACGGATTCCAAATGAACTATCAGCAACAAAGGCACAACTATGCAAATGGAGACAGGCAATATCGATTCGGCTGTTGCTGCTGATCAAGAGTATATATAGAATATATTTATATATTTGTATTATAGAACTTATTTCACGTTTCGTGACAAAATTATAATACCTCCTCTCATAGTATATAATGATAAGATTCAGTTTCTGTACGAAAAGCTTTTTCCTTATCAGTTAACCTACATTTATTTTGTTAGCCTTACATTAACTGCTCTCTACAATATGATTAGAATTTAGTCGAGATTAGATTGCTGTCAGTGATTCCTGCTCGCACACACACACACACACACGTCCAAACACACGTACACTGTACGTATGCGAAATTGGTCAGATTGATTAGATTAATTGACATTAATCTAAGCGTGTAGTCTAATTCGAGATGCATTGATCTTGAACTTCTCGCAGCCTTATGAAGAACCAAATCCAAAAAAATTATAAAACACGAGTCGTTCGAATGGATACGAAAATTAACGAATGCGCTGTAAAGCGCAGTGTGTGTAATATGGTTTTACAGTTTCAGCTGCATGAAAATCAATGTGTGTGTGTGTGTGTGCGTGAGCTTAGGCATGCATGAAAGTCAATTGGGTGTGTTGGCTGCCAACGCAGCTTTAAAGCGTTTTATCAAAATTTTGCATTACAAAAACAATTTGCAATTTCAAGTTCAAAGTGACAATCAAAATGCGTACTTTTTTCCGACCAGTCTTATGGATGCAATTAAATATATAATAATAATTTGAATTAATTATTTTTACATATTTCTAGACAGAATCTGCCTATTCTACATAATGTTTCGTGTATTAACTCGTATTTGATTAGACATGAGACTTGCGGCTCTTTTGACAGCTTTTCACTAAGTCGCTGCTGCACATTTTTTACGTAGCCCCTTCGTTTTTTTTTACATTGGCTGTGTTTGTTTGTTCATTTAGTGCCGTCTTTTGTGTTTTCCTCTTTTTGCTATGCGCCTGCAGAGGGTATTATAAATTTATCACGAAATGTGTAACGCATAGCAAGAGATAATACCGGGAGCATAAACTATGTGTATATATTCTTGATCAGTGTCAACAGCTTAGTCATTAAGACCTTGTGCTTCTATCTGTAGACTAATCTCCCTAACAGTATTTAGAGTTTAACTAATCTAATATATGAACAAAAACTTCCAACCTTCAGACTAAAACATTTCAAGCACAAAAAATCCAAACAGTCGAAAACAGTCGGATCTTAAGTTTTTAAATATATAGAAAATTAATCGATGAAGACTTTGTATTTTTTTAGACCTTTGGCTTGGCTTAGACGTGTGAAAAATATATCCCATATGTCTGGGAGGGTATTTAATCTTCGGCGTGCTGAAGTTAGCCGTTCTTTCTCGATTTTTTTTGTGTGCTGTTTATTGACGTTTTTACTTATTTAGTGTATTTTGCGCATTTTCGTATATGCTGAAAATTCTCTAATTCTTTTTGCAAAACTTGTTTTTTTTTGTACAACCGCTTGAGCCGCTTGTGCATTTGCATGCAGTCAGGCCGCCTGCCTACTTGAGTGCCAGTCAGTCCGTCCGTCTGTCTGTCGGTCTGTTCGTCTGTGACCGCTTGGCTTTGTTGCTTATTTTCATTAACAAGCCTCTATGTGCACATGAAAATTTGTACAACAGTAACTCTCTATGTATAGCTAGAGCTATGTCTGTATTTCTGATGTCTGTGGCAAAATTCGCTAAACAAACAAATTTTACTGTTAACGAAAAATAAAACGAAAAAAAAGAAACCTGTACCCCTGTATGCATTTGGGGTGTTAATTGTGTTGCACTTTGCCAGCCAGCTATCCAGCCAAACAACAACAACAACAACAGCGACAACAATTTGTTGATTTTGTGCAGTTTAAACTAAGGCGTGCATTGTATTTCATTTTATTTATTATTGCAATTTGTTGTAAATTTAGTTTTACCAAATTTGGTGCCGCCATACGTCGACCACGTTGGCGTCGTCGTCTCATTAGGGGGGCGCCTGACATTTGAAGCTCAGACAATAGGGGGGCGGAAGGAGGGGGATCTATAGGCTTTGAGTGTGCCTGTAGTTTGCATACACTTGGTTAGGCCAATGCAATTCGGAGTGCTCTAATCAATTTGTTACTTTGCCGACTTTAACCACATTACGCTTGCGCTGTCAAAGGTAAATGGCTAATTAATAATGGGCCTGCACAGCCAATTCTCGAGGCATTTCATAATTTATGCCAATGCAACTAGGAAAAACAGAAAAAAATACGAAAATAATTAATGCAAAAGCAAAAGCCACACAAAGCCCAACAACACATGGCCACTTAGGCACTAATAATTCAGTTTATAAAAAGCAATAGCATAGAGAGTGAGGGAGATGCGGCAAAACGTGAACGCACTTAACCAAATCGAATTTCCCATTAAACAATTGCAGCCTACCCGTAACCCCTAACCCTTACTTGAGAACTAACTAACCTATGGGCGTACTGCAGGTCGCAGCTAGGCGGCAAAAACAATACAAGAAAAACAAAAGAAAATGCAAAAAGAACAAAATTATGATGATGAAAAGAAATAGCAAGAAATTATAATAATGCGGTTAGGACATGCGTGGCATGTCGTTGTTGTTGTTGCTGTTGTTGGGTGTACTGGCAGATGGGCCTCTAAATAGGCCTCAGTAATATAATTACAAGCGAGTGTGTGCAAAAAAAAATGGAGAAATATTAAAGAAGCGCAAAGCATAAACAGAACTAAAACAGAACGTGGCGGTGGGTTAGGAAGTGCGGGCATATAATGAAATTCACCTGTCCATTATGCGTTGCAATTATTTCTATACCTGGGCCAGAGTTGCCATCTTTTTTTTATTTTTTTTTTTTATTTTTTTTTTTTGTTGCTAATATAAATTGGCTTATGTCGACGCATTTTAAAATGCAATTCATTTAGAATGCATTAGCACACAAAGCAAGCGTTTGAGTGCGCCTCTTGCTATAATTTGGGGTTGAAATTCTAATTGAACTGCAAGAAATACTAAGAAAAATTGCCAACATTTTGTCACTGCACAGTAGCAGAGTGGCAAAGCTTAAAAAGTATCTGATAGATACAAAAATTGGCGGCGCAAAATAAATTCGTAACAGATAAAAATTGCAGTCAAGTTTTCAAGGTTTTCCAGTTCATGGCTTTCAACGTTGCGGCGCGTGTGTGCGCCAGTGTGTGAGTGTGTGTTTGTGCCTATGTGTGTGGCAAGGCGACGGCCGCAGCAAAGCTGATCTCTGCTGGCGTCGCTCTTGTCATATGCGCTTAGACACACGTGAGTTATGGTTGTTGTTGTTGTTGTCTTTGCGGCTGGGCGCTCCCGCATATTCTGACTTTTTGCTATTTTTTGCGCATTTATTAGAAACTTTTTTTTTTAAGTTTACTTAGCATGTATTTGCTTTGTTTTGAAAAATTTTAACAAATAATTCATGCAAATGCACTCGCTTTCCATGGAATACGTTAATTTAATAAAACATCTGATTGCTGCTTACTTTATGACAAAAAGAAACAGACTGAAATTCCATCTGTCAGAAAAGATACTGCTGCCAATTGAGTATTAAATTTTTCTTTTTTTTTTATATTTTATTTTTTTTTTGTTATGGCACATTTCCTTTAGTTTGTCATTGAGCGCTGTGCCCCCACGGCGTCTGGGCCCGGCCATGCGGCTTTCTTGGCCAGACAATCGAAATCGCAAATAAAATAGATGCAATTTCTCATATTTACTTTTATTATTCCTCAGCTGTGCTTGGCTATTCCATGGCTTTAGCTGTTGCCAAGCAGGCGAAGGTTACACGATGTCTGTGACGGACTAAATTGTTTGTCTGACCGTTTCTATCTATATGTGCCTGTATCTATGTATTGATAGCTACGCATATATCTGTATCTGGGCGCTGGGGCACCTTAGCTCGGCACAAACTTATAGATTGCAATGGCTGACTGGCATTTTCCTCACCATTAGCAAAATGCCACCAGGAGTACCCGTAAGTATTGTACAAAGATGAAAAGCGACTGAGACAGGATATTGTGAGGTGCGTGCAAATAAATGTCTGCCAGGATATAAAAATATCTCTCGTAGTTTACCAATAAGCCGAGTCTAATAATGCAAGTTTAAATTAAATGATATACTATTTGCGTAAGCAAGCTTAAACAACTTTCTTATGAATATGAAAACTTTTTACGGCCAGCAGCATTTCTTGAGCATGCCTATTAACTTGCAACAGCTGTTGCTTCTGGTTGCACTGTTGCAAAGTTCTGTGTTTCGTCTAGGTAAATATGCTTAAATAAGTAATACTATAATTTTTGCCCGACAGACGGGGCTGGATAGACTAGGCAGTGAATATTGTTAAAAAAAAAACATATATGTCATAAAGGATCAAGAAAGAAAAAGAAGAAGAAATAAATTGTTCTGTATTTGTAAACGATTTATATCTTGTTACATTGTTGCAGATTTTATTTGTTTAAAATAATATCGGTATGCGTTAAATTTTGGGGTAAAGCATTTGGAAAGTGAATTAAGAACAAAACAAAACTAAAAACATTTTTTTGCAAAAGTTGTTACAAAGTTTTGACACAATCTTGAGCTTAGCCCACGCTCCATTTCGTCTTGTGGACATTTATTGCTGCTTTTCCAAACTTGTTGTTAATATTGTTTTAAGTATTTTCTTGTTGTCACTTCGTGTTTAAATCTGAATGTGCAAATTCATTTGCGTTTATTTAGCACATTTTCACGCGAATGCATTGCAAAGAGGCTCGGAATAGATTCGATTGGATTGCATTGGATTGGATTGTATTGACTGGACTTGGCACTGGTTTAAGCTTTGGCCTGGCCTGCCCTGCTCTGACCATGTAAATGTGTCGAAAAATAGTTGTTGCTCTCAGCGCTGTTGTTTGTTCGTTTGAATGTTTGCCGTAAGCGTGACGAATTTCATTACAAGTATCGTTGCCTAAGCAGCTCGCGCATTACTCATACGACCCGTACGCCGTATGAAATTTCACAAAATACAGAAGCAAAAATGGGTGGCAATTGGTGTAATTAAACAAGGCAAAGCATTTGATAAGCGCCCAGCAATTAGAGTTATTGAGACGCCCAAACGTTGACTGGCTTATCAACGCAGGTCAGCTTAGCGCAAATATGACAATAAAGCGCCAGGAGAGGCCAGTCCTGGCCGTCAAGCGAGTACTACAACAGTATGGCCACGTTACAGTGAACCATTTCGCAGTGGGCACTGGTATCTGGTAGCTGGTAGCTGTCGCTGGGCAAATGTTTACCAATGCGCGCCACGGGAAACTCAATATGGCCGTGTGTACCTGTCATACAAAATGGCCACGCGCTGCATTTGAGCTATATTTCTTCAACTTTTTTTCTTTACAGTTTTCGCACAAAATATATACATTTTTTTTCTTTTTTTTTTAATATTTTATTTTTGCCTTGGTCGTTTGTTTTATTTTCGCTGGCATTGTTGTTTGTTATGGCTGGCTTTTGTTGCAGCAGCGGCAGCGGCAACAGCAGCGAGCTGAACTATGAATGCAATTTCGTAAATTATTTTCCTTTTAAGTAATTATTAAGGTGTGGTCCGGTTCGTTCGCTTGGCTACGCGTTGCAGTCTTCTTCAACGCCGTCAGAGTCAGAGTCAGAGTCGGAGTCAGTTTAACAGTTTGCCAAACACAAAAGCACGCGGTTTGCCATTGTTTTTGTTGTTGTTGTTGTTTTTGTTGTTAATACTTATTGTTTTGTTTACTATTTTGTTACCGACTACTGTATTTCGAGTTATTCATCCATTATACACCATTTAACTAATAACAGGGCTACGTCTACTCTATGGACTGTGCACTCTGTCAAGCGTTATTTTTGCCATCAGTCATTTGCTCATCATTCATTCACTCAGTCAGTCAGTCAGTCAGTCAGTCCGTTAGTTAGTTATCCAGTTTAGTCGTTTATTAAGTCACTCGAGTCATTCATTTGATGCGCGCGCGCGCCTTGCACATCCTTTCCATCAAAGTCATAATAAATATTGCATTAGTGGGTGTTGACCACGGCGAAACACTAAAGCCGTCGGCTTTATGGCCTTTAATGCTACAGTTGCTGCTTAATTAGTTGCCGTTGCCATTGTCGGTGAACTATCTTGATAAGATAGTTGGTTGCTGGGGCCAAGCTGGGCGCTCGGCTCTGCAATTTTTGGAAATTTGCGACTGTTTAATATCTGTAAATTGGCAGTTGGCTACCTGTTTAAGCGTTTTATAGCGCGGCTGTTTTATCAATCAATCTGTTGGCAGTATCCATGGACGACTGGCACACGACAGTAGACACCTAACAAATTGATCAGCGTCAACTGTGCTGATTTCTAACAACAAACGGCAAATCGCCTCACTTTGGGCCGACAGCATGAATGGCAAATTACAAACGGTTAACTAGCTAACAACAGCAACAACAATCAAAGCGTACAAATTTGCTGTAATACAACAACAATTACATTAAAACGCGACCATAAACGTGCCAAGCCAACAACAACAACAACAGCGAAAAGCAGCTTGGACTTGACTTAGCCAAAATGAAGCCGCAAAGTTTGACGATGTTGCAGCAGCAGCAGCAGCAACAGCTAGCATCAGCAGCGGCTGTGGCAGGCGCTACCAAAGTCATTCCACACCTTGTAAAATCAACAAAAAGGCAGCCAAGAAGCAGCAGCAGCTCACACACACACACAAAGACAGAGAGATGCAGGCGTGCAATTTGCGGCCGCAGCCTAGAAAAATAATTGCATGTGGATGCAGGGCAGGGAACAGCGCGCAATGGCTGTGGCATGGCATGAGGAGGGACGGTTGAGGGGTGTTGCGGGGCGTGGGGAAATGGGCCTAAGCCGCGTCATTCATGACGACGACGCGGCATTTGCTGCAAGTGCAAGTGCAGCTGTAACATTAACATGCAACCGATGGCAAAGGCAACAGCGATGGCAACGACGGCGACGGCGGCGGCGACGTTGGCGCTGCTGAGATGCAGATGCATTCAACGTCATTGTTGTTGCTGTTGTTGTTGTTGTTGTTGTTGCTTTAGTTGTTATTGTTGTAGTTACTGGCAGGCAGCAGGCAGCAGGTGAATTGCACGATTTTCAATGCAAAAGTCAAGAGCGCCAACGGAAAAAAGTCGTTAGCCAAGTTTTCTGCATAGCCCAGTCAGTTGTAACTATTTTGCAGTGTTTAGTTGTTGTTGTTGCTGCTTTTATGGCTAGAACTGTAGCAGCAGGCGCATGTGGCAACTTAACTTGCCAGGGCATTTGCTGCAAGTTTGACCAGCCAAACAGCCGGCTGCATTTTCGACTCAAGTCGAGTCGAGTCGAGTGTTTGGTAGCAGCTTCCTTTTGGCAGCTTGCTTGACGGTTGTCTGTGGCTGCTTGCACTCCTAGCTCCTATCTCCTAGCTCCTAGCTCGTAGCTGCTAGCTCTACCCTTATCCACAACATCTATACCAACATATACAGATCTGCATGCCAGCAGAGACAGCTGTTTCCGTTTGTTAAATGTTTGGTAGCCCAATGATTGGCAACCGATTGCCAGGCGGCCAAAAGACATTGATGTTGCCTGGCATTAAATGTCTGGCATTGGGGCTAGCAGCTAATTACGTTTCATTTACTTACAACAAACCAGGCGCTGTGTGTGGCCAGCGCCAGCGTCTAGCCAATTCCGATTTGCAACTGTTTGGCAGCGTTTTGGCCAAGTCAGCAGTTTGCAGTTTCCAGTTCGCAGCTCGTTTTGTTTGCCAGTTTTGTTGTTTTTGAGGGTATTATGATTTTGTCAAGCAATTAAGTAGACAACTTTATGCACAAAGTTATATATTCTTGAACAGTAACAACAACCAAGCCGATATAGTCATTTTCGTCTTGCTGCTAACTAGTCTCCTAATTATAGGACTAACTTAAGCTAAAGCGGTTCTAGGACTTAATGACACCTCAGACTACAACAATATCAATATGATCAGTCAATAATTAAGTTATTGATATGTGGTTGTCCTTCTAGATAATCTGATCAAACGTGGCATTGACGAGCCTAACCATGCTCAACCACAAAGCACTTCTGCAAGGGCATTTAATCTTCGGCGTGTCGATCTTTCGTTTGGTTTTTATTTTTATTTTATATGTACATTTTATTTTTTTTTTGTTTTGTTATAAAATGTATTTAATGTTCACACATTTGTCACGTTGTTATTTTAGTTTGTTTATGATGCATTGCACTTATTTATGGCACACACACATTTTGCTGCCATTGCATTGGCGCTTGTTATCTTTTGCCCAAATGGTAAACACTTTGGGGAGTTCGAGTTGCCATTATCTATTTCGTATGTGGCAAAAGCAGCTGCTAACGAAATTTGATCAGCAAATACTATTTACACATTTGTTTTATATTTCATTAAAAATTAGCGGCACAAGTTCTACGAAAGAAACGAAAAATAATGTAGAAAAAAATCACAAGCTGCAGCTTTGCAAGCGCGTTAACCAAATGAAATTAAAATTTAATTTCATTTATGTTTTTTTTTTTCGGCTGTTGATCAAAAATTTATAAATAAAGGAAACAAAATGAAATATTAAGCAATAAATAGCATGACAAATGATTAATCATGCGAATTTTTGAGTCATTTTAAAATAATTTTTTTGTGGTTTTTGTGCCGCGGCTAAAATTAAGAAAATAACGCAAAAGCAGTTTTTTAAGAAGAAGCTATTAGAAAAATCTATAAAGGACAAATATAATTATATACTATGCTATTTGTTTTCTTTTTATTTAGTTATAATTTCAATTTGTGTGCTTCCAATTCATAATATGATGCGAGCAATAAAAGAAACTATAGAGAAATCATTATAGTTATTTACGACATATTGTATATATGAATATTGAAGCTTTTTGTGTGCGCTGTTATCAGCGCAACTTTAGTGGAAATCGCAAATACATTCACACAAACACACACATGTATTTGTGGCTAGTATGTGCATCATATTTAAATATATATGTATATATATACATATAATAAAAATTAAATTGCGATAATTTGAACTATGCGCGTCAAGTCGCACAATTGTGCGGACTGCTAGCGACCGGCCTAGCAGCTGCAGCTGCACAGATTTTTTGTTTTATATATAATACTAAGTACTATATAGTATATATACAAAATATATATATACTATATGTGTGTATGCTTGCAAAGAAGTTTTCGTTCGTGGCGAAAATTTCAGCAACAAAAAATTAAATCAATTTTTTGCGCCTGATAAGAAGCGCAAAATATTTCCGCTTTGGGCGTTTTCTTTCTTTTTTTTTGTGATTTTTTGTTGCGCGCAATACGTAAGGGTAAGTATATATGTGCCAATATATATATATATATATATATATATATATATATATGTATGCATTATAAATTTTCATGTTTTCTTTGCGCGATTAACAAACAGGCAGCAACGCCTCATAAATACATTTATATATATACTTTTTTTTGTTCAATAATTTGTTGCTTAATTTGTTGTTGTAGCTGCGAAGATTTCACAAGCAGCCGCCGTATCAGCGAGGCGAGCCAAAGTGTGGCCTCCGTCTCTGGGAGCTGTGTTGTCAGAGTTGTCGCTTTTTCGCAATTTGGGTCAGAATCGGCTGCGTCAGGCCACCTGATAAGGAACGTGCATACATGCAAGCGCATGTATCTGATTAGCGTTAATGTGTGTCTGTATTGAAAACTATCTATTTTTTTTTGCGCTGGCATTTCACGCTGGCTGTGTTTTAGATAGGTGAGCTTGAGCTGGCATTTCGAAAATGCTTCCGCTTAGGTGTTTCTCAATGAATTCGCTGATATTTATCACAATATCACAATCACAGCGCTGAGACAGATATGCCTGCCATTTATATATGTATATAGCTATACCTGTATCTGTATCTATATCTATAGCCGGGCGAATGCACTTTGCAGTTGCTTAAACTTGTGTCCTTAAGTTCGCGTATCTTTTTTTTTGTGTGTGTGTGCACATTTGAGTATGCATGTATTTATGTATGTGTATCTGATAGGCTGCCGCATTGTGTATCTTTGTTTACACATTTCGCTTTCATTGTTGTTGCTGTGGCTCGCGATTTATTTTTTTTATGCATTGAAGGACAATGTCACTGAGGTTTTGCTGCAATTCGCTTAATTTATTGATAAGCGATCGTAGAACTTGGGCAGAAAGTAAAGTGAAAGGAGTTGCGCAAGGTTATTGATAATAACATTAAAGAAGAAAGCTTATGACTATAGCTGTGCTAAGGGCAAATGCCTATGGGGTGGCAAATGGAGTTTGAATTTCATGTGGTCATAGCAAGAGCAAAAGCAGCTGCTACCTTAGCTTTGAGCTTGCCCACAAACAAGTGTCAGCATTAATTAATTGTTTAATTTAAAATATCTTAACCAAGAATTGCATTAGATACGTACATAGTTCATAGCTGCTGATGTGCATAGCATCACATATATTCTTTTTAAATTACTTTTGCCCAAAAGCCAAATTGATGCGGATGCGGCTGCTGTCGATGATGTTGCTGCCACTCACGTTGACTGCGCAGTCGATACAAAAAACACAAAAATGTAAATAAAGCAACAACAACAACAATTTACAGCCTCGCTGGACGTTGCACGGTACTCAGCGCTGGGCTCTCGGAGTTGTTGGGGCGTTTTGCTGTAATTGTGTCTCGGCTGCTGCGGCCAATGTTGTTGCTGCTGCTGCTGCTGTTGTTGCTGTTGTTGGTGTTGAAGTTGCAGTTGGTGTTGCTGAGCAGCGCATACAATACATTCATATAGTGTATATAAGCATATACTTTTTTTTATATGTAGTGCCTATATATAATATAAATTCTCGTTTTTTTTGGTGCGCGCACAAAAGGCCAAATGCAGGCAATTATTATTGTTATTGTTATTGTTGTTGTTGTTGCAGATTTTTTGATGCTATGTATTTTTTGGACTGTTGGCTGGCTGGTATTTTTCTTCTTTATATTTTTTTTTCAGTGTGGCGCACAAAGTAAATAATATGCACCGTAAAAAATGAAACGGTTTCAGCTTTTCTTTTTGCTTTCTAGTTGTAGTTGTTGTTGTTGTTGTTATTTCTTCTTTATGTTCTGGTTGCAGACAGCGGTGTGTTTGTTTTTGTTATTGTTGTTGTTGTTGTTTTTTTTTTGTAATTTTGACAGTTGCCCGTTTTTTATTGTTGTGTGTGTATTAATTATTATAATTATAATTTGTTGTATTTGGTGATATGTTTTAACATAACATTAAATATTTATGCAGCATTTAAAATAATTCAAAAGTAACTGCTACTTTTTTAATTATTTTTGCTAGTTTCTGTTGTTGTTGTTGTTAACGTTTTTGTTTTTGTTAATAGATTGCACTTTTACTTGTTGTATTTTGTTTTTTTTTTTGCTTTTGTTTTGCATTTAACTCAACATAAATTTAATAACAAAAATGTTTTTGTTGTTGCTATTTATTATCTAGAATGGCAAATAAAAATTATGAGCAACGGCTGCTCGTGTGAATGGTACTGAAAATTCGCGATCATAATCACTGCGTTGCGTATCTTAAAGATACATTTAATCAATTGCAACTATTCAAAAAATGCCAGCAAAATTTACGTTTTTCAATTTAGCTATACTTTCGTTTAATCTGTTTTTTATTGTTTTTTTTTTTTACACTTCAGCTTAAAAATTTGACTCTGCGCTCACGTTTCGCAGCAGCGCAGACTTTTTTCAATGAGCTGTTGATAAGATTGGGCGCCGCTTGGCATTTTTTTAGCTTTTATCAAACAAACTTAATGCTGCTGGAGAAAATAAAAAAAGCAATGCAAAAAAACTCAACTAAATATCAAATGAAATTAGCAAGCTGCTGGGCTGAAGAGCTGGAAGTTGTGGGGCCATGAACAAGTCGAGGGCAGCTGAGGGAAAATTGCTCAAAATATTCGCTAGAAAAGTTGCGCAGAAAGTATATAAAAAAAAACGTATAACAAAAACAACAAGAACAACTGAAAACCATTGTAAATAGTAATTTAAGTTTTGGGCAAAAGGATATGCCAAAATAAAAAAAAGCTAAGGTAGAAAACACAAAAAACAGGAGGAAAATGCTAACGAACGGAAGGTAAGCCAAAGAAATGCGAAAATCAAATGCTGCGCTGCACTCGGTTTAGACCAGCTGCTCTGCTGCCGCAACCAGGTGGGGCGCACATGGGTTAAGCTTTAGCGAGGCATTTCAGTTGCTGCGCAGCTGCAGCGCATGGCCAATTCGCTGCTAACCGGACAACCCAACCAGCCAGCTATTTTTTTTCGGGTATTTAATTTGCCATTTTTTCTAGCATATATCTGTGAGTACTTTCTTTTTGTTTTTTTTTTAATATATTTTTTTGTTGTTTTTCGCTACGTTTTATTATTTTTCGGTTCTCGTTCATTATGCTGTGCTGCAAAGCCCGACGGCAAAGTAAATGCCTGAGCACCCGGAGAGACCTAACCATTGTCATGGTGGAGCTACTGCAGCGGGCTAGTGCTTGGGCTTGGGTAGCTGCTACTGCTGCTGCTGCTGTAGCGACTGGTTAAGTTGGTGGCGTCTCGTCTGTCTGACGAAAATTGAAACTGACAAAAATTTGTTACATTTTGCCTGCACATAAAGTTCGCCACCCACTGGGCAGCTACCCAACCACGGTTTATTACAGCACTTGCTGCTACTTCTACTCTACTTATATTTAGTGTTTTTTTTTTTTTTTTGGCTGCTTTGTTTGTTTTGTTTTACTGCTGCTGCTGCTGCTGAAATTTGCCGCAGTTCATTTGTATGCTGAAGTACATTTTTTTCGTCTTTAGTAATTTCTACTTTTTTATTTGAACTCTATTTTGTATATTAAACTTTATTTTTTTTTTTTCATTTTTGTTAAGCAAATTTGGCACGACAAATGAATTTTTTGCGCTTTGCTTTCTTTGGAACGTAACAAAAGTGCAGTGAAAATGTTGCGATATCGAATATGAGATGCGGTGCGTGATGTATTCGATTGGCAATGAAATTATTATATGCACACATATACATATACACATTATATATAACATGTCTATGTCTAGGCTTTAGTTATTTGTAATTTGCCGAAAAATGTTTTGGATTTGCACGTCTTGTATTTTTATTTATGTTGTTCTTTATGTATATTTGGGGGGGTTTTTTTTTAATATATTTAAAACACAATTCTTTCGAATGGCATGTGCTGCTTGCTTGACACATTTGTTGTGGCGATATTAATTATATAATTTTATTAACAATAAATTTAACGCACGCACACGCTCACACACAGCGGCACACGCACACCACGGGGCAGTGCAACTATTCAACCAAAAGACCGAAATAAAAATGCATTCTATAAAAATTTTGCGAGTGCGCGAAAAAAAGTTTTCCGCGTTTTGCATGCCAGCGACAGCGGCGACGGCGACTGCGACGGTGACGGTGACTGCGTTGACGACTGCGGCGGCGACTGCAGCAGCCAGCGAGCGCAGTTAAAACGCACACATATTAAAGCACACACACACACACACACACATACACACAAGCAATGACACGCACACACGCGGGGCAGCGACTGCAGCTTCGCTATTGTTGTTATTGTTATTGTTGTCGTAGTCGTTGTTGTTGTTGTTGCTGCTGTTGTTGTTGTTGTTGTTGTTGTCAGTTGTCAGTCAAGAACAACCGAAAAAGCAAACGCGCGGGCGACGACTCAGTGGAAAGCCAAGTGCGTACATTGCCCAAAGGGCAGACGTTGCGTATACGCAATGTGTCACAGCTGCTGCTGCTGCGGTTCTGGTTTCCAAATTGAAATATTATGTGGGGGAGCCAATGAAATGTTGTCACTGCACATATTTTGATATACCGTATATGAATTTAAAGTTATTGCATTTTCAGAATTGTCGCTTTTTGGTTTTGGTTAGTGTAACTTTTTGGACTTTATTTATTTTTATTTTTATTTTTTTTTGGCAATATTAAGTTTTGATTATAATTGTGTTTTTGTTTGTTTTGACACTTTTTGGGCAGTTTCTTTATGCTGTTTAGTAATTCTGTGGTTTTGAATTTGCCTGCGACTGATTGTGATGGAAATGTGGAATGCGCTTAATGCTTTACGATTGATATACGCGATCGTCGGACGCTACACCTCGGAACGACTCGGGCCGCGTCCGAAAATGCGTTCCGTTGCATATCGGATGCGTTGTGTTTATGCGACTGCCGAAGCCGACTGCAAAATTATATCACAACAACACGAAGACAGCGCTGACGACGACGACAGCGACGTCAAAATTGCATACAAGCGCATTCATGCTTGCAAAAAAAGAAGAAAAAAGCCCACAGCTAGAATGCGAGAGAGCGCAACAGCAGCAGCAGCAAGAGAGCGAAAGAGAGGGTGAGCCAAGAGAGACAGAGAGAGAGAGAGAGAAAGAGAGAGAGAGAGAGATGGAGAGGGAGAGCGAGAGAGTGCACGTTGAGTCATTGAGTGGCGCGCAAACGCGAGAACTTTAGGAGTAACAACAGCAACGGGGTAAAGCCGCACGCATACACTCAACGGCCACACGGATATGAACATCAAGCCAAGCCGAGCCGAGCCGTGAGCGAGTGAGCGACCGAGCAAGCGAGAACCAGGCGAACAACGAGAGCCAAGTGCAATGTAATGCAATTCTCGCAAACTGCACGGACACTGCGGCGACTGCGACGCCAGCGCGCGTTGATAAAAAGCGAGCCGACTGCGCGCAGCGCTGCCAAAATAGCCGGTGCCGGAGTCAGTTGAGTAGTTGGCCAGTCCCAACTGTAGGCAACGCGGCGCTCAGCTGTCGCGGCCTGACATTGTTGACAATTGCTATAAGAAATGTAGCTTACAATTAACACAAACACAGACACATAAGCACTCACACACTCACACACACACACACGCATAGAGAACAAAAAAAGAATCACTCAAATTTGATGGCCATTCGCTCGCAGACACAGCTAGAACAATGCAAGCACACAGATAGAGAGGCACGCATACAATATCTCAAATTTAGTATTCACCACATTTTTTGTGTCGCTTTTTTATTTCGCACACGCACACAGCTGCTTAATAAGCAGCCACACACACACACACACACACACACACATACATTCATAGTTATATGCTCATATACACTTGTAAAAAATGCAACGCAGCTGCTGCGCTGCCGCGTCGCTGTCATGGCAATTAGCTAGAGTTTTTTTTGGTGAAGAGTGGAGCAGGGGGGCGGCTTGTAGCTTGGGCTTTGCCTTAAAACAATGCGGGGTTTTTGTTTCCAACAAATGTATATGTTTACATAAAGGTATTTTAATAAATTAAATATAATTAATTGAATAATAAATAAATTATCTTGTACAGATTATGTTGTAAATATAAATATGATCAAATTAGGGCTTACTACTAATAATAAACAAAAACAATTGTATAATGGGGGAATTCCCTTTAAATATTTGCAAGTATTTTGCAAGTTGTGATTCACCTTTTACATATAATATAAAATATACTTATCACCAAGTGCCTACAGATAAGTCTCCAATGAAATACATTTTAAAAGATATTCATACATTTTAACATACATATGCATTTTCATACGTACGTTTGCCAATTTGAGCATTATGCAGGCTCCTCACAAAAATTACGCTCAAAAATTAACCAACAGCAACAAGAACAACAAAAAACTCGCTCACTCACACACACATTAATAATGAGAGCGCTACTGAGTAAGAGAATTCACCAGTGCCGCTTAAACTGCTCTCCGCAAAGCACAAGAATTGCATTTCCTGCTTATTAATGACGCCGCGTGGTGAGTTGCCCGTTTCCCCATGCGCTACAGAGACCCACTCCGTTCTCGCGCTTGACTCAAGAACTCTGCTCAAAAGTGGCTCATAAGCTAAGCAATGCAACATGTAAATGAGCTTGAGCGTAGTTTTGCTTTTTGGTTTTGTTTCTTTTGTTTGTTTTTTTTCGGCTTGTTTGTTGTGGGTCGCCTTGTTTTTTGTGTTTTCTGTGTTTGCTTTTGTATTGAACTTTGGCTCGCGTTATGCGCAGCAAGTGATAAATGAATGGAAAACTAAAAAATTGAGTAACGAATTGTTGATGAGCCCCGAAATTGCGCAGTTGGCTTTATCAAAATGTGAAACGTGCTGAAAATGTTATTAGTTTTTTTCGCCATTTGTTGCGTGATTAATTCAGCATGATAGGAACAGATTAAATTGCGCCCGTTTATCGCGAATTTTAAGCCGAATCACAGCCAACTTTTCATTTCACTAGCGCCAGCTGCGTTGTCTATGTAAAGGTCATAACAGCAACTAAGTATAATAACAGTAACAGTAAATGTTACAATAACAGCAAAAACAACAACAACACAACAACAACAGCAGACATGTGCTATGCGGCGTTGGCGGCAGTTAAACGACAACGACCTGACTGACGCACGTTCAAGGTATTATCTCATAAAGGCACACACATACACACACACACACACATACACACGCACATTAATGCACATCACACACTTGCATGCATTTGTGTGAAGAGCCCTTGCTCGCCGCTACAACAACAATGCAAGCGCAACAGTTGTGAATGCAGCGACTGAGCAGCGCAGTTGACGTCGTTATGTTACCCTTCGAGCAATTGAGCTCAGATTCAGATTTCTGCCTTACAAAAAAAAAATAAAATATATACAAAAAATTACAAAAAAAATAAATAAAATAAAGACATGCAACTAAATATAAAACTGTGTGAACGATAAGAGCACAAATACGCAATGGGTGCGTACGTTCGACTACCTTATCAACGACAACAATAACAACAACAACAACAACAGCAACAACAACATTGAAATGGCTGCAGCCAACGCATTTGGTATTGCCACACATCTAAAGCCTATGGAGACATTTGATTTGCAACAACATATTTTATTGAATCGATTTAAGATTTACGAAACAATTTGTGCTTCCTTCACATTTACCTGATAACATTTTAATCAATTTTTTTTTCTTGATTTCTTATTATTTACTTATTATTGAAATGGCATTGTTCTACTTATATTGCACTCGCACAGAATTTGATATTGCAATTTGTTGAACGTTGATTATCGGATTTCAGTTGCAAGCCTAACTTATGCAACACAATCTGACTCATTTCTTTTTTGAAGCGTATGACATAGACATGAGTTTTTTAAAAATGGCATTGCGATATAATAAATTTAATATTTTCAATGAACACGATTACTTAAGGGAAATTAAGTAAGCAACTCGTTTTAATCTCTATATGAAGTTTATTTTGGGTTACTCCTTAGTTAAGCTTGACTAATGAATATATATTTTAAGAGAACTTCTCAAAGCGCTGCTAACATTTGTAGGTTTGATTGAACCATTTCCTGCCTTGATGCGAATTTGGGAATAACGTATATTAATTGGTAATTCTACTAACCTTTTAGTATTCAACAGACTTTGACTAGCTTTTATTTGCCTTCGCTTGGCCAGATGTATGAGAAAATACGACCTACGACTTTTGCTCATACTAGTAAATGAATAAGAAATGCAAATTTTCTATAATTGCAGATGCCAGCTTATTGCAATCAACATTGATTATCGGTTGTATGTCTCGATAAGCCCTTTAAAAAATCTATCTTTACTTTTTAGATTTGTTTTTATCGTCAGCCTTTTCATCAATCTTCTATCTGTCCGATCTTCTTGCTGTGATCAGCTATCGCTGCATGCGTTCATTTGGCATATCACGTATACGCCGCATAGCTCGAGTCATTCACTCTCTGACGCAAAGCACACGCACACACGGGCTTTTGCCACTGGGGCTTTTTGCTTCCGTGTAAATGTCGCACAACAAGTTAGTGGCGAAGTTAGCCGCCGGCTTTACCGTTGCAACGCCATTTTGGTCAGCTCTCAAGGCGAACCTGTCTGAATTGAGGCATGTTTATGCTTGTAAGTAATTTCGTTACGTTTGATTAGTTGCCGGCAAATGGCAATTGACTTGAGTCCAACGGAATCGAGTCGAGTCGAGCGTTTTGATTGCGTTTTGATTGCGCCGCAAGCAGCTAACTGGATTTTATTATATTTCGCATTGTCAACCTTGAAAGTGTATAGAAGTTGTGCACTTTGATTGCCTGTCAGGAGACTTGGTCATTTTGAAATTTATAGCACACGATTATTGCATTAGCGCAAGACTCGCAGCTACTTTTCACGCTTCTAATTAAAAAAAAAAGAGCGAACAAAATTCAGAATGAAATAAAATAAAATCACAAACTAAAACAAAAGAGCATACGAAGCACATAGAAAAATATCTTAGACACCCGCTATTGAAATTCATGCCTGAATGCAGCGTCTAATGCATTTCCAATGTAATTTTACAAACTGTGTGCTGAATATTTATCGATTCGATGTCCACGCTGTTATTGCAGTCGCTACTCGTTGTCTTTGTCGTTGTGGCTGTCAATGTGTCTCCAGCTCTGCTGGCCGTAAAACAAAGATGCTGCCAGGCTAAAACGGAAGTACAGTTTGTACTTGCCACACAAAGGCCTTAGCCAGCTAACGTAACAGCAGGCGGCAACGGGTAACCGAAGACTTCATAACTGCCCCCAAAAGCAAATCGAGCGACAAAAAGAAGTAAGCATATTGTAGTTGGATGTAACCGACTGTCCCATGCTCGTTCACTGTCCAATAACAGTTACTAAAACGGACTCAAAAGCTATTCCGATTGGGGTATATACGAGACAAGGCAAGCCCGATCTTTGGTGAAGTTCGTCATACCCTATTTGGGCTCTAAGGGAAAGATATATATCATATATAAAACCAATATGCTCTGCTTACTTTATACTTTTACAAGCATAAAAAGCATGTAAAAATTGCCAGAAAAAAAGCAGCTTAAAAAAGTGTCGCTTGTACTTCGCACTTTACTTTACATTTTTTGGCAGCCAGACAAAAGAGGTGTGCAAGAACAGCTAAAAGCAATATCAACTCGAAATGATTTTGATGGCACTTCAGTTGAGCTGTGTGCTAATGGAATATTTTTGGGCGTGGCTGTCGGGCAGAGATTTCAGTGTGTTTGCTTCAGTAGTTGCTTAACTGTTTTATTATAGATATAAATAAATTTTAGTTTTGTTTTTGTTTTTTCTTTTTTGAGCATACACATGTCGCACATTAAATGTCTTTAGCAGAGGCGAACAACAACAAGTTGTCGACAGTTGACAACTGTTGCTGCTAGTAAGGGGGCGCTACATATGTGGGTGTGTCCGTCGTGGCAGTGGGTTCGTCGAAAATCGCCGAAAGTGCCGCGACGTCTGCAGCAGCAGTAGCAGCATCCGGATCCTGTTGCCGTCGGCAGTGGCGTTGGCGTTAGCGTTAACGTCGACGTCGACAGCGACGTCGCGCTGTTAGAATGTGTGAATTCGCAAGTCTTTGCATACTTTTGTGCGTCGCCATTGCCACTTGTTGGCGCTGGCCATGCTGCGTGTGTGTGTGTGTGAGTGTGTGTGTGAGTGTGTGTGTGTGGCTGGGTGTGGGTTTGGGTGACTTATGCAACAAGTGCGATAGTTTGCTGTTGTTGTTGTTGTTGTTTTTGTTGTGTAACGATGTTACAAAGTCAAATACAAACGTCTACAGCACCGATGCCATCGTCAGCGCCCACGGTTTGGGGTAACGGAGTCATTTGGTTGCCACGTCAGCGGAAAGGGGCAAGTTTTTGATATGGCTGCTCCTTTGGCGCATTGTTGGCTTTTGTTGTTTGCCTCGTGCTCCTGCTGCCTGGCTGCCTCACTGCATGTTGCCTGTATTGTGTTGTAGTACATGTGTTGCTCGTGTGTTGCTCTGTTGTCTATTTGCAAAAGTTTTCTTCAAAGAATTTTCATATAAGCATAAAATTCTTGTTACACATTTGCCTTTCAGCTTTTGCAGCTGCGAAAACGAGTCGTGCGATCTTGTTATCGTTGTTGTTGCCGTTGTTGCGTTGTTGTTCTTGTCGAGTTTTGGGCCCCTTGTACACAATATATTTTATGAGTGTAAAGTGTGCAGTTTGTGCAAGTGTTTTGGAATCTGTCAACAGAGCTGTTCGACTTTTTGGCTTTAATAGTTTGCAAAGTGTTGCATTTTTGTTTGGCTTACGAGTATAACAGGTAATTGTTGTGTAAATTTTGCTGATAGCTTTTACACTTTACCGGACAAAATTGTAAGTTATCAAGCTTTTCACAACAACTTTTCAACTTATGCTCTTATATAATGAAGTGCAAAGTATCATAGTTAGGTTAAGCTACAATTTATTTTCAACTAGCTCGAATATTGCAAGTAATAATCAAATAATTTAGCTGTGTTTGGTTTTCGATGATGAAAATAGGTGCTTTTATTAGTGCAATGCAGTAAAAGTCTTTAAACCACCACAAAATGTCTAATTTAATCGATTTGTCAAGCGTCAGCTCTGTAATGTAGCAAAATCAGTTCACAGCTAAAATATATAATTTTTTTTATATTTGCTTAATACTTCAAAAGATGAACAAAATCAATTTATGTAATTTTTAAATATACGACTTTAATTTATATATAACGTATCATTTTGGTTTCAAGCTGTGGCTTTTTATTTAAGACAACAATTTTTTGACTTTAAATATAACTGTTTAGCTTTTTATTTCGATCGATTTTTTCATGAAATTCTGTATATATACAAAATTAGCTGTGCAAACGGACATATCTGGCCGGACGGGCAAATAAAATGCCTCCATAGTATCGCTGATTATATTAGAAGTGTTTGTATTCTGATTGGGCTTTTAGTTTTTAATTTTGATATTCCAATGCATTGAATACTAAGGTTGGCATACGTTTGGTTGCCCATGAATAAATAAATAATTAATTAAATAAAATACAATTTTCACTTCGCATTTTCTGTAAACACAATATTTTCAATTGAGTTTCATTTTAAAATCTTAAACATAAGCTCTTCTGATCCAAAATTGAACACTGTCTAATTGGTTTTTTAAATATTTACTAACACGGAAATTAAAAAACCCATGATGAAATGATTAATAGAATTTCGGTAAGTTAAGAAAATAGCCAAGAACATTCTGATAGATACACATATTTTATTGGCATATCTTGCGAAAATCTGAAAATGTTGCTCTCTTAATTAAAGTTAATGCAGCTTTGAACTTTTCTTTTGTATTTGTTTTTTAAGTTTATCTTTGTTAAAAGAAATAATAATTTATCATATTTAGAAAAATAATGCACTTTAGGCAAAGAAGTAATTTTATTTAGTCATTTATTTGAATAGAATGCAACAAAATATTTCTTATTATATTTCAGATACACTGAAAACTGTGTTCCTATAAGGTCGATAAGATATTTGTTATTTAATAGAATGTAGAATTTATGCTTGAAACAAAGTGTAAAAATGGTATTGCAAACATAAAATTGTTGCAGAGATCAGAATATACTGAACGAAACAATTTGAATTCTTAAAATCAAATTTGTTGTAAAAAATCGAAGAAAGGCAGAAGATAATGTATTTGATTAATAAAACATTTTCAAAAGTAACTTCGTTTTATTTTTCAAGTGCACGTTTTGCAATACGAAAGCAAATTTAAACAAATTATTTACTTAAACTGAGACTCACCCGCGCATCTTGTGAGATTGTTTTGTATTGCAGCCGAAATTCAGTAAGTGAATTAATCAGTTTAATTAGGCATTTACAACGGTCGTAAAAAGTCAAGTTCAACATATGCCAGGCAACAGACAATTATCTCGAAGTTTCTCTATCTTGGTTTGTTGATGTCTATGTAAATGAGTGTGTGATCGGTTTAATTAAATGCCTACACATAAATTATCGCAATGCAGCAAGCGACAACGTCTTTAATTAAATTTCCATATAAACACACACAATGGTAAACGAAACCACACACACACACAAACACACACACAATACACACACTTAGGGCGGACGGAGCTGCGAGCGGAAATGAAGCGCACAAAAGCACACAACACTTTTGTCAGCGTGCGGCACTTAAAACGAAACGCGACACGGCGAAAGTCAAACGTCAAACAGTTGGGTGCAACAGTTGGCGCCAATTGTTGCTTCAATCAACACTCGAAACAGAATGCCTCACAATGCCTCACAATGGAAACTGGCAGCTGGCAGCTGGCTGTTGCCGCAGCCTCCTTTGGTGACTGATTTGATTCAGTTGCGACCACAATTGCTGCCACTTTGGTTGCCCATTCAAATTTATACAATTAACTGGGGAGAAAAACTGGCTAACGGGCGCAGGACGAGTGTCAGTTTTTTGGTTGTTGGCACTGCCGAAAACTAGTTGTCGTCCTGTTGGTGGCTGCTGCCAAACTCACTTGTTGCACAATGCTCAACAAATGCCGCAGCACGAAAAATCGTTGTGCAGTCGCTGTTGACGTTGGCGTTGCCGTCGGCGCCTGCATCGCTGCCAACTACTACAACTACTGCAAATTCGACAAAAATGTCAGGAGACACCCACCAAACTACAAGGCGTACCAAACGCCCAAACGCCCAAACGCCCAGCCTCTCATCCCATGCCAACTATCGTCCGGGCACAGCACAACCAACCAACCGAATGCAGCCAAATGTAGCTGCAAAACTCAAACCCAGTCAAATGCCTTGCTCAAACACACACATATATATATTATATATATATATATATATATACATATACATGCACACACACACATATGTAGCGACAGAGAGGAATGGGGTTAGTTGCCCCCCACCATTGCTCCCGCAGTGCCACCTTGCCTCTCCGACCATCCTCTATTCGTTTCCCTTGCAGCAAAAACTACCAAAAGCGAACGACGCCAACAACGACGTCAACGAAGCGACGAAACTTTTTTCGAGCACACGAAACTTTTTCAGCACAAAATAAAATGCAGCGACGCTGGCAGCGACGGCGACAGCGACGGCAAAGGCAACGGCAACGGCAATGGCTGCGACGAAGTCAAAACCAACCACCCCACCGCCCAACCACTCGTAGAACGTGCTGCATTTTTTTAGTTGCCTTTTTGCTCCATTTTGTTTTTGTGTGTTTTGCTGTTTGCTTATATCACACTCACACACACACACTCGCACACACATAGACTTAAACTCTCGCCCTCACCCTTGCACACGCACATAATGTGCAGTTTTTTTATTTTTGCTTTTTTTTTGTTGTTTTTTTTTTTGCACTACATTTTGCCCAATGTTCTTAGCGCCATATTGCTCGATCCTTGTCGTCTATAGACGACGAACGGGACGCCAAACGCCCAAGCACCCAAACACACAGCCGCCCGCAACACACCAATCCACAGGCAGCGCGTTAACTTTGTGCTTTTTCGTGCTTCCGCTTCATTTTTTCTATACACGCACACGAAAAAAGAAGGCGGCACTGGGAGAGAGCGACAAAATAAAAAAGAATGCAACAAATATGCCAAAGAAAAGTTGGCAGCGTCTCGCGCTGCCAGCTGAGGACATCGTACCAGGACCCGTTCTAGCTAGCTTCCTGCGGCGCACATTGTTCTGGTTCTTACCTTGGGCCAAGGCAAATGCACACAGCCCCAAACCAAACCACAGAAAGCCACCCACATATACCCAATGCTAGGCTGACTTCCTGGCCTGGCCAGCTCTGGCCGGCCGGCCTGACCGTAGCGCGCTGCATCCTGCTCGCTCTTTCGTATGCAGCCCCGCCACGAAAATACACAAAAGGACCTACAAAAAATGAAAATTTCCAAACGATATATAGGAGAAAAAAAAGGACAAAGGCAGCGAACCAAAAAATCTATTTTCCAATTTCTGTGCATGTACGAAACTAACCCGCCAGCCTGACCTCATTCTCAATCTCTCCACCCACTTGTGGCGCTTCCACACACACACACACACACACACACTCACACACAGACACACAGACACACATACAACTACAAACTTTAACTAAGGAGCGCATGAATTTGGTTGCGTCTTTGCTGTTGCAGCGCCGTCGCCTCGCCCGAAGAACGATTGCGGCTGCGGCAGTGGCAGTGGCAGTGGCGCCGGCTCCTTCGTTACTCTCAGCATCGTCGTCATCGTCGTGGCCACAAGCAACAACAACAACAACAAGTTAGAGCGCGGCAATCGGTGCGTGATGACTGGTAGATACTCTGTTATTGGTGTTACAACGACTCAAGAATGTGCGACATAATCAGGTACACAACAAGGGCGAGGGCCTGTAGTAAGTGGAATAGGTCCTATATTCAAAGGATATTATGATGATTTATAAGATCCAAGAGGTTATTTGGCTAATTTGTAGGAGAGGGGCGAGGGGGGGGTGGGGGGAAGAGAGATATATTGACGCTTGAATAAAATAACATTTTCTTTATGTAATTTCGTAGGTATATATAGATATATATATATCTGGCAACTTTGTGGAAGTGTAAGTGGACGTGATACAGAAGCCCAATATAATTTATTTCCTTTGCAAACAGCGCAACGAAAAACAAAAATATGAAGAAAATGTGGGTGAGAAATAGATTTGTCGAATATGGTCCAAAACCGGATATCTGCCAAATCATAAAACATCAATATACGTTCTTTTCCCTGGCTAACAGTGTATTAGTGCAACCGTAAACAACAACAACAAAGGTCCTTTGCGTAAAAGAGATTATTTCCTGTCGGGAATTTTGGGATTTAAGGAGATTTGGCTTATTTGGCAATAAGCTTTACATAGACTTTCGAAAGGACGAAAGGTAACACAATACACTCTTTCTCCCCTCGCGTACAGTGTATAAATGCAACCGAAAACAACACCAACATCAGCGCGAAATACTCGTATAGTGGAAGCGTAAGACTCGTAAAAATGTAACCTAAAAACCGTCAGAAAAAATGCTGCGCGCAACAACAACAACATCAATAACGACAACAACTGCCAGAAGGAGTGTGCAAGAAAGCTGAAGAAAAAAATAAAAAAAAAAACGAAAAAAAAAAATTAAAAGAACACTGCGACTGTCTGGAAAGTGGGGAGAGTGCCCATTGCGTAGTGCATAAAGTTCTGTGTAGGATTTGGTGAAGCCTTGGAATGGCGGGAGGTGGCCCTGTGGTCTAACTTGCACGCCCACACACACACACACACACACGCACACAAACACAGCTGTTGGCTGGCGACGCCGACGACGAGGACGTCCTCGCCTCGCTTGTTGCATCCTTCCTTACAGGCGTAGCGCATAAAAATGCCTTCTTACAACAACAACAGGAATAGCAAAGGAGCACGAGGACGAGGCCAACACTGCTAGCAGCGATTTGCCACCCACACCCGCGCCAACCTTCGCCCAACGCTGTGGTTGTTGCTGTAATCGAAAGATGCGTTCGCCCAATATACGAATAGTACTGACGCCGCACTAACAACAAGACTACAGAAAGTGCACCCAAATGGTGTGGCACGGGCGAGAGTCGAGTGTGGCCCACAACATTACCCAGCACCTGCTGATTCGCTTTTCTTGACGCAAGCACACACCCACACAGACAAACACACTCACACGCATACAACAATGCTCTGACACTTTCGCTCTGCTCTTTGCCGAGCATTTCCATTTTTTTTCTCTCGCTTCCGCAAACGCGAAAGTCGTTGTTAGAATTTTTATTGTTACTTTTTTTGTTGTTCTGTATTTTGTTGTTATTTCTGTTGCTGTTGTTGCTACTCGTTTTTTCGCTTTTTTTTTTTTGTTTATATAGTTGTCCTTTTTATAGCAGTCTCATGGGCTGTGAACCTAAAGGCTTCAACGAATTTCTTAATCGAAATTTTAATTAAGTTTTCTTTGCCAAGTTAATGCCAACAATTCTTAGCCATACGAAAATTAATTAATATAAGATATTAAAATATTGTCCTATCAAAAGTAATTTCACTTTTTTTTTTTTTTTAACGAAATTAGCCTAAGTTTCAGTTATACATTGATATGGGTGAATATCTATTTATAACTCCAGCCGAGGCGCAATCGTTGTATTATTTTATATTTTAAAATTAAAAAAGAGGAATTGCTTTTTTAAGCGAATCGCATCGCAAAGTCATTCTTAAGCTAAAATGTTATAAAATAATTTAATTAATTTTTTCATATTTTGAAATATTATGACTTATTTGTATGTTTGTATGTATATTATTACCTTATAATTTGTCATAAAATAATCTTTTTCTTCAATCCTTAAGCTCAATCTGAATTTACATTTTTATTATCCAAACTAGTTCGCATCCAATTATAAGAAAATTGCCTTTAGCCAGCACTCAAATTCGTTGAAATTCGCCAGCTGAATCTACAAGTGGTATATCCCATTACAATCAAATACAACGCCACCACTGATTGAGCCATTGCCAACGAAGCGCCACACAGTCAGCCGGTTCGAGCCACAGATGCAACAGGCGAGAACCACATGCCCAATCCACAGAGTGGGCCAACCAACTGCCTGGTGTTGGCATCTTCTTCGAACTACCAAAAACACGAGCGTAGTTGGGTGGGAGGGTGAAAAAAAAAAATTCGTCGCTCGTTGGAAACTCAACACCCATTTTGGCGATGGTGTTGGCACTGGTTAGGTTGTCGACGTGTGGGTATGGGTGTGGGTATCGGCGACAGCGACGTCGTCGGCGTCGAAAATCGGCCACAAAAACAGCTCTACGCCAGCAACGTCGCCGACTCGAGCGGCGACGAGAACGTTGATGTTGGCGTTGCTTGCTCCTCGTTGGCTTGTCTTTCGGCGCCATCATTCGGGTGTAGGTGCCTTTTCGGCTTATGCTAGAGAAGCAGCACAGCAACAGGCGGGGCGGGCTGCTAGCTGCGAAGGATTGCGGCGGGCCAGGAGGGCTGGGACGGAAAGAGTTTCGTCGCATTCGGCAGTCGTCGTCTGCATTTTTATATTGTGCAATATATTTCGTAGGGATACGTCGTCGTCGTCCTCCCACTGGCTGTGTGCGTGCGCTTAAGTGTGCTTCGTTATCTCGTATAGCACTTCGTTTTGGGCGCGCGCACACACACACACATACAAACAGCGCCCTCCACACCCAAACATATATAGCTTGGTGCAGCTAAAAACTAACCCAAACCAAAGGCAACCCTAAAGCTGCACCAGCTGAAAGCCAGACAACGATTTTTTGCAGCTTCGTGCGACAACGATGCCGAAACCTCTCACCACCCAGTTGCACGCCAGTTCGCCCGCCCATACCCCTAAGCCAACCAACCAGACCGCCCGCCCGCTTGCACGTCGAGTGGCAACAAAAATTGTCGCTGGAAAAATGTGCTAAGGGTTTGGGGTTTTTGGGGCAGGGCGCTGGGTGTGGGGCAGGCGGCAACGGACGGCATTGGAAGCGCTGCTGGCTGTGCGGGAATGTCAACTAGAAACAAGGACGATAAGCATTATGGAGCGCATTGAGGAAGTAATTGAGTGCACGAGACACGGACGCGGGCAAGGACGAGCCAAAAGCTGGCGATGCCAGTGGTGGGTTGGCGCAACAAGAAAAACAACAAAAGTATATATATATATGAAAAAGAGGAAAAAATAAAAAAATACTTCGCAACGACAACAACAACAAGACGAAGAACAACAACAACAACAACGGAGGACATTTAACATTTTAATGCAGGTGGCTGCTGGGCGTTTGGGCGCTTGGGCGTTAAGGAGTGGCGATTCGCCGGCAACGTGCTAAACGTGCTCAAAAACCGAAATGAGAGTGTTTCACAGGACGAAGGATAAGGCTGGCAGAGAGACGCGCTGCTGGGCCCAGCAAGAAATGCAATAAGCACAGCAACAAAAAACTCAACAACAACAAAAAAAAAAAATGCAATTTATGTTAATTTTTCTTGGTGTTTGCTTTAGCCTGAAAGTCGCCGACGTCGTCGCTGTTAGTATCTATATTTATGTGTAAGTGTATGTGTGTGTGTGTGTGTTGTGTGTGTATGTGCATGTATATGTGGCGCCTGGACGGCTAAACGCCTGAACGCCGCAACGCTTGGGCAGAGCTTTGCATTTTGTTTATTTTACTTTCGCATATCCTTCGTGCTATATACTCAGACCTGAAACATATGGCAAAGCTGAGCTGAACCAGGGCCCAACTTATGCTGATTAGGGTGGACCAAAGTCAATTTCCATGTCGAACTTTTTAGCCACCACACTTCATTTACCGTTTAACGGCAAATCCCATTTGCGGCCTTAATATGAGAGACGACTCGCACCCCAACTTTACAGTTAAGCTAACATGCACGTATATAGCAAGTTCCTGGCCAAGGCAATAAAAATTCTGCACTTATACTAATACAAGTAACCCATGTGTGTGTGTGTGTGTGTGTGTATGGCCAAGGAACTGCTGGAAGATGACGCAGCAGCCGCTGGAAATGTTTGTCCACACAGAATTAAAAAAAATTGCGCTGTGGCAACAACAACAGTAAATTATTGAGTTTCAGTTTAATACCAAGCTGGCGAGTGGGCGGCTTTTTAATTGGATTGTAAGAAAAATGTACATGGGCGGGGCGGAGGAATGAAAAGTGTGAGGAAAATCATTTTGGCCACTCACCCACAATGTGCAGCATATCCTTGGACCACTTCATTAGTTCGCGCTTGATGAGCCGACGCTCCTGCTGGCATCTGGCAAATGAGCAGTCGGCCATGTTCTATGCAAGTATGTGTATAACGGTTCAATGCGGAAATTACTTTTGGGCGCAACTGTACCTGCAATATAAAGACAGAGCGTGAGAGATAGAGAGACGAATATGTATTAGTGCGATTAGTACAAAATTTTCCAATGCAAGTCGGTTAAAATTATTTAATTTATAATGCGCCATTTAACGCTTCATATATCGACTGTTGTTGTTGTTGTTGTTGTTGTTGCTGCTGCTGCTGTTGCTGCCGTTGTGGTTGTTGCTGTTTTCATTGCATTTTCGAGTCGCCTGAGAAATGATTAAACGAGTTTTATTTCAAGGTTAGCGCGAAAACACAACCACACACAAAACCTGTTGCACTTTTTTTTTTATTATTATTATTTCATATGCTGAAAAATATTTAAGCTTTTTTTTTTATAATTTTTGTTGTTGTTTCAGTTGCATTCTTGGCAAGCAGCAGCTCGTTATAGTTGTTTTTGTGGTTTTCGTTGTTGTTGTTGTTGCTGTATTTTTTATTAAATATATATTTGTTGCAGTAATTGTAATTGTGGGGCTTTAACTATTCGGGCAGCTACCAGTTTTTGATATTTCCTAGTTACACACAACCGTACAACCTTTTTTTGCTGCTGCTGTTGTTGCCGTTGTTGTTATTGTCGCACTGTTGTTTAATCTGTCTATTACACTAATTTATTCAAATGCTGTTGTCGTCGTTGTCGTTGGGGCCTGCATTAATTTTGTTTTTTAATATTGTAATGTCGTAAATAGTTGAACGTGTTGGATTTTCGCAATGAGTACGCGATCGATTGCTCATTAGTTAACAAATTTTATACAATTATTTTGGGCACAAAAAGTTTCCAGCTTATAACTTTGGGATTTTCACTGAATTTCATTTATTGAGGGAACTCAAGCCATGTGTTTAAAATAATGCCCAGTTTAGTGAAAACTGATCCGCCTATGCAGGCTACTTCAAGCTACTTGCAACATTTTTAAGCACTTGTTGGCCACTAAAAACAGAGAAAAACCTGCCAATCCAGCCCCCAAAACTAAATTACAATACCTCCACAATGCTCTGAGCATACGCATAAAGACAGTGAAAAACTAATTGAGATTCTAATATCAGATATGTGAATACATGGGCGCCTATACAAAGGCAACTGCCAACTGGGAACGGGCAACGAGCCACTGGCAAGTGGCAAGTGGCAAGTGGCAACTGGCGTTGCGGTCCCTTGAAAAACTGGTAGCCAACAGTTTGAAGATGACTCTGGCTTAGAGTGAGGCTCTCGGACTGTGCTGATGAAAAATTACTCGCTGCCATCGCTGGAGGCGGGCAATGCCAAAAGTAGCGAGCGCAACAACAAGAATCGGAATTGGCAGTTGGTGTGCAGCTCGGCAGCTCGGCAGCTCCATGCGGTAGCCAGTCGGTGGGTGTGTCAACTGAGCACGCGGCAGCAGCTGATGATGGACGTTGATTATGATGGACGTTGCTGGGCAGCAGTTGAGCATCGAGTTGGCAACAGGCAGCAATTTGTTGCTTCCTTGGGCCATAGATTGAGCGATTCGCAGCGCCAGCCCAACGCCTTTTTGGTATTATATTAAATATTTTTATAATTTAGCATAGAACCCGGCTAGCAGCTACCACTTGCTATTTACATAGAAAAAAAACACAATTTGCAATTATTTCTGTAGCTCTTTCAGCATCTTCAGCTGCTGTCAATTCTGCCAGCCCAAATGGCGGCGGGGAACAAACAGACCCAAACAGCAAAAAAAAAAAATAAAGTAAATATAAAAAGCCAGCTCAACGCTTTTTTATTTTGAGCTTTAAGGCTTCCTGCTTCTTACTAGAATAGTCAACAGGGGGAGGGGCGCAGTAAGGAGAAGCAGAGTCAAGCCCGAAACCGATATTGATACAATTTGAGATAGAGATCCAAGTGAGAAGCATGGCAATCTGTCTACGTGTTACAGATACAGAAAAGCTGAGACAACCCATTCAATCGAACGCTCTATAACGCAGTTATAATGAATGCAACAAGTATCTCAGGCTGTCGCCATGTATCTGTATCTCTGTCTCTGTCCCCGTCTCACTTGCACAGTTTCTCGCTCGCCTGCATTTGATTTCATAAATAAATTTTTGCAAAATATCAAGGCCGGATTGCAGCTTGAAACTTGTAGCCATATAGTATATATACATGCATGTATATAGAAACATGTGCCGTCTAACAAAAAAGATAAATTGAAAAAAAAAAAAAATAATAACAAAAACAAAAAAAAAGTCACAAAATGGCAGCAACGACGACGCAATTTATTGGCTTCAAAGGTACGAGATAGAACAGAATTAAGTGCCCGCTATAGAAAACGAGTTGGTGCACAAATATCAGCTAATATCGGCTAGATGCTTTATATATACTAGATACTCGATATTCTGGGCACAAAGTGCATTTCGGCTAAACCAGTTTCAATTTGCAATTCTCAGTTCAATTATCAAAATTATTTGTTTTTTTTTTTGTGTTTTTCGCTGCAATTTGTTCAAGGTCTGAGCCAAAAATTTGGTTAATTATATGTGTTGGCAGCGTGGCCAATGTTAAACCTTGAAATTGTTGTTGCAATTGCAACAATTTTCTATTGTTCCAATTGGCTGCTCAATATACGAGAGTTGTACGAGTTAAGTTTTTTGTTATTCTAAATACACAATTTGCATTTAATTTATATGTAGGTGTTGTTGTTGCTGTTGCTTTTTTTTTTAACTATTCAACTATTTATCATGCATTCAATTATTTCAATAGATGCATTAAAAAAATTACTTGTGTGTGCATTTTTTTTTCTTGCTGCCTTTTGCTGCTGGCAAAAGGCGGAAATCATCGATTACATTTATTTAATCCAAACTATTCTCATAATTTGTTTTATTATTAATTATGTGCGCTGTTTTTTGTTGCCTATTCACTTTCTAGAAATTTGTTTATAAATTATTTTAGTTGCATGTTATCCGCAGCGACCTTCAGTTCTCTTCAATTTTCGCACATAGTAATGCGAGTTAATTGTATTATATTCTATTAAGCATGATAATTGGTTTTTATGTATTTCGGTTAGTTAATAAAAGCAATAAATAAAGTCATTTCAAACATTGCAATCGGCGCAGTGCAGGAAAATAAATTAAACAATAAAACTGAAGTTCAAGATTGATTGATTGCTGATTGAAATGATTCTGTCTTCGATTATAGTTAAATAGTTAAGCTGATTAGTTTTTTATTTTATTTATATTTGTATGTTTATCTGAATCCGAATAATGTTTTTATTTGCCACTTATTCATCGTCCAGTCTAAATAATAATATACTAGTATTGACCTTTTAACCGCACTTTACATTAGCGAACAATAGTAACAATAATCTAATATGACGCATAAGCAACAATTTTATGGAGAAAGATGTAAACAGCAGCAAATTATTTAGAAATTTAATATAAATTACTCATATGACGGCAGAGCAAACTATTGATCTATATATACGTAAATCCCATTAAAATATTCATAATGATTCATTACAAGTTTATTGTTTGCAATATCAATTGCAATATTAGTTTGTATATCCTGGTTTTTTTTTACTAATATCCTTGTATTCATTCGCCTTGCGGTTTTACAGGTGTGTGAGAATAGTGTAACTCATAAATGATTAGTTGAAAATATTTTGGAAACCCGAATATTTTGTCGACTCCTCGACCGATCGTTCCTCAGATATTTGATATAGTGGTCCGATGTTGCTTAGACTTTGCATATGTGTTTGGTCAAGATATCTTAAAAAATAAATCAATTATGTAAGAGCTTGATTTTTGATTTCCTATGGCAGCTTTATGATATAATATCTTGACGTTGCTATGATTTTGCGCATTTATGGGGCATACACTAAAAGTAATTAGTTCCGAGTTTGCCCGGAACCTGCTTTAGAACCTACTCTTCGATCCTTCCTCTGACATCTATATAATACAGTGCTCCGTTGCGGCCGATTCCGTCATGTGTAGTGCCTGCAACAAAAACTTTGACCCACACAAAGTTTCAAGACGAAAGACTGACAGACGCAAACTAACAGACGGACGGATGCAAGGACAGACAAACGTGCCAATATCAAGTCAGCTTTTGGGGCTGATCTAAAATAGAAATTATTATACCCTCGGCAAGGTTTTAATTTAATAAGATAACCTATTTTAAAAGTATATATTCACTTTTGAACTGCTATTCTTGATATAAATATAGTGTATATAGATTTGGGCTGACACTGACAGCTGAGCTGTTGGTACTTCCGTTGCAGCAACTGCAACGTCTTGATGAACTCTTCCGTTACAACAATAAGAACGCATCGCCTCGCTTATGCGGCTTTTGGCCCTGCTGCGACTCCGATAAAAGATCATTGCACATTAGTACGAACTGTTGTTGTTGCAGTTGTTGGGGCTGTTGTTGTCATTTATTGCGCACGACTTGGAGCAACAACAATGACAACTCTCACCTGTTGCTGCGGGCGCATGCAACAAGTGCACCAAGAGCAACATGCAACATGAGCACGCGCCAACAGGCAATGGCAATGGCAACGGCAACACCAACACAATGGCAGGAAGATCGAAAACGAAACCAAAGCCGCTGCTGGCCTGGCTGACTGGCTAACTAACTGGCCAGCCCGGCTGCTAGTGAGACCGCCTGGCTGGTTGGCTCAGTTACAGTAACACACATTCGGCTCAGTTGTTGCTGTTGTTGTTGTTATTGTTGTTGTCGTTGTTGCTGTTGCCATTGTATGCAGCGAAGCGCATTTCCATTTCTAACGTTGATCTGCGATCTGCAACAGCCACGACAAACACGACCACAACCAAAGCTGAGCTGTTGCCGTTGCCGTTGCTGTTGGTGTTGGTGGCCCAACTGGCTGCCTGAATGGGCGACTGGTTGACTAGCTAACTGGCTGACTAGCTGACGGCCTGACTGGCTGACTGTAAGGTCGCCATTTGCAGTGGCGGTCGATCGCGGCTCGTTCATGGCCCAGCTCACCTACAAACCGACAACCAAAAAGACAAGTTTAGCCGTTGCTGCTGCAGCTGTTGTTGTTGGTGTTGTTGTTGTTGTTGTTTGTGCCATTGGACTTGCTCTTGGCTTTGAGTTTTATTGGTTGTTAGGCCATTGGCTGATTTATTGTACATACTTACAGGCAGGTAAGTGTGTAACTCCGTGCGCGTTTGGCTTTGACCATTTGTTTTTTATGCACCGGCCATTGGTCTTGACCCTAATGCAGTTGCCCCGGCGCTGACTAACTAAGTGTTAGGCACACGAGCATCAGCACAAACTAAGCTAGATAAGCGCTGTTAAACAGCTTTCAGCTGGAGTGCCCAAAAATTCGATTTCCTGCCCGGCATTCGAAATGCGCAATGCCAGGGCAAGCGTTGCTGCTCGCATTGATTGCATAAACGAAGCCAACACAATTTTAATTTAAATGTAACAACAACAACAAAAACAACAACGGGAACAACAACAAGGATGTTGCTGCTGATGTGAAGGTGGATATTGCGGCGTGGTGTTGCACAAAAACGAAGTTAAATGCCGCTCAAGGAAGCTAAATGTGCCATGTCGAAATGTGTTGTCTGTATTTGTTGGAGCACTATTGAGCCAACGGCATTGTCTATCTGTAGTTCTGACTGTCGCTCTGACTGTAGGTGTCTGTGTGTCTGTGTGTGTGAATGTGTTAGCAAAACTGTTGCATGCAGCAGGAGCAGCAGCATTTAGTAGACAACGATTCCATTTGCCGCTGGCATATGGCACATTTTCGACATGTTTTGTGTGCATTTCGGCAGCAACAACAACAACAACAGCAACAAAAACGACAAACTCATTTTCTATATCAGCAGCAGGCAGTGGCTGCTGACTGGCAGCCCAGCCCGTGACGCGTTGCAGGAAATGTGAAAACAACGTTACGAAACTTTTTTGTGCTCCATGCGCAACAGGAGGCAGCTACCGCCACTGCCACCGCCACAGCCACAGCCACAGTCACTGCTACCAATACCAGTGCCGCAGTCAAAGGCAGCGCTGCAGCAGCGTTGCGACCCACTGCAGCCGCCAAAACCACCCACAACAAACCCAAAAAAAAAAAAAAAATAAAACAAACTATAAAAAAATGTATATATATACTAAAAGCTTTGCCTTTACTCTGACTTTGATTTTGGTTTTGCTGTTTTTGGCTGCTGTTGAAAGTTCGTTGGGTTTTGGGTTCTGGGGGTTGCTTCCCATTTATTTATTTGGTTTTCTTCTTCTACTCGTTTTTTCTCTCTCCATTTTCTTTGCTTTTGCCAGTGCTATATGTTTGGGTACAACGACTTGTTGCTTTGTCTGTGTGCAGGCAGTGGCTGGGTGTGGCAGCTTGACTTTGGCACATGGCGCACGTTACGTATGCGACCTGTATGCCGGCTGCTGTCATATATGCTATGTTTTATGATGTCAGTTTTGGGTTTTATTAAAACTGCCTTGAGATATGAGCATAGCTATTGCAGCACTTTCTGCTGCTCCTGGCGCATGCAATTTGGTAAATGTAATGCAATATTTTTTAATAAATACGTAAGCAGGCAATATGCATAAGTATTATCGCATATGTGCTGACACATTGCGCATACGCCGTGTGGCATCAGTTGTTGCCACTGCTGCTTCTGCTTCTGTTTCTGTTGCTGTTGCTGTTGCGTTCGCTTATCAGCAGCCCAAATGTGCAAGCGTTTTTTAGTGCATGCAACGCCTATATAGAAATCGAGGTCACCTTCAAATTATCAAATTTCGCCCGAAATGATTAACTCGGCAAACACAAAAACAGAACAAAATTGCTCGCCCCCGCCCCCCAACCAGCGTTTCAAATTATATAAAGAATAAAAGGCGAACGCTACAGCCACAACTACAACACTAACAACAAAAACAACAGAACCCACTCATTCGCTGGCAAAACCTTATCTTTGTTACACAAAAACGCAACGGGCACGACGATGTTGTTGATGATGATGAATTTGCCCTGATTTCGACACAAAAATAAACAAAAAACGCAAAAAGGCAGAATGCAAAAGAAAAACATATATTTTTATATATATATATATCTATATATAGAGACAGACACAAAAAACTGGAGGCGCAAAAAAGAGACATTTCTGTTTCTCAAATTTAGTAAAAAATAGAAATAGCAACAAAAATTAGATAAGACGAAATTGAGTCAAGCCGACAAAGCAGTCAGAAAAACTTCGCATGCAGTTTTTAAAAAAATGCAACTGCAAATGAAAAAGCGACAGCAACAACAATAACAACAACAACATATAACAAAAATTATGAAAAGCAAAAGCAACAAAAACAACAACAACAATAAACAGCTAGCAACAAAGTGCAGCGCGTGTTTGGCCCGATCGCCTCGGCAATAGAATGTAAATGCAAGAGGGGCACGGAAAAGGGTGGGGCGGGGGGGTATGAAAATATTTTTCAGCAGTTGTCTAAATAACAGCGAACGACATTGGCGTCAGTGCTAGAAAGCAAACGAACTAAATTGCTAAAAAAAAAAAAAAACCAACAAAATAACAGAAAAATGTCCACAAAAAACAACAACAACAACAAATAATGAAAATAAACGAAAACGTAACAAAAATCAATTGTCGCCAACCAAACGTCAATACAAGTGTGCGTGTGTGTGTGTGTGTGTGTACATGTGTGGATGTGAGTGTGTGTGCGTGCGTGTGTATGTGTGCCTGACTGTGTATCGTCAAAAAACATGCAGCCGCAATTGAAACTATTTGTAAGCTCTTGTGCGGCTTGTGGGGTCGAGCGGGTGTTGTAGGCTGTCGGAGAATGAGACGGGAGGAAAGGGAGGCAAGAGGAGTGAGTGCCATGCATTTAATTGCTGCGGCGGCCGTGCAAAATGTCGCACAGAGAAAAGTTTCTGCTGAGCCCTTATAAGTGAACTGAATGGGCAGAAGACCTGGCCGGAAGTACAGCGAAGTTTAGTTTTATTGTGCTAAATGTCAAGCAAATGCAACAAACACATTTATCAATAGATAATCAAAATAAATAAATCATTAAATAATAATAATTAAATAATATGGCTAACCAAATTTAGGACTTCCCTATACCAATAGGGTATGCTTAACAAGGGTATTATGAGCGTGTACAAAATGTGCTATAGCCAGATATTCAGTTCCTGCTATTGCTATAGCTCGCACTGTTCTACATAAGTGAAGCCCGCAGCTTTAAGATACGTCAAATTTGGCGGATGCGTACAATATAAGTATACAAATCTTGAATATTACACTTTTTTAATGCCCCTTACAGCTTGTGTATGAAGTGCGACACTGCGTGCGTATAAATGCATAGCAAAAAGTTTGAACTTTTGTAACAGCAATTCGGTGCACGGGGGTTTCTTGTAGTCAGACATAGTCTAATAGACTCTTAGAGGTTTATCTTTATAATAATGTAATCATGGATCGACAGAAGCAAGGACGGACGTGGCTGGTTAGACAGAGCTGACTCAGTATTGGACAAATAGAACCACATGAATTGCCTTGAGACGAAAATTGATTTTGATCACATTTCCGTTGATTATCAAAATTGTAATGTGTCATTTTTTTATATATACATAGTATTACGTATAATCTTTCTAATATGTACTAATATTGTTACTTACACTCAAACAAAATTCAAAATTTGGTATTGAATTAATTTAAATAGATATTTATAATATTAACATATTATATGTTATAGACAAAATTGTTGTTCTATAGCAATTACATATTATATAACTCTATGTGTTTATTGTTAAAACACCCTAGAATTAACTTAAGTTAATGATTAAAGTCGTTAGCATTTTGATTGCAACCATAAAGATTTTATTGGTAATCAAAATTCAAACAGACTCTAACGTGTTTTAATAGTCAAATTGTTGTATATGAGTGTTGCTAGCTTTTGATCTAATTACATTCATTAGATTGAGTACCTTTCTAGCATTGCTTCAAAAAACTCCAAAATATTTTATTTTATTTTATATATATATATATATATACACGCGAAATCTATTGAAAACTCGTCAATGCCGTTAAGTGCTTGTGTAAATTTACAGTGCCAAAAACTTGTTGCACTCGAGAGGCAAAAATTAAAGCAACAACAACAACAACAACAACAATAGCCGCGGCCACACCATTTTAGCATAAATAAATAAATGCATATAAACTGAAAACATATCTGCTGTGAACATATTTTAAAATATTATTACCATATGCATAAATGTTTGCGTTTGTTTTTAGATATTTTGTTGTTGCTGCTGTTGCATTTTTAGCAATATATTTTGAAAAGTTTTTATTTGCTTTGGCCAGCAGGTGAATTGCCATTGACGTTGACTAGTTTTTGCCCGCCTGTTGCGAGTGTTTTTTCAATTTTTTTTTTTGTTGATAAGCCTAAGGACACTGTGGCAGCTGGTAATGGGATTGTTTCAGTTGTTGTTGTTGTTGTTGTTGTTGTATTTATACAATTGCGTGTGGGCACATGGAAAATATCGCTTTTGCTTACGGCAACAATAGATGCAGACAAAAAATATTATTGCTTATACGCCGCGTTGCAGCAGGTAAATTTTTAAGCAAAACGTCACATAATTGCCAACCCAGTCGAAACACAATGAAGTCTTTAGACTCTTGCATACGGCTACACCTGTTGCCTCGTTAATCAGAATGCATTGTCTTTCTTATGCAAATCTGCGATATCCTCCCAGCGCTGTCACATAGCCAAAGTTAAATTAAAACCAATTTTTTCCTCAAAGCTCACGCCCACACTCTGTGCCTTGTCACAGTAAAAGAAGAAAACTATCAGCAAAAAAAAAAAAAACAAAAAACTTTGCCGCCCTGCCCAGCACAGCGCAAAGCGCCCACCCACTGCAAGCGGCCTGGCAGTAAGAACAACAACCACAACAGCAACAACAACTGCCTGTTGCACTTTCCTATATACCTGGAAGGCTTCCAGGGTTTGGCTCTGGCCTTCCAACATCCCCGAACCATATAAGAAGAAAAAAATTTAAGAAATAAAATAAAAGCAAAATACGAAAAATGAAAAAAAGCGATATAAAACCCAACTCCTAGCGCAGCAACAGTTTATTTTATGCGCTTTGCTTTTATGGTTAGACGTTTTATAGAGAAAAGCGAAAAGCAGAGCGACCGCGAAAGATTGAGAGAGAGGGACAAATAGATGCATAGAGAGAGAGCTAGAAGTTGAAATTTGCTCGGATTTCAGTTGGAGCTTTGACTGCAGCAAAGCGCAGGAAATTAGAATTAACCAATAGATTTGGAATTTATTTTTTGAGCATATATAAAATAAATATATATTTGATTATATAATTTTAAAAATGTACTTAATTTATAAAGCTGCTTTCGGCTCTTAAGCATATAAAATAATACCAATAATACAATTTTATTAAGAAAGAATTCGAACAAATTTTGAAAATCGTTCTTAATAGCAGGTAACTCCTGGTAAATTTACATTAAGGCCTAAAATGTATTTTTAAAATATATAAAATTATATGAAATACATATTTTTTTAAGAAAGAATTTCAGTATACTTGTAAAATTCTGTCCGATTCGAGCTTTTAATGAATGCATATAAAAAAAAAGCATATTTCTTCAAGAAGGAATTGAACCATAGTAGTACAAGTGAGAAGAAGATTGTTTAGTTTATATAAATAAAACACCAATTTATATGATATCATTTAGATATATTTATAAAATTGTGCTTAATCTACGTGCTTATCTACGCTGTCCAATTTGCACACTAGCTTTTATGAATCACGTCTAGCACTTGCTATAAATGTATAATTTGTTGACAAGAGTCCAAAACGCTGGCTAAACTTTGGCTTAGTGAGTCACACTGAGTCAGTGATGGGATTCATGTGACGATTGGCCGAGTTGTGCCTGTGCAGCAAGTTGTTGTTGCATAAGCAACAATAGCAGCACAACTTGCAGTTGCAGTTAGCTCGTGCGACTTGTTGCCCGTCTGCCGCTGACGCGTCTGATGCTGTTGCTGCCTGTGAGTACTTCTAATCCAATCATACGAACAATAGCAATGCAAATGCAACCTCAGCAACAGTCGCAGTCGCAGTCGCAGTCGCTGCAGCAGCAGTAGCAGCGCGACTGCAACTTCCTTTGTCTGCCATTGAGTGCCATATGCAACGCAGACGTTACAATTGCCGTGGCATTATAAAAGTGCTGCCTTGCCGCAGTGTTGATGGTCAAGGTCATGAACCTGTTCCAATAACTCGTTTTCTTACGTGCCGCGTGCACACACAGACAGACTGGCAGACACACGGACTCACGGACAGACGGACAGACGGACGGACTGACGACAACGACGACGACTGCCAGCCAGCCAGATGATTGTATGTTGCATGTTGGCAAAAGTTGCTGCTGCTGCCGCTGTTGCTGTTGCCAACTACTATTGGCTGTGTGCCTGCTCTAATGCTAATCCTTGTAGATTTGCCAGCACGCCAGCGGCTTTGGCTTTTGCATCAGGCCATGACAAATGGCTCTAATGGCTCCAAGAAGCGTCTGCCAAGCGGCTGCTCAAATCAATTTGCCATACATGAAATTAAATTTCAATTTGCTTGTTTGCTTCGTACACAATTAAAGTTAAAAACTTGTCGTTCGCATGTCCAGTCCATGCGGAAACGCCACCCAAGACATCGAACAACAACAGGCACACACACACACACACGCACACATGCACACACACACATAATGCTATCTGAGCTGCAACAAGGACGAGTGGCCACACAATAAAAAAGAAAATACTTGCATAAAGAGACATTTTTTTGCGCACATGGAAGTAAAAAGAAAATCGTGCAGCATGTGGGCGTATGGGAGTGTGGGCGTCGTCCACTTGGCTGATTCATTGTTTTGTTTTGCTCTCCGGCTGTGCTCGGTGTCAGGAATTGCGCGAAATGAATTATGCGAAATCAAAATATGCCATTTGCACAAAGAAAATCGTTTCTCAAAAATGCTTCCGTCTGTCAGCGTCGTGAAATTAGAAGCGCATTAATTAGAAATTTTTATTATTCTAATTTGATTTTTTGTTTTATTTCATTTTATATTGTTGAATACACAATAAATTTGAGGCGACATTTGTGCATAAATTACAAATAAAGATTTCCGCGAACTTTTTTTTGTTGTTGTTGTATATTTTGTGTATTGAGACGCATTCAAAAGCAGCGGCAACAATAACATTTTGTCAAAAGCTGTCCATATTGATGATAGTGCATTTGATGCCCATTGTTGTATATGTGTGCGCGCCTGTGTGTTTGTGTGGGTGTGTGCAATATGGCGCGTTTCGGGCCCAGGCCAGCGCACTTGTCGGGCTTCGAGACTTATTTATTTTGTCTGCTCTTATGGAATATTTTCCAGCAATTTTGTTGATTCCCGTTGGCTTCAAAGCGCAGACAGCGTAAGGTTATATAAAGAGAATCTAAATAAATTTCGATTTTCTTTTTAACCTTCCGCCAAGTTAATGTAAGATAAATTTCCAAATAAAAAAAAGCTTCTTAAATCAATCGTAAGACTATCTTCATACGGCCGACTTGAATCTAATGAAAACTCTTTTACTAAAGCAGATGTTTAAGCAAAATTATAATATAATCTAATCGGGCAACAATTTTAACTATAACATGACAGTTAGGGCATATATAAGTATATCATTATCAAATGGATAAATCTAAAGTATTTTCTATTTTAAGCAGATGATCAATTTTGTTTAGAGCCAATCAATTTGTGTTTAAAGAAATTTTCTTATATCTAACAAATTATATATTATCTTATACATGTAAAAGTATAACTTAAACGAAGGGAAATAAAAACATCTATCTTAATTGGGTATAAATGAACGACAAATATAAATAAAAAATGAATATCTTTTTATAATACACACAATTTTTAGAAGTCATTGAAAAAGAAGCATCGAGCAGACAATGTGCTGTCCTATAAACATGTCACTGATATAATCTAATGTACATATTTCATGCATGTACATAAAGCAACATCAGCGCATCTTAAGGCACCGCTGAGATTATTCTTTTGTCCCAGCGCCCGTCCCACAGTTCCTACAGAGGGGCCAACGCATTCCCCCTTCAACTAATTTGCCAGCTCGCTCATGCAAAAAAAAGCAAAAAATAATTGAAAAAAAAAACAGAGCAGAAAAAATGGGGAAAATGTGTAAACTCTTTGCATTTTGAGTGCAAATGACAAAGGGAGAGAGATTTGCGGTGGAAGAGTTTCAAAGAGAGCAAGAAACGTGCGTTCTGTGCAATAAAAAAATCAATAAATAAAACAGTAAATTTATAATATAATTTATTAAAAGCATATACATACATATAGTTTTAATGAATTCATTTATTTAATAGTTTTGCTATTGTGTTCATGGAATATTCTTGACCTTTTGCCGCGTTGGAGCGTATGTGTGTGTGCGAGTGCCTCGTGTTGTTGTTTGTGCAATGCATATAGAATGCTCACACACACGCACTCACACACACACACACACACGCATCTCACAAGTTGCACGCACGCCAAACCGTAAAAATTTCCAACAAAATTATTATACTATTCAAATTATATTATAATATGATTAAATTAAATGCTACTTACTTTTAGTTTGCGGCTAAGCTTTTAGGCATTTACGCTGTTCGCGCACATTTCTATATACATTTGTTTATTGATAAAGTTGTGTATTTTGTTTAAATTCTTATTTTCACAGCACTTGAATTGTCATTAATATTCAGCAGTTATATTGAAATGATTTTGATTTAGGTTTCGATTTGCTACGCGAATGAAATCAAATTTTGTTATCACAAGAGAAACGCACATTAACTGTTTTCTAGCCTTTGGGACTGTTGAAGAGGAAGCACATGTAATGCACTCTCACACACACACACACGCGAGTGTACGCACATGCAAGCATACACTCGACAAGTATTAGCGTGTGCATGTGTGCATGCGTGCGTATGTGTATGTGTGTGTGTGTGTGTGTGTGGTAGAGGTTAGAGTGTGTTGGCAGCAGCAGCAGAAAATAAATAAAAATTTCGCACCGCGACCAACGTCAACAACAAACAAACACCGACACTAACAACAAGCGCAGACAACTTTACTAATACGTAAACAACAAAATCGACTAACTTGACGACGACGACGACGGCGACAGCGACGGCGACTGCGACGTCAACGCTCGCGTCGCTGCTAACTGCTAGCTTCTGCTGCTGTTGCACTGCTAGCTGCTGCGCTGCGCTTACAACGACAATCCGAAGCTAAGGCAAAAGCGTACCGAACCGTTCGAAACGACCGACAATAAAGCTGCCATCCAGCTGAGCTGCCCGGCACTATGACTATGAGCTGGAGCCCAACTGAGCGGCGGCAGAATGAGTGCAGCGGCATATTACTCTCCACACTCACAAGCATACACCACAGACACAAGCGCACACCAATGCACACATGCATATGACAAAGAGTCAGCCACAATGCTGCGTTGTAAAGGTCTAAGAAAACGTTTCGCTGTTCGCATGCATTTAGCTTAGCTGAGAACATAGCGCTCAAGTTCTATGTATGTTTGTGTGCGTGTGCGTGTGCGTGTGTCTCTGTTAGTGTGTGTGCATGTAGAAAAAATTGCAGTGGCAGTGTCAGCGAGAGATAGAGAGACCCTTGCCAAGTGGGAGGTAGCAGCCGGCTAGCAGTGTGTCAGTGTATTGGTGCGCTTCATTCATGGCAGCCGGCAAAAAACGTTAAAAGCGAAATTGGTTAAAGTAAAATAAGAAAAAAAAGAGAGCATAAAAAGTACTGCAAAAAAGAAGGAAAAGAAAAGAAAATGGTGGCTAGAAGCAACGTGGAGCGCAAAATGTGTCGCCGCAACGCTCATCTCCTGGTTCTGAGTGAGTGAGCGAACGACTGCTGAGCGAGCGAGCAGGCGGGAAAGGCCAACGTCAGTGTGTTTTTAATTGCACTTTTGTTGCATTAATATTGGTGCACACTCACACACACACACACGCACTCACGAGCACACAGCTGTCTCAGCGCTCAGTTAAATGCACTCAGAACGCTGCTGAACACGCTCTCAGTTTTTTCTCATTTGTATTCAACTTTTTTTTTTTTGTTTTTTTTTTTTGCTTTTTTTGTTTAATACATTTTGTGCATTTGTTCTCCATTTTGTAATTTTTCAACAGTTCTTTTTCGGTTTCGTTTTAAGCAGCGAAAACAAGTCCGAAACCGAGACGACAACGGCAACGGCAACGAGACAAGCAACGCGCTTTGTTTAGCGCTGGAGACGAAGACGGAGACGCTCACTCACCGCTCGAAATGCAACTGGCGACTCCGACAACGCGCGCCCGTTGCACATGCACTTTTTGTTTGTTTTTTTTTTTTATGTTGTTGTTGTTGTTGTTGTTTTTTTTTTTTTTTGAGTGTGCAACGGTTTCGGCTCGCTGTTGTGCGAATGTCGAGCGCGCGAGAGCAAAACTGAAAATTATTATAATTCGCCAGTCGGACGGGCGGGCGGACACTGCAATTCGACTCGACTTGCAGCGACTCAATTGCATGTCATTGTAGACGAAAAAAAAAAAAAAAAACGAAAAATACTTTTGAGAATTTTTGGCACAGCGAATTATGGACTCGACTCTGGGGGCAAGGGAACTGGGTCTGAGTCGCAGTCTGGCACCACGACTGGGGCCGGGGCTGGGGCTGATGTTGGGGCTGGGTCTCTGCCTGAATTTAGTCGTGACTGGTTTCAAGGTCTCTCAATTAATGCGAAAATTTCGTTGTAAATGTTATTTTTTTTTTTATTCGTTTTCTGTTTTTGCATGCTTGTTACAAAATTCGTGTATAATAAATATAGTAATTGTTTAACCATTTTTTGTTTTCGTTGTGGAATTGCTTTTAATGCTTTTCTAATAAGCGAAATATTTGTTGATTTTAATTGCATTTACATTAGTTAACGGCGACTCCCCGACCTTGGGCCGTACACAGTCAAGAACTGGCATTTGAATTGGCGAAGGTGACTGTGGCGTTCATATGAATGGAATATGACACCAACAGAATCGGGGTTTTGAGCATAAGCTGGCCTTGAGCTAAGGCGGCATTGGATTGCCAAACAAATAAGGAACCTAGTTTCAGTTTCATTTATATAAAACTTAACAATGCGGCAAATGATCCCTCAGCGAGGAAGTAAGAATTTGTTAAATGTTATATCGTAAATGTACTTGATATTAATATTATTGAAATATATCTATAATTTCTTTGCTCTGCCATCAACACAGACTCCACAAAGATGAAAGAAAAAAAAGGAAGGGATCGAAAACCCCGCTCGCTTTTTATGCGTGTCCTCTGACCGTTCAACCAGATCATTTCCGCGTTGAGCATAAAAATAAAAAACAAATTAAGCAACCTAAAAAACACACGAGTACGAGTAATGTCGCCAAAGAGGAACACACATAATTGCAGTATTTACAAAAGATAAAATCGTCAACAACATGCAAACAGCAGCAGCTCGAAAGCGACAAAAAACATATATATGTACATATACATAAAAATCTGATGAGAAGCAATTAAAAGTAAAACCACGTAAGCAAATACGTAGAGCCCCCGAAAAAGGCGTTAAAAAGAACCCAAAACCCATAAAAATCCACCCCATTGCAAATGCACTTTTTTATGCCCAGGCCACACAAAAGATGCACGAAGCAAAACGTGCAATTTTGTTGAATGCATTTCGAAAAAAAGTACCGAAAAAAAGTCGATGCGAATGGGCAAAACGACAAAAAAAAAGTGGTATGCAATTTTTTGCATAATGAAAAATGCAGCAGGCAAACAAATACACACACACACACGCGCGCGCACACACACACACACTCGGAAATAATGAAACGCATTGCATGTATGCACATTGAAAGCTGAGCTGTGAAATCCAGACCCAAAAATATATTCTAAAATTAAAATGCGACGGCCTGTCGAAATGTAAACAGTCAAAGGGGTGCGCAATGCAAGCACACACACACACACACACATACACGCACACACTGATATAAGCATGTGCAATTAAAACACGCCACTGCAACGGCGAACACAAAGCACAGGAAAGAAATGCATTTTTGTGCATCTTGCAGATACACACAGCCACACACATCCACACACACACACAGATACTTACAAACGCGCACACAAGGGCTAATGGGGTGAGTTTCTGCACGTCTTGATGTCTTTAATATTTTGGAATGCATAATTAAGAAGCGATTTTTGCAATTAGTTTTGCAAAATTACGCATTTCCCAGGCACCTAATGCCTGAGTCTGTTCTCCAGCTAGCCAAGTTGTTGATTGGCCCAAATGAGCGCCCAGGCAGGAAGTCTCATGCATCCGTTCTAAGTTGCGCCTGGGCCACTGTTTGGCAACGGAACTGTATGCTGCAAGCGGAAGCGCCAGCTCAAATGATTCTCTCAAGTGGACACGGACATACGGAAACTGTTGGACATTAGCACCGATCATGGCCAACATAAATAATGAGCGAAATTAAACGCGCAATTAGATAAGCATCAAACTTAGGCCGTATTAATTGACAGCACTCAACCAACATTTATAATAAATGTTCAGCAAATAATTATTCTGTCATTTCTTCAACAGCAAATAATGCCACCTAATTGTGTTCCATAATGGTATAATAATGAAATCCGTTTGGAATAGTTCTGAGTCCAAACGTAAGCATTCTAGACAAATATCCACTAAATTTACCAAATGTTTATCTGATAATTTTGATACTCTTATTTTCAATTAAAAAATCATATAATACATTTACCATGGAAGCCCCGTAGAGCAACATTTAACATGACAATGTACTGAACATCATAGAACTTCAATGGTTGCCTTATAAACCCAAAATGTTTATTTCGAAATAAAAAGAAAATTAACATTAAAAATTAATCATTATGATAAATCATAGTCTGCTGTACGAGTTTGAAATTTATGTGCTTTACATATTGAAATTCTTCCCAAAATTGTATGCATGATATTTGACGTAAACTTAGTCTTAATACTGCGAAGGCTTGTAGGTAAAACAGAAAAACTGCTGACATACATTTTTACCAAAATAAACAATTTATTGAAATAAATCGAATGCAGCACAAAATTACCGAACTGAAAACTTCAATTATGAAATTCGGTTTGGTTTTGAGGAATTTAAATCTAAGAGAAATACTTCAAATGTTGAGCATGATTTCTGAACAAAATTTAACGCAGGATATTTAAAATCGGAACTGTTTTACGCTAATTTTTATATTGCGGAATTAATAAAAGCAAAATATAAGTAACAATAAAGAGTCATTTAAGAGAGAAGAGAAGTCTGTAAGAGCATTTGCAGATCTTACAAACTAAAAACCCTTTGCAGCATTCTAATATTTTGGGAATGTACCTGCCTCAATTAAGTATCTACTCTCTTAAAAGTTCAGCATTTCAGCCACTCAATATTTATGTACATTGCGCCCACATCATTTGCTTTAATTGCCTTATAATGCCAACTGCTGTGCGCCTCTATATGCGATTTTCAGTTTCAAGTAAAAGTAAACGAAAACAAGAAAAACAAATAAACCAAAATGAAATCAACAAATAAGCAGACGCGACTAAGGAGCAGCAGCCCAAGCCAATGACCAAGAATCAACAGCAGCAACAACAACAACTGAAACAACAAAAACAACAACAACAACTACAGCGGCAACAACAACACGAAAAAGCACACAGATTGCTGAGGCCAAGGAACTCGAGAGCAATACAAAATTGCTTGGCCTTGGTCAGGCACACTGTATATGCGTACTATACGTACATATGCGTGTGCGTGTGTGTGTGTGTGCATGAGCTTATAAATATTTTTAAATGTTTTTGCTTTTGCACAGTTTTCTTTTTTTTTTTGTTCCTTTTCCTTTTGCATTGCATTGAGCCGTCGCGTTATTACGTTTTAATTTTCGTTGCGAAAAGTCGACAAGAAAGTGAAGTGTAAGAATCATATAGATTAACTGTGCAATTGATAAGATACGCAATGAAATAAAAGCAGCAGCAACAACAAAAACATAACGACAAACATATGCAACTGATAAGCCAATTAAAAGGTTGGACAGTGGACGTTGCATTGTGGGTCAGTAAAAGCGAGCAAGGGGCAAATGCAAATGATGTCATTTGAAGCTTAGCCCAATGAAACAGATTGCAACATGCGTTAAAAATAAATTTGCATTAGCATAGCGCACGCACACACACGCAGACTCGCAAACATGTCCAAATATACACGCACAAATTGCCGTTTAACCAATGTCAATGTCAACAAGCAACATCTGCAGCCGCAGCAGCAACAACAACAACGGCGGCAACAAATGCATTTCTAATGGACGCAGCATCCACGCGGAAACCGATGCCATGTTTAGGCCGTGTCGTTGTTGTTGTTTTTGTTGTTGTTGGCGTTGCCATTGCCGTTGCTGTTGCTCTGGCTGCACGCCGGCAACACATTGTGTGTAAGGTCATATCTCGAAATTTTATTTGGCTGCCTGCCAAATACAAAACAGATGAATGCAGCGCCAAAGCGCCTGCGGCATGCGCGAGCACAACCACACGCACACACACACACACACACACACGCACATACATGAACACGTGTTTATACACACACTCAATTTGTGTTGCAAATTCACGCATTGCTGTTGTTGTTTCGGGCAGTCGGGGTCGGTTTTGGGGGCTGCCAGTTTTAGATGTTTAGTTTTAGATATCAATGAAGTCGAGAGCGAAAGTGTTTTCCGACCATTTACGTTTCAATTAATATTACGTATACGTTATATTTTGGCTGTGTTTGTGTGCGTGTGTGTGTGTATGGTCGGTGAACTTGTGGCAGTTTGCATTTTCAGCTAAATGTGCATTCAATTGGCATTCATGTGAATTGATATGTGATTTAAAGCCGTTATTGAACATTTTACATATTTAAATGCCGCAACAAACAAGGAAGCAACAACTTTAAGAGACTGTAATAAGATTAATGAAGCGATCGTTTAGTGGTAGCTTAATGAACATCTCAGTGTTGGAAGTGTAAAAAGTACTTAAAATCAGATAATGCACTAAAATCAATGAATTACTTAATAAAGTTATATAGTTCCTTAAGAAAGAGAGACAGCGTATTACTGAACTATAAGAACGCTGTGAGCATATTCTGGGGTATACATAGCGTATGATTTATTTATTTAGCTTATATCAAGAAGTCAACAATGGGATTTTATATTTTGCATGCCGAAATCATCAAAGCTGACGCATTCTTTTCTTTTGATATGTCACAATCTACGTCTTTTCTTTTCGTACATTTCCGCTTTATTTCCGTATTTGATATGTTGTCAGTTTAATTAATATATGAAAATCAGCAAAGCTATCAAGATTTGGAAAATATGGCATACACAGTACATGAAACGTGTTAGTTAAGAGAAAAAAAATCAGCACAACTTTCCCGTTGACCCTGTCAGCACGCTTCAAGCGCATCCATCCCCAAATGTCACACATCTATAGCCTGCCAAGGGCTGTCCGAGTACGAAAGTAATGCCAAAACTGGATATTAATATCGGTTGACTTCAACAATAAACACATTGACTCTACTCAGTTGCACTTTAGCATTATGGTGTGGGCAAGGAGAGCGGGGCGTAGAAAATTGTTAAGTTCAAAAAACTTATTACTCACAAAATGCTGATATTTTTATGATGAGCGAGAGAGCTGCAAGTATTTTGTGGCTTTTGATTTGAAGTCCACGCACTTCACCCGCACACACACACAAATACACACTCACACAGTAGCTCAACAGAACAATGATATACAGACAGCATATATAAGTTTTCGTATATATTTCTTTATCGCAAATGATTCACAAAAAAAAAAAAAAAAAAACAGAAGAAAACAACAAAAACAAAAAATAAATGTGAAATGGCGTCCATGACCAACACAACAGACAACTGAGAGACCAGCGACAACAACAGCGGTCACTGGCAAGCGCTGCTCCTCGCCCCCTTTGCCGACTTCTTCTGCTCCATATGGTATGCCGTGAACTGAACCAGCAACCGATTTTTATTATTATTTTGAATACGCTTCTTGTTGCTGTTATTACTCTTATTGCTGGTGTTGTTGTTGCTGTTTTTTTTTTTTTTCTTTTTTTATATTTTGTTTTGTATATTTTTCGTCACACTTGGCAGCAGCAGCAGCAGCAGCAGCAGCGACAGCGACAGCGGCAGCGTATTTGTATTTGTATTTGCACAGAGTCAGCGTCGACGACAGCGTCACATGCCCCCTGTCCAGGCCCCTGGCCGGGCAGCAGTCGGTCGGTTCGTCGCCTGGTCGGTTGGTCTGACGGTCGTCCCTAACCTACGACAACCGAATTCGCACTGGGCCAGGTTCAATGAACTTTTTGGCTGCGTTTGCCGTTGCTGTTGCTTTTGCAGTTGTTGTCGTCGCCGTTGCCGTCGCCGTCGCCGCTGCCATCGTTGTTGTCGTTGCATAAAGCGTGCATTGAGGGCGCTGGTTGACTGTCAGACCGTCTGCCTGTCCGGCTGGCTGACTGACTGACTGACTGACTAGCCATTTGGCCTGCCATGCGTGTGTTGCTGCTGTTGTTGTTATTGTTCGCTGTTTATTCAGTGTCTATGTATGCGTGCATGAATGAAGCTTCTTTCTTTTAATTTTGTCAAGTTCGTTTTGAATTTCAATTTTGAGTCATGCATAAAGTGTAAGATACGACGACGAGTACTTAAGCTCGCACTCATATGCATACATGTACATACATACATACTTTTTTTTTACATTTTTTGTGTGTATTTGGTATGAGAGGCAGCAGCTGTCGCTGGCTTTTGATAAGCGACTTTCCTATAAACGCAACTGCAAAAATAATTTAAAAGAAATTAACCACAATAACCCAAGCTGTCGATTCTCTGTGCGAAAAATTCACTAGAAATCGGAAACTTTTTAGAAAATCAAATTACATGGCGCAAAGAGAACGGCAGAAAAAATTCAACGGCAAAATGGGAAGCGGGCAAACCGGAAGCTCAGATACCCTAAGAAATTTATTTATTTGAAAAATAAATAAATATAAGAGTGTATACTTATGTGAATGTAAAAGTGCGAATATGAATAGCTACATAAATTTAATGTGGCGAATTTTATTATTTTTACTTTTTTATATTTTAAATAATAATTTTGGTAAGCTCTCCTTAAGTGAATATTTTTGCCATATATTATAGATTAGTTATACACTACTTTCAATATATATGTGTGTACTTAGTAAATATTCCTTTCACAGAGCACAGTCAATGCAAGCTGCTTTAAAAAAAAATAGAAATTTTAAAAATAAACTTGACTAATTATCCAAGCTAGCTAAGATCTGGTACTCGACGACTTTCCAATATAATGAACAAAATAATGTACCCGCTTGGGTTGGAAAAATAAACCCGTCTGGGCGAGATGCTCCTCGGTTGCCATTGACTATAATGATTCTGTTAAAAATAATCAGTTTGTGATAGGTAAGGAGGCTGGGACTGGGACTCAGGCTGAGTCTAGTTGCTGCGCTTGGTTGCCTGCCCTATTGGGCTGGTTGGGTTGGCTTGACTTGACTTGTCTAAATATGATATGGCCTGGCATAGAGTCAACCGAATTGTTACCACAGATCTTTGCCCCCTCCCCCCCCTGGGAGCATCTCATTTCATGTATGTGTGTGTGTGTGTGGCGAAAATGAATGTAATGCAATCGAATCGATTCATCGACGATGTCAAATTGTGGATTAGTTGGCTCGAAAAAAAAAATGAATTACTACAACTTCAGCATCTGTCTGTCTGTCTGTCTGTCCGTCAGTCAGTCAGTCGGTCTGTTTGTCATTTCACATGCTCGTTCTGTGCATTTGGCTGTGATTAATTGCATTGGCTGACGCTGGTAACTTCAGCTTGAAAATACCAACTGGCTGGCAAGGAAGCCTTAGAAATGTCAGGGCCAATGGCATGGCCCAATGCAAATTTATGACAACGGCGCGCCGAGATTTATCAACTGCAACAACTGCCAGCACCAAGAAAACAACAACAACAACAACAACAGCTTCAGCAGCAGCAGCAGCAAATGCAAAAACAACAACATTAACGTATAACGAAAATAAAAATAACCAGTTAATGCGCCGACAACAAATAAAATCGAAAGCCGCAGCCAAAAAACCGGTTCGCCAAAGTTCTAAAAATGAAACTGGCTGCAGCGAGCAGCAACAAGACCAAAAATATTTTTTCACTGTCTGCCAAAATTGCAAGCGGGCATAAATTAACCGCATGGGGTCCAGATACATTCGCGCACAAACACACACACACACACACACACACACGGAGAGAGAGATACGAATACACGCATGCGAGACAAGCACACCCAAAACCACTTAAAGTCCACAATGATGACGTTGATGTCGGTCCCGACGTCGGCCAGCCAACCACGCCAGTTGAGTTTTCAAGTGCAGTTCTCGTTGCTGATGACGCAAAAAAAGTAAAACCGGCAACGACCACGACCTCACCCAAAACCGGGCAGTATAAGCAGCAACAGCAGCAGCAACAACAAAAGGCAGAAGCGCTGCCGGCACAACGCATTCAGAGGCTCCACCCCAAAGCCAAAAATGCGCAATTTGAAAAAAGTAAACGAAAAAGCGAATAAAAACGCAGCAGAAAGAGCAACCAAAATAAATGTACAAAAAAGACCTAAAATTATCATTGACACGTCGATGCTGACATACCCTAACCATGTGATGACTGTGAAGAAACCGCAAAATGGGTCCACTAAAGCTTATGACTGTCATTTATGTTCAGCTTACCTGAAATTAAAATAATAGATGCCACAAACAGTTTTTGAATAAGCTAAAACTAAAAATGGTGACCAATTTTTTATAATTAAATCGAATAGAGCTTCCGAAATATAATAAGCAATCCCAATATTCTGTGCTTTCTCTAATGAGATTCAAATCCAATCCAATCCTTGACCCAAAATATTTCAGAGCTTTAAAATTATTATATGTATAATAACTGGCGGGCATAACCCGACCTGGCCTGTAGCACACGAAATGATTTTGACTAATCGGACGGTACAAACTTTTTCTGCCAATTTCCCACTGTTGCGTGCTGAATTTCCCAAATCGCAGCAAATCGAACACAACTTTAAGCTTCACCTAAAAAATATTTGAATTGCACTTTCCACCGAGAAAGCTTTTGTTTTGTCAAAAATGTGAGTTTGAGGTCGATCGGATGGTAAGCAAAAAAGTTTCGTACTAACCTTTTTCTCAACATGCATCTTCATTACATAAGGTAAATACAGTGAAAATTTAGGCATCCTTGCTCTAACGGTACGGTTACGGGCTGTGGGTTAATCACGAATTAGTCAGTCAATTAGAAGAAACAGTTTTATATATGGAGACATAATATAATGTATTATATAATAATTAACCTATTGTTAATATATAGCAATAACCTATGGGCAACAACATGATTGTTGTTAAATATAGTTACAGACAGCATCAAATAGTGTGTATACCCTTTGTAGGGTATATTAAACAAAAAAATTTTCGTTTGCTGCTCATACAAATTTTTCTGGGCTGGCGGTTGTCGGTTACTGACCGTCCTCAAGGTTTTTCGTATTTTGCCCTTTTTGCAGAAGCAGCGACGTCAACGTCGACGATAGCAGCAACGGCAGCAGCGTCAGCCGCAGAGCAACTGAGACGCTGGCAGCGTCAACGATCGCAGCGCTCAATTCCCTTCATTTAGAGCGTTTTTTGTTGCTGTTGATGTTGCTGCTGCAGTTCGTTGTTGCATTTTTGAACGTTTTACGTAGCGCAAATTACAGCAAACACGCCATCATCATCACCATTACCATCGTCATCATCATCATCATCATCATCATCATCGTAATCGTCATCATTGCTGTTGTTGCCGAAGTCACAATTGGTGTTGTTGTTGCTGTTGCTGCTAGGGCGCAGTAATAATAATAAGAACAACAACAACAACAACAGCGGGAGCTACAACATAATCAAGATGGCAGCCACTTGCAGCAAAAAATTGACGAATATGCGATGCAACAGCAAGAGCTGCGCTGGCAGCAGCAGCAGCAGCGACGGCAGCAGCAGCGGCAGCAACGACGGCAATAAACAGAATTTTAAACCCGAATTCAATGCAAAACATGTTGAGCCGCTGGTTGGAAAACGCAAAAAAGCCGAGACTTGACATAAAATATGGAATCGACTGGAATAGAATGAGTGCAGATCTGATCACAGTCCCGAAGAGTTGAGTGAAGTATGCTGTTGTTGCCGTCTCGCTCATTGTGGGGCCGACTCTTTCTAGGGAAGCCACTGAAGCATAGGTTTTAATTTATGTAGCACGCACATTTTGTGTTGTTTTTCATTTTGTTTTTTTTTTCTGTTTTCTTTTTTGTGTTGCTCGGCTTTTTCTCACAATTTGTTTTGGCAGTGAACGGAATGAAAGATGGAAGCTAGAGAGCTTGCCACAGGGAATGCAATGCCATGCAATTAAACGGGCACCTGAATCGGTAATGGTTGGGCTGTGCGGTGTGAAGCGCTGGCTAACAGGTGCAGTAGCATCTACAGCAGCGGCAAAAAGTCTGTTTAATGAGAAGTGGCACAGTGTTTGTGCTGCGCTATGTAGCCCATATTAATGGCGCCCTCAATCAAATACTATGCAACTAGATCTAAAGCCAAAATAGGCAGGTACAATAATCTAGAATAAAAGCACTCGATATGCCAAATATACCCTTAGAGACTGCCAAGTAGGCAGTGTAGAAGAATGCGTCGGGAACTTAACAGAACTGAGACGCAAAGACTTTGATTGGATAGACCCAACATCTAAAATTTAATTGACAAACTACCTATAAATAAGACTTAAGAAATAATCTAATATTTACTTTAATGCAAAGAAAATTATCAAAAATTACCAAACTATTTCCCCTTTTAGGTAGCTCACTCTAAAATAACAAAATTGATTACTATTAAATGATATTTTACGTACACAAATCGAATGAGCAATATGCTAATTACTAGTACCACATGGCGTATGCGGTATGCATAAATCACACAAAACAAATTCCAAACACAAAAACATTCAACCAAAGCACCCCAAAAAAAAAACTCAAACCCAAATTGGCCGTCTAAGCACAGGCCAAAAACGAGCCACATAACTGACCCTGAACTAAATTTGCAAAACACTCAATTAAGTTGTATGTGTGTGTGTGTGTGTATGTGTGTGTGTGTTTGTATTTGTGTGTGAAGGCCTATGCGGCAGGTTTGTTATTGTTGTTGCTGCTGTTGCTGTTGCTGCTGATGCTGTTACATATTTGAATGAAAATGCACACGACAGCATGAAACTGTGGCAGCCTCTAATCCAGTATCCAGTTGGTTGCATCTAACAACAGGTGGGTGGCAGCCACAACAACGTATTGCAACCTGCTGCTGCATGTGTGTGTAGTTGTTTGTGTGTGCAGCCTGTTTAGCTGTGTGTGTTGCACATTCAGTTGCTGGCTGAGCTGCACTGAGATCGGGCAGTTAGTTAGCCTGCAAATGCATCTCGCTCTCTATATATAGGCACACAAGAGTGTGTGTGTGTCTGCGTGTGTGTGTTTAGTGAAAACGAAAGTGCCATGCAATTTTCGTTTTAGATGTCGTTATCGCTTTGAATGATGTTGTTGTTGTTGTCGCCTGTGGTTAGCTGTCAACCTATTGCACATAATAAAATTAGCATGGCAGCTGGTATGTGCAACAGGTGCCTCAAAGGCTGCTGCGGTGACTAAGCTCAGCGGCAACTCTCTGTCTGTATGTGAGTGTGCGTGTGTTTGTGTGTGTGTGGCGGAGTATGTGCCAGAGCAGCACAACATGTAGCCCAAAAGTTATAAAATGCCACACGAGAGGCAGGCACACACACACACACACGACACCAGCAACATGTGCGCCACACAGGACCACAAAGTTGTGTCTGTGAATGTGTGCACTTGTGGCAAGGAGCGTTCACTTAAGAGCAATTTGGTGCTTTGTTCCTGTTGACTTGTGGCTACAAAAATGCACACTTAATTTTGTTATCAAGCTCCATATGCCACAAACAAATGGCACAAAGCTGCCACACAAAATTGCAGGTGTAGATTTCGAGCTTTATAAATCGCAGCTTAACCTTTGCCAACTATCCGCTACAAACTCTTGGACTGCAGTTAATTAAAATTTAAAAAGCATGAAAAAAAAACTTGTGAAGCTTTTTATTTGATTGCAGCAAATTGAATTCATCTTCACTGCTGGCAGCAAAAGTGAAATATGAAAATTAAATCATGTCTTTTTTCAACGCTTTTCACATTTTTTGCATTTCTCATTTCAATTAGTGCAAATTATTTTGAAAATTCTGTTAGTGCAAATGTCCAGCATTGGGGCTGGCAAAGATGACAGATATAAACATATTATGGACTTGTCGTGCTTTGCTTTACGGAGCATCTAATTCTTTTTTTACATGGTAAATGTAGTCCAGAAAAATAAGTTTAAAAAAACGCTAAGATAATGATATTTATCGTATGCCGAAATTAAGTATGCAAAATGTAATTGGTTTCTTGGAAAATTAAAGTCTATCCGAACCATTTTGATCTCTACTTCCCTTTAAAAATATATTATAATTTCATTAAATAGAGAAAGTTGTCGTGAGAATCTTTCGATCTTCTTTTTTTAACCCTTTGACCCGAATTTTCCATCCTTGAAATAAATATGATGCTACTTCGATGGTAAGCAAAGATCGCGCAAATTTGCCGGAAAATTTGTACTGTTCTGGGTGGGACTTCTAAAATCGCTGAAAAACGTGTTCATATAATTTGTATGTGGGAATTTGCAAATAAGTTTGATGCCAATCGGGCAGAAGTTAAAACATCGCTCTTATATAAATATTATTTAAAAATTAGTTTTCTTTTCCTTACTTTTTTGTGCAACCATTTAATAAAGCATTGCTGAAATGTGAACTTAGTATGGTTCTCTTAGTATGCTGGTCTTTGGTAATGTGCCCAACAAGAAAATGGGGCTGCCAGCCAAACGCAGCTCTCAAACCCGAACTGAGCCAAACCAAACAAAACAAAACAGTTCATTGTCGTCTCTATGTGACCACTTCCTCGGACATCTCGCTCTAGCCTCGAAGCAGCAGCAATAACAGCAGCAATAACAACAACAATGGCGCAGGGGCTATATAATGCAATACAATGCAAAAGTTCTCAAGAAAATTCAGCAAAACAATTTGACAAAAAAGCGAAACGACAACAAATTCTGCCATCTTCGGCGATCCTCGTTGATGGACGTTGGCATTTTTAAATGAGTTGCGCGTTTTTTGTGCTGCTGCCGCTGCTGCTGCTGCTGCCGTTGCTGTTGCTGTTGCTGCCGCAACTGCAGCTGCATTAAACTATATACAACTGCCTGACAGGCGCATTGTATGCGTGTGTGTGTGTGTGTGTGTGCTGCAGAGTTTGAGTGCCCTGCAACTTGAAACGCAATGCAAGAATTAAAAGCAAGTAAGCGCGAAACGAAGCCCAGCGCCGGCCCCGGTTACGTACACAGCTCCGTATCCCGTACCCCGTACCCTTACCCTTACCCATGCCCGGGCTCAGTTCCTGTCCCTCTAGTCCCGACAGCAATGGCCACGATGATGACGACTGCGACGACGACGCAGTTGACGCAGAGACCGACAAAAAGCGCGTTTTGATGTATTTGAGGCACAAGCGACAGTGGCGATGGCACTGACCTTTCCTAATGCAGCTCAAGTTGCACGCAGCAGCAGCAATGGCAACAACAACAACAACAACACAGCTGCTACTGCAACCCAATTGAGAGTGCATAGTTGGGCCGATCGCAGCCTGAGGGCTGAGGCGACTCGCCAACACAAAGGTCACAAATACTTGCTAAATATTTTTGAGCAGCGTTCAATGACTCAAGCGATTTGCAAAGGCCATTTTTTATGGCCTGTCCGCATGTTTTGTCATCAAAACTCTGAGTGCCTCATAACATTCAAACAGCATTAAAGAAAGAAAAAAAAAAATAAAATATTTGCATAGTTTATCTAAATTTGATGATGCGCAATGCTGACTGCTGCTCATTAAAAGCCAAGTTAAGACAGTGCGCCTTGTAATTGTTTATGCTTGCAGAGTTAATGGAAAGTTTTGTTATAAATTAATTCGACTTTCAGTTACCCTATACATGCAGAAAGGAACTGCATCAGTGAAATAACAATATACATATTCATTCATTATTAGAACATCGATTTCTTTAGTCAGACTTAATTTTGGCGACTTTACATATAATAATTTTTAAATTATATTATTTTGAATTTCACTATTATTTATTAATTATTATTTATTTATTATTGATTTATATTATTTATAATTTTCTTAATTTATTTTTAAATAAATTATTCTTTTTAGTTAAAATATTTTTAATATTAAAGTACCATTCTTTAGGTCAGTTATACGAATCATGTATTATTCAGATTGCTTTTTATCCAAGCTTTTTTTAATTTCTCATTAATTTTTTAATTTTTAATTAATGTAATTGTTTATTTTTTATTCATTTTTTATCTACTCATGTTATGTGCATTGTATCGAAGTGAAATGAGTTCTTAGTGGTTCTGCTTTAAAACATTTGTCGATAGACAATCAAAATCCAAATTATTCTATTTATTTTTAAATCATTTATTTTATTTGGTTACCCATTCTTTTTATATGCGTTATATTTTAAAAAATAAAATGAGACCGAGTTGCTTCGTCTACAACATACATTTATATATTATTAAATTATTCTACTTGTTCTTAAATATTATATGAGTATACTTACATAATATTCTTTCCCAGTTTCTTAGCAAAAGATTTAGCATTTTTTCCTGTGCACACATTTGTAATTTATGCTAATTAAAACATAAACTAAATGTAGAAAAATTACTCAAGGTTGCTGCACAAAAAAGGCAGCAAAACTAAATGCAACAGATTTAAACATTCAGCCGTGTACAAAAACAATAACCACATACAAAACGAAAATAGAAATCAAAATAAAGAAAAAAAAAATAAAGAAAAATCTTAATAATGGAACCAGTTATTGTAACTGCAAATAGTTGCATTATTTTGATGCTGCTTTATTGTTGTTGCAGTTGCAAATGCCGTCTGACTGTTGGCTGTCCGTGCGGTCATTTGATTATTTTTATTTTGATTCGGGCAACTTCCAGTTTATAGTGCGCCGCTAGTCATTTATTAAACTTATCAAGTATTTCATTATATATATATATATATATATATATATGTATGGGTTTTTTGTTTTTATGTGTCTAGCTTAGCACTTTGTTCAAATCAATTGGCTGGGCACACTGCTGAATATTAGTTGGATATCAATATAAGTGGATATTGGCCAAAGTTGCCGACACGAAAACTAAAATGAATTTTATCGCTGGGACGTGCAACAAGTGAACCACAAAATCCAGAAAATCATTTGGCCATTGCAGTGGCAGCCCAGACTCCTGTTTGGTTCCCGCTGGGCAGTTAACTTTTAGAGCGATAAATTCACGTTTCCTGCCACAAGAGCAGTAGCAACAACTACTTGTGCCCCGTCTGTGGGTGTGAAGTTTAGCGGAAGTGGAAGTGTGCGCGTTATTTCCGGTTTGGTTATGCCCGAAAAGCGCAGCTGCCTGTGGTCGCTTGTGTGGCCATAAAACGGAACTTATATTCGCCTGATTTGATATTGGACACAATTCAGTGATTGTCAGCTGCCAAATAAATGCATTAGGGTCAAGCGCAACACACACACACACACACATTCGCGTTTAATCAAGTCGAAATGCTTGAAAATGCCAGCAAGTTAACAAGCCAGCCAAACAACTTAAAGCCAGGGGCAGGGACAAGTGCATTGGTAAAAAAAAAAAATGCAATAACAGCTAGTAAAGCGCAGTTTCGCCGCCTTCACAGACAACACCAACGTCACAAAACTTGTCTTGGACCCTGAGCTCTGCCACCGACGCTGGCGCTGGCTCTAGCTCTGGCTCCGACTCTGGCGCTTAGCTGTAGCTCGGTCTCGACCTCAGCGCCCGCCTGCAAAATGGAAATGATGGCCGACAGCCAGCAATGGGAAATGTGTGTTACTGTAACTGCGACGCTGCAACGACACTTCCTGTTTGCAGCCAGCTCAAAGACGCAAACGGGCCAGTTATTTAAAGTAGGTAATGCGCTCTGAGAACTAGAATAATAAACGCTAATCCACTTAAAAATTATTTTCTCAGCTACTTTAATGTATTTAATAGATGAGACTAATAGTAACGCTAATTCAAGAACTTGTGAGTAAAAAAATAATGTTCAACAACATATTTTAATTAAGTTCATCATATTAGAAAACTATGTAATTTTATTTTTTTAACATTTTCTTGTTTATAGTTTTCTTCATATTTTATTATTATTATATTTAATTATTGAATGTCTTCAATTTAAACACAAAAAGTTCTAAAATAAATGTTTATTTTTGTATACTTCCACAAACGTTGTTTATTTTTCGGCTATCAACGCTTTTTGATATATTTGAACTAATATATTATTTTAATATTATTATTTTCTAAGTCTTTTATGCGTTATTAATATATATGTATATAAAAAATTCAAGAAAATTTGTACTAAAAACAAACTTTTTTTTTAACTTGAAAATTTGTTGTTAATATCTTTAACATTATTTTGATTTGCCTACTAAAAACAAGTATTTATTTAACTATTAATATCATAATTAGTTAATGATCATTTTTGATAAATAAAAAAAAATGTTTTTAATTAAATTAACTGTTAACATATTTATAAAAACATTGTTTGTTAGCTTTTAAAAATGTATTTTTAATGCATTACATTTTTTCAATGTTTGTGTAACAAATTTTATACAATAGATCATTATAAACATTTTAGTTTATTGTATTTTAAAACTTGATTGTTTAAGTTTAATTTCAAAAATGAAAAAAATGTGTTTAAAAATGTTCGACAATTGCTTGCAGCAGGAGGAAAATATTGCGTGCGGCTGCCATTCAAGAGTTGAATTTATTTCTTTTTCATTTTAGAGTATGGATATCCCCGATAGTGATACATACGACATATTGGGCGGAGTTGCCTATTATACGGTTTGCTATCTTACACTTCTTTATAATTGTCTACAAATACTTATAAACACCTTATGTGACGAGACCTTAGTGCTATGTGATGATATGTATACCCTTAGTAAAGTAGGCCTGCTAACTATTGATACAAAAAAAAAAACAAGCGTACTTGTTTGCAGCTCTACACAACAATAAACAGAATGTTATGCTCTCATAAACACTGCAAACAAATCTAAAGTTCGAGGTTGACGCGACGAATGGCAAACAAAAAATAGAATAAAACAAACGATAAATTTTAGGCACAAAGCTGCGACGCAGGCTGCGTCGGCGTTGGCGTTGGCGTCGGCATCGGCATCGGCATCGACAGCTCAAATAGCAAACAGCAAAATTGGAAACCAATGAAAACCTCGACTTGCGTTATGAATGCATGCCAAAATGGAGGCCAAGCGCAGCCAAAACTAAATAGCAATAGAAAAACTGGCAGCGACACGAGACGCTGGCAGAGGCCGAGGTGGGGGAATATGTTTTTTCGGCTTTGGATATTTTGTTTTCGTATGCAGCGAAGCGTTGCATTTTGGGCTATGGTACATGGGCACGGCGTTGCCAGACCGTCGCCTGCACAACGCGACGTATACCTTATATTTGTGTGTGTGTGTGAGTGTATGTGTTTGCTGCGATTGTTTTGATGTCAAGGCTAGTGCAAAGCAAACACAAACATATACACACGCACACACACAAGCAGACCCATATGCAAAGAGGACACACACACACACATACACTACACTGATGAAAAGGTGTATGGCGAAATTTGAGTGAGCTAAACTCACGAATCAATTGAAATAATTACTAATTTATTATTTATAAATGTGTGCAGTTGGTTACTTTCATAAGCCGTCGACAATTTCCGCATTTTACTTAACGCCGCCGACTGAGAAAAATTAATAAAACATCAAATGTAATTTATTTAAAGGTGCTAGCAACAACAAAAAACGAGAACAACAAATCAGACACCAAACTAAGTAGATAAAACAAATTAATTGAATTTATAAGCACACAAATTAATGGCTGTTGTATAAATAAATGCAAATTGAGTATTTAGAATAATGCGAAATGCCCACAGCAACAATAAAGCACAACAACAGCAATAACAAATGATGACTTTGTTTTTGTTGCTCAATAAATAAAGAAACTACATAAATAAAATATTAGGCAGGGGCCGCGGCTGGGGGCAAGCGGCTGGACGCTGATGGAGGTGGGCAAAATGCAAAATCTTTTGCAGCTGCAGTGCAACAGCAGCAGCAACAACAACAACAAAAACAAAAACCGACAATAGTAAAAAATAAAAAAAACGATAATACAACAACCACAACAACAACAACCACCGAAATGCAATAGCAAGCCGCAACAAAAACTTAACAACGGATAGAAAACAAGATTTCAAGGTAAAGAACGCAATCGAACTTGACGTACTTGAACAAAATGCACAGCACCAGCAACAACAACAATGAAAATAACAACAACAACAAAATAAATGTGAAATACGTAAAACAAAAAATTGGCTACGTTTTGGCTAAATCGTTGAGAGCCAAGTGGCGCACCGAGTGTTGCGCTTTGAGTTTGTCTGTGCGAATGCTCAACGCAGCTGAAGTTAAGGCTGAGACACAAATGCAATCGATTGTCGGTATGTTAAATATTTAATAGCCCATCGAAATGGAACTCAGCGAGTCCTCGGACAGTGCGAAATGCATATATTGAATAAATAAACATACATATATAAAGCTTTTATCTAAATCCAGTTAACTTATTTGAATGCCCATTATTATTGGCCAGTATTCTATTGGGTAACAACAGTTTTAATCATGGTTTCAATCACAGCTCTAATGAGACATTGCCCCCAGTTGGCAGCAATCTGTCAACAGTTCAGCGAGAAGTCAATCAAAACTGTGCTCTGGCCAACAATAACAGCCACAAATTGCTACAGGCCACTGGGGCAACAGGCAGCAGGCGCTGGCATTTGCCATTTGTCATTTGTTGCAAAAAGATGTAAATTAAAAAAGGCGAACCGTTATAGAAAACTAAAACGCTAAACAAATGACAGCCAATGGACGTTATAAAAAACATATTTAATTGAAAAATCAGTGCAAGCATTAAGAAAACGGCAAAAAAAACTATTAAAGAATGGTCGAGTGCTAACAAAGGAAATATTGTACGCAACACACACACGAACACACACATGCATGCCAATCTATATGCAAAGCAGAAAAAAAGTGATAATAAAACTAAAACACAAGCTAAGTCAAAGCCAAATGAAAGCCCAAAACACATTGAGATCAAGCCAATTTCAATGAAAGGGGAGAGCAAACGGCATTATAATAGCCAGAGCTCTGCTGGTTGTTGTTGCTGCTGCCAGTTGTTGCAAGAGGCAGCCAATAACAACAACAACAACATTGACGGAAAAAAATATTATATGCTGCTAGAGCCAACGGAAGGCAAACTATTATCATTCTAAAAGATATGAGGCATGGAAGCGCTGAAAACTTCAACCACGACACGATGTTGGGGTAAGGGCAAAGCCAGGGCCAGGCACGGGCACGGGCATGGGCACACAATCAAAAACACACACACATACACAGTGGCTGCAACCTTATTGCTGCAGGGAATTTGTGTTGCAGATTGCGCCCAAGTGACTTGGACGTATGGTGGGGCTGGGTCTAAGCTGCTGCTGTTGCTGCTGTTACTGGTTTGCACACCTGTTGCAGTCATTTTGCATGCAACTGGTTACTGATTGTGAGACTTGCTGCTGCTGATGGAGATGCTGCTGCTGATGATGATGGGCAGCAATGCGAATTTGGCTTATGAAAATTTCATGGCCTTGCTGAAGGTTAAAGTGCCATATAGAGATATCCGTATCAAAAATGAAAAACTAATGCAATGCGAGAAACACAATTAAGTTGCCATTAGGCACGCAGCCCAATGACACCAGCACCACCGCACAACAACAACAACAACAACAACAACGACAACAACAACAACGACAACCACCCGAAATACAGACACTCTTGCGAGGCTTTTAAAAAATGTGCCAATCACAAACTCACACAGACAGTTGCCCCTATCTGAATAACTCACTCAGCGCACGCTGCACTCAAATTTGAGTGCTTTTGCTTAAACTCACCACGGCAGCAAGTTGCTGGCGCAGTGAGTTGCTCTTGTGTTGGTTAACCCCTGGCCCCTGTAATAATGAGTGAATGAAAATAAAAATAAAAAAAAAAAAAAAACAAATAAAGAAAAAAAGTAAACATAACGTGGCGCTCTTTTAGCTCTCAGCGAAGGCAATGCAATTTCTTTAACATGCAAGTTAAATTGAATACTCGAAAACGAATATGAATACTTGCATATTGATATGCGTATGTGCATAAGTATTCGATTTTCATAATTAATTTTCGCTACGAATGAATATTTCTGTATGGTTCCTTTAGCTATTGGGAAAATGAATATGTCGAAATTGTTGACAAAACCTTGAGCAATACATAAATGCAAAAAATGCCAAACGGGTTAAAAAGTTGACACCTTTGTTCCTCAAGCGTTTGATTGCCATATTTATGGAAGATAAAAAGGCAACGGCGACAAGATTAACCACATTATTCTAACAGTAGAAACGAGTTCTTTATCAAAAGGCAAACCCGAATTCAACCCTCTTAACAAAATAAAAATAAATAAAAAAACTAAAAAATATAAAATTAAATAATTCGAAAAAAAAATTTCAATTTATGTAAGGCACAAACAATGCAGCGGGGCACGAAAGACGACAGCGATAACAATAACAACAACAACAAGAAATGAGCATAAATGCAATCGAAGGGTAAATGCAACTACAAAGACCGCATGCATTGCGAAATCCGAGCAGCTCGCATCTTGGAGATGCAATTTACATACCCATTGCATTGCCCGGCGAGGGGCGCAGAAGTCCAAGAGTTTGTCTTGATAAGCGTTTTTTGGTGCCCTGACATTTGATATGCACAAAAACTACAACAAAACAACAACAACAACAAGAGCAGGCACAGCATCAACAACAGCAGCAGCAACTACAACTGCATCCTGTTAATAACTTTTTTTTTGCGGCAATTGAGGCGTGCAGAGCGCTCTCTTTTCGAGCCAGATCCCGCGGCCAGGCCGCGATTGCATCCGTTCTCAGCGGCTCGAGAGGCCACACAAAATTTACGGTTTTGGTCTAATTCAGTCAATGCGTCTGCTCTTGGCCAAGGAAGTAAACTGATTTGAAAAGCCGTCGCTACAGGAACCAAACAGGAAGCTGATGTTAAATTGTATCTGGCTCATTAAAGCAGTCGGCTTAGGCTTAGACAGCGCCCAGAGGAGCCCAGATCCAACGGATGTGCGCAGCCAGACAATGATAGCATTATTTATTATTTACAAATTAAACGCACCATCGTTTGCGGCATGTTGTCAGCGGTCGGGTTTGTGTTTCTGGCTCATGCCACAAGGCGCGACAGTTGACACCAGCTTAAAAATTGTGCGCAAAATTACTTTTGTATTATAATATGGCTGGATATATGCGTATGCTGAGATCCCGCGGCTATGTCAGCTGTAAGACCTATTTTAACCCCAGCAACAAGCACAAAAAACGCGTCAACAAATCACAAAAGCTGCTGCACAACAAATGCTTTTATGCTGTGTGTGTGTGTGTGTCTCCACTGGTGTCATGCTGTTAAACAAAGTGCGTAGCCTATGCCTTCGAGCTAACATTTTTATTAAAAAATAATCACCCGCATAACACACTGCAAATATGTGATAATACAAGCAAAGTAAGTAAACAATTAACGACCACGAAATGCTCTACACTTGTAATTGGTATTATTATTGCTGTATATTCCAAATATTTTAATATATCAATTTTTCGACAATTCGTCAATCTATCATTTAGTTTTTAATAATTTTCGAATATTGTTTTTAAATTTGCAGGGTATATCTATAGATATTTGCATTCTTTATTGACTGTATGGCAATTTCACAGGCTTTTTATTATTCTTTGTATTTGCATTTGAGTCTTTATCCTGCTTTATGGAAGATTTTCAGCGCACTCGAATATACCGGGCATACTTCGCTTATACAAATTAATTTAAAAGGTTTTCAAAAATTAATGTTTAGGTTTAAATATTAAAGAAATCATTTGGTATATTCATTTTGAAAATCAAGAACAGAGTTTATATGGCCAAGCACTTAAAAAGTCAGGTATTTTAAAAACAAAATATTTTAATTTAATATTTTTAATAATTTACATATTAATGTTAAAAAGTTGCCTTGTGTAAAACAATGGGTATATATTCTTAGGATACTCAAAGCACTTCTATAGGGCATCTAGCAGTCGTGCAAACTTGATTCACTTCTTTTAATTTGCGCACAAATTGTGCAATTTCAGCAGCTTGTGGTTTCTACTGAATGTTGCATGCTTTGTGGCGCTGAGGCGGCCATTGTTGACAGCATATAAATATGGCAAATGGGCGTGAAAAATTGCCAATGAGTCAACATGTTGCAGCTTTTGTTCTATGGCAATACCGAAAATATTAAATCAATGCATTAAGTGCCAATTTATTTGCGGATTATGATTTGATCTGATTTTATTCACAGTTTATTATTGGCCTCATTAGCAAATGCAGCAAAAATCGTCAAAGCATTGGGCTATCTGTAAAGCCTTATCACAAATATACTCACATTTTTTTTATTTATTATTTCAAGCACTTCAAGGAATTCCTTGAATTATTCTCAATAACACTTACAAAATAATAGTTCAAATTAAAATTAATTTTTTTTATTTATTTTTCGTTGTCTATTTGCTTTCTATTCAAACACTTATATCAAAAATTTAAATGGTTTCTAATTGTATAGTTTTATTAATATTTAATATTGGATATTCTCATACTATTTATATATATATATATATAACCTTCTTCACTTAAAGCCCCACCCCTCCCCGACTTGTGTACCCTACAGAAATGGCTTTGTAAAACAAACTACGACAAAAAGCCAAACGAAGGCTTACGAATATCAAGCCAAATAAAGATCCATAATAAACGACCCACTGCGCGTCCCAGTATGGAATCGGCCTTCTCTCTTTATATCCCACCAAACCCCTCCTGCTTTTTAGATAACCCAACTGCGGAGCGAACCAGGGGCGAGCGTACAACAAACACACAACAAACGGTGAGCTCCGCACTTAATGGGGTTGTTTAATAATAATAATAAGAACTAAGAGGGTTAGGGCAGATCAATATGCCTTTTGCGCAAACAGGCCAATAATTGTGCCCCTGTGTGTGTGTGTGTGTGTGTGTGTGTGTATGCTTTCAAATTAGAAAATGCAAAAAGTGCGTAAGAAGCAGCACACGCACACAGTCAAACAACTACACACAGACACAACATCTAACTGTGTGAGTGTGTGCGTGTCTGGTCATTGGCCTCAATAAATGCAACCATCCGAGTCGCGCCTGCAAACAACTTTTGTGGCAGGCCTCGCTCAATTTTTTCGAGTGAAATTTTCAAAACGAAATTAAAATTTTACGCATTTGCAGCACACGCACACACACACACACACACACGCGCATTGTGGAGTACTCCTTTGGTCATAACTGGGCGCACACATTACGTAATTAAGGCCTACCCAAAAGCACTTCAGACTTTGCCCAGGCCCGGGGAGTATGGCTCGTTTATTGACTGGCCTGCCAATCAAATTGTGTGCGTTCTATACAAATTGTAGCGCTGCATTTTTGATTCCATTTTTTTTTTTTTTTCCATTTGGCTGTGCCGAATAAGTTTTGTACAATTTTTTGTACGCATTCTGCCGTAGATTCGCCCTCGGGGCCACATACGTGCATGCGTGTAGTACAGCGCACTGTACAAGCTGCTTTGAGTCGACCATTGCCGACTTATGCTCAATTAGAGCTGTTCAAATTCAAACTCTGAGCAATTAAATCATTTTCCAAGCCATTTCAACCAATGACGAATTGTAATTGAATGTACAAGGCGCCAGTGCAGAAGCTAAAGCTGGGGATGAGTTTTGAATTCTGGCTAGTTTTGCCAAGTGGCACTTGCAACTTGACCTAGACCAAAGCCGCTTACGTTGACGTTGAAGCGTCAAGCTTTTGCCTTTCTTATTCTACTATTTTTTTAGCTGCTTGTCTAATGCCAAACTAACGAAGTATTTCTGACATTTTTTGTTGTAGTTTTTTAAGGCTTTTAGTGCTCAAGTTGTTTGGCTTCATACATGATATTGATCAAATTGTTAGAGAGTTTCAAATACCCTAAAGAAATTCTGCTGTATTCCTTATATAATATTATTCTCTTATATAAATTAAAAAAAAATACGTACTAAAATATTAAATATAATTTTGGTACAGAATTCTACAGGATTGCATGCCAATTAATATTTTCTCTGAGGACTTAAGTAGATGCCGTGATTATGGCAACAAATTTGAAATTTTGTTTGACAGCTTGACATAATGAAAACCAATTTCTGATTTATTGCTGCTTATTAATAAGTCAACAATTAATTGATATCACTTTGTTTGATTAGTTAGCGTTACAAAAGCATTTCTAATACACATTTAATGCACTTTGAAGTTAAGCCAATTATGGGTGATGTTTTTTTTAGAAAGCTGAAGCTGCTCAACGTGACGTATGCGCAATGTGCCTAATGCTGCCTAAGCACCTAGATTACCAACATAATCAAATAAAAACAAAGTGCTGCATGCTAAATAATAAATATTTATCACCAAGCATACACCCCGCCGTCGACCCTTTAGCACACTCCAGCAAACTTCACTTCAGCACTTCACCCCGCATTTATCAAAACTCTAAAACCTACGCAGTCATCGCGCGGCCTTTGATGAAGCGCATTTTTTGCGGTCAGCCTAGGAGAAAGAGAGTCATCAAAGCCACGCACAACAACAACAGCAACAACATCAGCAACAACAGCAAGAACAGCAACTAATGTGCCACAAGAAAAGCAAATAGAAGCAAGCCCAAGGAGCAGCTGTAAGAAACAGCAAGCCTCCTAGTGGCACAGGGATAGCAACGGATGGCAGATGGGTACGGAGAGGAGATGGGGCTGGAGACGGTGTCAGACAGGCCGCATAGAGAAAACGGCTTATGGGGCCGACGTCGACAGTGACGTCGACAGCGACGCTTTATAATGACGGCTGTCTCTCGCCCATACGCTTTGGGTAACATAATCGGTCACTGACTTGGCATTTGGCGTGGTAATTTGAGAACTTTTTGCGCCTCGATTGTTGCGGGTGGTCAGGGTAGGCTACGGCGCAGTCTAAAAAGTATTTGTGGCCCGCCGGCCAGGTACAGTCAGAGTCAGAGACAGAGCCAGAGTCTTGGTGAGTGGCAGCCTACCGCAATCAAACTGACATTGCGCCAAAAAGCAAAGACCATGCCACGCACAATAATTTATCACTTGCCGCAACAACAACAACAATAACAACAATGAGATCAGGCAACCCATCTTGCCCCGGCACATTTCGGTTTCGGCTTTGGCGATTTCGGGCCGGCAGCAGCCGGCTGCAAAGCCGTCTTCACTTTCGTGCTAAATTATATCATCGTCGTCGCCGAACCGAGCAACTGAAAGGGTAGCTAAACTTGCCTCGTTCGAGTGCAACAAGTTTGCCACAAGGCGTGCAGCACTTATGCTGTGTGTGTTGTTTTTGGGGCGAGCATTTTGATGCTGCTGCTGCTGCTGCTGCGCTTCACTTCCCTCAAGATGCCCCATACAACATGGGCTTTGCTCTTGCCTTGCGTCGCCTGGCATATTCGTCAATTTTTGTGCGCATGCAATTTACGCAGCGTCGAAGGAGTTGCTGCCACAGTGGCAGCAGCGGCAGCCGCAGAATACGAAAAACCTTGAGTACGGTCAGTGACCAGAAAAAATGCATAAACATTTTTGTGCTCGGTCCCGATGCAGAGACGCCATCGTTGCAGCCAGTCAATTGCAAATTTTCGGAAATGTTTTGTTTTCTTTTTGTTTTTATTTTTTGTTATTTCTCTTCTTTTTTTGTTTCTTCCTCTCCCGAAGGCACGTACGATCGACTGGAGATCGCACTTGGCAGTCGCGCAAGTCGCCTTGCCGGCGTGGGCATGTGCTGGGGGAAATTGGGCATTGGGGATTGGGGCATTGGGCTGCTTTAATGGCCGGCGTATTTTCGGCATACGCTACGCACATTTTGTGCATGTGCTTGTGTTTATTATAGGAGCATTCTTGGCAGCCCCAGCCGGTTTCTTTTGCGCTTTGATATGGCGCAGGCCGCGTGAGCGAGAGGCAGCAATTTGACAGACTCTGCAATAAGTCTGCCGATCCAGTGCCATAATTTTTGTATATACTTATATCAATACCCTGAGTATGCATGGGTATGCTGGCTTTTACCAAAAGCATGCCTCAGGCCGAAGTCTCTTCATCCAACCGCCCATCTCTTTGAACTTGCGGATATCGAAATCTTTAAGAGCTAGAAATTAAAAATATGTCATGTCCTAAAATGTGGTATATAGTTTCTCGTATAGAATATATACAGATTAAGAATATTTCACTTAAGATGTACATCAAATCTTTTTTTTTTAATATATACTTTTACAGATAGAGCTTTGTGCTTTTGAATGCACATACCTACGCATGCCAATTTGAAGCCCAAAAACATCGGAATATAAGCATGTTATTTTGTGTGCATAAAACAAAACTCGCTCGGCGCTGGGTGTAGAGTATCTTCGAGTCGGACTCGACTAACTAGAGACCAAATATGTAATTTTTTTCGGGCTCCCCTTTGTTGGCACTCGTATGTGTGTATGCGCTGTTTTCAATTATCAAGGACAAATGTGCGTTGAACTTGATCTCGCTTTTCATAGCTATTTGGCTGGCTGCCCTGTTGCTCATTTGTGCCCGCTTTTTGTTTACATGCACGATTTTATATTTAGAATTTTTAGTTGCGCCCAGCACTCGCCGCGTACTACGCCCAAAAAATCATAAAATTTGTAAGTTTAATGCAGAATACGCCCCAAGCCCGATGCGGTAATTGAGATAAAAATCTAAAGCGGCGATTAAAATGCCAAATTTATGGAGCTTGCAACGCGTTACATCGTCCACAGTCGTTTCCCATTAGCCTGAATAAGAAATGTAACGAATGGGATTGCAAATTTGATGCTGTTGCCTTCGCTTTGATTTGAGCTGCTTGTCCAAAAAAAAAAAATAATAAATAAATAAATAACAAAAAAAAATTGCATCCGCTGCGGTTTGGGGTGCCTCATCAAGCCACAGGATTGGGGCTCTGCTGAGAAACTTGTGGTTCTTATAGCATAGTTGTTGTTGTTTTTGTTGTTGTTGTTGTTCTTATTGCCGCTGCTGCCGCCGTGTCTGTTCGTTAGCAGACATGCAGCAAGCTGAATTAAGTTGTTATGCCAGGTATTAGCAAAGGTGTTGCAGCTGCCGTCCAGCTTCGTTTGGATTTCGGGGCGCAGCTGAAACTTTGTTGCCACTTGAATGTGCCTCCGGCATGCCAATGGCCACTAAAAATGTGTGAGTCTCAGTAAATGGTACCAAATTGTTTTGAGTTTGTGGCGCAGTCTAAGCTGATGCTATTTAATTGAATGTGCATCAAGGAATTACACATGAAATTGCTCATACTAAACAAAGTTCCAAAGCGAACAAAAGGAATTCAGTCCGAGTCCTAAGCTGCAGTTCAGACAGCCGAGTCGAATACATATTCCAGTATCATTAGAAGCGCACTTGACTACATTAATGATGAGGCAGTTGATGGCCAAGACATGAGCCCTATAAGCAAACTCATCTCAGCGATTTTTAGCATTTTTAGTTAATTTACACGAATGGCAGGAAAAACATTTGGAATTCCTTGCAGCGACTGGCGCAAGTCTCTGGCTAAAAATCTTGCATTCGATCGTTTATGGCATTTTATTTGGCGCGTCAGCAAATGTTTGTAAGCAATTTATTTATGACATTTTTTTGCAACCGTTTAGAAGCTGCGGCTACGGCTGCGGCTGCTGTTGCAGCTGCTGCTACTGTTGCATTTGCCACTGTTGTTTAAATGCTGAGCGACACATTTGCCGACTTGGAATCGTGCGGCAATCTGTGGCACAAAAAAACTGGCCGCATGACGCGTCCAAAAACGCAATGAGGCACAAACTTGTAATAGCTAACAGCAACAACATTGTGGCTAAGCAGCGAGTGCAGTAGAAATGCAATAGCAACATGGACATGAGCATTGAGTTAAAGTCAGAGTCAAGTTCCATATTCATTAGTTGCAATACAAACAACAACAACAACAACAACTCGTACACACATTATGCTCAGCGTCTAAATGTTGCTGACGTTTTGTGCTAATGACTGGTGCAAGGTGTCGTGGCCAAGTGCCAGGACAAAGGCCCCTAAATGAGTTGGGCATCGCAAATTGCAGCGTAATAACAATTTTCATTACAAATATTTAGTTAAATTGCACAATTTGGAGCTCAAATTAAACAATAGCCTGCCATTTTGAATACCAATTAGTGGAGTTCAGAACTGGAACCGGAAAGGCCAGCAGCTGCCCATCAAAAAAAAAATAGTGTATATATATAGAAAACTAAACTGTTCGGCAAATTGATAGCAAGGCCAAAAACAGGAAAATCTAAAGCAAACGAAAAATCAGCGTGCCACAAGAATAGTTAACAAGTGAAAGAAAAACCAGATTTTAGCTTGGCCAAACAGCAGCCAGGGGGCCGGATATGACCAAATTGCTAGGGTTCCCGGCGGCCGGTAATTGGCAATGCAGCAGCAGCACCAGCAGCAGCAGTAGCGGCAGCAACAACAACGACAATTTTTTCTTTAACTGGGCAGAAGAAAGAAAAAAACGACTGCAAAAATAAATATGAGCTCGACAACGTCAAGGGCCTGGTGCCGGGGCCAAAGCCTGGTCTGCAGTTTTTTAGGCAAAACCAAACGCCAGCCAAGACAGATGTGCGACATTGCAATTTGTTACAGTTGCAGTTGCATTAACGGGCAACTTGTAGCTGGGCCACGGCCTGAGCCTAGGCCTCAGCCAGGGGGTAAGTCGGTTTCGGTCTCGGTCTCGGGAGTCGGAGTCTGGGCCTGGTTCTGGGCATGGGATTGGGCCTGGGAAGTCAGCAGGCAGAGCAACCTAAATATTTTAATGCCCCAGCCGCATTGATGGTTCGCTTTTTGCCCAGCGACTTTAGTAATTAACATTTTTTGCGTGCACAAATATTTTTCGACTTGAGAGAAAGAAGCCAAGAGCAACAGCAACAGCAGCGGCAGCGGCTGCGGCAGATGCACATGAATTTCACAACAGAAGCTGTTGCATGAAAACTCAAACAAATTAAACTTGAGGTAAGGCCAAGAGGAACAACAACACGGCAGCCAACTGAAAAAATAACAACAACAATCGACGCGGCCTGCAGAAAACGTAACAAAATATGTTAAAATGCAACCAAGTGAGTAAATTGTGCGCAGCAACTTGCAAAAAAAACTGAATGTTCTGTTTATGTAGCACACACACACACCCACACCCACATACTTGGGTAGAATATATACTTCATAAACTAAGCAAATTATTATTTGAAGGCACACGTCCCAGGGTTGGCTCTGGCTCTAGGCTCCGGCTTTGGCTCTGACTTTGGGTTGAGTGTTTAGCCAGAGCGAACTTGTACAAAAATTAAATTGTTTTAATTACGCGCTGCCGCAAATTGTGGGACTGTGGTAGTAGTAGAGCTCTACGTGGGGGGGAGGACTAGCTGTTTATTATGATTGTTGTTGTTGGGAAAATTGTTGCCAAATTGCGTTAGCTTTGCTTTGCCTACATTAGCCACAACATTAAGTGGTTTTAATAGGGCTGAAAAAGTTGCTTTAATAATTAGCTAGTATTTTATTATCTTTTATTTATTTTATTTATTATAAAAAGCCAATTAATTGTGTGTCTATCGAATAAAAATATGTTATAAAAAAAAATAAATATAAGCTGAATGCCCGGAGAAATTATAGCGGTATTACTATGAAATTAATAATATTATAAAATGTTAAAAATTATTTACAATAAAAATTTAACAATTTAAGTTTAATTAATTTTTAATTTAATTTCCCACTTTTTGTTCTTCTTAGAAGATAATTTTTTTATATTAAGTATCTCAAAGATTATAGCTTCTGTCCAGCCCTGGTTCGTGTTGCATCCACAAACATTTTTCATATATTTTTAATTGTAGCTACATAGAAAATTTCTGAAGTTTGGTTGGGTTCGTAGCTGTAGGCCAGGGCAGGGCGGTGGCTGTGGCTATGTAGGCAGCGGTTGCATCCGCACCCGTGCCGCCCACCACCCTTTCATCAGCAAGTGCCACGAAAATTTTTTCCACTTTACATTTTTTGCGTGTGTTCTCGTTTCGGCTGATGGGCTAAGGGCATGTGGAGGCTGGGGGCGGGGCAGCGCCCCCTGCTCGACGCAGTCAAGACAGACAATGTTACCAACTTGGCTTGCCGCTCAGCCATTGATAATTACCAGGTTGTTATATAGCACTCTCTTACCGCCATACCCTGCCGCCCCCCTCTGTCCACTAGGTTTTGCAAATTTATGTTGCTTTCGCATGCGCTTGTGGCAATCAAAGTGTGTGTGTGTGTGTGTGTGTGTGTGTGTGTGTGTGTTGTGCATAGAAGTCAAGTCAATCTTTAGACTGTTTTTACATAATTATAACAGTGCACTGGGCTGCTCCCGCCGTTGCTTTTATTGTTTTCATTTTAATTTAAATGCCTAAACAATAATTTGAGCATTATTCTGAAGGGTTATTGTTTTTGGTTAATGCATGCAATGAAAAATTCAACTGAAGTGATGTACGTAAAAGCCTCTCAACTCGCTAGCAATTACCTATGTTATGCAAATGCCAAATGGCAGCACGAAAATCTGCAGCCCCCTTTTGAAGAAGCGCCCAATTAGCTGACATCCGGCCGTGCTCTGGTGCCTGGCTATCTAGAAATTTATATGGCAAAAGCCACAATATCCGTTTGCTATTAGAAACGCCAACAATGCCAAAGACGTCGGTAATTTTTCGTCTCAACCATATTTTACGCATTTTACGCACAGCACAGATTTTGGCCGTAACGAAAAAGATAAACCGCATTGCTACAAATGGGCGCTGGTTTCCTGTTTCCTGTGCCGATAAAGGTGCGTGTGGGTCTAAATTTACGACCAACGCCAAACGAACACCTTCAATTTTCAGCGTATTGTGCGTGAAATTGCATGACGCACAAAAATTTTGCGTACAGTTGTGCTCAAGTCTTATGGCGGCCATTTTGCCCACGCGCCTATGCAATGCTTTTTGCACGTATCGATGGCTCCTCTATTTGGGTGTGATTGTGTGTGTGTGTGTGTGCTGGGTGGGGTATGTGTGTGTGTGTGTGAAAAATATCAATAAGCACAGCCCCCACCAGAGCAGCTTTGGCGCTTCTTTTGACTGTGCGCATTTTATTTATACATATTAAATAATTTACATAGGCCTTATTATATACATAGTTAAAATGCATGTAAATGCGTTAAACTCCATGCTTGACCCCGGGTTGGGCTAAAGTTGTGGGGGTCGGTACGCCAATTTACGCACAAGGATATCTTGTGGGTGTCTAACGCCAGCTACCTGCTGCCACGTAGGGGTAGCTAGTAATTTTTAGCTTCCGCACAGGCCATTTTGTTCTCCCATGCCCAAATCGAAAGTTCCACTGAACGCTGCCAGTTCAGCACCAGCCCAGACCCAGACCCAGGGCCAGGCATCGCCCATACCCATGGAGAGGTTGAAACTCCCCGTTGGGTCACCCCATGTGTGCATGCGTGAAAATTTTTCCACCACATCGATTACTTTACGCAAATTAGTGCGTAGATATTTTGCAAAAATGTTCTATAAATAATTGATGTGCCGTTCAACGTGTGCTACTCAATCCCCTTCTGACAAATGCAACGACTGAGTTTGCCTGCACTGTGTGTGCCTGTGTGTTTGAGTGTGCGTTATATAACTGATGTGACAGCCGGAACATTTACATTGCAATAGTTTGAACGGCACTTAAATTGAGTTGAACACTCAATTTAGCAATTTTCCACAATTAGCTATGACAATTGGCCAACAAACATCAGAAGCACAAATCATAAATCATCATCTGTATGTTATAAGAAAATATCTTGTGGATTAAAGGATCTTTCAAAGAAACTTTCATATACTTATATATATAGACTTCTGCCCAACTCATATCTGGCTAAAAACCGTAGCTGCTGTTGCTAATGCAATTTACTGTTATTCAAAAGTTTGTAACTCTAGGTTAAGCTTTCATAAATAGTTAAATTAAACATATTAATTACTGAAATTACATTCTTATTGAGAGGATGCGGATTCTAATATATTCCCTTGTTGGGAATATAATTTGTAATACATAAACAAAAAATAAAATTTAATTTAACTGATAAAAGAAGATATATATGTTTTCTTAACATTTCCGGTCGAAACTAAAATAATATGTGCAGAAGCATAAAAAAGAGACGAAAATGCTTTAATCTCACATATTAAAAAAAAAAAAAAAACAAATAAAGCAAATGTTTGTATTATCAAATTTATATTTCATTCATATTTATTTGCAATACCTTATTATATTAATCTTCCCGTAGAACATTTTATTAAACCAATTCAGAGTCTTGAACCTCGATTCTGATTTAATGCCCAATCATCACTCGTAACCAATTGCGGTGGGTAAGCCGTAATTGCTCAAGTTTTTGACAGCGTAGAGTAGTTTAAAAAACTCCAATACCTCTGGCCGCCTCCAAGTCGTGTTTTGAGGCGTGTGCATTTGACATTTGTCGCAAACACTGCGACTGGGAAATTGTATTTTCGGAAATTTGGGATCTTCGGTGGAATCGCCAGCTAAGCGTTGATTCACCTCATTGTGTGCCTCCCATAGCCAAAGGATTTCCTCGTCCCGGCTGGCCACTGAGAAAATTCTGCGACGCTCTGCCATACCCAGGAAATGCTGGACACAATCCTTGCAGCCAAAAAAATGACTGACGAAGCCGTGAATAGTGCCCAAAACAAAACCCGCTGGCAAAACGGGCGACCTGGCCGTCTGCACGGTGAGATAATGAAACAGCGTCCACAGCGAACAGGTGAAGCCACGCAGAAAAGGACCCGATGCAATGCAGCCCACATATCGCCTGGCCTTGAATACCTTTGGCAGCATGCTCTCCAACAATTGCACCTGCGCCTGAAAGGCAAAGCCACTAAGCTTGTCGCCGCCGAAGTCATTAACGAATTCATACAGACGTGCCAGCAATATATTTCCGCTGCGGTTTAAAGGACTAAAACGGTGCATAACATTGAGCAACTGCCTCAGAGCCAAAAGACTTTCGCCTGCAAAAACACGCACTTTAGGCAGCTCTATGTGGAGCAGCTTGTCAATTGCCTGCTCCAAATCGGCACGATATATTTTTGGTGCTCCTTGCAGAACAGTTGCAAGAATTGCCGCTTGTTCCTCATCAACGAGATATGAAGTAACATTTGGCGCAGTCGTAGTCGAATGAGGCGACACTGCTGTGTAGGCCTTGGACTGCAGATATTGCTGCACGCTGGTCACATAGGCTGTGCTGCTATCATTTTGGGGATGTAGGCTTAAGGATTTTCCCAGACAATCCATAATAATCAAGGAATCGCTGGTAGGGTTTAAGCCAAAGTTATCAAACAGCCACCGATCGCTCAGTATGCGCACAGCTACAATTGGCCAAGTCAGCAGGCCCAGAATTGTGTCTCTGCCCAATGTTGAGCCCTCTGGCTGGTGGACGAGCACAATAAACTTTGTGCTACTAGTAGTACATTCATTAAGCAGCGTTTGTTTAGTATCCGTAGCAGTCAGCGGCTCAAAATTAGGCTGGTCAAAGGCTGTGTACTTCACCTTGCCTATAAATTCGGCAAGCTGGACAAAAATATCATCTGGCACAAGTGTGTCCAACTCGAAGCCAAGTTTTTGCTCAGTTCGCTGAAAAGCGGGTGGATATAAACGCAGCGTTGGCGTTTTTCGTATGTCAAAGTCACGACAGATTTTCACATTCCGCTCCTGCGCACAGTCCACAACATAGATCGAGAGTACGCGTTGCCATCCGTACAATTTCCAGGCCAGCTGCTTAAATGTGCCTGCAAAGCGACGACAGTCGCCGCAGAAATAGTTGATGAACTGCACAAGTTTGCAGGTATGCGGACTATACAACTGCAGCTCCAACGTGTCGTTGTTCAATATTTTGACGTTGTCCTCGGCACTGTAGAGACTTGGCTCGGTCACAGTTGCCGCAACACAGTGCAGCAGCAGTAAGAGAATAAAGCGAAACATTTGCAGAAGATGCTGCCCGGCTTAGTTTTTAACTGCAACTGATGAGAGATGCCAAGTCGCATGGTTTATTAAAGCGCACGTTTTGCTTGGATTGTTTTACTAGGCGCAGACAAGAGACAAACAACTGCAGCTACAACAACAACAACACAGAATAAAAGCAGACAGCAGAAGTTACTTTTCATTTACAATAAGCTTGAGATAACTAATTGATCAGACTAATGCGTAGGAGCTGAATGGGTAGCGATTATCTTATGAGTTTTTTATTTTAAATATAACATGAATTCAATCTCCAACTGTGCTCAAGATATCGTAAAAACACAACAACTTTTCATGCACAATAAAACTCACAAATGATAAACTTGGTCAAGACATCTTGAAAGAAACAAAAGAGTTTCTTATACAACAGAGCAGACGTGTAATAAAAGAACTCAAGCTCTAAAGAAGACTGTCGGAAAGCAATCGAAATATATTGGTAAAAAGAGAAAAATAACTTGTTTTTATGACTAACATGTTTTAGGTTGCCTTAATTTCAAACTGGCCGGCTCCTTGTTCATATTCACCTCGAGCATGCTTAACTCAAAGCAACTGTTCATACAGCTATGTGATATTCATATGTCGGATCCTATCTTCTCGATCGATGTGTAATGCTAATCACGTAGGTACTTGAGGAGATCGGACACGGCTCCTTCCATACATTACAAAATTCGTTACAAAACCACAAAAAACCCACATATCACATACATTTCATATATCTTATTGAATTAGATATGTTAATATATCATTTCAATAGTTCTATCCAGGGCTAAAGCAAATTTTAACGACCTTCCGATTATTGTTTTATGCAGATAGAGTGAATTATAAACTCGTTCAGTTGCAGATTAAACCACAATGCATTTTAACACTTGCTTTCTGGCGTCATAAATAACTTTACAGCCATAAAACAGCAGCTGCCTAAATTCCAGGCCAAATCCAACAAGTTGCCAACAGCAACAAGTGGTATGAAGTGTTTTGGGCACAGAAACAAAATTCAAAGTATGCTCAACTTTGTGGTTATATCATTTACATGCCAGATTATGTGAGAAAATAGGCAAAAAAAAAAAACAATAACAACAAAAGCAGACAAGAGCAACTGCTCGCAAAAGTTTGGCAAAAGTTTGGGATGTGAAAACAGATTCTTGTCTCTGTTGTCGGTTAGGCAAGTTTTGCGGGGACTCAACTGCAGCTTAAAACTTTTTGGCAACAGTTTATGAGCGCAACACCCCCCTCCCTCTACAGAGGACACGCCTTTGCTGAGCTTGCAACTTGATGGTGAGTAATTTAATTACGAGAACGAGACGAGCTTCATTCCATCATCAGCTGACGGCTGTTGTTGCTGGCATATTTTATGGCAAATTAACTATGGAAAGGCGTTGCAGTGGAAAGTGTTAAGCGTTGCATGAGGCATGTTTGAGTCCTGTTAAATGAGTGCGAGTTAAAAGTAAAACAAAATAGCCAGCGGGGCGTATACGCAATAAAGCTAATTTGACTTTTATTACAACTCTTGCCAACTGTTTAATCGAATCAAATGCAAAGAGATATTCTTTGCTGGCCCATAAGTTGAGATTAGATTCAGACTCATGACGAAAGCGCAAGGAATTTCTATGGCTTTTCAAATAAATTTTAATGCCACAATTATTGTCGCACTAATTTGCAATCGGCAGGCAAAGACAATGGCTGAGCAAACAAGAGTCTAGCTATTAAAACTTAGATCTCACACACGTACACACACGCACACACACACACGCACACACATCATGATTATTAACAATGCACTCCGACTGACATGAACAATGTTGCAAATCGGTTTGCAAATCAGGCAGCAACGAACAGGCAACCAGTCAACGACATGGCAGTCAGTAAAAATTGCGTAAAATACAAATATTGTGCAAAGGTTTTGTGTGATTTTTTTTCTCCTTTTTTTCTTTTTTTGTGCCAGGATGCGCTGCGTACGGAAGCTGGGGGTGGCGGCCGGATAAAGGCAGTGGGACGGCAGCAGTCCATCAAAACGATTTGAATGCGTCGTTGACGTTGATGAGTTTGAGTGAAAAGCGGATCGTGAAGCAGTCAGTAGGCAGCAGGGAGGTGGCAGGAGGCACGATGCAGTAACAACAACGAGCCAAGTTCGTCAATCAAAAGCCAAACCAAAATCTCCTCATGCGTGGCACAGAGCAGTGGCAAAGCCAAAGGCTGATGAGGCTGCCATTGCTGATGCCGACGATGATGCGTTCTGCTGTTTGTTTTGTTTTAATTTTCTCGATTTTTTTTTCTATTTTTCTTCTTTTTTTTTGCATGCCTTTTCCCTTTTACGTTTTTTTTTTTTTTGCGTTATTTGAAAAACTCTTCAGTTTTGAATTGTTGCCATGTTTTTATTGTTGTTGAGTTTGGTTTAGTTTGTGCGTGGCGGGCATATATGGTTCCGCAGCTCTCTAAGCGGCAGTCAGTGTATCCGTATCCGTTGTGCCTTACACTGTTTGCACACTCGGAACGGGAACGCGTTTGACATTTCATCAGGCGGGCGACGGCGATTGTCTGAAATTGCGACCGCTGCAGCAGCTAAGGATTTGATTTGATGTGCGTCCGTCAAAAGAGAGTGCGAGGAAGAGAGCTCTGTAGGCGGGCATCACCACCAGCAACAATGCACTGAAAATTGCATTGTTAGCAAAACACTACAATCTGGCCAAAGTGCCCGATATGTGAGCGCCCACACACACATACACACACACACACACACATGCCTAATACACACCCACACACTCGCACCCACGCATTTTGATGGCAGACTCACGCATGCACTTGACAAGTCAACCAGCCAGGCAGGATGCCATCCCTGCATTCGGCCTGCCAGCATTTACTTCCGTTTTTAATTAAAAATAAAAAATAAAAACCCAAACAAACCAAACAATAACCTACCGCAGCCAGCGAAAAATATGCGAATAAAAAAACAGAGAGATTCACAATTATTTGCGTATAAAATAAAAAAAAAAATGCATGTTCGTATGATGCAAAAAAAATGCAAACCACACAAATACATTTACTACATCAACAGCCAGCGAGGGTCGTCCTGCACTCACATGCGCTTATTTGCATGCGTATCCTGCAGATACGCACTTTCGACCTTAGGCGGTTGGGGGGCGAGCCGGGGCGTGGCAGACGCTGGACACGAGAGTGACAGAGTCGTGCAGATTGGGAGTGAGACAGCAGCAGCTCTTAATTTGCCTGCAGATGCAGCAAACTAATGAAAATTACGCAATTTGAAAAATGAAAAAATAAAAAATGTTGAGCCTGGAAAATGCTGCTAAACGGGGTGGTATAGAATAAACGGCAATGGCATGTTGTTTGCTTAGATATGCCGCTAAAAAACACTTAATTATAAAGAAAATAAATCTATTTAAGGAAAACGATTCAACACTGGAGAGATTCTACTAAAGGAGATATACAGGAATTAAAGCTTTTTTAGATTATATTAGTTTTAAATAGAGAGTAGAGACCTTCTGTGCATATTCTTCAATAAATGAGTTCAAGAAATTCTTCTACATGCATCAAGTTTTAGCTCAGTGCAAATATGCCCAGTTCTGTTAAAGTAAGCCAGCGTAAAAAATTTTCCATCTACTATACTTTTTCACTCTCACTTTAATCACAAATATTGCCCGCTGGCCACAATATACATATGAACAACTATAAACAGCCAAGCCTTTGAATTAAATTAGACTGACAATTTTGCAGACATTTTATTTATTTTTCCACATTTTTTACTATTTTTTCATTTTTTTTTTTATTATTTGTGTTTGTTTTAGCAAAGCGTAAACCACAAACGTAGTAGACTAATTTAAATAGGCTTAAGGTTTAGCTAATGGTATGTCTAATTAGGTGCGGGAACAAGGATCCCAGGCCAAAGCATTCAGCCGCATTTGCCAGCTTTGGGAGCCTATTAAAAATGCGCTCATTGGTAATGAACAAAATAACAGCAGCCGCAGGAACATCTGCTGCATCCAGCAGCCAATGATGCCTCATTAAAATGCACTTAATTAAAATGCAATGGTAAAATCAACAGCAAACGCAATTGCAACTGCAACTGCTGCAGCGACTGCAATGCCAATGCAACGGCGACGCTTGTCCGCTGAGAGATCGCGTATATGACTAAATCCAGTTTGGGTTTCGATAGAAAAACAACAACACGAGGACAAACAACAACGAAAAATTACAAGACAAGCCAAAGAACAAGCAAAACGAACAACACCACGAATGAAGAGTGTTGCAGCTGATGAATATGGAACTTGGCTTTGACTTTGTAACTATTTCAGTGCGTACATCCCTCCGTCCCACCATGCATCCAACCACCGCCTGCTTGGCAGCCTCCGCCAGCAGCACAGAAATTTCTGCACGAATCTGCCACAGCGCTAGCCAGCGGCCGAGGCCGAGGCTAGCAAAAAATGTCATAAATAAATTGCTTAGCAACATTTGCTGACGCGCCAAATAAAATCCCATAAATGATCGAATGCGATTTTTAGTCTATGCAACAGCGGCAACGCGTCGCGACGGTGGCGGCGACTTAAACCAAAGTGGAAAACGTGGAAAAACTAAACGAAAACATAACGAGATTTTAATGCTCTTTAATTGGGCATTAACTACTAAATGATTGTCTGGGAAATAAAACGTATACAAAACTTAACGATATTGAGCAAAAGCTATTCCTATTAATATATTATTATTATAATTATTATTAATATTATTTTTAAAATAATTATTACTATATTTATTATACATAATTAATTACTATAAATAATTTATTTACCATAGAGTATTATGACTGCGTGATAGAGCCCGCCCGATGCTATGCTACTTTTTCTCGTGTACCCAGCTACTTGATGCTACTTTTTTAAGAATTTCAAATGTTTTTCCTGGTAAATTAACTAAAAATGCTGAAAACGCTTCGCAGTCGCTGCCGCAGTCAGAGCAACCGACGCAGCGTGGTTTTTGTGTGGTTGTCTCTGTGAATGTGGACAACGACAAACCACAAAGCTGAAGACGAATAGTCCAGAGAGAACATCTCCAACGACTGGCGTTGATCTCGTCCGCTGATGGACGAAAAAAAGCAGCCAAACGCTCAAACGAAAGCAGCTAGCAATTTCCTATTTTACCAAAGTGGTTGCATCGTTGTCTTCGTCATTAATGTGGCTTTTAAATGCGTTTTTCATGGCGAGACGCAGTCGCAACGCCGGGGCAAGGTCCACAACTGCAACGGCTACTATGCGACAGCGACTGCGACTGCGCCTGCGACGACGCCAAGTGTGCGCCTTAATTATGTGCGGGTCTTGAGAGTATTGGCTGATTTTGTAATTAGGTTTTCATTAGAACTTACGCACAACTATGGACACAGACTTCCTTTTTTTTCGTATATACATGCATACATATATATTTGTGTATTTTTTTTTTGTTGTTTCGAATTCCTTCCATGCGCTGCTGCCAGCCAGAGCTGTCGGGTTCAATAATTTGTTGTGGGTCAACTGCCCAAATGACGTGGCCACTGCTGCAGATGCTGATTGAGTTATATATACATGTGTAAACAAACAGTAGCCAAATGGCTGCAACTGTATTAAAAAAAAAAAAGTTGTAAGAAAAAAACCAAACAAGCAACAACAACAAGTGCGGCACGTTGAAGCCGCAAGGCAAACGACTTAGGCTAACACTAACAACATAACACGAGCCACACGAGCCACCGTCAGACCCACAATCAAAGTGAAAGATACGGCTAAAGAGCCAGCGTTTGCGTTTGTCTTAAGCACGAGGATCAGCCAGTCAGCCGGTTAGGCAGTTAGGCGATGAGGCAGCCAGCCAGCCAGGCAACCAGCCTGCCTGGCAGCCAGGTCTTCGAGACCCATGTAAGGCACTTTCTTTGGCTCGTTGCCGTGGATTATGCAGACTGAGACGGGGGCACGGCGGCTGTGTGGCAGTGTTCACGTCTCGGCTGCATTTTGATTTATCCACGCGCTGCCGGCGCTGCCTACTCGTGATTAGCGTGGCGTTGCGGAAGGTGTGTCCCAAACTGGCAACTTGGCAACTGAAGTAGCCAAATGCGCGCACAGCTACCGACACACAATGGGCTGGGCTGGGCAGGCAAGACAGCAAGGACGGTGAACAGGGATGAATCTGGGCATGAATGGAGCTAGCCATGGCGGAAAAAGGCGCTGTACAGCGATTACATCAATGAAATTGAATGGAATGTGTGCCAGCATCAAATGTGCATTCAATGGACCAGGCTAGCGGCTAATTAGAGTAGACCACACACGCGCACACACACATGCACGCGCACGCTCACACACACTTTTACTCAGCCAAATGAGCACAGTACAGATTTCGGCCCTTGGCTAAAACTTGTAGCACACGGCTCATGATGAAGGCAACAACAACAGCAGCAAAAACTATACGCTGAGCATAGCCTTGAAGGCGGCCAATGCACTAAGAGTCGATGAATGCTCATCAACAAGAACAGCTAGGGTATATTAGCTAAATAAATAATTAAGGCATAAGTAAATGTTTAAGATAATCATTTTTCGACCAAGCCACTTTATTAGCCACTGTTTGAACCAATGCCACATCACACGAAAGTGAAAACCAGATTCATGAAACGCGCCTTAAGGTAGCAGATTGGCTTACTCCATAAACCAAAACATCTACTTTTTTTCTTTAATTTAATGCATGGCAGATCTGCCATTTGTGTACATTACTTTAAAGCGCAAATAACTAAATAAATAATAAATAATAACAATAATAAGATGAAAGTTGAAAAGGTTAACAAAATCCACATCTAATGCTCTGGAGCCAGCAAAGGAAGAGCAGTAACAGGAAAATATGTATAGAAAATTGGCTTTTAATTTAACTAGCTAACAGGGTATTAACTAGTCGCAAGCAGTTATTAGGCAGCTATTGGATAGCATTTTATAAAACGTTGTTTGCTTTTTTTCGAATGTTCTATAAAATGCAAAAATTATGAAAATTTCTTAAGCTGTTGTTGTGCATTGTGTGTGCGTGTGTGTATGTGTGTCTCTCTCGCTTTGGTGCATTTTTTCGTAACTGGTTTTTAGTATTTAGCTATTTTTGGCGTATTTCGTTTTGATTCCTGTTCTGTGGGACGCGTCAATGAACCCCCTACACAGCCAACTTGACTCGATGCGAAAGTCGCGATAAAGTTGTTGCTGGCACATGTCTATGAATTCTAATTGTTCGTATGGCCAACAAGCGAAGGCTAAAATATGTAAATTTTTCGTTGTGTCTAACACTCAAAGGCGGCTGAGCATAAAAGCCAATCAAATTGCTGACATTTCCTGAGTGTCAATCAGTTTAGTATTTTTTTTTTTTTTTTTTCGCAATCGCAATGCGAAAATTTTTTGACCAACTCGCGCGGTCGCCTTGTGGGCAGGTTCAATGTCTTGGGCAGTCCAACCGCAAATCTGACAGCAATCAAAGCGAGCAGGCGAGCCCCATCTGCAGTCGTTGGTGGTGGTAACTGTAGGGGTAATGATGATGAACATGAAGATGAAGAGCAGCGCTGGCTGGGCAACTTTTTGTTGCAGCTCGCATTACAAACAGCAACAACATATTGCAATCGATTCGCAAACACTGACCACAGTCAAGATGTGGCTGCTGCTGCTGCTGCTGCGACTGCTGCTACCAGGGGGCAATCAAAAAATGTGTGGCAAAATCAGCGCTGAAATACTCTTTTAATGAACCTCTTCCTTTCGGGCAGCAGCAGCAGCAGCAGCAGAGGTAGCAGCTCAGCAATTTGGCGACACAAAATCAAAGTCATTGCATCTCTGGGCAGCAATGAAATGCATTTTATAATTGCACACGCACTTTTTGCACTTTGACAAAATTAGAAGCAGCAAAAGCAGCAGCAGCAACAGCAGTTGAAGTTGCAGCCCCAATTGCAGCCAGAAAAAGACGCAACTGAGCGAACATTAATGCTCAAATCGCTTCATGTTGCCATGTCAGCGCGCACATGGAGCTGGAGTTGCAACTGCAGCTGGAGCAGGCGACCGCCATGCCAAGTTAATGACATTGCAGGCACAAGCATGGATACAAAAAAAAAAAAAAAAAAGAAGATAAATAAATAAATAAATAAAGCCAGCGACAACTTTGGCCAAAGAGCAGCAATGCAGCGGCGGCGTTGATGAACAAAAACTGGACATTTTGATTTTAGAAAAATATATAGAAAACCACTTTTTTTTTGTGCATTGCCTCACTCCGGTTGCCACTGTCGACTGGCATGGCCATCAACGTCTAAGCGGCAGCTGCTGCCGCCTGTTGCATGCGGCCACTTGGCCAACAAATGGCAACATATTTTAAAAGTTGGCTAAAATATGTGCAGCAGCCGGGCTGCCTTTTGTCAGTATGCCAGCGTTTTTTCTATTTCGTTCATCTTCTCTCTTTTTTTTTTTTTGCTCTGTTTAAAAGGTAGCCAAAATTTATTGGAGGCAGCTAGAGCCCATGTAGGGACAAAGCTGTTAAGAAAAACAAAAAAAAAAGGGGGTTACAAGTCTTAGACCGATGTCAAGCACTCGAGCTAATGAGGCTGTTAGGCTGTTGTCCGGGCAGCGAAATATAAGTGTCTTGACAGACAGCGTGTGTTAAAGTGCCGCAGTAAGTGAATAATGGAGATTATCCTTTGGAACAACGAATCTAGAAGTAACAATGGCCGCGTCAGTATGTGCTCCGCTTTTTGCAACTTATGATTTATAATACTTATGATTTTTACACCCTTCCAGCGGGTATTATGATTTTTCCATGAAATGCGTGAAGCACAGAAAGAGACTTTTCCGAACCCATAAAGTTATATATTCTAGATCGGCATCAACAGCCGAGATGATATAGCCATATCCGTCTGTCCATCTGCCTGCTTCTATGCGAACTGCTCTTAGGAAGCAGCCTGTATATATACACTTATGTCGGAACCGGCCGGATCGGACTACTTTATTATATACTTAGCTGCAAAAGAAAGGATCGGTCCAAAAGTCGGATCTCGTATAAAAAATGTTTTTATTTCTCAAGAAAATTTAACCAAACTCGGCATAGTTGTAAAATCTTATCAACTTGTGATCATACAGCTGCCATAGAAGAGATCCTTCGATTGAGTTGCTTCTGACATTAAGATAACTTGACCAAACTCGAGATTTATAAGTTCTATTTGATTATTCTATACATAAAATATCTTATCAATATCCGATTACTATATCAGAAGGCTGCTTAAGGAAAGAACGGTGGAATAGTAGAATCTTATACTTTTCTTACATATTTCCAAAATGGAAATGTCTAAAAGGGTATAAAATGATCGGTTTTTATTATATTTTGCGCCTGCACGAAATAATTATCATGACCTGCTAAAAAACTTTAGAATAATTGTTCAAGATTTGGAATTTGGGTTTAAATCTCAGACTTGTGTATGTTATTAGCGAGGGGTGCATAAAATTCGTTGGTAAATTATATTTGCACTCTTAAGGAAATTTACCCACAATATAAGTATGAGGAACATTTTAAATGCGCATATTCAAAATACGCCCATTTTGTCTGCTTTAACAGCGACTGCATCATTTGCATGTTTAGCACATAACAACAAACCCTATGAATATTCCAAAATAGCAAAACGATATCTAACAAAAAAGGACAGGAAAACCGATGGCCGCCTAATTAAAAATGCAATTGGATTTTGTTTGAAAAAATGTAAAAAACAAAGCAAAAAAAAAAAAAAATACAACAAAAAGAACTCGGCAGCTTGTAGTCCAAATGCAATGTTAATTAAATATAATTTGCAATATGCTGGCGGTCATATTTTCCAACAAACAGCCAGCCAGACGATGGTGGATATTCAGAGGGAATGGGGCGTGGCGCCTGCAGGCTATGAGAATGTTTCGACAAACAACAAAAGAGCATGTTTTGAGGCAATAATAGACGATGTACTAAAATGTCATTCCATGGCCCAGGGAACCTCAGAGGTACGGGCAATTTTTTTTTTTTACCTTTTTTTTTGGTTCATTGTAAATTATCATAAATTTGTCGTTGGGCCGTTTAGATGTTGATGGTGAGCGGCCAGGCCAGTTTAAGCTACTCTCATTATTTTTGTTTTTTTTTTATTTGGTTTTTCTGTTGCTGCTGCTTTTGTCAAATATGCAAAAGCTGAAACACGAGCAGTAAACTGGCCAACACGAAAAGCGCTCAAATTTATAGCCAGCGACCAAAACAAATAATTCGAAAATTCGTCACACGCTACAAGTTAAATGGCACGGGGAAATATTTAGAAAATGGCACAACGAAACATGCACACACTAAATCTAGCATAAATTCATAGTGACACATAACCAAAACTGTGTTTCTCAAAATAAGATTCTTAGAACATATATTGATACTTTTTCTTAACGGATCACCTGATCTGCATTTTTAATAGATTCCTTGTTTTAGTTAACGGCAGAGCTGACTGTACCTGGCCATAGGGCGTTTTGCTAGCCGCTTTGAGACCAAGCACTTTCTAGTTCTGTCCTTGTCTGCTCTGCTTAATTATCAATGCAAGACTATTGTTTTTTTATTTTTCTTTTTAGAGGTTTTTTCAGTTCTCCTTTCGGGGCAGTCTGAAAATGCAAAGAACCCAGACATGGCTTTGTCGTGCGCATGGGAAATTCATTTCCCTTTACGTTTTTGGGCGACAGGAAATGGCCAAAGGCCGTCTACTAGGAAGCACTTGGTCTCTGACAGTTAAAAAGGCCGCTTGAAAAGCGTTCCTTTTAAATCTAATTCCTTAAAAGCGCTACAAAATGGACCACAATACTTATGCAGAGTGAAAATAGAAAAAAAAACCTTATAGAAATAAAATTATAATTATGAATATTGCATAAGCAGCACTTGGCCTGCCGCACGCACAGGACACACACATGCGAGCACAAAAACAAAACGGATAACGAAAAGTGCGTAAGTTTTACCACTGAAATCCATTTAATGCAATCTAAGGCGTATAAACGTACATACATACGCACAAGTATTTGCTTTAGCAATGGGGAAAATTATACAGAAATGCCAGCGCCGATTTCGAGGCCTCTTGTAAAGGACTGTGCCGGTCGCTGTCTTGCAGCACCCCTCAAAAGTCGCCGCCTTTTCATGGCAAAAAAAAGTTTTGCGGCAGACCCCTTTACCCCCGGGCTGATGCGTAATGGTCGCTTTCCTGGTAAGGGGCAGATCAATATCCTTTTATGCGTGTACGCATGCATATATACACTTGGACTGCAAACTTTGCTGCAGCCATTTTCTGTTTAGAAAAATTGCGGGCAAAAAGAAAAAAGGAGAAAAAAAAAACAGGCCAAACAGCAAATGAGCCGATTGCATAAGTGCGGCCGGGGCGTATACGCAATATTTTCCATCAATTGCAGCTGTTGGCCAATGGCAGTAAATAGGTAGAGAAAATAGGCAGGGAATTAGTAACAAAATGGTCATGCACTTGGCTAGCAAGCCAAAGAGATATTTATTTTAGAAAATAGCCATCGACATTTATTTTTTTTTCATTTCAAGCACTTTACGCTTCAGCTTTAACTGAAGTTCTATTTGATTTAGTTTGCCAGGCTCTTTGTTTGGCTTCATTGGTCAGTTGTGAATTTATTTGAGCGTAAATTTATGATTAATCCTTTTGAAGTACATCAACTGGCTGCTATTGAGCTATATGCTTGGCATATCTCAGCTTTAGCCAGTAGCTGGAATTGTGGCAAAAACATAATCCATGAATCGGAATTAAGTTTCGGTTAAGAAAGAAATCAGTGATTGCCAGCAAGTGTAACAGACTACGTAATTTCGATTTTACATACTTTTTCTTCTCTCGCCCAAATTGCACAAAAGGCTGAAAGAAAGCGTAAATTTTCGACAACATTAGAAGACAAAGCATTCTGCCAGCTAGCTGGTCAGTTGAACTATTATATTACAACTGGTTTTTAGTGGCTAATTAGCACAGCAACTCGAACACCAACTCTAATTGGATGTTGGCATCTGCGTATGAATGTGAGTTTTTAGTATTCGGTTTTGCGGGAATCATTCACGTTCGCATTCGCAGTCGCATCAGGCTCTCATGCTCTCATGCTCACATTTAGCGACCTACAGCAACAGAAAGCTTGTTAACAATGAAAACAACTTGGCAAATGCTCTATGGCTTCCTGTGGCAGGCTGTCAGCCAGGCAACCAGTCGCTGCAGAAGTAACAGCAACAACAACAATAGCTTTGACGCAATGTCAAACACCTGCTGCCAATGTTGACGCCAAACACGAAAAAAAGGCGCACGGCAACAACACAACGAAGTAAAAAGCCAAAGAGTAGGAGAGTAACAGCAGCAGCAACAACAACAACAACAACAACAGCAACAACAACAACAATAACAACACATACATTGTCCGCCTATGCGTCCGTTGCGTTTGTTCTTCGGCTGGTTAGGCAACAAATTCTGCGCAAAAAGTGCAATGAACTTTTCAACGCTCAAGGGAGCACACAGCAGGAGCAGGGAAAGACACGCACACACACACACACACACACACACACACAAGCTAAGCCTGGGCGTGTGTGTGTGTGGGAATGCTACTGCAGCACAATTTCTGTGTGACTAAAGAGCCACAAAAGATATCAAATACCCAAAATGCAAGCCACACAATAACCAAGAATGCTGGATAAACTAATATTGCACTACAGGTACATACCCTCTAAATAACAAAAATGTTCTGGAAATTGCTATCCATACAATATAAAAATAAAAAAATATAAAAATATTTATGTATCCAAATCTTATACATTTTGTATTATTGGGATCAATTATAAAACTATAATGCATTTGCTTGCCCTCGTCTATATATCTTTTTATTGTATAGGAGGGAAAAGCATGAAAAGCCGAAAAATTTGGATCTCGCAACCATTAAGAATCGTATCCCTCTCATGGTACTCCGAACGATTTGACTTTCCGATTCTAGCTAGATTCTCATCTCAAGGATTTGATTATATCTGCAGCTATTCTGCTTAAAGAAAACCAATTGATTTGCGAGCTAATAAGGTCTCTAATAAATCGTTGAATATAAAAACTAGCCCAATAATTTGCTCAGCTTGACTTCTGTACGCATGAAAATGTGTGAGAATAACTCTTTAGTTCACTCATGCTCATGCTGCATTTCGTTTAGAGGGTATAAGTACGTCAGGAAAAAGGAACTTGCGGATGGCTAGTCAAATGATTGGCATGCAAGCTGTTTTTCTTATAGATTTTTATGACACGCCATGTTTTTGACTTCCCCAGCAGGACAGCAGGCAAATAATAGAAAAGCTTGTCAGAGGCATTAATTCCCAATTCATCAAGTTTCGGTTCCTAGCCCAGCCGTAACTCCGGACACCAAAGTCGACGCAGATGAAAATAAAGTCAACTTGAAATGTGCCGCCAGTTGTTGTTGTGCTTGTTGTTGTTGTTGTTGTTGTTGTTGTTGTTGTTGTTGTTGTTGTTGTTGTCTCCTACCCTTGGCGTGGCCACTTTTGTCTAGCTACTCCAAAACCTAAGCCACTCCAATGGCTCGTCGCTGTCAGTTTTCGTTGTTGGCCAGCCAAGCCAAGCCAAGCGAGCGACTGGCCAAAAGCAGATGATGAAGCCCTCAAAGTCAACAGCAACAACAAAAGTCAGCATGAAAAACAACAACAAAACAAGCTGCAACTGCGCCGCATCGGTTTAGGCCTTTGAAAGCCCATGTGAACCTAAGCACACAAGCTACAAGCCATGTGTGTGCTTGTGTGTGTGTGTGTGTGCGTGTGTGCGTGTGTGTGTGTGTGTGTATGTAGCTAGATACCAGGCCAGGCGACACATCTGCTCATATGTAACTACATAGATATTTTTTTCGTTGCAACTTTTTCTTATTTTTGCATTTCGCCTGCAGCTAAAGCGCAAATGTTCTCAAATTACCCATATGCAAAATGACGGGGCGGAGGCGGAACAGAGGGGTCTACGGCATACTAGAGGGTCTGCCGGCTGCGACCTAGCATTTGCTGCATTTCGGTTGCGCCTCATATTTCGTCTATGAAAGCTCTCTGCCCCAAGATGCCACCAATACCCAGGCCAATGCGTTCGCTGTGCAGACAAGAAGACTAAAGAATTTGTGGTTTCCACTTTTTATATTGCATTGGTATATGTATATATATATTTATACACATCTTGGTGGTAACATTTGAGTGTTTGATGGAGACAATTGAAGGGCATAAGCAATAAGGGAAAGCAGCAGAGCGTAGGATTTCAATGAATATGCAAGACGCACTAGTTCAAATATTTTAGAAAATGCACTTGAAAAACACTTATGAGGTCTAAACGTTAAAAGAAATTACTTAAATTGTGATGCATGTTTATTTCGACAAAATGATACGCACAGATAGGCCAGTAATTCAAGGCTTTCAAACGTGTACAAACGTGAACAGAGCTGGATTATGTTTGGAAACATACAAAATTGGACCTGTGCTCGCAATATTTTAGATATTAGGTAAATTAGATTCGCAAGCCAAATCCAAATGTAAGTTCAACTGCCCGCCAACCCTTAAGAAGATGTTAAGATTTGTTTGTATTTAACTATGCATGTACATATGTTTGCATGTGTCAAAGTACATATGTGCATGAATGTTTTTATAAGTGTATGTATGTATGGATGCATGTATGTATGTATGAATGTATATATGTATTTCGGTATGTAGTATGAATCTTTGTGTGTATGTATACATGTGTCATGTACTAATGCATGTACGCAGGCAAAGTTTAGATCAGATCAGCAAAATTAAAAAATAAATTAATATGTTTCATATTGCTTTTCTATGCGATTCTCAGGAGTTAGTAGTAGGATAGCTGCTATATTTTCTCCACGTACCATTATAACTCTAATTTACTCCCTATCTCTCTCTTTCTCTATCTCAATCTCTCTCTCGCAATCTATATCACTTTAAGCATTTTATTGTAACCCACTGTATACTTCTTTTATTCTTTATTGACGTACATTTGGCAATAAACTAATCTTGTGTGTGTTAGTGGATAAGTGCAGATTGCCATATAAATATACACACATATGTTTATGTTAAGGTAATTTTGACCTGGGCACATGCAATCTTTTGGTGAATAAAGCCGTACCGTGCAGGTGTTGGCTTTGTGGCGTTCGGATCAAATTTGGTAAATTGGCTTTTCTACTCAAGGCACACTTTGCTCTCATTGCATTTCTCATAAAAATTTATTTTGATTACCTTCTTAAATACATATTCATATTGATAACTACAAATTTCATTTACCGATTGCTTTTACGTTTCTATCAATGGGATTATTATACGTGCATTACCAATCCCTCCCCTACCACCGCTTCTCCTTTACACCGATGGCTAGACGACACATGTAAGGCTGCCCAAACGACGGTTGCTGCTTGCCTCAGTGCCATAAAGTGCTCACTTATAGCTTTTTATGCACTTTTGATATGCGCTTACGTGTGTGCCAGTGTATGAGAGTGGTGTGTGTGTGAATGCATTTGCCATTGCACTTTTCGTCACTCATTTCGCCAGTTAGTCAACAAGTCAGTCAGTCAGTCAGTCAGTCATACAATTCGTCTCTTCTGCGATTGAATGTGTTTGCTTCTGAGTATGTGTGTGTGTGTGTGTGTGTGTGTGTGCTTGTATGCTTAACTCGCCACAACTTCATTTTGTGAATGCACAATGGGTGCCCTAACCTACGACAACCGAATATTCGCCATTCGGCCAAGTTCAATGAACCGCTCGTTTAGTTGAATAAACTTCACACACACACGCACACTCAGAGAGCTGGTGACGCGTCGAAGCGCACAAAAAGAAGCAGCAGGCAGAAACCAAAAAGAGCGTAGAATGTCTCTTAATGCATGTGTGATGTGTGTGAGTGTATGCGTACGTGTATGTATATGTGTGTGTGCATGCGTGTTGGTGTTGAAGTTGGAGTTGGGGGCCGCGCTGTTGGCTACTTAAATGACATGGTTTTCTGTACGTGTGTGTGTGCGTCTGTGTGTTTGTGTGCTGTGTGCAAATTGATAGTGCAACTGTGTTCGTACTTCACTTCTTTCATACGCTTTGGGCATATATTCTCGTGTTGGTTTTTTTATTTTTTATTTTTTTGTCGCTTTGCCATTTTGACTCTTCCAATTTGTCTAATTTTCAATGAAGTCGTCATCGTCAACGCACTGAGGCAAAAACAAATTAGTGGTGCTCTCAATGCAAGAGAAGGAAGCATGAAAACATGCATATGCGCACATGCAAATGTATGCAATATATGTGAATTGGCATTCGGTTGGGATATGTGTGTGATATGTGCGCTGACGTCAAGTAAATCGAGTTAAACAGCTGCTCGCTAAATAATTCAATAAATCGCGCTTAGCTAGAACCCAAACCGACTCCCAAGTGTCAGATCCCAGTTCCCAGTTCCCAGTTGCCAGTTCCCGTTGCGCAGTTCCCAGTTCCCAGTTACCGATTACCCAGAGTGCCGACTGCCGACTGCCAAGCTTGGTTTCATTTCGCATATCAACACACGCTCACACACAAATGAAATTTAATTTCGACGTGCAGTTTGATGGGGCAAACGGAGCAGAAACCCAACTAACCCAGCCAGCAATCGAAGAGATCCAAGCCATTCGCAGTCGCAGGCAACAAAAATAACTGCTAGATATTAATAAAGCAAAAAATTCATATGAAATTTTAATATGCAAAGCGAGCGAAAAGCAGAAGGCAAAATAATAAAACGAACGAAACGTAGAAAAAACACTTCCAGAGATTGAGAGTGAGTCTCTCTCGCTCTCGGCAGAGGAACAGCAACAGTATCAAAAAAAAAATAACCAAGCATCTATATATATTAAAATCGAATGTGCAGGCATCTCGATTTGGCCATGGCAAGCAGCTTGGCATAAACGCATATTACATTACGGCCAATCGAATAGACTGGGAGATAGACAGCTAGACACTTGGATAGTTGGACAGGGGCGTCAGACAGGACAGGCAATGGTTTTTTGGGCAGACAACGAACCAAAAATCACATGTATATATGTAGTCGCAAATGGGATGATGAAGAGTTACCGCACAGATAAAAAGAAAAAGGGAAAATGAGCAGCAAAAGTTGAGATAAAAAATATTTTCAGAGCTTGCGTTGAAGGTTCACTGAAAGCTGCATGCGAAAAAATTCAATTGAATTGCTGCCGAATCCTTTCCAGTCCTGTGAGTAAAATAATAATAAGAAAAATAAATACATAAAATCTGGCTACTGTAAGTAATATTCAAGGCATTATCAAAACCCTATTATTCAATGCATTTAAGTTACGCTAAAGTTTTGCTCTAATAGTTTTATCGGAAAGTTCGTGTTCTATTTATACTTACTTACGCTTACTCCGTAGATGTCGAGAAATTGCTTACGAAATCAAACACTTTTAAATACAAAAAAAAATAATTAAAAACGCCTTGAAGTTAAAGGCGCCAAGTTTTAACACATTTAATCTCTTGAAGAAAAATCTTCTGGCGACAAATTGTTATAATTCGTCCACAAAATTTTTAGAAATTGTTAATAACAAATTAACTATGCAACAAAGAAAATACATTCTACGTGATTTAGTTTTCCAGCATAAATATAAATTCATATTATTCTCAATGTAGACTTCTTGACTGAAGTATTGGCTCCTGTTGATTGTTTTATCATGAGCAAAGAGCCAGGATTTATATATAGGCCCATTTACATTGAAGTGGCATTACAGGAAACTGTGATTATGCCCTACCCAACCGAATTGAATCACTGGGGCTGCGTTTCGATTGCAGTGTAAACTTTCCTAGAAGCGATTACAGCAGCCCATAGCTTACAATACCATAAGCGCATTAACGCCGGCAACATGAATCACCAAATTGCACAAACAAAAATAGAGCCCCAACGCGTTACGTATACGCCGCGTGCCAGCATTTGCCGAACGTCAGACGGCATGCCAAAAATACAACAACAACAACAATAAATGCCGGCTGCCTGTTGCCACACTTATCCCAATGCCAATGCCACAGCGTGGAGGATGCAACAACAACCACACACTCGAATCTGACTCTATGTGTGGGCTGCTGTGTGTGTGTGTGTTTGTATGTGTGCTTCATCGTCCCAATGCCATAGATATACAGCCGCGTTGTCGGGCCTGGGCACGTTCCGATGCTGCGCCAAAAATAACAACTGCCAGCCTGGCAGCCAGACACAGAGCCAGCCAGTGGGCCGGCTGTTGGGGCATGGCCATTTGGCCATGAATGGGCTACGTTTTTGGGCGTTTTGTTTGACCAAAAAGTGCAGCTGCCGAGACGAAGGTCGCGCACGCAGTCCGGAGACCCAATGCTGACCGCCAGCAACGGCAACAGCAGCCGCAGCAGCAAATGGCAACAGAATTTCATTAGACAGACGCAATGCAAAAATGCAGCAGTTGCCGTTAAGTGGCTGCTGCTGCTGCTGCTGTTGCTCGTGGCTGTAGGAGGATGTGGCAAGCCGAGTTTCACTGGCCTGAAAGCGAAAGCTGTTGTCGGTTGCATGCAGCGCGTGGGACGACGGGCATCGTGTGCCATGGCCCGGCCGCTGTCGCCGCGTAATCATGTAATCTTGGCTCCATCATTGTTGCTGCTCTTGTTGTTGTTGGTTATATAAGTGACTAACTTCAATTAGGTGTCGCTCTATGGGGCCGTTTGGGCCAGGACAATCAAGTCGTCAACACAAATTGCACAGTTGTCATGGAATTTTAACCGGAGAGCCCCAATTGAATAGGATGAATGGAGTTTCAAGCGATTTGCATTGCAATGGAGCCTTGCACTTGATCCAACATAATCAGAAGCGCTTAAAAGAACTTCGGATACAAGTTTTTTCAGTTTTAACAACTTAATTTAGTTTATTTAAGTATGTTTATTTTAGTTACAGTTATTGTATCATGTCCATCATTCATTTGTTCTCCAATGCTTTCTACTATTAGGTTACCTTTTGTTATAGTTCAAAGAAAGCAGCCTCACCCGCTCCAAGCTTCAAATTGTACAAAGATAGTACAAAATGAGTTTAAAGTCAATCGAACAAGAAACAATAGTCGGAATCAACAGTTCCCACCCATTTCAGCGCCGTGGTGGTCGTTAATTCAACCTTTGGCCCGCATTTTTTAGCCCAAAGGGATGAAATTTCCGAAAACTGTGAAACATATTTCAAATAAATTAACACAAAGATCTTTGAACATTAGTTTGAGGCCGATCGGAAGTAAAACCTGCATCACATAACACAATCAGTCAGGATAAAACTAAATAACTTCAGCTCGAACAAATAGCATATATATAAATAATATGTAAGCAAATTTCTATTGATTTACGTTGCTCGCCGTTCAATTAGTCAATCAGTCAACCAGTTAGTCAGCCAGGATAAAATATAAGTCCCTCTCGCATCGTGAGTGAATATATATAGTTCATGTAAACAAATGTCGATTGCTTATCGTTGACCACAGTTCAATCAGTCAATCAGGCAGTCAATCAGTATAATAAATAAATTCCTTTGACACCAAAAGGGTGCATTTCACTGCCTAAACCAATAGATCAACGGATCGACGCTCCGTCAGTCAGTCAGTCAGTCAATCAGCCTGTTGGTCAGCAAATGCTCGTTGCATACGTCGATTATCGTTCAATCAGTCAATCAATCAGGCTGCCAGTCAGAATATAATATAAAATCCTATCGCACCACGGTTGAACATATATAATTCCCATTGCATATCGTTGATCACCGTTTAATCAGTCAGTCAGTCAGTCAGGATAAAAAATAAATCAATTTTGCAGCCAAGAGTGAATACACATATATTTCGTGTAAGCAAATTTTCACTGCTTATTCGTGCATTTACAGTCACTTAACCCCACAGACACAACTGTACCAAAAAAGAACAAAGCTACCCAAATGAAGGGCATACAAAAATGGTGCAGGGCATGTAAAAAAAAAAAAATACACCCAACAAAAAAATGAAAAACACATACTTAGACGTACGATACGATAGCATACGTAAAAAAGTTTGCCACTCAACGGCAGACGCCAACGCAGAGGCGACCCAGCGCCAGGCGCAGACCAGAATGCAACTTGGCACACGTAGACACATGTGTATGTGTGTGGGAGAGCGAGGTGTGTGTGCATGCAAACGGCGGGGGGACTTTGTAGACAACTGGTAACAATAACGGCATTTTCGATGCAGAGCAGCGAGGAAGCGACGGTAACGGCAACGGCAACGAGGACGACGGCGACGTTGACGAAAAGGACGCGCAGGATGAGAGTTGGTTGTCGAGGACGAGTTGCCAACAGCCACTTGACACTTCCGTCGTCACATGAATGGAGCCGTAAAAATGCGACGCTGCATTCGTCTTCTCTTTTCCCATATTTTTTTTTTTTTTTTTTTTTTTTTTTGGGCCAGTCGAGGGCAACGTTTTTATTTGGGCAGCAATATGAATGGGAGCACTTGTGCGAGTATGTAGAATGTGGCAAATACATTCATGCATAATTTTTATGGCACATAAGGGGGACAAGAAATGACTCTTTCATACATTTGGGATGCCAAAACGTTTTATGAACACGTTTCTCCTGCCACTCAATGTGAGTTTGCAAGCTAAGGCAAGTGGGCACAGTCATTAGCGCAAATTCAAAGCGATGATTAGGCGGCGGTAGGGGGCTTCCATTGCTGGTCAATGTACGCCAAAAAGCAAATAGGCCGAGCGCCAAGCTAGGTCAGGTGGGGCCTAAGCCCAAATGTGTTGAAACCTCCCACTTAGCGCGAACAAACAATGCAAACTGCAAATACGCGGCCAGAGCCATGGCCAAGGAGTAGCCTGTGCTTGTGAACTGCCCAGGAGATGGGGCGGAGGAGCTCGGCGTGCGGTGGGCGGGGCGCTGTGTGCAGCGTTGCATGCGGCACAGCACGCACTTGCAGCCTTGCAGCACACGGGCGCAGCAAACAAACTGGCCGCGTCTTCTGCTGCTGCGCTTTGTATGCCCTAACAGAGAGCATTTTAAATGTATCGTGCTATATGGAACCTATAAAGCCAACAACTTTTAATTGGATATACACCTAATTCTATTTGGTTCCAGAAAAAACGGTGTAAAAAAGACACAAGCGTAGTTATTCAGCTCTAAAAACAGAAAGAAAACAGGTGTATTACTATCTGCCCCAAACTCTGTAATTACAAGCTGCACAGTTTTCGCCAAATAGCTTGTTAGGGTATTTCAAGTTCGGCATGTCAAACTAGCTACTCTTCTTTGTTGTTGTTTTTTTTTTTTTTTTGGTTATGATTGACTGATTTCTGTTGAAACTTTGGCGTCTGCTGGCACGCATGAATTACAATTTTCGAGTAACGAAATCCACATGCACCTACACACACACACACAAACACTCGCACACTCGCACACACACACACACACAGATAAACAGAGAGAGTGCCACAATTAGCACATTCTGCACTTGGCTTCTCGGATACTTCGAGTGGCTCTGATAAGCTCCAGAAACGGAAACTCAACCGTATTTCGCCTTGAGCCAGGCGCTTGAACTGGCCACGCCAACAGCCCCACCCCCCTCCCTCTTTGTCTTCAACCGTAACCCGCCCTCTTTGGCATGTTGTCTGTCGTCAATTGCTGGTAGCAAATAGTTTAGCGGCCTAAAAATGACACTGCCAGGCTTTTATTTAATTTTTCGTTTCTATTTTTTTTTTTGTCGATAACAAAGTTTGCTCAAAAATGGCGCTCATAAAAAAGTAAAGCCCAAAAGCAAAGCCTATTTGCGCACCGCACTCTGTCCGACCGCTAGAACTGTACTGCAACACAGCGAATCGCACAGTGCGTTATAAGATAAACATTTGTTTTTACTTTTTCATTTGGCAAATAACATAAAAACGTTGAACTCGGTGGAACACCGCAAAGAGATAGGCATACAGATAGTAAAGTATGGGCTATAATGAACAACCGAAGCGCTACATTCAAATGAAATAAAAGACAAAATGGGCTTAACTATGGCAGATATTAAAAACTTAAAAGTTGACAACGAAATTCTAAATTAGAATTCAGCATGGACCGAACCCAATTGCTCAAGTCAAGTTTGAACTTTAAGCCAAAATTGCTCAAACCAAAACCCGAAGCGTGGGCTTAAGAGAAATATCTAGGCAAGTTTGGGGTAGTTTGTCTCAAGGCTTGACTTTGACCAACTTAATATTTATAAAAATATGTGGGTTCTTTGTTTTACTAAATAAAAACTAGGAATTTAATTTTTTTATGGACCTACCCTATAATTTATCAATATATAAACCGAAAGAAACTTCGGTTATTATATTTATTCTATATGTATATTCATTTGTAATACCCAATCAAAAAGCCATGCAATTCCAATAACAAAATTATCACACCGTTCCAAGAAATACCCCCAAACCGCCCACTTCCCACCCTATGCACACACACACGTACACACACGCACACACACACACACACACAATTCAAACAATGAGAGTCCCACCAAAGTGACGAGTCGTCAGTCGTCGAGTCGCGTCGCGTCGGACGATCTACAAGTGCTGAAAAGTTTATTGCACTGCGTGTCTGACTTTTGCTAAAGCAAATATTGTTTAATAACATTTTTAAAAATAAAATTTACTGATTACACGCGCGACTGCAACGACAACGACAACAGCGCCGGCAATGGGACATCGGCCTCGGACCTATCCCAAGACAAAAAATGCTGTGTGCCCCACACTCGAGGCGTGTTTACTTTTGATAGACAGGCAAAAAGTTGTCAAAAATATACAAAAAAAAAAATTGATGTATATATTATAGTATGAACAAATCCTGCTTTTGCACACACGGATCCCTCATTGTAACAAAAAGGGCAGTTCGCGTCCTTCGTGAATCGAGCGCATAATTTCCATAATCAATATGAATATCAGAAAATTTTCGATCGACTGACGCAGCAGCATCATGATCAATTGTTCGTTTTGCAATCGATCGCTGGAGACCCACAGTATATAGTCATCACCAAGCGCATCCTGAATCGAGCGATTCGTATATCTATAGGGATAAAGAAGATGGACCCCAATCCGCCAGAAGAGAACAAAGAATATGCTGGGACTGTTGGCAGATTGGTATGGATATCGAATGCGACAGACGGTATGGAGAATCACTTACGCCATGTTTAGCTGCAGGTCACCAGCATGAAAGGTTTTATGTTTATTTTTTGGGTTTTGAGTGTTTTGGGTATTTTGGGTAGTAAAATAAAAATTTTGGAAATGCTTGACGTGAAGCTGTGAAAAATACTGCTTTGAAAAGTGAAGCCGAAACAAAACGAATTCTAAGTGATTAATTTACAATGCTAGTGTGTTTACAACGCAACTGAGAAAGAAGGCTATGTTAAAGGCCGAGGCTGAGCTAACAACATATTTTGTTAATAATAACAATAACTTTTTATTCACTAAAATTTTGCAAAAATCGAAATCAACTGCATCTACCTGGTGTGAATCTTGGCTAAAGCTTTAGCAAAGACACCATGATAATACTTTATATGGTATGTGAGTAACATAGCAGTTAGTACCATGGCGCAATTTAAGTACCATAGCAGTCAGCCTTAAGAGCTGTTAACGTAAAGCCGTTACAATTTCGAAACATAAAAAAGAAACGAGGCCGTTTACAAAAAAAATTTAAAATAGTTCTACTAAAATGTAAATAGTTTATAAATAAAGAATATAAAACATATTTACTCACACAAGGCAATCAAGCTGGACCACGGACCACAAAACACAGTATAATTATTACCCTTAGGCGTATCTCGTACAGCTTGAAATATGTCCAAGTATTCCAATTTAGTGGGCTGCGTGCCCAGCTGGCCGTGGGCACACCAGCCACTAGCCCAGAGTCTGCCACAGCTGCGCAGGAGCAATGTGTGACGTGAACCTGCAAATACTTTTAGAGGCGCACAGGCATCATTCTCTACCCCGCAACAGTCTGGCAAATCATGCAGCTGAGGCAATGGATAAACCGTGGGCTCTTTTAGCAAACCATCGGGTTTCATAACGCGCACACCCAGTTGACCTTTGCAATTCAAGCCCCACGTATAGAGATCCCCAAATGCAGAGATGGCTACGCTATGCCAGCCACCAGCGGCAATGTGTGTTATCTACAATGTGTGTGGATGGATGAATTACTTGACAAGCTAGATAATGAAATTTGCTTACCTTAATGCCCGCCAGCGCCTCCAGCAACAGTGGCGTCTCCACTACAGCTAGTGTTTCGTGGCCTAGTTGTCCACGACTGTGAAATATTTGCATAAAAAGTCACAAAATTTTGTTCAAATAAACGACTCACTAAACCTACAGTCCATTGCCCCAGCTGTAGACATCGCCATTGCCGTTCAGCAACAGGGCATGCTCGTGTCCGCACTCCAACTGTTGGACCCGCCATTGACGTTGCGGGAACTGATGCAAGCAGCTGGGTATGCTGTACACGGCGTTGTTAGCGCTTATGGCCACATTAATATGCGTGCCACAGGCTATGTGAGTGATGTCGTGTGAGGCGTCCCTAGCTAGCTTAGGTGTACCAAAAATAGTTCGCTTTGTGGCTGCACTTGTTGTGGGGGTTGTTTCCAATTTGATGTGTTGCAATGTTGCATTCATCTTGGCTGGCAGCTTGTACAGCTCGCCATTCTGCAGCAGCACCAGGCAATGTGAATCGCAAGCGGCTAACGCTTTTATACTCGCAGGTGCCTCCACTTCCAGGCATTCCCCAGGCACCAAGTTGAAGAGTCCGCGCAGCCATAGCTTAGTGCCCACAGCATATGCGGTATAACGCCAGCTCAACGCAATTATAGCGTTACCCGCGTCATGCCCGGGTACGCTAATTTCTAAAAATTTAAGGATTTCAGTATAAACTGTGAGAATGTTATTTGGTAGCAGCTACGAACCGGTTAAGGCAGTGACGCGACCGGAAATGCGGTCAGTGTTGCTTCCATTGTGCTGCCCAAATGCATTGAACCCCGTAAATAGTAACTGTCGCATCTTCCGCTTCGCCGACAGCGTTTGCGCAGCGACGCGCACTGTAATAGGGGCTGGGCGCCGCTACCTGCGGCTGTTGCTCTATTGTTTGGTCGACCGATGTTTAGTTGCTAGCTAGCATTGCACCTGTAATGTTGTCGCTGGTGGTGGTTTTCAATTTAGTTGTTTGAATTGTGCTTAAATACAATTGCTACAGTTGGTGCTTTTTAAGTGATCGCACTTCAAATAAGTTATTGTAATTGTTTTACCAAATGGTAGGTTGTTTGCTGAATACCCAGATTATCAGTCACGCGGTAGCACTTAATTATAGTATTTTTTTCTTTTCTAAATTGCTCTTATTATCCAATAATATATATTTGTTTATTTAACTCGGTTGTCATGGTAACTTTTTGGCGTGATAGTATCGATACTTTATACTCGTGCAACAGCTGTTCGTAAAGTGTGACCAGCCGAAAGCTCGATAGCACTCGCCATAATATCGATTTACATTCTGCGCGAAAATGAATTGCGCTTTCAAATGTTTTTATTTTGTTTTTAGGGTCTACTTTCGCTGTTGCGCAAACTGCGCCCCAATCCGGAAAAGGAGGCACGTATTTTGCTGCTCGGTTTGGACAATGCCGGCAAGACAACGATTCTCAAACAACTGGCTTCCGAGGATATAACAACGGTGAGTATTTTGGAACAGATGCGTCTTTGCTTTCCTAATAGTCGTTCCAATGCTTCGCAGGTGACGCCCACCGCGGGCTTTAACATCAAATCCGTAGCAGCAGATGGGTTCAAATTGAATGTATGGGATATTGGCGGTCAATGGAAAATAAGGCCATATTGGAAGAACTACTTTGCCAATACCGATGTTTTGGTAATTTCTTACAAAGTGTTGATAGGATTCAAGCATTCATCATTTGCTACCATGACAGATCTACGTTATAGACTGCACGGATCGGAAACGCCTATCAGAAGCGGGCAGTGAACTCTTTGAGATGCTTATGGACAATCGTTTAAAGAGAGTACCGCTGCTGGTGTTTGCCAACAAGCAGGACTTGCCCAGTGCCATGAGCGCCTCCGAAGTGGCCGAGGCTCTGGGTCTAGTGCGTCTAGAGGAGCGCACTTGGGAAATTAAGGCCTGCACAGCTGTAGATGGCACTGGCATCAAAGAGGGCATGGACTGGGTGTGCAAAAATATGAAAAAGTAGTTTAGAGTTCATTAATTTGTGCTACTGTAAGATTAAAGCTATTCAACCTACACTACTTACTTGAAAAGTGTTAAAGGAAGTGCCCCTTATATAATTATAGAGACCATAATGTTATCAAAATATTCTTGAATTTATTTGTTTGTGTGTTGAAACTAGCATAAGCATACCAGATCGAAAATGACATATCCCTACAATTCTTAGCCATTATCCAAATCTAAGTAGTAGCTTGTGTATAGCTCACACTTTTTAATAACATCAACAAAAACAATAGCAATAAATGTCCTATATTTACAAGGGTGTCACTTCGTTCCTGGGCAAACTAAAGGGGACGCCCTCGGAGGAGTTTAATGTGCTTATTCTGGGCCTGAACAATGCAGGCAAGAGTACTTTGGCGGCCCGCCTTAGCTTGGAAACCGGGGACGCCGTAAGCGGACCAACAACCTTATTAGACATTAGTCACATATTTATATACATGTATATTCCAATAAGTTAAAGCGCATTTCTCCTACGGTCGACCTAACCGAGCGACATTTAAAATTTAAAAGGATAAAGGTATGCTTGCGTGACTTGAGTGGTCAATGGAGGATGCGTCAATCGTGGCATACATTTTATCAGGAAGCCAACATATTGGTATTGCCCATACATACCTTAATCTTTAAAACACTTTCTCGGCTAACCAATTGATCCGTAGATCTTTGTTGTCGATAGCACGGACGCGTCGCGTTTGAGTGAAGCACGTTGCGAGCTCTGTGATGTTCTGCTGGACGAGCGGATGGCACAGGTTCCGCTGCTGCTTTTGGCCAACAAACAGGACGCGGTTGGTGCTTTGCCAAGTTCCATGATATCCGAGCTGTTGGGATTGAACCGTTTGGAGGGTCGTGTTTGGGAGATACACGGCTGCTCCTCATTGGCAGGCGACGGCATCGAAGTGAGTAGAACACTAATCACTTTTTTATTCAAAAATGCCATTAAATATTATTGATTTAAGAGTACGATTGGTTGGATCTACGGTAAACTTAAGAAGCTCCGTACACCAAGTCGTTTTAGTAAACTTTTAACTCCATCTTTTCTGTTTGGACCAACATGTTCATTGGACTTTCGACGGCGCGAAATGAACATTTCATAAATTTATGTAATTGGCGCACAAAATAATCTATTCTTATCGAATTTAACCGAAAATGGGCCATGACACACATCGAAAGAAGCCAGAGAGAATTACAGTCGAAATACAATATGACATCCATTCGTTTGAGTTATACATTTGCATTGAAAAATTATAGTTGCAAGATTTTTAAAGAAAAAATCCTACGGACACGATCTAATACACTACAACACAGAATTAAATTAACTTTACACAACTTTTTTTTTTATGAAGGTTAGATTAAATTAAACAGCCCAAAGAAAATTTAATAGCAACCAAAAAAATGTCTTTTATTCTCATGTTACGAACATTGTACATAAATACGTACATAAATACTCTTTCAGTATGTATGTATGTATGCATATGGACGTAGATTAAAGCTTGCAAAAAGAACCAAAAAAATGAGATAAAGCTGAAGTCATGGCAAGAAGAACGACTTCAAAGCGACAGAACGAGTGTGTGTGTGTGTAAAAAGAAAGTGGGTAGAAAATATAAACAAAGTTAAGTCCAGCACAGCGCCATAGAACAGCGCAAAAGCATTCAAAAATGTGCACACGCACACACGTACACAAACGAATTTGTATGCTGGCAGCAAACTGACGTGGACAACTCGCAAGGCGGCGCAGGCGTGAAGAATGACAACAGACGGAGAGAACAAGAGACTGAGAGAGAGCGAGAGAAAGACCAAGTGCAGGAGAAATGTTCAGCGAGCGCTAGAAGCGAACACAGCTGAGCTTGCGAGAGTCTTCACACAAGCTCACAAGCAGCGCCAGATGCAACATGTTGGCCGGGCCCAGACGGGCGACTTAAGAAGTGTTACAAACAGACTCGCAGTCACAGAAGAAAGAAAGTTTTCGCCTGAGCTGGCTGTGTTTGCTGCGTTGCAGGCATCAGAGTACATATTACTTATATAGTATATGTACATGTAAATAAGTACTTCCCAGTCTCGTGGAATAACAACAGATTTTCGTCTTTGGCTTGCAATTTTCAAGCCATTTGCGCAGTGAAGCGTCGGTCGCGCTGTTGTTGTTATTATTGTTGTTGTTGTCGTCGTCGTCGGCGGCGTTGTTTAATTGGCCCAACAGCAAAATAGAAAAAAATAGCTAAAAAGAAAAAAAAAAGTATCTCAAGTGTGTGATTGTGAAAGTTCCTGCCCAAAAATGTACATGAAGCGAGCTCTATTTGTGCTGGCGCTGCTCAGCGCACAGCCCTATGGCCACATGGCCAGTGAGGATGAATCCAATCCATTCCTGGACATGGCCTCCATGTTCATACAGGAGGCATTGTCAAATCAGAACGGTGGCGGTGGCGGTGCTGCTGCTGGCGGGGGCGGTGCGGGCGCCGGACTGGCAGGTGTCGCCTCCATGATCGGCAGCTTCATGCAAGCCAATGGAAAAGCCGGTGGCGGTGGCGGCGGTGGCGCCATGCAAATCTTATCAGGTCTGGGCAGTCTGCTGGCCAACAATGCACGTGGCGGCAATGGAGGTGGTGGCGGCGGTGGGTTTGATCCGTCCATCATTGGAAATGTCCTGGAAATGTTCACACAAAACGATGACGAGGATTCTGGCGCCGCTCAAAGGCGCAGCAACAGCGGCGGCAGCTCTGATGGCGGCTCTGGCATTGGCCTGGACACCATTCTGCAAGTGGCCTCCGCTTTTATGAACACACAGGGCGGTGCCGAGAAGCCAGCTACACATACCCATCATCAACAGAAGAGATCCGCATCCGAAGAGCCAGAGTCGGAAAATGGTATCATGAACTTGTTGCCGCTGGTTATGCAGGCAGTTAGCTCCTTTGCTGGTCCCGAGGGCCAGAGCACACAGGAACGCCATAAGAGTCATGCCTGGGTGCTGCCACCATTCCTGGAGCATGTGCACGTGCTGTGGGATCACTTCTCCAACTCGGAGCTCGCCGATGCGCTATACGAAAAGTCGGGCGTCAACAAGATCATGAAGGTATATCACGAGATTTGACTGAGAAATTCGATTAATATAATGTTTAAAAATTTTGGTCTCATAACAATAACATTTATTTATGTAGGGCTTCAAGGGCCGTGATGGCAAGTTGGATTATGACAAATTGTTCGAGTCTCTGAACAATCAATCATTCCGTCGTCGCTGGATCAAATCGGCCACATTGTATTTGGCTGACTGGGCCAGTTATTTGGCCAATCCTGAAAACTATCTCAGGTGAGTCAGGTGCATATAATTTAAAGCATTAATCGTGAGGGTGAACGATGCGTGTTAATTGTGGAACACGTTCTGCTTTCTCAACGGTTTTAAGCCGTTTAGCACCCTGCTGTGATACGATTCGAATTCTGAGCGTTACGTTTAATGCAATACGAATGCGCGTGTACATGGAGGCAGCGCAACTGGCTCAAACAGCTGCCAGTTAGCGTTGTTCGTGTTGTTGTTGATGTTGTCGTTGTTGTTGCTGTTGCTGTTGCTGTCGGACGAGTTACCGTTAACTGCTACCTGTTTGGCATCGAACATGTTTGAAGCTCTCTTGCTTACCTTTTGACACACTTTTAATGCTGACGGCTTTTAGAACACGACTGTTAATCTTACTGGTCAACACAAAATTGAAAAAAAAAACAACAAAACAAACAACAAAAAAGAACAGTACAAGTCCAACTCCAATTCCTGGGTTTGAGTTCGAGTTTTGGATTTAGCTTGGCTTTGGGTGTGCGCTTGCGTGTTTGCGTGTGTGTGTGTGTTACAGTTACAAAGACGATGGCGCATCATTAAAATACACAAACAAAACCAAAGCCAGAACAGTTTATTTTGTATATGTGTGTGTGTAGGGGAAACCGGTTTGATCAGGAAGTGGGCCAAAGGCAAAGTACATAAGCCGAGTGCCTTGGCTATTTGGGTCGCGCTATATAAACACAAATACATATATGTATGTATGTATGTATGTATGTAGGTATATGGAGACACTTTTGGCATAAGCTGCGCCGCGCCAATCATTATTAGACAACGACAACAGAAATAACTTCCACTTTCTAGCTGCCCTTTCACTCTGACAATGCTGCGTCATTAAAGGCAACGCTCATCAATTTTGTTTTTCTTTGGCACTTTCCACAGATATTTCCAGACGGCGCAAATTATGTTCAACGGTCTGTTAAAATCTCAAGGTTATCCCAAGCAAACCTATTTCGATCCGGCACGTCCCAGCGAGACAATTTCAAACCTATTGAACCACGTTGCCAAACATCATTTGAATGTGAAAATCGATGCGCGCCAGTACGTGAAACCCGCAGTGGGCTATGCCAAGGAGCTGCTGAAACTGGGCCAAGCACGTGGCCTGCTGCAGTTCAATGCTACCGAGATCAGTGATAGATTAACGGATACACTGAATCTGGAGGTAAGCATGTTGCGGCCAATTGAATTGCTAACCAATTAAAGCGCCGCAATGAAAGATTCTCTAAAACGAAAAAAAAAAAAAAAAAAACTAAACCAGCAAATAGCAGAAATTAAATTAATTACGCTACAATTTTCTCTTTTGTTCCACGGCGCACGCATCAACCCAACCCATACTCCATACTCCACATGGCCAACCCACAAACAACAAACATCTAACAGGTTATCGAACCGGTGCTTAAAGTCCATCGCGCCTACAGATACATCTCGAAGTCGCCGCAATGCGATCGCTATGTGCTCTGCCAGCTAAATGCAGCTGCTTTGGAGCAACAACAGCAGCAGCAGCAGCAACAGTCCAAGAAACAAGCGACTGCCTCATCGCCGGGCGGTCTCATTGCCGGTGTTAGTCCGAAAATTGTCAAGATCGGCAGCATGGGTGCCGCGATCTTCATTAGCACAGAAACCGGTACACCATTCTGGACGCTATTTGGGGTAATCAATGCGCCATATAATTGTGAGGTGAGTCCACATCCGTCATAGCCGCATTTTTACTCATTCTAATGTGATGCTGTTGCTTTATCGCAAATACAAAACCAATCTTTACACAGGTGAAATATCCAGTCGACTGCAATGGCTTCCATGAGGGCGAGGCCAAGGTGACCACGGAATATGTGCACAACGAGTTGTAGTTGTAGTTGCTCCAACTAACAACATAACTTTTAACGAGTGCTCATTAGAATGATTTAGTTGTAACTGACAAAAAAAAAAAAAAGAAAAAAAAAGATTTCAAGTGTATATAGTATTACGAACTGCAATAAATTTTAATTTAATTGGTACATTTTTAGATTAAGTCATCTTTAAGGGAAACAATATAATAATATTATCTTAACTCTGTTTAGAGAAACACTTTAACAATTCAACCCAATATCCAAAAGTACTTGGTTATTGCCTATCCATCTTAGAAGATGTGTGCTTATATATATATATTTGATATATATACTCGTTTATATTTTTATACAGCAATATTTTTTGCGTTTATGGTTAGGTTTCCCGATGCCAACTAGCTGTATGAACATATAATATTTATTGTCCTTAGCCCATCCAAAACTTTTGTTTCCTTTTCCGAACATTATTGCTTATACGAAAACTATAATTTGTACACAGACTGTTTTCTACAGTGAAAACTACAAATTATTATATTATAATTTTGTCGTGAAATATGTAACGCATAGTAGGAGACAACTCCGACCCCATAAAGTATATATACTCTTGGTCAGCATCAACAGCCGAGTCGATATAGACATGTCTGTTTCTGTCCCAACTAGTCCCTCACTTGTAAAGCTATCTTAATGAAACGTTGCAAAAGTTTCTGTTTCTGTTGGACGAAGCACATATGTCAAAACCAGCTGGATCGGACCACTATATCATATAGCTGCCATAGGAACGATTCCTCGAAAATTAAGTTGTATGGAAAACTTTTTTGTCTTTCAAGATAGTTTGATTAAACACGGCATTTAAAGTTTTCACTATGCTCCCTTCATTTTTAAAAAAATCTTATTAAGAACGGCCTACTATATTATATTTCTGCCAAAGGAACGATCGGTCCAAAACTAGGTTTTTGATTAAAACTTTGTTTTATTCCAGATATCTAGACCAAGCTCGGCATTTACTAGTTTCCCTGTGGTTCTTAGATGCGGGCAAAGCACTATACGCATTATGAATAGGTTGGGTATGCAAGGGTATTAGATCTTCGGCGTGCCGTTCTTTCTCGTTTAAATCTTTAAAATACAAATTACAAATTGCGAACCTTCAATTTTAAGTTCGCAAATGCAAAACCAAGTTTCTGGTTGTATAATTTGATTTTAAATAAATTAGTTTCATATAGGCTGGGGAAGTCAACTATTTGTTTATCTAATGGTAGTAAAAATAAGTCTCACATTAGAACAATGCGTGCCAACTGATCGAGAAGTACATGTGAATATAAGTGTTGGCCTGTTGGGTTTCGCGGAGGATGGGTTTGGGCAGGGCTAAATGTGCCAGGCTAAGCTGATGCACTTTGCAAATGCGATTGCACTGAGCCGGTTTGGCGCAAACAAGTTAAAATTGCGGGCAACTTAGCTGGATTCGCGTTGCCGTCACTTTCACCGCACTTTTGGGCTCACTTTCCTTTCACACTTGGAGCTGGAGTCAGTCGACTGCAGGTATTGCAGGCCAACGGTAGCAGGAACGCCATATGCCATGCAGCTTGTTTATCGGGAACTGGATGCGGATATTGTGCGTCGCACAAATGCCATATTTCCGGCGCAGGATTGCTTTGTCGAGGTGCTGCCCGATCAACTGATCATACCACGCAAATATGTAGAGCTCGGTGAATCGATAAGCAATTTGCCCGTCTATGAAGATGATGTGTGGATGGTGTCGTATCCACGTACCGGTTCGACGTGGGCCCTAGAGATGGTCTGGCTGCTAGGCCATCAGCTGGACTTTGAGGCCGCGAAGCAGGATGTGCGAATGCGTGCACCCTTGATTGAGCTATCCGCACTATTCAGCATAGACCATCATCAGTGGGTAGCGTACGTATAGACTTTGGTTTTTCTTTTGCGCAAGGTAACTCTACTGAGCCTGAACATTTCACAGGGATGCTTTTGGCAACACAGTTGAGCTGGTGCGCAATCTGCCACGTCCTCGGTATGCACGTTCGCATCTGTCCTGGCAGCTGCTGCCAGAGCAATTTGAGACGGTCAAGCCAAAAATTGTGTACACCGCGCGCAATCCCAAGGATCTGTGTGTCTCCTACTATCACTATTGCAAGCTGCTCCATGGAATCAATGGTGATTTTGAGCAATTCGTGGAGCTCTTTCTGGGCGGCCATACGCCCATGGGCTCGTACTGGAAGCATGTGCTGCCCTTCTGGAAGCGCAGCGTTGATGATAATGTCCTATTTATTAAATACGAGGACATGATTCGCGATTTGCCCGCGGTGGTAAGACGCTGTGCCCAATTCCTGGATGTTTCAAATATTCTCAACGAAGCCAACATGGCGCGCATTTGCGACCATTTGAAGTTCGACAGCATGCAAAACAATAAAGCCATCAATCTGGAGCGTGAACTTCCTCAGAGGGAGACGAAATTCATACGCAAAGGCAAAATTGGCGACTGGCGAAATCACATGACCGATGAAATGTCCGAGAGATTTGATTCATGGTCCGAGCAACATTTGCGCGGAAGCGGCTTGACATTTGATTACGATTAGAGCCATGTGCTTCTGTATATGAATTGTTTATATATTTGATAAAATCATTTTGAAAAATATATTACAGTTACAGTTGAAGATGATTGCAATTATTTGATGAAGATCATTGATATTGATTGGTTAGTTTACATAGTATGCAAATTTCACCCCGAGCGGCTGCAACTGTTTTTCACCACACTGTTGGTAGGTACTTATGTGTTTTATATCAGTTTACAGTGTGCGGGATTCTTTTGCTTGCTCATCAGCTTAACAGCTAGTGCTGTTAAATTAAAACTTTAATTGGATATAGCCTTTCGGGAATACTAAGAATTACCAATATACACTTAATCTACAATTTTTTACTCTATTATATTTTCAAGTAAAAATTGTATTTATTCTTTTTTCAAAACCATTAACGGTTGCTTTTGATAAAAAAAAATACTGCACACTGTTATTAACAGTCCAGCGAACTGTTGAGCTGTTGTGCGCAAAATGCATAACATAAAACAAACAAAGAGAGTAACAAACTAGAAAACTGCAACTGAAGTGCGGTGCAGTTTCGCGTCGCATTCCTTTGTTACAACAACAAGTGCCCGCAACGTGCAATTTAAAACATTTTTGACCTAAGGGACTATTTGTGAAAAGTGTTTGATATTTACTGCTTGCCTGGACATAAAACCAGCCGTGTGACTCATCAAAAAATTCACAGCCAATATTCACAATGGCCGCCAACAACAATAGCAACAACGAAATCGAGTCCACCGACCAGGTAGGCATACGAGTCGAGGTCGCCACCAACACCGACGATATTACCGATGCCTTTGGCTCTGTGGGCAACAGCAGCAGCAGCAGCGGCGGCGCATCGACCTCCGCAATTCACAAACAAAACAGTTATGGCAGCGGCGCCATTGGGCAGCTGGCCTCAAACGGGTACAGTTCGTCCAGCTATCACAAATATGTGGCCAAAATGGTTACCGATCGACATGCTGCCGAGTACAACATGCGGCACAAGAATCGCGGCATGGCAATCATATTTAATCATGAACATTTCGAGGTGCCCACACTAAAATCCCGTGCTGGTACGAATGTGGACTGTGAGAATCTGTCACGTGTGCTCAAACAGCTGGACTTTGATGTCTCTGTGTACAAGGACTGTCGATACCCGGAGATTTTGAGCACAATTAAGTATGTGTCATCGCAGAATCACGAGCACAACGATTGCATACTCGTGGCCATACTCTCACACGGCGAAATGGGCTACATTTATGCAAAGGATACTCAGTACAAGCTGGACAATATCTGGAGCCACTTCACGGCCAATCACTGTCCCACGCTGGCTGGCAAACCCAAGCTGTTCTTTATACAGGCCTGCCAGGGCGACCGCTTGGACACGGGTGTCACAATGCAACGCGGTCGCACCGAAACCGACGGCGACTCCTCAATGAGCTACAAGATACCCATCCACGCCGACTTTCTGATTGCCTACTCCACCATACCAGGCTTTTACTCATGGCGTAACACCACGCGCGGCAGCTGGTTCATGCAAAGTCTGTGCGCTGAGCTGGCCGCCAACGGCAAACGTCTGGACATTCTCACCCTGCTTACGTTCGTCTGTCAGCGTGTCGCTGTTGATTTCGAGTCCTGCACACCGGACACACCAGATATGCATCAGCAGAAGCAAATACCCTGTATTACCACAATGCTGACACGCATATTGCTATTCAGCGATAAGGAAAAAGCTCCGGCTGGACGTAATTAATTAACGATTCATTCTAATTGGTTGCTAGAGCTGATTAACTCCTCTGATGGTGTTCGTGCAGCTGCGGGCAGTGTGATATAAAATGTTATATATGAGACGCTCAAGCTGTTGAAGAAACAAATGAATCACAAATAACTTAATTATCCAAACTCTAAATATTGAAATTATCTAAAGATAGTACTATTAGAGTAATTTCCTATGAAATTGCCAGCTCCTGCCATGTCTTTATCTTTGTCTATTAAGTGTCCATTGTCCATATTTTACAATTTTATATCAGCTTTCTATATCTTTTATAAGCAAAAATAATGAATTTTATCTTTTTATACATATTATATACGTACATATTTATGTATTTACTCAATATAATTTAAGCAAAAAAAAAAAAAAATTAGTTCGATTTGGAAATAAAATATATAGAGCTAAATACAAATCATTTGACCTTCGCCTGTGACTCGATCATGCCATATAAGAACGTGCGCAACCGCAAGAAAAGAACGAAGCGAATTAAATGGGTGCTGATTTGGTGCGTCAAGTTGAGCCACGTCCGCTGAAAAGGAATAGACGGATGTGTGACAAAAAACGGCCAGTGGCTGACCTCGTGGCATGTTTTGTAGTTGCTTCACTTCAATTTATTCGTTAAGGCTTGACACGACAGATTCCAAAAACAGACATTTAATTTTCACTTAAAGCACTATGGGACACTCGGCGCGCACATGGGGAATCAATCTTTAGTGGCTAGATAAATGCACGTTTCTGATAGAAAGTAGTACAAAAAATAGAACGTAGAATTTTGCTCACAATTTTGATTGGATGTTGACTTAGATGTGGCCACCAGCCTTTAGCTTGGCCACCAGAGCATCTACGTCGGCAACAGCAGCGCCCGCTTGACGCACTGGCGGATCCTCCACGGAGATAATCTCAATGCGTGGCGAGGTATCAACACCCAAATCTTTGGGTGTCACCTTCTTCAGTGGCTTCTTCTTGGCTTTCATGATGTTAGGTAACGTGGCATAACGCGGCGTATTTAAGCGCAAATCAGCGCTGAGGACGGCTGGTATTTTGGTCTTGATGGTCTCCAGGCCGCCGTCGATTTCACGAACAATCGTCAGACCCGCATCCGTCTTCTCAACTTTGTTGCAGAATGTGCCCTGAGGCCAGTCCAGCACCGCGGCAGTCATCTGAGCCGTCTGGTTGGCATCGTCATCAATAGCCTGCTTGCCCAGTATGACCAGATCCGCCTTCTCGTCCAGCGCCAGCTTGGCAAGTATTTTGGACACATGCACTGGCTGCAACAGATCGTACTCGGCTGCTGACACCTCAACGTGAACACCGCGATCTGCGCCCATAGCCAAGGCGGTGCGTATGACCTCCTGCGATTGGGCTGGACCCACAGACACGGCAATGATCTCACCGGCCAGCTTCTTCTCCTTGAGCTTGACGGCCTCCTCGACGGCAATCTCGTCGAAGGGATTCATTGAGTGCTTAACACCTTGGGTAACAACGCCATTTTTTTCGGGCTTAACGCGCACCTAAATTCCAATCGAGAGACATTAATTAAGTGTAATAAAAACGATTACGCAAAACGAAGCGCAACAAGTGATAAGAGGAAGAAACAAACGATTCTTCCATACACTTACCTTAACGGCATAGTCGATCACACGCTTTACACCAACCAAAACACGAGCCATTTTCTAATTAACGACAAATCAAAATTAACTAATATTGGAAAATTTTTATTAATTATTAATCGTGTGCTATGCTAATTTACCTCTTGAGCAGCAGCAGATATTGTTGATTGTGAAGGGGGGTGGTTGGGGGTCCAAAGGTTGTATGCGCCGCAGCGTTGCCAGACAGAGAATGAATGGCCAGAATGGCCAGACTGTAGGGAAGTATGCTGATCGTGTAAGTTACAGTAAATAGTATGCTGACCTCTATGCAGGCGTTTTATTGGCCTTGTTTGAATACACCTTTTTGTAGGAATAAATCTATGTAAGAATAATAATATATGGTAAGGGTAGATGTTGCGCTGCGTATCCAATATATTTAAGGAATTATATGCAAAATATTTTTTAGTTATTTTTGCTTATTTATTTATAATTTATTTCAACATGTTTATTAAATATTAGTTATGGATAATTTAATTTTGCTCGACTATTTTGCTCGCAAAGGTTGTGAGTTTCGTACCCTGCTTGCTCGCTGTTGGCACAGCTGATTTGCCAAATCTTTTACGAAAGCAGTGAAAGTACCTGTATTTCGATATAGAATCCATTCCACAGTCAAAACTACCTAAGATTTTAACATGGCCACAAACGCTCCACTTATAATGCGTATAATGGCGCTGTCCATCAACACTGCAAAACGAGCCGGCGTCATCATACGCGATGTTCTGAAGCAGGGCGATTTGGGCATTGTGGACAAGGGAAAAAATGATCCACAAACTGAGGCAGACCGTTCTGCTCAACGGTGCATCATTGCGTCGCTAACGAAGAAATTTCCCAGCATTAAAATTATTGGCGAAGAGGGCGGCTCCGACTTGAATGTATGCGATGATTGGCTGGTCGGTGAACAGGACGAAGCATTCCTGAAGCAAATCTGTCCGGCGGCATGGCAAGATGCCAAGCCGGAGGACTTTGTCATATGGGTCGATCCCTTAGATGGTACTGCGGAGTATACACAAGGTAAGCCGAAAATTATTATGTTAATATCTAACTTATATTGTTTTCCATTCTGGTCGCTCCACCTTAGGCTATGTGGAACATGTTACTGTGCTCATTGGGATAGCTATTAAAAACTCGGCTGTGGGTGGCATTATTCATCAGCCCTTTTACAAGCAATCCAGCGGAGAGCTAGGCCGCACAATTTGGGGTCTTAAAGGGCTTGGTACTGGAGGATTCACTCCTGTGAAACCGCCAGCGGGTGAATTCATCATCACAACGACCCGTTCACATTCCAATGCGCTGCATCAAAAGGCAGTGGATGTCTTCAATGCCAGCAAAGTGCTTAAGGTGGGCGGCGCTGGCTTTAAGGTGCTACAACTGCTTGAGGGAAAGGCGCATGCTTATGTATTTGCCACGCCAGGATGCAAAAAATGGGACACTTGCGCACCGGAGGCGGTGTTGGAGGCAAATGGCGGCACCCTGACTAATATCAATGGCGAACATTATGAATATCATGCAGATGTGGAGCACGTGAATAGCAGGGGTGTGCTCGCCAGCGTCGGGAATAATCACAAAGAGCTAGTGGAGAAGATTCCTCTAGAAGTGCGGCAGGCCGTGGGAGCCATGTAAACAAACAATCCACAACTATAAAATGACACTGTAATCGTTGTTGTTTTTATTTGTTTATTTTTGCACTAAACATACACCTTTATAAGTTAAGTGATAACAGACAGTAGTAAAATTAAGATTGTGCATGTAAATTGATAAAAAGAGATTTACAAAAAACTGTCGATCCAGATAATTGTAATCTCGTATATGAAATGCCAGTATTTACTTTTCGCAGCTGCTGTTGTTAGCCGTGGAATTGTTCAAGTAACGATTGCGTTTTGCCTTGGCCACTTTGCAAGAATTAACGGAGGCAGCAAAGCGCAGCGATTTGACCGACTCCTGGAAACAGTCCTGGAACGGTGCTACATTAATAAACATCAGGGTCTTTGAATTTCCGCCCAGCGCCGGCATCAACAAATGTGTAAGTTTCGAGTTGCGGTAGGGTATATGATCTTGTTTTTGTAGTAACGCCAAAATAACATTTGTTAGCTCGGAGAGCGAGCGATTTATATTTTTGGTTTCCGTCATTCTTACGCTGGTCTTTGGCGATTCCGAGCCAGCCAAATCGACCAGATTAATCGATCCCACTGACATCTCCTGCTTCTCTGCGTGTTGGCCGATCAATTCTAGCTTGGTAACCGCATGTGATCGTGATGAGCGTTCATTGCCCACTGTAGAAGCCGTGGAGCGATTCATTTTGGCAGTTTCCATGAGTTGTCTTAAATGATTGGGATCCGTGACTGTTTCCACAGTTATATTAGACACATAGATGTCATTCTTGCTGGAATTTTTGGCCATGCGGATCTCCATTTCTTTTTGCTCATCGCTCAACAGATCGTAAAGCACCTCATTATATATTTCCAAAAACGTTGCCTTAATAACATATTCCCAGCCCAAATTGCGATAGTTCTTGATGGAGTCAAACAGCAGATCAACTGTGCGTGGTATAACGCCCACATTGTCGGGTACGCCGTCCATCGTATATGTTTTTCCACTACCCGTTTGGCCGTAGGCAAAGATGCATATATTATAACCATCCAGGGCAGATTGAATTAATGGTGCAACCATTTCAAAAATATTGTGTTGCGTTGAGTTTGGATGAAACACCTGATCAAACGTGAATATCTGTTGACCCATCTTGTTCTTCGCTTGGCTATCTATGCTCTGTAGCTCAACTGTTGCCTCATCGTGGTACGTCCAACTGCAGGACAAACGTCCCAATTCAAAATCAAGCGGCGGACGCACACGGCAAAAAACTCGTATATTGCCACGTAAATCCATAATTGTGTTATGCAGTTCTTTCCGTTCTATGTTCGACTGGAACAGCTGCTCCCTGCATGTGCTCAGATCAGCAGCCAACTGCTCATTGCTGCGTATGAGTTCCTCATTCCTAAGGCGCAGATCCAACACCTCTGTGGACAGTTTGTCATGATCGGTTTTGATAGTCTGCAATGCAAATTGGAAAATAATTATCAGGTCATACAATGCTATAGCGGCTTACCTGATGCACGACTTTCAACTGATCTAGTTCATCCTTTGCGCGACCCAACGTGCTAGTTATTTTCTCAATCCTTTCTACTTGTTGTTTTATTTGCCGCTGCAGACACTCTTTTTCTGTCTGTGTATGTTTCAGCATTGACTCCGTTTCAATAAGTTTTGTTTGAGATTCCTCCAGCTGCGTGGGCAGCGACTCGAGCTCCCCCATATCATCTACTTGCTTCTCATATTTGGATTTAAGCACTTTGTGCTTCTCCAGTAGATCGTGAAAGCGTGCCTTGAAGTCATAAGGGGCAATGCGCTTGGGTGCAGCAGCCGCTGCACCACCACCAGCAGTGCCCGTAGCTGGCTTAGCTTTGTTCGTCGACGCAGCTGTCCGCGGCAACGGACGCGTGGTCGCTGCCGGAGCTGGTGCTGCTACATTTAGCCGCCTGGCTGGTGCCGAACCTGCACGGGCAGTGCGACACATACCTGTAGTTGACTCTGAGCCCGTTGTCGTATTCGCAGTCATTGTACTGTTGGCATGCCGTGTTAATTTTGACGGTATGGTTGACAGATTGGGTGCACCAATCCGCTTGAGATTTTGCCTTATCTCGCTGATGTCACACGCAGAGCGACTACGCCGCAATTTAGACCTATTTTGCATACCGATTGGTTTCCTCGGCTCGGGTGAAAGGGCGCGAGCTATGTTGTTATTGGCGCTGTTAATACCCAGTTGCAATGGATAACTAATTAACTTACCGCCTTGCCGCATCAGAGATGCTTGAGGAATGTTTTGCAACTCTCTGGTAAGTGGCTGAACTGTTGGGCCGCTGTATGTTGTATTTGCATTCATGTTGCTCATCAGCGCTTTATTGCGATCAGTTGGTAAAGTTTGTTTTATCGCAGACATTGGCCTCTTTAGACCAGATGGCTTTGGCAGACGTGATTCCATTATTGATTTATTTTATTTATCAATTGATCCGTGTTTTCAACTCAAATTCGTCGATCGGTAAAAACAAGCGACGCCAAAATTCCATTCCCGCCGTTAATTTTGATTGTAGAGATGCATGAAAAATATCGATGTTGCCACCTCGTCAATATATTTAGGTTTTTACTTTTGCAACTTTAGCATTTGCTAACACTGTATTTTGGATAGGAAACTATTTCTTGCTAGGAGACTAGTTTTTAATAACTTTTTTATTTAGCACTTGATAATAGATAACAGTTTATGTAACGTCAGAGATCTTTAGAAGTTAATATAGCATATTTTTTTTTTTTTGGCTATTTTGCAGTTAATCCATCAACAAATGCAGATTTAGGCCGAAAGTCAAAAGTCGGTTATGACAAATCGATACCTTTGTTAATTTTGAAATTATGTCTAGTATGATATTGACTTTTTGTTATACCACACATGTTTCTGAACAAAGCAAATACGATATTTTTTTATTTAAGATATGTCAAAATTGTTAAGTTTATATTTGATGGTATAATGTACTAATTTGGATGCGTTCCCTGCAAACAGCCTATCGTATACTGCCGATAGTTTTTAGATGCGATACCAAATGTTTGCTATGGAAACATGGCAATAGTACAAAAAATTAAAATTTGATTTGTGCAACAAAAAAGAAACGCTGTAAGCAGGTCCGTCAGCGTCAAGCGACCAAAAAACTTCAAGTGATGGCGGTGCATGGGCATGCCGAGCTCAAAGACTTACAAATCTTTGAGCTTCGTCCGCTTATTACGAATTTCAGCTGTAAGCTCTCCACCGTCACAGTCACACCATTCGATGAAAAACAATTCCTGTGCCTGGTCAGCGAGGAAAATGAGATTGTGCTGCGTTATATCAGCGCTGGCGGTAGCCAAGAGGTCCTCAAGATGATCTCCTGGTTCCGGCGCACCAATCGTGTCATACACGATGTCTGCTTCGATCCTGCGGGCATTTGGCTGTTGGTTCTATGTAAGTATGTGACGTCGGGCAGGACATGTTTTGGGGGTAGGGATGGGGCTGCTGATAAGGTGCTACACATAGTGACGCCTAAAATTACTTTTGATGCTGTGGGTGGGAGCGTAGTGGTCCGGTGTGTGTGTGCGTGTGTGTATGTGTGTGTGCGTGTACACATGTACGCGATTTACATTATTGATTTTCTTTAGCATATTTTGTTTTGATTGGCTGCTTCTTGAACGGTCGGTGAATGTAGGGGACAGGTACATTAAAGTGTTACTGAACCCAGCTATTACCATGCCTTCCTTACCTATCAACAGGTTTCGACAACACGCTGCATATTGTGCCCGCACTCTCTCTAGTAGACAAGACGCACGATTTGTCCGCCTGTTCGTTGTACAGCACCACGCAGGTGACATCCTATATAATACCATTTGTTGGTCCGCACGAGTGTCCCAATTCAAAGAAATGCCCTAATCATTCTACGGCACGGGGCGAGGCGTTTGAACAGCAGTGGAATTCGGAACAGTTGGCAGAGCAACTGCACCATGTTAAACTGGACAAAGAGGCTGATAATTTAGACGAGGAGCCGCTGTGTCATGAATTGCCCGATCATTTGTTGGGCAATGGTCCTGTGGCAGTGGAGTCTGCCACGGAGCATGCCGTCCAAGTGCAAGCACCGCCCTTTGATACTACGGGCAACAGTCAAGTAATGGCTACGTCGTTCATGGCATCTAAAACGTGTCCCTATCCGCTCTCTGTCGTATGGTGGAAGACGTACTATGGCTTAAATCGCGCCATTATTGGCTACTCAGATGGATCCATATGCTTTGTGGGCCTAAGTCCAAATTGTCCAATGATAGCCAGCACAACCATTCAAAATGGATCCGTGGTGCGTTTGACAGTTTGCAAGGATAATACATTTGATGGGGTCATGTTGCTGGTAAGCTGCCACTATTAATGCACAAATAAACAAAGTTAACAATTTTTGTTTTGCCATCGTCAGATCACATCGTCAGTTAAGGCTCAATATAAGCTGCTGCTCGAACAAAAAGCCATCAAGTATGTCTATCCTGGTGATAGCTCGCCTACGTCACGTGAGGGCGCCTGGCAGATTGTCATGTCCGTGCATTCGAAGCATCAAAACGCTGCCGGAAACGTTGCGCGCCAAAGCAACAGTTCTGATCCGGCCTCGGACAGCAGCCAGCTAGAGGAGGATGTTTTCGCGCCACCTGCCAGCGATGAAATCGCACCAAGCACACAAACAGTACCACTCACTGCTGGTGGTGCTGAATCTAGTATGGCAATCAGTGATGCCAACACGCAAATGCCACCGTCGCCGCCATCCTATGCCGAAAGCAGTGGTGTGCGCTTCCAGCAGCAGCAGTTGGCCGTCAATAGCTTCGATGGCATTTTGCCAGCCACACGGGCACGCCTTGCATCTCTCAAAAGTCTGGGCTCCAAGAAGTTGCAGGCTATCAAATTGCGCCTCTCCGATCAGCGACAAAAGATAGACGAATGTACGTGCTGTCAACACTTTGAATCCTAAGAATTATAATCGATTGCACTATTTATTATTTAATTACAGTTATGCCAGAGACAAATATGGGCACATTTGCTATTATGGACTCGCCATCAGTTACACCGGAACCACTGGGCAACACCAACGGCTCATTTTATACCATACAAAATCTGCGTAGCACTTATCTGTTGAGCGCTTTGCATAGCAACAGCTGCAGCCTGACCGTGCACAGAATCGATATTACTTTGAAGCCATTGTTTTTGTACAAGATACCCAACCACTGTGTGGACATACTCATTAGCTCCAATATATTGTATGGTATACAATATGTGGATTTGAACAGTCGCAGTGATTCAGGCGCTTCAACGGCAGCTACGTCGCTGGAAGAGCCACTGGTGGCGAACACCGAGAAGGAGAGCTTAGATGCAGATACTGAAAAATTGGAGCATATGGAGCCGGGTAATACGAACAAAAGCGACGAGACGAGCGCAACAACCACAAGCGCAAGTAGCATCGATCAAAGCGAAATGCCAACCAATGCCATCAATGCGGTAAGCGTCATTAGCAGCGCTATGGCCTCGCTGCATACCACCGAAGATGATGTAAGTACTGATATGCTATCCTAGTTATCAAACGCGCATTCATTCATGTTTTAAATCCTCACAGCGATTCAATCATCAGGCACAGCTGGCACTATTTCGCTTTGAGCACGAGACTGTGCTTCAATTGTATCAGATGGCGCAATTTCGGAATCTTGGCGGGAACAACCTTACCGAAACTCTAACGAAGGAGGAAAAGGCAAAAGCATTTGAAATCAAAGACATACACACCCCTATGGACTATGTGCAGTTTTATGAATCGGCGGATAGTAGTAATGAATTTTCTTTGCGGCAAATGGAGATTATGCAGGGAGAGTTCCCAAAAATCAACTATGATCCTTGCTATGTTATAACCAACAAAAATGTCTACACCATACAGCTGAAGTGCGCACACAAATATTTATATTATCCATATATTTATATTATGTTTATTTCTTACAGGAAGGAACCATTTGAAATCTTTCTGGACGCAGCGTTGCTCAGCGAATGGAATCAATGCCGGGAGTTTTGCAACACCTTTGATCTGTCCTTTGAGCATTGCATTGAGTTCGCTGGAGATTATTTGCTGCGGCGCAAAAAGATTACTCAGGCGTTAATCACATATAATGTGGCACGCGTGAAACCCATACGTACTGCACTCAAGTTGGCCATGTATGGACACACCTACGCGCTGATGCAATTGAGCGCCATGGCCCTGAAGTCATCTTATATTTTGCGATCGCGCTATTTGAGCCATCCTTTGCTGAAGAGTCTTCTATCGGATATAACTTATCGTCATTCGGAGGATGTGCGCGAAATATTGCAAGCCAAAGAAAAGCCTGTAGACGTTGTGGTCAATAGCGGGGACTCCTGCAGCGATTATCACTATGGTGTCGATGAGTCAATTAGCGCTTTGCAAATGTCGCCCTCATCACAGTTTCATTTGGCAAATTTGCTGCTAATAACGTTGGCCGAGAAGGCTGTAAACGATAAGAACTATCTGCCTTTGTGGTATGTTTGATTTTATATAATTTCAATGCTCATTTTTGTAATGTAAACTTTTAATTCAGGAACTTTTTGGTCACTAACACCAAATACCACACCAATATGACCAGCATTGTGCTGTGCCAGAGCGGACTCTTTTCGGCCGCCATAATTTTGGCAAAAGTGCGTGGTGTTTGCTTGGACACCTTCAATGCATTGGTCAGCGTTGTTGCCCAGGAGTTTGGTTGGTACAACGAACTTAACGTATGTTTGTACAATCTAAGCGAGAATATATTTATGGAGACAATCACATATTTGCCGCAAGTGTCAATGGATTACTTTACCTTTATACAAGATAAACTGGAACATATAAGACCCTGCGTGCTACAGGTAAACGATTTGATGCACCTTATTCAATGTCGTGACTTATAAAATGTGTTTTGTTACTTTCAGCGTCTCGCTATGCAGCTTAATCCTTTTGCGCCTTCACTGCGTCCCATTGTGTCACACAGCAGCAGCTCAAGCCACAATGACAATAATGAACATATATTTGAGTTCTGCAAATGCCTAATCGAAACGTATTTGGCTGTGCTTATTCATTTGGAGTCACAGCGTGTCAAGCACGATTCCATTGTAAACGCCTTATCAAATTTTCGCATCAACTATGAGGACAATCAGGCAAGTACCAGCAGGATCCAGTAATCAACATTATTATCTAAATAGTGTGTGTGCCTTAGTTTGCCATTGAATCATCACGTTTCAAGCCGATCTCAGCTGGCTGTGCGTATTGCGCCTGTGTTGTGGATGGTGTGGCCTATTTTTGGGGCTCCAGTGGCGTGCCCTGTTGCTTTAGTGCTCAGAAGTCAACTGGTAAGTTCTTTTGTCATATTTTCATTGAATTTGCGATACCTATTAAATATCTCACAGAACCACCGGAACCTGCACATGCTGTGAAAACATTGGAGCTGCTGTCGCAACTTCAATTGGAAGTACATGCGCTCAAGTGTGGACGTCAGCATACACTTATACTCACCAATAATGGCGTAGGTTTTGTGGCTCTAACTTTTGGAAGTTACTATCAATTTCATGTTTCCATAGCTGTATGCCATGGGCAATAATAGTCTCTGCCAGCTGGGCGTTGGACAGCATATGCAAATGGCGCTACAACCTATGTTGGTAACAGCTTTGGATGGCATGAACATTACCATGCTGGAGGCAGGCCAATATCATAATGCAGCCGTTGCTGATGGCAAGCTCTACATGTGGGGGTATGATACAATAATATTTTATCGCAAAGAACATTTTTAACCAGCGTGTTGATTTTAGCTGGGGCATCTATGGCCAGCTGGGCAATGGCCGTTGCGAGAACATCGCAACACCAAAACTAGTCAGTTTCTTTAAGTATAAGGTGCGTGTATATTATGTATTTTTAAATACTTCTTTATTTATAGTAATATTTCTTTTATTCCATAGAAAATTTTACAAATTTCGCTAGGGCATGCACACAGTTTGGTGCTTTGCCAGGCGAACTACAACAAATTCGTAGAGGCTACTGACATTGGCAACGAACTTTTTGTGTTCGGCTCCAATCATTTTGGCCAGCTGGGCACTGGCAACATTGAGCAGATTCAGGATACGAAGACGAGTGTGCCATTGCGCCTCAAACTGGGTGATTGCAGCTTAAGACTGATACACACGAAATTTTTTACAAATGTAAGTAATAGGGCTAACACTGACGCAACACTGGCTTATTCATTTGTTTTTAGCTAGCTGTAGATGAGAGGGAACGCATGTACACCTGGGGCAGTTCGCCACAAGCGCTGCGTCTGGCCAATCAAATAAAGCGGCGTGCCAACGCCAAGCAAAAGTTAGAGGAAAATCAACAGCGTGAGATGCTTAGCAAGCGGTTAGAGGAAACGTTGCTGCCACCGTGTAACAACAACAGCGCCTTGGTGGAGCCAAGTACTTCCTATGCCGCTGTTGTGGCAGGAGCTATACCCAAGTCTAGTGCAGAAACCAAAGAGTGTGCCGAAGATGAGGCCATGCAATCGGATGCTTGCGAAAATATTAACTTAACAATAAGAACAAGCACAGTGTCAGTACAGACAACGGCTGCGTCATCAACTGCTCAACCTAGTACTGAGCCAGATCCAACGGAGCACATGAAGCCACATCTAGTAGATACCAGCGAGGTGGCTGGACAAATACTGCAGGTACGTTATTCATTTCATTTCTGGTTATTGTTAGTATAAATTAAGATCGTTTTGCCGTTCAAAGGTCTCAAGCGGATTGTTTCATTTTGCATTGATATCGTCTACGTGCACTCTGTATACATGGGGCAAGAATCTCGAGCATCAGCTGGGCACCGAGGACAAGGATCGCCGTACAGTGCTTAAACCATCACCCATTGACAGCATCGAGAGGCCCATGTACGTGGATTGCGGCGCCGATTTTACTCTTGTCATGACCACCGATCACATTGTCAAGGCCTTTGGTGGCAACTCGAACGGGCAATGCGGCCGCGATTTGGGCGCCAGTCTGGATCGCATGCGGCAGCGCGTCGTGTGTTTGCCTACCACCAAGCGGCTAATGCGTTTTGAGACCCAGTGTGTTGAGGCGCCTGTAGAGATCAATTTACCGCGTCCACGTATTCGTCTGGACCAAGATCCTGTGCGTTACTTGAAGGTGATACCGCCATATCAGCCGCACTTCTTGCAGCAGGCAAACATAAGCTTTGAACATCGCTACTCACCGGAAACGCTCAACTATAAGTCCAGCACAGATCAAGCGGGGACTGGCCAGGACTCAGATGATTTACTGAGCAGCCTGGAGAATTTAAGCCACAACGATGCTAGTTACTCATACAATGCACAGCAATTGGCCGATGTCAACAGCTCTCTAGAGTTAGACTTATCGCCGGAAGAGCAGAGCTATGTGCCGTTGCCAAATCAGGGAGCGACGGGCTTGGCTTGCAACACTGCTGCCTTGCTCGGGGATAGAGACGATGCAAGCACCTGCACGCCGAGCTCTGAGGGCGCAGATGTCTCTACATTACAACCGTTGCGCCATTATATACACTACTGTCTATACGCCTTTCATGGGCTGTACAATCCGGACAAAATAGCCGAATGCTCGCGTGTGCAGCGCAACGAATATCGCATTAGGATTTGTATGCTCAATTTCAGATTCGTGGAGGCCTTCCAGCTGTGCCTGCATAGTTGCGACAACGCCCAGCGTACCCTTAAGCTTTTCGAGTACTTCAGCAAGGACACGGGCTATGTGCCCCTTCATCGCTCCGATCTCAAGTATCTTATCTATCACATGTGTGTGCACTTTCTGGAGCTCAAGCTCGATATGCTCGAGTGTGAGCGCTACTTTATGGCTGATCTGGATTACTATCTGCTGGAGCTGGCATATGTATTTTATTTCAACAACAACAACTCGGCACTTGAACAGAATCTCAACCAGAAGTTCAAGTCGCTGATTGCGGCGTCGGATAGCAATCAACCATCGACGAGTGCGCTCCAAGACACTGACGCCATTTTTGATAGTTTCACAGTTAAGTTCAAGACAATCCTGTGCCAACGTCTGCTCAGCTATTGTGATCAAGATGCCAGTGGCAGCAATTAGCATTGGCTTTGGCTTCGTGGTCAATGGGGTCGATCGAAGGACTTGCGGTTCTTGCTTTGAATTTTGTTAGTTATTTTTCACATTCAACTCTGCATAAGTTGAAAGTTTATCGTGTTTTTTTTTTTTTGTTGTAATTTCAAAGTTTTTACGATTTGTTGTCAGTTCGAGCAGGAAACCAAAGATCAATGATGGCGTCAGTTGCAGTGCCCGCCCACAAACACCACACATAAGTAAATATTAGAAATACTGTTTAATTGTCTAATTGTCTGTATAATTTTGTCAAGGCAGCTGACCAACTTAAGTGAATTCAACCCATGCTCCCACACTCACCAATATTGGAGCCGTCATCGCCTCGATAATTTTACTGATCTTCCATCCGAATTTCGCATTCTTGGTGGTGCATCCCCGTTTTCAATGGATAGCTTGTTCTGCATCGTCACCTATTCCATCCGCATTACCAGCCAAGGCTTAATTTTTCTGTATTCTGCACAAATAGGGCAGCCTCTATGGCCAGCAGTGGACGTCTGTGGTCCCATTATTGTGTCAGATTTGGGTTTGCTTTTATGGACTAAGAAATTTTCTCAGGATGGTTGTATGTTCGCAAGATCTCATCTCTCATCTACACACATTGCAAACCTATGACTCGCTCCATACTTTAAATTGAGAACAAAAGTCCACACGCTTCATAGTTTTGGTTCCGACACTGTATGATTTCCAATCTTGAGTTAATTTATCAGTCAGTGATTTTCTTGTTAGAATTGGAATTGGCTATGTGGAAAGCAAATTCCCAGTGAACTGTAGGAATGCTGTTTCGATCTGCGAAAATATCGCCAATATATTCATAGTTTGTAGGCTGCTGGGAGAGACTTTTACATCCTTGCCATTAACCGTTTTCCATTTGAAAGTTGGTAGACCTAGGGAGCTTCGGGGATTTTCTTGTGCTGCAGCCATTCGACAAAATTCAGATGATAGTATAATAAGGAAAAAAAAATTACATATTGTCTATTACCCGCCCACACATGTTTATACTTAATTACATAATTGTTGTTTGCGGTTTTCTGCGCATATTTATATAAATAGCTTTCATAGCGATGTTATTTAAGAAAAATATTTAAGGCAAACAAATTGTTTAAAGAATTTAATTTTTGTAGTGCTTTGTTTGCTATTGGCTATACACGCTTTTTGTTTACTCAATAAAATAAAAAATAAACTTTAAAAAAATGTTTAAAGGACACAACACACCGAAATGGTAATCCTTAACCGTTTCGTGGTACACAAACACTTTTGATTGATATTCAGCTTGTGATTTGCGATTATTTAATATATATATATATTATATATAAATATATATTTAAAAATTTTAATAATTACATATATAAAAAGGTAATAAAAAATACATTTATATAAACGTTCTAAGGTTTCCTAAAGCTTCAGTTTAATATTGTCCGTTGTCCAACGTTTGCTTTGCAGCAATTTGAGCGCATTTTCACAGTAAAACTGCTCCTCGGATCGTTCAGGTAGCGTTTCCTTCAATTGCTGTAATTCTTGCTGTTGTTTTAGACTGACCATAGCATCAATGACGGCTTTGATGCATTTGACACGTTGCGCCAGTGCCAATTTTTCGGGACTGTTGCTCATCTTGGAGAGAAATAGCTGTAATACCGTTGCAGGCGCCTGCAACTCAAAGAGCCGCTGCACGGCTAGTGACAAATCAAAGCTAATGTGAAACTGCTTCGTTTTGAGCGGATTCCAACCGGAAACGCGCTCAAAGATGCATTCCAAATCCGCATAGGCTTGTGCATGGGCGCGTTCATTTAGCGCAGTCCATTCATACTGTGCTGGTGAGATTTCCTGATCGGCGGCAAAGCGCTGGGGTGAGCTGAGCTTAAGCATGTCCTGTTCCTTCCAGTTCTTGTTCTGCGTGCAGCATACATACAAAAACTCAATGGGCGTGGGCTCATCACCTATCTGTTGGGCCAGACCAGTTACAGGTTCCTTTTCCTTGACCAGCTGCAGCTTTAAGGCCGCATGAAAGACCTGCTCATATAGTGAAATAACGCCCACACCAGCGCTGGCATACGCATCAACCAGACGCTGCAGCTGTTGTTTTCGCGTTGTCAATTCACTGCAGGTCATGGCTGCTTGAAACTGCCTGAGAGCAGCTTCCTGGTGGCGACCGAACCGCTGCAATATATCAATATAGTGGCTCACATCACCGCTTTGCCGCAGGTAACTGAGATAGTGTTCCAGCGCCTTGGGCCGCTGCTGTAGTATGTTATGGAACTGGGTGGTGTTCAGCGTGCGTTTGAGGAACAGCAGCACACCAATTATCGCATCGCCGCCGTTGGCCAACACCATATCCAACAGTTGTCGCTTCTCCAGCAGCGATTTGAACATTTCCAATGGTGCCACTTTGCCATGCAGTAGCTTCTGTGCGGTAGCTTCCAGATTGGGGCTGTACAGAGTACTCTGTATTTGGCGTCGCAACAGCTTTAGCTCCTCCTCAGGCGTTACGCCCTTGGGCATGACATGATCGTCCAATGTTTGTTCTTGTAACACCAGACTAAGCGCCTCATCGCTCAATATGGCTTTAATGGAGAGATGATTCAGTGTTCCCAGCGCGGCACTATTATCAAAACTGGCCTCTGATATGGTGTCGTCATTAAATATTGAATTGTTGTCCCATTTACTGTTCTGGCTGGCGTGACCTGAGCTTCCTCTGACGCCGGCATCGCCAAGATCAACATCATCTTCGTCGTCAAAGCTAAAGGCAGCTCTCGAGGAGCGGTTCCAATAGTTTTCGCTGTCAACAAATGTAATTTTAACTGCAAAACCCCATACTTTAAGCGCACTTACTCTGTGTTATCAAATTGAGATTCCATTGGTTTGTATTCTTAAAAAAACAGCTGATAGTGTGACCAGCTCTTGTAAGTATTTGTAAACAGGGAAGCTCAAAATATCGAAATATAGTTATCGGCTTAAAATTTAAAAAAAAAAAAATACGTAAGCGCGCTTTTATCACGATATTAAATGTGCTACATTATAAACTAAGCTAAAACTATTATTCTTAACTTAAAAAACATAGTTGGACTTACAAGCTGGTATGTTTATGTTTATTTAGACTTGAGACATTTTTTTATTTGATCTCATTAACGGAGTCAACAGAGAAACAATAATCTTGCTTTGCTTATATACCCATACTAACAAAATATACACATATACATGTATGTGCATAATTTCATCTGTAATCAATTATGCCCTCAAAGGTGAGGCTGATAAGCGAGGGTAAAATTTCCAAACAATAGTAATTTGTCTGTTCCAGAGTGAACATGTTATCTGTCTCATTTGTTCTGATCCTGGTCGTGCTCAGCCCTCACGCTCGGGCTGCGAGGCACTGCACCAAGGCTGATCGATGTGCATTAGGCGTCGAATCTCAGGTCGCAGCTGCTCCTTCCGCCAAGGCACGCTACGATCATACGCGGATATATAATGTGGAGCTGGCCACAGTCAATCACGTCGAGCTTTTTCAGGCATTGGAGGAGGCTAGCGATTCGTGCAGCTTTATGGGGCACGCGCGAGTGCCTGGCCAGAAGCTAACTATTATGGTGACCGCTCCTAAAGTGGCCGACTTTGATGATCTTTTGCATAGCTACAACGTGAGCCATCGCATATTGAACTACAACTTTCAGGACCTAATAGACGCCAATTACCTTGATGTAGCAGCAGAGAGCACGCCTGCGGATCAGTTCGATTGGAAGCGTTACTTTCAGCTGGACAACATATATGACTGGCTAGAGAAGTTGGCACGTGAGCAGCCTGAAGTGGTAAAGGTGTTGGACATGGGTTTGAGCACTCAAGGTCTGCCCATCAAGGGAGTAAAGATTGCCTTTGGTGGCGAGAATCTGACAAGTGTATTCATAGAGAGTGGAATACATGCACGCGAATGGATTGCACCTGCTACAGCCACCTACTTTATTGATCAGCTGCTGCACTCCAACGATACCTTAGTGCAGGCCATGGCTCGCTCTCATAACTGGCTGATCTTCCCAACGGTAAATCCGGATGGGTATCACTATAGCTTCACTGGGGATCGGATGTGGCGTAAGAACCGCCAGCTCTTTGGTATCTGTCGCGGCGTCGATCTGAATCGCAATTTTCCACTGAGCTGGAACACAACAGGTGCCAGTGGCAATCCCTGTAAATATGATTACTCTGGCCCAGCCGCTGCCAGCGAGCTAGAAACTCAACGCATTATACAGTTTTTGGAAGAGCATGTCGAACCGGAACGCATTCGCACCTATCTATCTCTGCACAGCTACTCGCAGCTCATTATGTTTCCATATGGTCACACAGCGGAGCGTGTGGAAAATTATGCAGACCTCAAGGCGATCGGCCAATTGGCAGCGGCGCGCATAAAGGCACTCACTGGACGTGTTTATAAGAGCGGCAGCATACATGAGACCATCTACCCATCAAGTGGTGGCTCAAAGGATTGGGCTCATAGTCAGCTGAAGGTGCCGATTACCTTTACTTTTGAGCTGCGCGGTCCACCAGATAGCGATGACATGTTCATCTTGCCGGCCAAAGAGATTGAGCCAACAGCTCGTGAGGCATTCGCTGCGGTTCAAACCATTGTGGAGGAGGCGCGAAAACGTGGTTATTACCAGTAAATGAGACAAAGCTTTTTTATTCATTTTGATAAATAAAGGCATAATACATACGAAGAATATTTCAACTAGTAATGGACAATAGAGCTCTTGCGGTCAGAATCTGTGCATATGTTAACCCTCAAAGGAGGAAATGAGCGGTGTGGTCGTCTCTACCATCACCAAAACGCTATGAGCCAGCGGAAACACATCATTCACCTGCACATAATAACCGCGCTCACACTGTTCCTTGGATGAGTGCAGCCTGCGCAGGGAAAAGCAAATGGCTTACATGGACCTCGGCTCTGAAAAGTTAACTTACGCTAATATATCCATGGGTTCTGTGATTAACTCGGATTTGTAGACCGATGCCAGGAAATTGGTGAACGCGGCTGTATTGTTACCCAACTCCATTTCCGCATTGGGTGTGCACACCTCCAAGCCCAAGCCACTGCTGCTGGAACCAATCTCCGGCAAGCCATTCCTCGTGCCCCACACCGTAATTATATTATCCTCCGAGGCAACTATGGTGCACTGATCATTGCAATTCGCTTTCTACGAATTAAAGAAACTATTCATTGTGGACTCCTAGCAACTAGCTTAACCTGTATCCAACCACAATGTAACGTGCTCGTATTGCATCCACCAGTGTGGGCTGCTCCACTGCATTGCAATGCCGAATGCCACGTTGTCCTTCCTTATTGCGACCCATGGTATAGACATAGCCGCCTTCAGTGAGAAACACGGAATGCGTGGACGAGAAGCAAGCCTTCAGCACTTTAAAGGGCAATTGTATTTTCTTCTATGTTCGGAAAATAAGATTTTTAAAATCATTTCCATAATTTGTAGCTAGTCATTGCCTACAAAAGCTGTAATCCTGCCGGGCCGGTTAAAGCCCAGCTTGTTGTAGTCATTGCTGCCGCAGACATGCAGCTCGCCGTTGGCAAAGAGCACGGCTGATGTATCTGGGCCGCAGTAGATCCTTGAGGGTTTGCTCTTGACATGCGACAACAATATCTTCTGTGGATGCATTCTGAGAAGGGTAATGCCAGGAATGGGTGTCTGTGCCTGTGTCTCTTGCGATTTAATTAAAAGTCACTTACTGCTGCTGCTGGTGGTTGCCCAGGCCCAGAGCTCCAGACACGCTGGTGCCCCAAACATAAACGGCGCCCTCGCGACTCAACGCCATCACATGATGCAGGCCGGCGGCAATCTGCTCAATGCGCACATCCGCCAGTTTGGCTATGAGCTTAGGAGTGAAATAATCCTTCTGTTCGTCCTGGCCCAGAGCGAACTTGATGTTATTGCCACAGCTCAGCAGATTACCGGATTGGGTGAGGAATACTGTGAAACCATCGCCGGCACAAGCGCTGACCATATGATAATTGCGTACACTCTGCACCAGTCCGGGATAATGTTTCCAGGTCTCCAGCGAGGTCAGGCCCAGCTGACCGTGTGTGCCCTCGCCCCAGGCGTATGACGAACCATCATCGTTGATGACCACAAAGTGGGATTCGCTCATGGCCACGCAGACAATAAATGCCTTGGGTGGCAGCTGTATAGGACTCATGCTGAAGCTGTTGCCAAAGGATTTCAGCTGGTACAAGACAGATCTGAAAAAAGTAGCTAGCATGATTAACAAATCAGCTCTGCCTGGTCCAATAAACCTACCGCTTCTCTATAACCTCATGGGGCGCAACTGTTTCAGCGCTCATAAGCTTCCTCGTTTCTGTTTGGGCCGTGGGCAGCTCCATGGCTAAATTGCTGCAGCTGGCAAAAAGTGAGGTTGGCGCCGCTATCAAGCTGCCATTGTTGCTCACATTATCCTCGTAGGTGTAGCTAGAGGGTAAGTGATGGGGTATTCATCTAACTCGGGCGGCGTATTCGCAACTCACCCTTTGTTCTTGCCGAGACTGCGAAATATTAGGGGGATCCAATAGACTAGCACCTCCGACGCAGTGGGTCGCCGTGCTGCATCCACCTGTAGCAGATTGGCCATGAGACTGCGCAGACCCGAGGTGTAGCCGGGTGGCACAGCTGTATAGGAGCCGGCCATGATTTTCGTAACCAGCTCCGACAGATTGGAGGCGGCAAAGGTCTTTTTCAAACAGCACAGCTCACCCAAAATGCAGCCCAACGCCCAAATGTCACTTTTATTGTCATATTCCTTGCCCTCGCACTGTAAACACCAATCCCATGGAATAGATTGTTCGTCAAGTCTGAGGAGAAGACAGAAGACAACACTCACCATCTCGGGACTAAAATAGTAGGGCGTGCCAAGCACAGTCTGTGCGTGAATCTTTGCGTTCATAATTTTTGATATGCCAAAGTCTCCAATCTTAACGATTCCACGCCCGTTGAGGAACACATTGGCCGTCTTCAGATCGCTGTAAATGGCCAAAAACTCCAGATATATGGCTATATATTTAAAAGACTGCTCTTTACCGATGCAAAATGTTCTCCGAGTGCATATAGTTAATAGCGCTGGATATCTGCTCAAAGACCGCGATTATATAGCGCTCGGGAAAATGTTGTGTGCCCTGTCGGTCAGCTATTATTTGAGCCAAGGTGCCACCATCCGCATACTCCATCTCGATGAGCAATGTATTATCTTTGATAAAGCTGCCCAGATAGCTGACTATGTTTGGATGATGCAGCTTGGAGAACACCTCCACCTCGTTCATGGCCAGATCGCGACCCGGGGGCGTTAGCTCACTCAAATTGATTTGCTTAAACACAATATGATGTCCATCAAATTTGCGCCTGTACAGAATTGCGATGCCAAACGAGCCCTGACCGACAACGCGCACCTTTTCGTAGTTGGCCAGTTCGGTTCCGGCTATGTTCAGCTCCTCCTTGGGCACCTCCAATTGCCGCAACGGCTTATCCGGTGAATGCGGCACATGGTTTATGGCCATGGCCTTAGCAAGCGATGTGCTGGGCGCGCCTGTGTTGCCGTCGGTTATGGTGAAAACTGTGGGTATGGCGCGAGAGCTGAGCTTGCGGCACGTGTGCTGCTTCTGCTGTGGAGCAACCAGCGGCAACTGCAGCGATGTAGTTGTCAACGTGGTTGCATCTGTAATGCGCCCATTAAAAATTGGCAAGGAGCTGGCTTTGTTCCGAAACTTTTTCATATCATCCGCGCAAATTGTCACGATTGTCAAAGCAGCACAAAAATCGAACTTCAACTATCTATTCTGCTCCTCATAAGATATGACATCGCTCATCGTTGTGGACAATTTGGTTGCTAGGCGCCACGGAGCCGCCGCGCCGCGCTAATTGACAGCCTGATTGGTATCTCATTAATCATGGAAAATTTTGAAATGAAAATTGACCAATTGAGTTTTTGTATTATGAATGTATAATTGATCAGATCCAAGCAAAACTAGTCCAAATAGACTTTATTATGTTTGCTTTACTTTAAAAGTTTGTGATTGTAACAAACGTTACAGGCGGCTTACATTCAGATTTTGTTATTTGCGTCAAACATTATAGCTATGTTTACGATTTTTATACAATATATTTTATATATAATATATATATATAGACTTATTTAGCTTAACAAGTACACGAGTTAGTTAATGTAGAAATTATGACGCGACTATTATTGATGATTTGCACGAATATGCTAAAATTATTATGCTATTCTTGGACTATCTTAAAAAATGCACAATCTGTACGTTTTACATAGGCTTGACTTGAATGTTTTATGCATTTAAAATGTTTTCTTTGTTTTTAATTATTATTCATTTTATCATTTTTAATAATTTTATCGTTTGCGGTATATAACCTGCACAAACTTGGCTACATGAATTGTTGCTGCTAGCTGTACAATGCTTTGCAAAACTTTGGACAACTTATTCAGGTTACACAGCGGATCAATGGCCTACTCTTGTTGACGGTAATTTAGCAGGTGCAACGATTATCACCGGATAGACTACCCAAACTGAAGGTTCCTAAGCCATTCGATCCGGGTGATTTCTTGTCCTGTTTCTCATCATTGTCAAAGTTATCGCCCTGCAAATAATACTAATTAGTTATTGAATTAAATTAAATTCTGCTTTTAACTTACTCGTCGCTCACGCTGTTCACGTATTTTACGAGCTAGCGACAAAAATGCGTCCTCAATGTTAATATTCGATTTGCATGAGACCTCAAAAAAGGGCATATCAAAGTTTTCGGCAATCTGAAAGCAATAAATTTCATTAAGACTGCATTAGACTCCTTATGTATCAGATTATTTCTATCAACCTGATAGGATTGGACCCAGATAACAAATTATACAATTAATGCTTGTTTATCAATATATCTTGACAAAAACAGGGCATTTATAAGCTACTGTATGTTCTCTAAATAAAAGAGAAATCTTGCGCCAAGTATATAAATTGTTAGTGTCATTCAAAGGGGTTTATTGATTGAGAAGGTTTTTAGGACATCTTTCATCTGCTACTATATACATATCTTACGTATATTTTACATATTTGCCACCCACCTTTTCACCTCTCTCCTTGTCCACCATCCGCTGTGTCGTTGAGCATTCGCATTTGTTGCCAGCCAGCACTTTGACAACGTCGGGTGAGGCATTCTCCTGTATGTTGCGCAACCAATAGGACAAATTGTTATAGCTCTCCAGATTGGTAACATCGTACATAAGTAAAATGCCCATGGCACCGCGGTAATAGGCTGTGGTTAGTGTGCGAAAACGTTCCTGCCCAGCTGTGTCCCAGATTTGCAGCTTTATGGGCACACCATCGAGATTAATGAGTTTCTGTTTAAAGTCAATGCCTGGGCGGGTGAAGGATGGATGATGTTGTTATTCAAGCCAGACAAAAGAATATATAAATATGTATGTATATGTATGTCACCTGTCGCAACACTTACCAATGGTGGAGATGTATGTGTCGTAGTATTTCTCATCACAATATCTGTGCACAATGCACGTCTTGCCAACGTTGGAGTCACCCAGCACCAGCACTTTGTAGGTGGCCACAAAATCCAAAGCCATTTTGCGTATTGCTCTGAGCGGGTTTAGTGTTACAGATGGGTTTGTGTTGTTGCTTTTGTTTCTTGGTGGTGTCAGTAGAGGTGGTGGTTGGGGGTGGTGTTGGTGTGAGGTTTTGGCCGTAGGGGTTGAACGTATATGGTGTTTATGTATCTGTTTGTTGTTGTTATTACTATAGAAGAAGACGCAGCTGTTTAGCTCGAGATGCTGCGTTAATTATTGTGGGTCGCGACAGCGATTTGTAAATTTTCACAATATCCTATGCATTTTAGCAGCTGAGCTGGCTAAGAGCAACAACAACAATACAGAGTTCAAGTGCAAATGAAATTGGAGACCCAAACAATTGGAAACCCTTCAAGCTTTGCTTATTATTTATATGATTTTCTCTTTATTTATTCTGATATATTTGCATAGTTTTCACTTAGGAAGGAATTAAATAACGTCGTCCGCGTTGCACTCAGCATGAATCAACATCGACATACTGCTGCTGCTGCTGCTGCTGCTACTGACTGCGCAGTCGAAAAAATCAATAGAATTGCGACGGCGCAGCGTCGACAATCAAATGTGGACGAGAACAAACTAATCGTAATCGAAATTCAAACGCGCAGTTGTTGAAAAACTGATGCGCCACTTAAATATACATACATAATAGAAATATAGTTATACAAAATATATATATATATAGTCATTTCTGGCTTAATCATAATGATAGTATAGAGGGTTAATTTTAAACAAAGTCTGGCCGTTCAGACTATTCGGTTTACATGATAAATACCTTGTCGATTTTAGGCTTTGTAAACTTAACATTGGTTACGGGGCATGTCATGGTGCCATCCTCTTTGGTTATCTTCGGCAAAGCTAGCCGTCCATAAATTTGTCCATTTGGCAACATCATTGGCTGATTGTGCTCGTTCAGCGGCAAACCAGTAACGCGACAGATGAGGCGACTCTGCACGCAGTGGGAGTATGGCAACTTGAGCGCAATCCGATTGAGATCCTCCTGGCAGACGGGACAATTGAGATTGCGGCAGGTCTGAGAGTAGCATTGTGGCGTCTTCAAAGCTGATAGACCAGCCTGAACGGCTGCCGAAAAGACTGATGTGCTTGAAAGCTGGAACAAGCGATAGTTTTCGTGACGAAAGTCTAACACAAGCTGCTCCCAGCGCTTGGGATCCATGTACTTCTTGCAGTGCTCCATTTCGGTGTCGGCTGGATAGGCCAACAGGGCCATCACGTGACAAATCTCATTCAATTGGGTCTTCTCATAAGCTGGAAAGTAGCGTCGCGAATGCTTGACAGCTTCGAAGCGCTGATTCTGACGCACCAGCTCAATGAATTCCTGCACACGCAGGCTAAACTCAATGGTTGAGTTGATTTTGCGCAGCTTGGACTTGTTGTCAATGCACCAGAGCACGCATTTAGTAGTGCTGTGATTGGCCAGATCGTCCTCCACTTCACGCGAAGTTTGAAATATGTCCAGATTTGTCAAATTACGCACATCAGAGCGTGCTGCCAGTTCCTCGGCCGTCTCGTAATAGCCCATGCGCAACAGATGCTCAATTACCAAGCGATCTAGACGAATACGCTTCCATTGATCGACCGAACCCTGACACACCTCGTCAGCGTTGCGAGGCATTATGCCCTTGAGATGTTCTAGCTTGCGCTTGCAAATCTGTGTGACGCTCAGCTCGTCGTTGATACTCTCGTCGGCTTTGCGCTTGAGCACCTGAAGCTTTTGTGCTACATTGCCCATTAGCTTGGCCACATCCGATAATATGGGCGGCTGCTCGGCGTCCAAGGCCTTTTCCACCTGACGCGAAACATTCATCACTTGGTCAACTTCACGGTCGATAATCTTTTGAGCTGATCTGAAGCGTTTATTAAGTATTTCGTATGGCACTTTTAGTGTGGCGTGCTCCAACGCCTTTATTTCGGACATTTTGCTGATTTAATCCTCCTAAATCCGTTATTTATTTTCGTTTTTAATTAAGATACGCAATTTGTTGCTGCTTTGTTCTACAGCTGGCAAATTATCGATGCACCTATTGATAGTCAATAAATGTTCATATCGATAATGGGTTAATAATTTGTGGCGGCAAGCGATAAAGTGTGCATTACTATTTTGTCCAAATTTAGTACTATTTCCTTGCGAATATCGTTCAGAGTTGATTTAATCGAATCGATGTTTAGCTCTTTAATGTTGAACATACAAATGTGCACGTTATTTGGGAAAAAGCTAAAGAAAGCGGTGGGCGATGATGTCGCACAAGCATGCTGTGTATCTCCTGCGGTATGATGCTGCTACTTAAGTAAGTTCGTAATTTGATAAATTTGACACACAGCAATCGGTATGTTTTTCGTTGCAACCCTACAGGTGGCAAAGCAGTGTATGCGACGGCCATGTTATCGGTAAAGCAGGTCGCTGTCTTTCTTTCTTTTTGACCACGTTCCGTGCGAGTCGTATGAAATGAACATGAACCTAAACATTTCGAAGAAACGTAAGGTAATTAAACGAAAATTGCATTGGAAAGCAAATAAATAAGTGTACTGCACCTGCGTACATGTTGTGTGCATAAAGTTGTGTGAGCAATCTGCGGCGGTGCCGCAAAAACAGTGCTAAACCAAAGTTAACCTCAAAACGCGGGCGTCTGTGGCAGGCGTGGAGCACCCGTGTCATGCTCTCAGTTAAAACAACAAAAACAATGACATAGACAATGCGATTCGTGAAGCAAGTGATGTCTTAAGGCTTGGGTTATGCATGGCTAACAGGTGTTATACTTTCATTTTACAGTTCGTCTCCGACGGTATCTTCAAGGCGGAGTTGAATGAGTTCCTTACTCGCGAGCTCGCCGAGGATGGTTACTCCGGTGTTGAGGTGCGTGTGACTCCATCCCGCACTGAAATCATCATCATGGCCACCAAGACCCAACAAGTGCTGGGCGAGAAGGGCCGTCGCATTCGTGAGCTCACTGCCATGGTGCAGAAGCGTTTCAACTTCGAGACCGGCCGCATTGAGCTGTACGCTGAGAAGGTCGCCACTCGCGGTCTCTGCGCCATCGCCCAGGCTGAATCGCTGCGTTACAAGCTGACCGGTGGATTGGCCGTGCGTCGCGCTTGCTATGGTGTGCTGCGTTTCATCATGGAGTCTGGCGCCAAGGGCTGTGAAGTCGTTGTGTCTGGCAAACTGCGTGGTCAGCGTGCCAAGTCGATGAAGTTCGTCGATGGACTCATGATTCACTCTGGTGATCCGTGCAACGATTATGTCGAGACCGCCACACGTCACGTTCTGCTGCGCCAGGGCGTTCTGGGCATCAAGGTCAAGATCATGTTGCCGTACGATCCCAAGAACAAGATTGGACCCAAGAAGCCACTGCCAGACAATGTGTCTGTCGTTGAGCCCAAGGAAGAGAAGATCTATGAGACGCCAGAGACGGAGTACAAGATTCCGCCACAGACCAAGCCTCTGGATGATCTCTCCGAGGCTAAGGTTATGTAAAATAAAGTTTTACTGTTTAACAAGAGCAACAACAACAACAACAAGAGCAACAAGTGTGCAGAGTTTGCGATAAATACAACAACAACAAAAAATCACAAAAACAAAGCTAATTCAAATGTGTGGATTTAATAAACAAATTAATTTTTAGTAAACATTTAAATGTAAACACCAACCGCAGCCGCAGTTTTGTCCAGTGTACGAGGGCCGCCACATCGGTTCTGATGAGATCTCACTCCAGTATGCCTTCGGATCATCCTCCCCGTTCTTAACTGGCGGCAAACCAGTTTTCTGACCATTGCCGCATGTCTCTGTTTTCATTTCCAACGAAGCGGAAATCAGCGATTAAAAAAGGCAACTGATTTATGCGCTTGTCCTTCGCTTTGCGTGTAGCCCGGACACTCGGATAACTGCAGTTGCTTATGGGCCGCATATTTATCATGTTGATATGTTTATTTGGGTACTCCTTGGCACAGTGACATGGTATGAGTGCAAGTATCGCAGCAACTGCATCAATTGCCGCATGGAATCAACAATCAACTAATTTATCAACATTTTTGCAGACTATATAGCCAGTAAGAGTGCGAGATTAATGCAGAGTCTTTGCTTTTACCTTGCGCCGCATCTCACCTGGCACCGCACACCTTAAGTCCCAGCACACGATCGCTGCTGCATGACAAATGGGCCACATGCAACAGTTGCCCAGTTGCGTTTGCTGGGTGGCAGCCGCATGCTCATGGCCTGGCGGCTGCATCACGCATCAAGCTAGTTGCGATTTGTGCCATAAATCTAAATTAACGCTTCAAAGCGGTGCCCGGACATGACGGCGCACAGCGGAGACAGTGCCTGGGATCAGCTGACCCGGCTGCATTCTGGACAATGGCAATCAATAGAGCCCAGAGCTTATCGTTTGAGTCTGTGAGAAGTTTTTGCACACATTTTGGCATTTCAACGCGCGCATAAATCATAAAGAACCTTTTAAACACGACTTCGAACGTATGATTTCAACACAAAAATTTGTAAATAAATTAGATCGTGATTATGGTTACATCAATATCATCAGCAACGAGCATCAGCAACTTTTGTTGCCAGCAGCAACATTATTAACAAGCCAAACGCTCTGACATGTGCTGTGTTGTTTTTACCCCTCTGCGATCCACTGCCAACCTCATATTGACAGCAATAACACTAACTATATATTTTAATGGCTTAAACAGCAAGAGTTAACAACAACGACAACAACAAAGCATCGATAAGGCAAGCATTAAATGGATCTGTTTTACTGATAGACTTACAAATACCCTGTGTTCAGTGTACAACAACAAGTCATTATGGTGAGTTTTTTATTTATTCTATTATCATTATTATCTGGGTCTAAGATGAAGCGCGAAGAGCCTTCATTAAAATTAACAAGACCTTACCAAATTGAAACCATATTTCAAAATTGTAGTCTAGTAGGATTAAAATACCAATTTTTCATCACAAAATCAAGATTTTATAAAAGCACAATGAAAACTTTGCTAGGCGAGCATTGAATTTACACTCAAGAGGAGTCTTCGCCGAGTAGAGGGGAAACGGGGTGTAGCTTAATATAAAATGGTTTTAAAAAAGTGACCGTTAGAAATGTTTTGACTGTATGTTAGACACTGAATACCCTACTTTTAAATAGCAGTGTCTAATCTGAAAAACTTAATAGGTAGGTTGTCTAATCTATAAGATTTCCAATTTTTATACCCTGAACCCATTAAAAATGGGTATAAGGGTATATTGTACTTGTGCAAAATCCAAATGTATGTAACAGGCAGAAGGAAGCATCTCCGACCCCATAAAGTATATATATTCTTGATCAGCATCAAAAGCCGAATCGATCCAGCCATGTCCGTCTGTCCGTATGTATGAACGCAAGGATCTCAGAACCTATAAGAGCTAGAGACTTGAAATTTTAGATGTAGGTGCTCCTAGTACCTGCGCAGATCGAGGTTATTTCCGATAATCGATAACTTACTCCGTTTCGAAGCAATCGATAAAAATCGATATCGATATCCTGTTTATTAGGGAATTTTGGTCAATAAGAAGGGCTAGGGTCACCAAACTTGATAGCTTCTAAAATAGAACACATATATGCATTTGGTGTTGCAAGAAGAGGGTTCAGGGTATCCCCTAGTCGGGAGCTTCCGACTAGAACCTCATACTTGTTATTATTGTATAACACACTGCGTATACCCTTTGTCAATTTTCACACCGCACAGGGTATAATAAGGCAGCCAAGACAAAAGCTGCCGTCAACAAGTCTGCGGCGGTGGCTGGAAACGTGTTGCTAGCCATTTTTTTGCAGTTGTTTTGCTACGTGCCACATGCATATGCCTGTTATAGCAGAGCGGCGCAGGTTCATAACTTTAGTGTCTGCTTCGGTTCTGGCCATGTCAACACCAAAAAACTTAAAAAAATAATAATAATAATAACGAACCGAACAATGTATGCCCTACTGGAATTGTTTCTCACATCAAAGTCACAAAAGCGCCTTTTTAAGAACTCAGTCCCTAGGCGGAATGCCTATGCTCCATGGGCCAGCTCATGTGTCTAGATTCTGCGGCTCTCATTTAGGGTATAACAACAACAACAACAACAACAACAACAATTGGTTGTAACTGTAAGCGCATATTTCTATTGAGCTCTGCGGCCCGTCTGTGCTTATATATTTGCTTTGATTTATCAACATTATTGTGAGGCTTGTGTCATGATTTTTCCATCATTATTGTACATTAAGAAACGCTGGCGCGTAATGTGTTTTTCATGTGAACTGCCAGGGACCAGACGACACATTTATCATCATCAGATGCTGCTGCTGCCACTGATGATGTTGGAGCAGTTGCTTGCTGGATGCTGGGCTAAGTCATGATTATTTGCGGTGCTGCAACGGCTTCCCGCGCCTTTGGTTGGCTAACTGAGCAAATTTCCGAGATCTCGTGACGTGTGCAACTGGTTAGGGTTAACCGGAGCTAGCCCTCAACTGAAAAGTTTCAGATTCGGGGTTCTACTCGTTGAGTAGAGGGTATTAGTTCCAGCACCCGAGAAGTTTCAGCGATTTGATAAGCTGCATACTAACTTACTAAGCTGCGCTTAATTTAAAGCTGCATGCGATCTTTAGCTGCTGTGATAGCCATCCGGACTCACCGTGGGAAAGATCAACCAGTTTTAAGAGCTGCGCCAAGTTATCGCCGAACTGCGGCAGCCGATCAATAAAATAAGTGGCTTCAGCAGGTGCAATCCGAGCTCGCCAGCGTGTGTGTCACACTCTATAAATAAAATCAACCGATGGGCACTTCTTGACTGCTTAATCCCATGCCACCAATGGAAAGCATATATCCTTTCGTTTGGAAAGTAACGCAGACGTGTGCTCTGGCGCCAGTCCAATAGAGTGGGGCCCTCCAAGTTGTGGTTCAGTATGCTGCGATGGCTCACGTTGTAACTGCAGCAGATCATTGAGGTCGATCAATATAATTGTTAGCTTCTGGCCAGGCACGCGCGTCTATTTCATGAACCCACACGAATCACTCGCCCGACAGGGCAGCACTTGTGAGGCGCTGTCCAGCTCCATGTGATATATTCGCGTGTGATCGTAGCGTGCTTAGGCACCGCCTCGGGGTCATCCCCTACAGCACAGACTTGCTGCAGTTGCTCGGGCCACGAACGTTGCGACTGGCTGATAGCCACAATACCAAAAATTATATAGCATTTGTGGGCCAACTTTGAATACGTCCTCACTGACTAGATTGCGGTTTTATTTACACTATCCTGCTGATTTTTGTTTTTGTTGCTCACCCTGAATCCATGGAAAATGCTTTTGTGTAAATGTATGTAATAGGCGTAAGAATTTTCTACCCCATAAAATACATATAGTATTGGTCAGTATCAATAGATGAGTTGTTCTAGCCATGTCCGTCCGTTTATCCGTGCGTCTGTTCGTTTATATCCTGCACTCTTATTTAAATATTCTAATTTGCGTAGTCCTAACTTTTATCTTTAGCTGCTAACAAATACTAAAGAATGTGGCCAATAAATTCTTTGCGAATTTGCTGGTCCCCATGGCAAAATGTTGCAATGGAATCAAACGATTTATGAGTGTCTTTCATAACACATCATTAGCAACATTTTTGTCAGAATTTATAGCGCAATGCAATCTGAAAACGTTTAACGAGCTTGTTCTAAGCTTTTAGTGGCAGAAACCATCCAAATTCGGACTTAGCCAAACGGCAAACAAGTGCGCAACGATGCGACGCTGCGTCGTTAGGTTGGCTTAAATGTTGCAGATGCAGAAACCAATTACAGTTGCATACGTGTGCGTGTGTGTGTGTGTGTGAGTGTGAGTGCATAAATTTGTCGCATGCCCCCTGGACATCGGGCCAGTCATTTACGATGAGCTTTTAGTGTTAATTTATTACGGTACAGTTCAAATAAAAATGGCGTCTTTTCTTCCAATCAGCGAGCCGAGCTTTAACTGCTTGGCTAGGTGCACTGCTTAAACCTGCTTGTCAAATCGTTGCGGCAACAACAACAACAACAACAACAACAAATGGAGTTATGCAACAGTCGCGTCACCCGCTCACACGGGTGCATACTGCCAAAATGCATTTCTTGTAATAGACTTAACGTGACTTGGTCTTGGGAAACCAATTACAGAGCCACATTAATATTGGCAACATTGTGCCGCAACCAAATGCTGCCAGCATGCAACAAATTTTTAATTAAGGACACTTTGCCCGCAGCAAAGGCACACAATGGCGCGGGGGTGTTGCCAACATTGCCAGCCGGTGCATGCACAAAATAATCTTATCAACATTTTGGCAATTAATTTTTTCTGCTCATTTGAGGCGGCCCCGGCCAAACAGAAGCCGCAGCCTGCAGCCTGCATGGCTGTCTGTCCGCTTGCCCGTTGACCATAAAAGCATTTTAATTTCTTTATTTACAACAACTATAAATCATGGCCTAGGTGTTTTACCATAATTTAAAACTACTCGCATTCGCACTATTTTCCAACATTTTGTTTCGTCTTCGCCTCGTATTTTTTTTCTCTCATTTTTATTTTTATTTATTTTTATTACTAATGGAAAATGGCAAGCGGACCGGTGGAACGACCCGGCTGTCGCCTCTCTCAGCGGACTGGGGTGTTGTAAAAATTCCAAAAATACCGTCGCGCCGTGTTGGTCACGTTGTCCGCTTTGGCTGCGGGCAGCCGCTTCATTAGGTGACGTTCGTACATATTAATTTAAACGTTGCATTTATGGTCAACTGGCCGCTGTGACACTAAATCATCTCAATCCAAGTCCGGGGCGTCGTTTGATCTGCGTTTGTCAACGACCATTTTGGCCGGCATCTGCTGCGCATATGGTAATCGTTGCAACATTGCCACGCAATGCACGCACACGGCCACGCACATTGCATGTGGTGGCGCTTAATTGGCAACACTTCATGCTATTGCCAACAATTTTCTTTGTGTCTTGGCCAAAGGCATTTTGCCAATTTGGAATGCGGCGGCATTTTCTGAATTAAATTCAAATTAACAGCAAACATATAATTAAAATATATAAATATATATATATATATATATATATATATCAATTTATGTATATACGAAAATCAAAATTAATTGCATTAATTGTCAATTGCATGGGCATAACGCCAAGATTATATACTCGGTGAGCCGTGAAGCATTTTTTTTTTTGAGAATTCAATTCGATTTGAAATATAAATCAAGGAAATGTCAGAAATTTGCCATGACTTGTCGCCATGGCGTGTTGCTTGTCGCTGTGGCATGTGTTTCGCTTTGGGCGCGCAAATTAATGCAATTTTGTGTAAATTACTCATTAAAAATGAAATAAATTTTAGTTGCTGGCATAAATCACAGCCTATAAACTGTAACAGGCCATACACACACACACACACACACACTCACACACAAGAGTCACAACAGACAATTGCCAGAGCAAATCTCCAAACAAAAGTCTCGATTACGTTTCGACTCCTGGCCAAACACGAGTCGTATAATGAAATTTTCATTTCTTGACTTCAACTCTGCTATTGCTATTGTTGTTGCTGTTGTTGTTGTTGCTTAAGAGACGCCAATTAGATATTTTATTGCTAATGTGCGCTTGTCAGTTGTGGTCGAGCCCCAGCTCGAGTGTCCAGCTGGCTGTCCAATATGTACGGGCGCTGTCTACATCAATTAAAAGCGCATTTGACAATGATATTCGCTTTGCTGGGGTCTGCTGCCATTGCCGGGTGGCAGCCTGATCACTGATCACTTGGTGTGCAGTCAGAAATGATTCCAATTTGGGCAAAGCCAACTAACCTGACTCTTTGATTACACCAGATGAAGCGGCCAATTTCGTTCATACACTTGAAATAATATCACTGCATGACAGAAATATTTTCAACATTTTTTTTTTTTTGGAAATTTAAATAATATTTTAGTTCATTATGAATAGTTCAAACAAATTGAATAGAACTTGTGTTTTTAGTTTAATTTTGTAATGAGAGATCTTTCATCTATATAATAACGGAGCCCGGAAACAATTTGATATTTCATAATTTCCTCATTTGTTTGTTGGTTATATTACTAAAGCTCTCCGTTGAAATGCTTAAACGATTCCCGATAGAGGATCAAGTGATTCGCCTGACCAATTCTCTTTTCATTCAAATATTAGACATCTCTTCATCCTTTCCGGCCAACATTTAGGCATTGTTTTCTCTGACCTTCTTTAACTGGTGATTTGATACTGATGATTCGAAGGACTAATTGGTGCCTAAATTAATTTAAATATACTAGCGACTGAATAATGAAATCAAGAGATTTTAGAAATAATCATACTCTATAGCTCCTTCTGCTTAGAATTATTATGAGCTGAGAAGTTTGCCTGTGGGAGACAGCTTGCTAATTATCGCCTGCGACTGGGTGCATATATGTTGCTGCCACATTGATTAAGATACATATTGGTCGCATTGGCAATTTGGACAGCAACAAGCACTCAACACTGGCAGCGACAGCAACAAAGTTGCTGCTTACAAATTATCAACAACCAAGCAAGGCAGCAGCCCCCGGGCTGGGCAAACATGCAGCCTGTTGCTGTTTGACTAAAACAAATGTTAAATGTTTGAAATCGTAACAAAGTCGCATGCAATATGTGGCAATATCCATGACACATACAAACACAAACACACACACGCACACACACACACACACACACACACACACACACACACAAACACAAACATATATATACACAAAGATACACTGAGACAATGACCATATTTGTTTGGCCCAAAACTAATGATGTGGCTGTGGCTCGAGCTTGTGGCTACGGGCCGTGTTTTAATTGTGAAATTGAAATGCACTGCAATAAATTGCAAGATGGCCAAAAAATTCGTAACGTATCGAATTGTATATGTGCTGCAAAAATTTTGTATCCTGAGCGCAATTCAATTACAGCTCAATTTCATGGCTGTGGCAGGCAGAGGCAGAGGTCCATTTAGAGCGCATGGCGACAATTTGTTTATGGAACCGCCATGGACTTTAAATGGTGCGCCGCATAAATCATGCCGTCCAGTTGGCCGCATTGTCAATTGCAGGTGCCTTATAATTGGGCTAGGCAACATCAACATCACCCACCAACTCCAGCAGCAGCAGCAGCAGTGGCAGCAACAACATGGCTGCCGCAAACAGCAATATGCATCATTTTGGAATTAAACGTGCCTCCGCCCTTGGGCGCTAGTTGTTAAAGGAAAAATCGAATTTTCAAATAATTTACCCTGCTGCTGCTCCATTTGCAATTAGATCGGCGTGTTGTCCGCGGGGCAACAGCAATTTGTCGGCAGTAGCAACATGTTGCAAGGCTTTGGCGCTAAATGTTGGCATTTAATTTCTTAATTTCATTGTGCGTGTTGTACCTTTGCACTTTGGGCCCACTCGGCTTGTGTGCTAATGACATCATTTGCTGGCTAAGTCTGCAAACAAGTTGCACATAATTAAACAACAACAACAACAACAACAACAAAACTACATCAACAACAACAGCACGGCATCCATAAGTGGCACATTGCATGCGGTGTTGCTTGCAACACGCGGCCAAAGCGTAACTCATAAATGTGGCAAACGCAAAACGACTTCCTGCTCCTCGAACATGTCATGTCGGGCAAGCAACATGCAGCAAACAGTACAACAGCAACACCATATTTCATACACGCAGGCGCCTCTTCAATAGACACGTCTGCCTCCACCTCAACTGGCGGCCTCTTCAGTCAATAAAAACCAAATCGCTGGCAAAAATGTTGCCCAACTCAACAGCAGCAACAGTCGCAGCAACAGCAACAACAGTAACAACAACAGCAGCAGCAACAGCCCACTAGACAGTGCGACCAGCCGCATGCCAACATGATTTTTCTTGCTTTTTCATTATAATGCTATTGCGACATTTTTGTGTTTGCTGCTCTGCGAAATCAAAGCACGCCAGCAACAGCAGCAGCAGGAGCAGCAGCGGCAGCATCATCAATTCAGCATGTTGCAGGCGGCGCTGGCAACAAATCGCTGGTAAAAATGTGCGCGCTATAAATTTATGTTGGAAACATCAAATCGACGTAAATTACGCGCCGCCTGACTGCCACAAAGTCGCTTCAACTAGCACTGGCAGGCGGCGCTTTGGCTGTTAAATTCTTGACTTGTCTTGACTTGCAATTTAGCAACAACAGCAACACCAACAACACCAACACCAACAGCGACATCGGCAACAGCAACGGCAACGGCAACCGCTGCAGAGGACTTTCCAAGATGTAGTGACTCGGGCAAGACATTAATTCGCGCGTACTTAACACGACCATCTCCGTCTCCAGGGGCAGTGTCATCTATCTGTAATACAAACGCATGCCTTGATTAAAGAGAAGGCAGCGCGGTAAAACGAGCCGAGCCTAGCCGACTCGAGCCGAGCCAACAAATTGCTGATTGTAATTGATTTAAATACGTTGATGATGCGTCGCAAATAACTTAAAGCAACAGTTAATTATATATACAGGTATATAGTGTATGGGCGCACATTTCTGTTTAATTGTTGCTCGATTCGTTTGTATCAGAACTTTCGGAAAAAGTGCCAGCAACTGGCCAAATTGCTGGCACAACTGTTGCTGGCGTGAAAGCCAGCATTATGGTGAAACAGTTGCCAATTATCAATGTGATTAATGTACTCTGTCATATTGTATTTTCGTAAGCGCTTTTCACAACATTTTCCCCATCAGTTATCATGAGCGCAAACAAACAAATTTGCAATAAACTGCACAGCACTCGGTGAAAAGGCAATTTTCCGCAGGGTTAAAGGCAACAGGCAACATTCAAACAACAAGCAGCTGGCAACTAGAAACTAGAAACTGCCAACTGGCAAAAGCAACAACTTCAATTACAATCACGTCAACATTATTTTCAACGCAACGAGATATATTTCTATTAGCCGATTTAATGTCAGCATAATTAATCACATCTTATAATGTTCAGCCACAGCAGAGTAGAAAAAGAAGAAGAACAACACCAACAGCAGGGTCAACAGTTCGCCTTATGTTATTGGCTAGTTTCGCTGGGTTCACAGCCAGCCACTGAGAGATTGGCCCGACCGAGACCTTCACACTTTTTGTTAGCTTAGACTATGCGCCAGCTAATTTATTGGCCATATTGCGTAGGTTGTAGCTGTGAGCATTTCGTTTGGCTTTTACAATTTGATGCCCGGTACCATTTACTTGGCTGTGGGCCAAGTCTTTAGAAAGACGAATTTGGTTAGCAGTTATTGTTGACGGGTTCATTGCAGGAAAACAGTTTAACCAGGTTTGATCATGGGAAATGCTTGAATCCTTAGTAAAAGGCATTTATTTCGCTTTAAAGTAACAGCAACATGCATGCTAGCTGATAAGTCGAGAAGCTTAAATATTTCCCATGGAAAGAGAAATAATACATATATCAGAACAAGTTAATCCTCTTATCTTTCGATATCTTCTCCCAATTCGCAAATATAAATGGATATAGTTTTTGAGACATAATCTTAAGCACGTCTCAAATATTCAAAGAGATTCCTCAAAATTGGCTTGTATACCCCGACTTACCCTTAAATTGAGGTATTTCCGAACCGGCCAATCCGGACTAGAGGCTACATTGTGCACTTTTTGGCTTAGGAGCAGACTGAATTCTGCTATTAGCGGAAATGGTTAAAAGACGCTTAAGAAACTTGCCGTAATTGAAATGCTTATCAAATGTTTAACTACAATTTGATTTATTTTCTAACATTTTTTATTTGGCATTTGCAGCGTGCTGATGTTAATCAATTTGCGCAAATTAAAAATTAATTGCAAATTTATGGCTTTTAATTTTCTTATCGCTGATTTATGCCACCAAAAATTACACCAACAACAACAACAATTTTGCAATGCCAAACTTTTGGTGCCACTGTTGTGGCTTTGCATTGGCTGCACTTCAATTTTTTAAGCTATGTAGTTTAATTGAAACTTAAGTATATTAACTAGTAAGAGAGTATCGGGAAATGGTACTCGTTCAGCAAATACCCTGCACACTCGTCTGACCTTCTTTACAAAATATAAATACTCTGTTTTCTTCCACTCGCTCACTCTGTTATCGTCTTTCGTTAACTTCATCTTTTACTCAAAGTTTTTCTTTTCTTATTAATAAATGTGTTATGAAAATCTCATAGAAATCTCGATATATAGAGATAGGGTGCTTACGCTCCCTCTCTCTCACTCTCCATCCATCGTTACCTCTCTCCTTCCCTCATATATAATATTGGATAACATCTACAAAGATCGCAAAGGCATTTATTTAAAGAACACATTTATTTTGATGTCGGGGGTATCTCCTCTTTGTTTTTTTACAGGGTACAACAGTGTGATTGAATTAAGCTAATTGTAGGTTTTTCTTTATAGCTCTCATAACTAAAGACCATTGCCAATTGGCTTAAAAAAAGCCGTTTAGCTTGAACTCGATTTTGGCATAAGACTTAAATCGGAAGCAGCGCGTCAATGTCGTAAAAAACTTTATTAACATTGCATTAGGCGTTTAAATTGTTGCAAGTTGGGGTTAGTTCTTCATAGCAATTTACCTTCAAGTTGGGCTAATAATGATATTCCAATTTATACGATTTGGGCTTGGCCAAATTATTCAAAAGTTAAAAGCGAACGACTGGGCGAGCGCAACGGCTATCGGGTGGCTCGTTCGGCAATTGTTTGGCCAGATGAGCACTGGACCATTGCCACCAGAGTTGGACGCAGTCACAGCCCCAATAGGCCAAAAAAATGTATGCAGCAGCAGCCGTTGGAAGCATGCAGCAGTCAGCAGGCAGCAAAATGCAACAATAAATCTCATTTTATGCAGCGCAGAGAGAACGGCCCTTTTATAGGTAACGCTAATGTAGCCCAAAATTGAACTTGACATTTGAATGCCCAATTAACCGTGACGTGTGCGCGAGCAGCACGTCCTCGTCCTCGTCCTCATCCGCAGTCGCATCCTCCTTAGCTGGACATTCGAGTCGCTGCCGGCAGCGCCATTTGAGGTCAAGTATTGGGCATTCCAATGCGTTATGTTTTATTGGAGCAATGTGCGCTGTGGGGTCCACATGCGGATCCAGGTACTCGAATCTGCTTCGCCTGCTAATTAACCCACTTTCTAAGACCGCGCGACCTTTTTTATCTGCGCCATTCAAATCACGACGCTGCCATGTGCGAAATTTGCCTGCCATAAAAAAAAGAAGAAAATGTGGTCTGTGACCATTGGACATTGGCCATTGGTCAGTTGGCCTGCGTGCGATTCACACGCATGCCAAACGCGGTGTTTGTTGTTGTTGCTGTTGGTGCAGAGCATGCAAGGCAAGTTGGTTGTCCCCCTCTTATAGTTTGGGTCATCATGCTGCACTGCCATGATTATAAAATCACGATAAATATTTATACTGCACTTAGATTTATGGTGATTCATATCGCTCCAGCAGAAGTCATCGGCCAATGGGCATCAGCAGCGGCCATAAACATTTTTATTAGCAATAATTGCACAATCTACCATGTGGTTTATTTGCGTGCAGCGGTCAAAAGCGTCAAACCTGTAGATATGAATATTTATTTAGTGCCTGCCAAATTTTGCATTTCGTTTGTCATCAATCTTTTGATATCGATAGATTTAGCATTTGATAATGCCATAAGTTATGAATTGTTCAATCTCCGCCTGCTTTCTAGGCCTTGACACGCTCCACGAGGCCAGAGACAATCGATAATCGACCAGTACAGGCGAGCCCAAGGCGGCCCTAAGTGTTTCTTTTCTAGCTAATAACCATAATAATCGCAAGAAGCCTGAAAACTGTTTTGCCAGCACATTAAATGCAACATTTAAATTAATAGAATTATGCTCGCTAATTTTCTTAATAGCTCAACTAGCTGGCAAGTCCCGCGGCCTCGCAATCACCTCCGATCAAAATACATACATATATACATATGTAAATAAATCTGGTACACAAATGTCGAAATCGAATTGAAATGGCCCAAAGCTGGGTATTAAATTATTAAATAATACAGGCTTTTTTGTTTTATCAACAGAAGGCTATAGTTCAAATAAAAAAATGAAAGATACTTGATATATATTATTCTGGAAGATACATGTCTCTTATAAACTATAACCTAAGAGGCTTTGATTAAAAACTGGATTTTGTTATCGCTTGGAAACGGGGCAAGTTATCGATTATCGGTATCTCGTACTTCGCCGGCACGAGGAGGACGTACGTACAAGGTCACTTATAGGTTCTGAGATCGCCTTTATACATACGGACAGAAATACGCACAAACAGACGGATATATCTAAGTCGTCTCGGCTATTGATGCTTATGAAGAATAGTATTACTCCTGTATACATGTGCGAGTCTTCTTCGAATTCTGTCAACAGCATTGCAATTGCAATTGTATTGTTTTCTGTGCTGCTATTTTAATTCGTTTTTTCCTCATCATAGATTATTAGGTAAAAATACGATGAATATTTTATTATATTTCAAAAATGTGTAGAACACTTTTGAAAACAACATTTTATTACGTCTAGTGCTATAAATGTAAGTTTTTTTTTATATTTTTTAAGGGGCATTATTCTTAGTCATACAATTTGAAATAATATTTTTTTTTTCACTTGAGTGCAGCCTTCAAGTGGTGTTTGTTATAAATAAACGGCTGATCAATGACATATTGGCAATCGTAAACTTTGATAATGTATTTGGATATGTAATTGGGGTTGCCGCCCCGGACCGCGGAGCCTGTGGCCCTGTCAGTCGCGTAAGTGCCGCTAAGTGTTTTGTCTTGTAATTTACAAATGCAAATTGTCAAATGACAAAATTCATTTCAATTGCAATTTATTGCCCGCATTGGCAGTGCTTCCTTTTGACCCAGTTTGCGTGCGTTTGGCTAACAGGCCTAGCACAAGCATCCTCCTCCAATGAAAAACTAGTTTTGAGTTATTTTACGCATGCATTGCGTGTGTCAGCGACTAAGTGTGTGTGCGTATTTGTACATATATATGCATGTATGTATGCATGTATAATATTGGCCTTGATCTAGAATTTCGATTTTTCCGATGTTTTCGATTTCGTTTTGCGAGAAGACAAATGCCAGAGAGACATGTCTACATTTGTATGACTATGCTCTACGTACAACATGGCGTATGTGTGATGGTATGTGATGTGCGGGGATTGCGTAATCTCGATTCGTGTACTAAGTACCGGTTTAAACACCGGACCAGTTCACTGTTTACACTCTTATGCATCTAAGTATGCAGCACCACAGCTGAGCCGTGTGTGTAGAAACGCGTGCGTTTTTGCACTTATAATTTATTGAGAAATTTAATTGAATTCGCTTGCTAACTAACTGGTTAACCGGTCGAATAATTTTGACCACTGATTACAGATTGAGCAATTGCATTGCGCTTTAGCTATTTAATGTTTTTCCTTTTTTTTTTTTTTTTTTGTTTAAAAAACTGTCCAAAACCATTTTAAACAATTGGTTTTATTAAAAGGTAGTCTGCTTTTGACAAAACAGTTGTTAGCAAGTCCACTCGTGAATGGTATAAATGTTAGATGTAGGTGAATCAGTTTATTCAGTCACATTTTCCATTCGATTCAAGAACAACATCAGCTGAAGTACAGGATGGCACGCTTTATAGCTCTGTTTTTAGTTTTACTAATGGCTGTTACTGTAATGGCTCAGATGCCTGATAGCATGAGCTTTGATTCTGGTGCACGCAAAATGCAGTTTGATAAACTCTCTAAAGGTTTTTATGATAAATTGATGGATTATCCTGTGGACATTTAGGTAATGTGCACAATTCTGTATCTTACAGTCATTTGTTATACGAAGCCTGAGTATGGCCTATGCAAGGGCCGACGTCAGATGTGGTATTTTAATAAGTATAAACTTAAATGCGAGAAATTCATCTATTCAAATTGCGGAGGAAATCGTAATCGTTACTTTACCAAAGCCGAATGTGATGAATTTTGCACTGATAGAGCTAAAGAATGGATCGCAAAGGAAATGCCCATGCGTCCTAGACATGATATCAAATAGTAATAATTAATCTATTTTATTTGTATACAAAAAATAAAACTATCAATTTAATTATTGAAGTCGAGAATGATACGTTCTAACAATATTCAAAAGTTTTTTATAAAATGTGAGGTTATCGATAAATATTTGGTTATACTTTTCAACCCTTAGTTAAGCCTAAAAACTATTCAATATTTTATCTTCATATTTGTGCACAAAAATGCATAGGCGCTGTAAATATATATACACCGCAAATGTGTTATGCCAATTAGCGGCAAGTGCACAAAACACATTTCCATTAAGAAGCTGCGATATATAAAGAGGTCGGCGTAGGCCAAATCGATGCAGTGCCATACTATACCTTGCTTGTCGCTATATCGGTTCAAAAATGAAAGTCATATTAGCCATATATTGTGTGTTCTTGTTGTTAATCTCAACGGCAACTGGCGCAAAAAATAACACTGCAAAGGATAGAAACAATGCTTTAAGGACGCGTAAGTTACAAGTGTGAAGGGACTGCTGATAGTTGATATGGTATCTCTGCAGGCATATGCTCAGCGCGTCCCGAATATGGTTTATGTGAAGGACACCGCTCGTTATGGTACTATAATCCAGGTCGATCACGATGCCAATTGTTTGATTACTCCAACTGTGGTGGCAATCGCAATAAGTTCTTCTCCGAAGAACATTGCATCAATTTTTGTAAGAAAAAGATGCTCAGCTAGTTTTGTTTATATATCAGAATAATCGTTATATATATGCAAAGGTAGCTCAGGTTTTGTAAATACAGCCCAAAATATGAATATCAAGATCAAATACAATAATACAAACTATTTCTAATCAAAGCGAATTCAATAAAATTTGATTATATATATCAGATACTATTACAATATATTTAAATATTTTGTTTTACTAAGTGATTTTATTTTTATATATTAAGCCTTAATCATAAAATGCACAGAAGATACATTGATTTTTTTCACCTAATAAGTCAAAGGAGTGTTTAAAAACAAGTTGCTTTGGTAAAATGATGATTCACAGTTCGCAAATTACATTTTCTAAGGCAGAACAGAAAGGCATTAGGATATTGCTGATATAAACAGAATATTAATATTCTTTTTGTTTTTGATATTTTGAATACAATATTGAATTCTGTTTAACACGCTAAAAACACAGCGAAAGCAACGTTGCTCAATTTAATAGAGCGAGTATATTGTCGCAACGAAATCACGAATCGCTCGCGTTTCAGTCACTCGCCAGATATGCGTTTCACTAACGAACGGCGATTTTTTGGTACAATTTTCATCAGGCGTGCAGCAATGCAAAAGGCAAGAAAACAACAAACCGCTGCACAGTGCTTTAACTTAAATACTCACAGTGTGACAATACACGCGCACGCACGCACATATACACACTCAAGTTCACAAGGGCTGGGCAAACATTGCGCTGCTTGCTCGCATTGGAACAGGCGAACAGCCTTGTTAGCTGGTAGCTGCCAGCTTTTGTTTGTGCTTTTTATTTTGTTTGCTGCTTTTGTTGTTCTCGCTGGTAAAATGAAAGCTCGCCAAAAGTTTTCGTTGCACACGTATGTAAGTGCTTGCGTGCGTGTGCGAGTGTGTGAGTGTGTGTATGAATACAACGGCAAAATGTGCAAGCTTATCTCTCTTTCGTTTGAATGGCAACAATGGCAATGGCAAAGCGCAGAAATTACGGGAAAATGGCGAAATTGAAGAATAAAGTCACGCAATTTCAATTACAAATAAACGCACAGCACTGGCAATGCCAAATGGCAGCTGCTCTCTACTTGCTGCAAATTTACTATGGCCAATAATAATACTTGTAATAATGAAATTGTGATAAGCTGTGCGCCACAAATTGCACGCTAGCCAGAGACGCCCGAGACGAGAAATAATTTAAACCGTTAAGCGCAAGATGCGGCAGCATCAAGCAGATGTTGCAGCGTCGTCATTCTGGCTGGTAACAGCAGCTGATGCCCTGCTCCCGCCACCAGCACCATTCCTGTCCAATGCTATCGTGTTGCTTGGCAACATTTGACGCACGCCGGCAACTTATTGCTGGCAACATTAGCGACGTGTGTGCGTGTGCCGAGGAGTCAGGGACAGGGGCATAGTCTGGAGCTGGGGTTGGCGCTGCAGTTGAAGCTGTAGTCGGTGTCCCGACTGAGCTTGCGCTTTGGTGTTTGCCAATTAATATTCGTATGATCAAATGCTTAACGCATTTAGCCTTATAAAAACCAACAAGACGTTTCGCCAAACCGGCTCGCGACCAACTTGTGTAAATGATCCGCGTTCTGCTCTGATGCTGGGAGCTGGAAGCGGTGGAGACGTGCAGTTGGCACGTCTGGCAGAGGCCTGTGGGAAAGTGCGCCTTAATTGACATGAGGCGTTTTAAATGCTGCACTGACCTGGTCAGTAGATAAATACTATAAATAATAGATAAACAATTGCGGCTTCATTAAATTACATACATATTTATGCATTTATTTAGTATTGATTTGTATAAGGTTTGTTGTTAGTTGTACATATATGTATATGTACACACACATATGTATGCGTGTGCGTATTTTCAATAATTTTTTTTTTATCTTTTTCATTTTTTTTGTGTTGTGTTTTAGTATGTTTGGTAAACTTGTTTATGCAATTTGACGAAGACAAATCAGGTTTACAGGTTTCCATTTAGCTTTTTTTCGGTAAACATGTTATTTTTTTTTGCTATATTTATTTATGCATAGATCGCTTTTAAATTTCATTAGTTATGCGCTAGCCTGTGTATGCATGTATGTATGTTAGTTCTTTGAATGTATGCATTTATATGTATATATATATATATATATATATATATGTATGTATTCCAAGTGGCATAACAAACTGTTAAACTACGTACAGAAAATGCATAAATATTTTGTTTAATTAGTAGATTTTTCACATGATTTTTATGGATAGGTACTTCTTATGAACACTGTTGTACCATAAAGCAGGCTAACATTTAAAGCATTGCACATATCAAGAGAAAGACTTTTGTATTTTAATCATGAATAGGTTGTTATTTAAATAATAATTAACTCAAATTTCATGTTAAACAAATGATAACAACAAGGCTTTGCCTCAAATCAGTTTCAAATTAAACAAATTAAAATGCTTTACCTACGCTCCAATAACAACTAAAGGACTAGTTTTACAAATTTTTCCCAATTTTATAAAACATATTCAAATGCTTCACCCATATTATAAATTGTTTTTAAATGTTTTGCGTATATCTCTTATTTTTTTTTTTTGTATTTTGTAAGCACACTTGCTTATAACTTTTTTGCGTTGTATTTATTTTGATTAGAGTTTTCGTTTAGCATTGTTTTATTTTTGTTTAATATGAATTTATTTAAAATTATATAACAACGCTCATTGGGATTAGTTATATATGTATATATATTTATCGCTTGTATATAGCCAATTTGTATTTTTGTTTGCGGGATATGAATTTTCATTGCTTTTATAAGCAGTTCGCTGCGTCAATTATTTTTTTTTTTTTTTTTTTTTTTTTTTTTTGTATACAGCTTTTAACATCAATAAAATTGTTTATGTGCCAATAGTATGTTAATTAATTTACGATTTAGTCGATTTAAGGATTAGATATATAGCTAAAATTTGCTAAAACATTATTGCACACAAGTGGGTATTTTCTTTCTTTGATTAAATGCAATTGGTTTTTATGAAGATTTTAAAAGTTTGTAAATGCATTATTTTCGTTTCAAATTAAACGAAACAACGATGATATCAGGAAAAATTGTGCGTTCTATTGATCTGGTACTCAGAAGTTTGTAGCTTGACAAAAAAAAGCTGGAGTTTTCTTGAGTGCAGCTCATTAAAAAAATTTGTGCCATTTGTAAAAAGTCTTTTTGTTCAATGTGCTGTTGTTCTTGTTGGCCATTTAAAACTTAATACCAATTAAATATATAAAATTCTCAAGGACTAGGATCAATTTGAATAGTTGCCACACGATTCCCATCTATAACTTAAACAGCGCACCGTAGTTGGTCAGGCAAAATAGTTTGGCGCAGAGGCTACGACTTCGGCTGTGCGTGCGATTTGAGCTGGCTGCCAAAGATTGATTTTGGGCCCGGGCGGTGGCCAGCTCCTGGCTCTATTTGGTGCCACCGCCGCAATATTCACCCTGAAGCATGCCATTATCGAGTAGCAGAGCTGGCGTTGTGACAATACCGTCGCGCAGCGCCAGCTGATACGCGACTTCGAAGGCTTGGCCCAGCGTCAGTATTATCTCATTGGCCAGATCCTGTAAAATTTACGTTTTTAGCATAGGCCACATGGCTTTTTTAGGCTGTAACAAACCGTGCTTTGCACCAGGAACACATGACAATAGTGCATATCCTGCTCCTTCGTTATGTAGGCAAAATGGCGCATATCCTCCGAGTCCTGACAGGCGCAATTGATGTTCTGTATCTCATGCTCGCAGATAACACGCTGGCGAAGACGAATGTATAAATCGATTCATAAAATATATTGCTGCTCCACTTACCTTGGTGGCAACATCAATGAACTCCACGCCGCGGTGACAAATTGCCAGCGACAGCTGTGCGCCCTGCTTATGAACCTCTTCATTTGTCTGCGCGCAGGACGATTTCAGTTTTAGTATAGATTTCTTTGTGGATTCAGTGCCACGTAGTTCTTTCACAACCGTTGAGCCGAGGTACTGGCAAAGGCAATAACCAAATGATTAGATGATGTCGACGTAAACAAAGTCATTCACTCACCTGGACCTCGTATTTGATGTGCTCATCGAGCAGAGTTTGCGCCGAATGACGCCATTGGGTGGTGCGCATATTGGCCGGCAGACCCAGCAGCAGCTCGGAGGGTGCGCGTATTTGGAGTGGAGCAGCTGAGTTTGCAGCTGTTGCGGCCTTCTGTGCCGGTGGTGCCGGCGGCGGTGGTGCAGGACTGCGTAATGTAACATTTGATATTGCACATGTTTGAGTTCTGCTGAATAAAACCTACCGATTCTTGCGGTAACCCGTCATGGAATTTCGATGCGGCAAAGCATTTGTGGGTGGCTGTGTACTGTCCGCTGTGGTGATAGATACCGTGCCCTCCTTGTTGCCATTCGTTGTCATTTTGTTTGTTTCGTTGTTTTCGGCCAGCGGGGTTTTAAGCGACTTGGATTCACGCATTTTCCGTATATACGCCAGGGATTGCAGAATGCGTCTGCGGTGGCCCAATTTATTAATCTCCAGCACCGTCTGCAGCTCCACATCCCAGACACCACAGACACTGTCAATAGTGTTGTACAGATGCTTGCTGCAAGTTTTAAGCCGAGAATTTCTTTAAATTGATATGTTAACGCAATGCAAAAACTCACTTGAAGAACTCCAGATACTCGGGCAATGCGATGCTGTTCAGCCATTGCTGCAGCGTGGCCACGCCTTGCTGTTTGTTCTCCTGTTGTACCTTAAATGGCACCTGCGGCAGAAACTCCGCTTGCGGCAATGTCCCTACGAAGGTGAGCAGCTTTGTTGCATCCCGTTCCGGTATGTGCAGCAGCGGAATGTCTGGCTCCTCGAACACATTACGCTTGGGAAAGTTAACTCATGGCATATCAGTGGAAAAGTTATTCATTTTTCATGCTTACCACAAACTTGTAGTTATCATAGCCGTTCTCAAAGAGTATGCGCTCCAGATGTAACAAGCCCGCGTTGCGCAGCCTTACGGCCAATTCTCGACGCTCCGGCAGCACTTCCAGATCTTCGAAATCCAGCTCAATATCATGGGTGGGCGTAATGTTCGTGTTGAGTATGCCGCTGCCAAAGTTTTCAATGATTTCAGAGATTTTCTTGCGTGCCTCCTCAGCATTAAAGGGACTCAACAAATTGAGAGAGTTGCGCGCTATCGACTTTCCACTGCCTGGGGATTTTGCTGGCGACTTAACAGGTGACTTGACAGGTGACTTGGCAGGTGATTTTGCGGGCGACTTGTCTGCATTGAGAGTTGATTTCTCAGCTGTGCCATTGCCATTTGCTTCCAGCTTGACTTCAGCATTGGTGGGTGTCGTCGGCGGCTTAACAAACTTTCTCTCGGGCACCAAGGGCTTCGTGGGAATTGGTGGGCGCACACGCGGCGGTTGAGTCTGCTCTGCTTGTTTCTTGGTTTCCTTGTGTTGTGTGGCGCCTTTGAGTAGCCCAGCAAAGGGTATATCGCTGACAAACTCCTCCACATAGTCCGTAGAGTGCGAGAGACTGTGATCCGAGCAAGAAATACTGGAGCTGAGTGACCCAGACGATGGAGCCGGACAGCGTGGCACCACTGTTACTGTATCATCGTAGTCGTAACCCGGCGTACTTAGTGTTGGCAGCAACTTCGATGGTGATGAGCCCGTCTCAATCATCAGCTGCTGCGCTGCCTGCAACTGGAGCAGCGCCGAACGGCGTTTGTACTCCTGGCTCAGCGGACGGATGCGCTCGTGTATGGTGCGCTCTGCCTGGCTTGAGCTGGGTGGCGGATGATCCGGCGTTGGTGGTTGCTTGTAGTGTGTGGGACTGCTCGGAGTTTGCTGCTTGGGATCACAGTTTTGCTCCCCACCATCCGACTTTTCGGCTACATTAATGGAGCTGTTCCAGGGATTATATGCATATATATAAAATATGTTTCAAATCGATTCAATGCGCATGCATAATAATTTTAATAAGGACGGACAGCCAGATGGATATGGCTTTATCAACTCGGCTGTTGTTACTGATCAGGAATATATGTAATGTCTGGGGACATATAACATGAACATCAACCAATTTCTCAAAAACTTAAAAGATTAAAAAAGATTAACTGACCTATTGTTAAATGATTTTTATTTGTTTGTATTAATGATGGTTAAAAGGTTAACAAACAAAACTAAAAACACAAGATTAAAAAATGGTTAATTTAATATTATTAATGATTAGTCAAAACTATAATTATAATTATAATTAATTAATTAACTTTGGATATTTTCGTGAAATTGGTTACTCACCAGCTGTTTCGATTACGTTTGAGTTTGCGATTGGGATTGTACGACTTGAGGGTGGCACTCTCACAGGACTTGAGCAGCTCTTTTGATAATTTGGTTGTAGCGCTGCGTGGGGCCGGAATGGGCCGCTTCATCGAATTGGTGGCATGTCCAGCTGCAGCTGGTGATTCTCCGCTTGAATTTGGCACGCTAGTCTCACTATTTAGCTCTGAGCTGCTGCACTGGCGGTCCAGCATGTCATCTAAGTGCGCAACATTTTAGCATATAGTCTAAATACAAGGTACATTCGCTAGTGTACTCACTGCTGGAGCTTAGGCTCAAGCTGCCAGCCACGGCAGAGCGCGTGCTCTGTCTGGCGCTGGCGTATAGTCGATCGCTGCGCTGACGCTCGCGCAGCTGGGTCTCATCGAAGCTCATGCCGCCGACGCTGCCATGGCTCTGATGCGAATAGGGACTTTCGTTGGCTGGTGGTCGTCTCCGTGCCTGCTGGCCTTGACCCTGACTGGAGGGTGAACTATAGCTAAACTGCTGACCTGGGCCAGCGTGTGTAGGTGAAACAGAGAGATTGCGCCGCGGCGGCTTCTTGGGTGGTCCGCTCGGTGCAAATGTGCTCATTTGCAAGGGCTGTGTACCACCGCCAGTGGAGCAGCGTGAACGCGGCGACACGGAGGCCGGCTCAAAGCTGCTCAGCGAGGATGAGGGACTGACACTGAAGCCACCGCCCATGTCGCTGTGAGCAGAAATGTGAATTAAGTTAATAGGCAAATTAAATGTGCGGCTCACCTTTGTATGTGCAGTGGCGAGTGTGCGTTGAGATCCTGGTAGAATTTGTCCTCTGGCTGCAGTGAACTATCCAGAGATTTGCCGCCATTGTAGTGGCCTCCATTGCCGGCACTTAGCCGCTGTTTGCTGTAACCGGACTGTTGCATGGAGTGCGAGTGGTTAAGCAAGTGGTTGTTGGAGTTGAAATGATAGTGATTGTGGCTGTTATGCGGCAGCGGCTGTTTAGCGTTCTGGTCACGCCCAGTTGTCGGTGGACCCACATGCTGGCGATAGATAACCTCGTCGACCTCATCTGTATCCATTTGGTGGCGAAAGTCTGATAAATATAGGTTTGATATACTTAGTCTGATGATATCAGAAACATATTATAACATATATAAAGATAGTCTGTGCCGCAATATGACATCAGAGCCAGCGTAAAGTTGCTAAACAATATTACGTATACGTACTGTTAATCACTGCAATTATGTGCTTCGTCACATGCGGCGGAAATTCACGAAGTATGTCCAGTGCTGTACGTCCCTCATTATCCGTGGCCGACAAATCAATGCCAGCGCGTAGCAAAGTTCTTACCACATTCTCCTTGCCGCACAGCGCCGCCTCGTGCAGGGCTGTGCCCGAGGGCGTCAATAGATTGACACAGACGCCGGCAGCGAGCAGCACATCGACAACGCTCTTGTGGCCATTGCGACTGGCCAGATGAAGGCAGGTGTGCGGAAATATATTACGCGTGGGCGACGATGGTGATGAGGGCGAAGGCGCTCCACCCTCCACCGCCTCCGTGCTCAGATGTGAAATCAGTTCGGGATGCGCACGAATGAGCATTTGTACTGCCTGCAGGCGTCCGTACTGAGCAGCTAGATCCAGTGGCGTCTCGCCGCGTGAGTTGCGCATATTGGGATCTGCATCGTGGGAAAGTAACAGGGCCAAAGCACCAGTATGTCCATGCTGGGCGGCACAGTGCAGTGGTGTCTCCTGCTCAATGGTCTGCAGATTAGCATTGGCCGGTCGGTAGGGTTGCGTTAGCAGCAGCCGCACAATGTCCGTCTCGCCAGCCCAAGCGGCCAAGTGAAGCGGCGAAGAGCCTCTGGAGTCGGGCAAATTGGTTGACGCCTCATGTGCCAGCAGTAGTCTCACAATATCCTCATGCCCATTAAGACAGGCATGATGCAGTGCCGAGTAACCGCCGCTGTCCTGCACATTGACGCCAGTGCGTCGCAGGCTTGCCAGTGGCCCGGCACGTTTACCCTTCTGGGAGAGCACCTTCTCGATGTGGCTGATATTGCCATTGCGCGCCGCCTCCAGAAACTCCTGATCCTTGCCCATTTCCTGTGCGTGTAAATAACGTGCCTGCCTGCAAATTAATGGCCATTAATGGACTTTCTCAAGTGGTCGCACATCGTTTTAATCGCTTTCAGAAATCAGCGCCCGGTCACATCGCTGAGTTGATTTACTGAAAATGAATTATGACTGTGAAGTGCACTTCATTAAAACTGCGGGGCTGCGGGCTTTGTGGCTTTTTAGCTTTTAGCTCGAGTCTGGCCTTTTAGCTCTAATGACTTTCCTTGTGCTACCCCAGCCCGGTAATGCCAGTCTAAGGACTGCCATTACGAAAAAAAATAATATAGCACAATAAGACATACCGCACAGGTCCCCTGGAGCATTCATGTGGCACTGGCTGCCCTCGTAGCCTGCCAGCTGCTAGGCTGATGAAGTGCTTTTCATGCGTTGAAATATCTTTGAGTATATTTGAAGCGTCCCGTTAGGGCCACACACAGTGGCAAAAATTCAAAATGTCGCACCGAAAAACCGTCTTTCAGTATGAATAATATTCATATATTCAAATCTAATGTACAAATTATGCAAAAATGCACGCACATAAACTTTCTAATTATTTCGGTACAGTGAAAAATATATTGAGTCAATATTAAACCCTATATAAATTGTCAACATTGCCTTAGACAATGGTGAAATCTTTGAAATCTTTAGTAAAAAGTAAGAGTCGAAAATGTTGTTGAATAAATACGTATTCAATTTTTAATATATATGCCCTTTGAAATTTGTTGAACTTGTGTGAAATTTTAACCATTGTACTCTGTCTGTTTGTCTGGCTGTCTTTTGATATCGCCCAATGGGGAGCCAGAAATTGAAAGCATGCTGCCTGCCAGTCTGTCACATCGGCTTCAATGAGATAAATACAACACTGCAACAGATAATCACCTGCTTACACACGCTCTGCCCTACACACACACACAGGCGCACACCCTAAACACTCACACTCACACACCCACCCACACTCACATGTACTTTATATGCTACTATAAAATTCAACGCAAGGTAGGTTAGGCACGTCCCATCGACAAAATGAGAGAGAGGTGCGAGAGAGCTTTTCAGAGTGTGTTGCTCCAGAGAGTATTCCTGCAGACTCTGACTGGGGTCCTGCCGCGCCCACCATCCAAGGGGCTGGCTCCGCCCTCCACTTACAACTCCATACGCAACTGTGTGTTTTTTTTTTGAAAGCAAGCTCAGAGGCGTGCCATGTGTAGTGGTTGTGGGCGATGAGTATGGGGGAAGGGGTCAGCGTTGGGCTGTTAGTCCATGCAAATAAAGCCAAATACAAAAGCAACGGAAATTGAAGCCCATTATAAACGAGTCGACAATGTCAGAGTAGCAGCAGCAACAACAACAACAACAACAGCCATGTCAATTGGCTGCTAGCTTATGAATTTATAGTGGCTCCCATAATTGGGTCAAAGGATATTGACCCGTACGCAACCCACTGGATATAAGGCAGTTGGCAAACAGCCAGACACTATTGTGTACATATGGGAAAGTCCGCTTGATTTCCTAGACGACAGTTTGTCTGGGGCGCATTTCCGCCTCTCTCAACCAATTTGCTTAAATTTGATCTGCGGCCATTAATGAGAATTGCTGTGGAAAACAAATTCCAACTATGTTTGTTATTGGCATATTTGCTGCTGCACTCAAAAGGCGTGTACTTTCATGTACACTCACACACGCACCCCAATCAGGCACTTGGCTGCTATGTGTACATACACACACACACACACACACACACACATCACGTACATACACACATTTATGGCTACTTCACAGATACATTTTCTGGCTGCACTATGCTCAAGTGAGCTATTCGTTTAGCTACCTTTTGCGATTAGTTTATTAAGTTGTGTACACTATGCATATATGTATGTAGCTGGGATGTGTAACTTTTCACTTCCGTTCGTTTATGTATTCTCGTCTTCTTTAATTTAATAAATTTCATTTCATTGGCTTGCCGCGTCGTCTGCGTCTCCAGCACATTTCCATTTACGAAATGAGTTTGCTACGCCCGCGTTTGGCTCCGACCGCGCACTGACGACACTGACGACTCTGACAACTCAGCCTGGCGTGCTGATGGTGACTCTGACTCTGCCAGTGTCTGGGTCTGGGTTCCGTAAGAATTTCTGCTACATTTTTCACACACAATGCGCTCTCCGTGCTCCGTGCTCCGTGTTCCGCGCTCTGTGACTCCATGCGCCGTGCACTTTGCTCTTGTGCAATGTACGCTTAGTATCTGTATCTGCTGCGAGACGGCAGCGCAGCAGTGCCAATGAAAGTTGTGGATACAATACAGTACAATAAGTTTAGATATGCTATGCTTTGCTCAGCGCTTTCACTTGATTGTTTTGCTTTGGCTGTCGCCGCAGTCGCTGCTCCATGCGGGCCAAAGAGCGACAGAGAGTCGTAGCTGAGCTCCGAGCGATGAGAATAAATATTTTATTTCTGTTTATTTACACGATAGTATGCTTTTGTTTACGTATTCTGATGTGCAAAACTGACAGGCATCAGAGAGCAAGTTAGAAACAGAGAGGGCGACAGAGAGATAGAGAGCGACGGAGAGAGAGAGCGAGAGAGAGAGCGGCCATATCAGCCACAGAGTGTGTCACCAGCGGCTAAATGTGGGGGATGGGAGCGAGTGCAGAGCAGCGACGGTAGTAAAAATAGTATCAACATTTTATTTAGTTGTCATCATGAAGAAAGAATGTGGCAAAGGGAACGCCTTAGTTGCCACATAAATGCATTATCCAGATATTTTCATGCATACGATCATATATCATATGTTAATCTTATAAATAAATAGAAAATCTAGTAATCCTTAGTTGACTTTGTGTATGTACATTTTTAAAAGTATCGCTTTCGTATATTTTTATTATATTACATCTTATCATCTTTTATAGAGACTTAAATATTAAATATAAAACTCATTAGTACGAACCACACTAATGAATGTACCATTTTGAAAAAGTATTGATAAAATATTTTTATACACGGTTTTTGAGTTGGCTTGCTCAGCTCTTGGATGTTTTCTATCCTATGTTTTTTCCTATATCTATTGGAGAAAAAATTCATAAATTGTAATTTACGAAAGCATAAAGAATCCGTAAGCAAACCAAGTAATAAACCGTATATAAATATAAAAAATATAAAAATAGGTCACTAAAATCTAATCATTTTTATAGATAAAATACTTATGTATATTCTGATGACAAAAATTATCACCATTATGTGTAGTTTTATTTGTTTTGATATCCAAAAATAACCGAACCGATCAGTTTGTAGACTCATCAAATAGATGTTCATACCAATGACAGCCTTTTAATAAAATAAAACCACGTTTAAACAATTAAATAAATTATATTACGACTTTGCTTTACTTTTTGCTTGATTGTCTCTTTGGAATTATAAAATTTAAAACTAAAATAATAAAAATTTTAATTCTTTAAACTTTTTTATTAATTTTGATTTTTCTAACTTAAATAATGTAGGTTTTAATTAGATTTCTCTTACTCAAAAAAGAAAGGGTACTACATTTATTTTTTATGTTTTGTTTTTCTTTATTTTTTTTTTTGTAGATTACGCGGTATTTTAGAGTAAGAGAGCTTTATATTTTTTGTATTATAAAATTTGAGTTTTCTATTCAATCCGTGCTTTAAGTGCAGCATTGCTCAGCTTACGTTTGTTATCAATGCGCGCGCGCTCGCATCCGCACTCTCTGCAATCGCACTCGCTCTCTCTTTTCTTTCTCACTCTAACTCGCGCTCTGACTTGCTCATCACACATGCGCCGTGTTGAGCCAAACAGACAAGTGAGTAAAGCTTTCTTATCAACCTAGTGCTTGGGGCATTGTGTTTTCTATATGGGGGCGTGTGAAGCTTTTGAAACAGCTGTTCGATAAGAGACGCTATTTAACCCTTAGATGGCCCTCTAAATGCCATTGTTGTCGCTATTGTGCAACTGTATTGGGTATAATTTATGGCACGCTTGACTGGCAACGTGACTCACTTGTGGCGCTGTTTGACCAGCGCCGCTGTGGGCGGACACATATGGCTTTGTTGTGGCATGCCCCGCTCACAAACACACACACACACACACACAAACACACAGCAAACAAACAAAATCCACAGACAGAGGTGGCATAGGGAAAAACATAGCAAAACAGACAAACGGCTAACACCTACGACTGCGACCCACCGCATGGGTATTCATATTTGAGTGCCACAAATGCCACAAATATGTGTAATTGACTTGAAAATGCGCCGAGCAAATCAATCCAAGACCAAACTTTTGCCCCGACCACAGGCACAGGCCCCAGAACAGGCCCAAGCCCAGGCACTGGCACTGGCACTGGCACTGGCACAGCTAGAGCCCGCAGTTCGACCCCAAGTGCAGCGCGTGAACTCATTCTCATTCCTGGCCAGCAGTGTGCGCTGTGTGATTGATGAATGTTGCATATTTTGGACGCAGCGGGACGTCGCTGCCGCCGCCGCTGGCTGCCTCCATTGTGTGGCATTAATGAGACATTGGCCATTTGTTTGTCTGACAATGAACTGGACGCCTGCTTTATAAAAATTGCCAGTTGCATTCAATGACGTTTCAACATTTTAATATGCTCTGCGCCTGTGTGGTAATTGCCAATCGAAATTTGCATGCACAAATCGCTGAGCTCGTAAAATTTTATAGAAATTGTAACACATTTTGCCGAGTGCGGCAATTAGAGGCGCATTATGTGGGCTCGACTTGGAACTTAGATTTAGTATCTCTGATAGGTGTATATAGCTGTACATCCAGCTTAGCTGTGCCCAGCTTCAAGCCGGCGGTTCTATTTATTACCATAAATAATTGTCAAAGCCAGAAAAGTCAACTGATATACAGTCGCTGCTTGGCCCAGCATGGCCTGCCCTGGCCTGGTACTCGTATTTATTTCAGCATACGGCACACTTAAAAGGCATCAAGCCGACGACGACGACGACGACTGTGGCACACCCCTGACGTCATGTTTGTTAGTGGGTGCAGCAGCCACAACAGCAGCAGCAGCGGCAACAACAACAATAACCCATTGCATATGCCCTGCATTGCTTGTAATAAAGTCATTAGAATGTGCGATACGATTCTGGCTCATAAGTCGGCATTCGATCGCACAGTTTGAGGCGTTAATGGTTTAGTTCCGCTGCATTGGCTACGCAACTTGTTGTTGTCTGATAGTGTTGTTGTTGCTGGGGGCTGTGTCTACACATAAAACAACATCCGCAAACATAAACGAATTCCGCATTTGCTGTTATAGAATAATATGCTTATTATAATTTAAATATGACTGCCTTGAGCTGCACCAATTGTTTATTACACAACATTAATTGTTAATTTACATTACGATTAACTTAAAATTTAGCTTCAGCTGCATTTCTAAAAAAACATATTAATTTAGAATATATGTGTGTCATTGTGTAACTTTTTACTAATTAACTGTTCTTGGGCATGATTAATAGCGTCCTTCATTTTCTCGTCCTTTAAGCGTTGATTACTTTCTTATGTTTTTATTTTGGTTTTCATAAAATCAATTTTTGTAGGTTTCGTTTTGTTTTTCATTATTGATATTCATAACTTTGATAATCGTCATCCGTAACGTAAGTGACGTCAGTATTTTTATCATTATTATCTGTATATTCAACGTCTGGAAATGTTATATCTGTCTGGTCGTCAGTATATTCATAATCTTCATATTCATCCACGGATACAAGTTTTTTGCAAGCATGCCGACACTCTACCTCTGAACCGAAACGGTTTGGATTTCCACCGCAGCCACTGTAAAAGAATTTGGAGCATTGTCTGGCAAAGGGATCGTAGCCAAACATTTCAAATTTGCCTTTACATGGACCTGGATTAACGCGGAACAAGCATTTCACTGTATTATATATGGGATGACATTATATGTAATAAGATTATTCGCAAAATAATAGATCTGACTCACAATTCTTTACAAAAGGTTCCCTTGTGTATCCCAGGCTTGAAACTTCTACAACCAAGCCAAACGCAAGGAAATTAAGAACAAACTTCATGGCTTTAGCGATAATTGGTAACTGAACTGGGATGTCCAGTTCGCTAGATGAACATGTTCAGTTAGTTATTAACTAAAGTGAAAATGTGCTCGAAAATTACTTAATAATCAGCTTTCGCTATGACATGTGGCATTTTGTTTATTTTAACCAGCTGATTCAAAATTAGTCTGGCTCTCACAGAATGTCGCTCCCTTAACGAGGCCCTCTTAAGTTCGCTGGCTTTGAAGATTGAGTGGCCAATCTGACAGGAAGGGAGCAACCACTTGCCAACATGTTGCCAGTCAAATGTTGCCAACGCTGCACAGTGGTTTAAGCATCTAATAAATAAACTTGTCGACTCAGAAAAAAATTAAATTTCTCTTGAAGAAGTTATATATTTGAACGAATATAAAATAATAATAATAAGGTTGTTAAAGTATTTCTGTTAATATTTTTTTGAATTGTGTTTTTTGGTTTATTGTGATTCACTGTGTATAGGATTTGTTGCTTTGGCCGTCTCATCATTGTCGCACGACTCACGACGGTGATAAATAATCATCAGTCCAATGAGAGATGCTGACTGTGTACGAGTCCAAGTGGAGCCAACGTTAGAGTGGAGCTGGTCCAGAGCTCGGTTGCCCTCTATGTGTTTCTAATTAAGCTTCGGCAATTGCAGGTACTCGTAATTGCATAAGGAGTAACGGCACTTTCTGCTCCTGTGTCTATTGACGGCTGCTCTTGGCCAGGTTAAGCTTCTCGTTATTATCGCCATCGCTGGCTCGTTTTGGCCAGCTCATTGCCCAGACGGCCGATAGCAACAGTTGGCAATGACATTTCAATGCATTTATGATGTTTATCTTGGGCGAGCGGGCCATGCAAAGTGCTCCTCAGTATATGCACCATGGTGCACTCTGCACCGATTTCGATAAATTGAGCACGTTTTCTAAGGCAGGGCCTTTATCAAAACAACTTCATCATCATCATCAGCAGCAGTAGAAGCAGCAGTAGCTTATTGATCTTCTGGCCAGGTTTGTCAGCCTGATTTTTGGCTCGCTTAATTGGCCTCTGATGGCCATTTGGCTTGGGCCGAAATCAGTTTTTAATGAAAAACCACACAAAAGACGCCGCACACAGCTGCTGAAAACTGGCGTGCCTTAGATCCTCTAGTCATAATTCATTTGGATCGTTGTCTGTTGCACAGATTTATTTTGGGCTAACTCGATTACCATACAATTAGAGCATTGCTGCATTTTATGAAATAGTTATTCTGAGAAATACACATGTATATGTATACGTATTTGATATGTAAATATTTGTTGCATTATGCAAATGCAAGGTGCCTTAAATCGAAGGTATGAGCCCAGTATGAGCTGCATAACTAAATATAGGCATACGCTTAAGTAAGCATATACAACTTAAGACGTGGTCGCCGGATTTTTGTATATAAATATATAATTTTTTTTTTGGAAAGTTTTGCTATAAGCACAAAGTTTACTGCTACACAGTGAGCATGCTGACCGTTAAGTGCCATTAAACAGGCGACTGCTGCTGCGGCTCAGGCTGTGGCTGCGGCTGTGGCAGTGGCAGTGGCATTGTTGTTGTTGCTGTTGCAGTCGCTTTTGCTATTGCAGTGGTCCCGCTTTCTAAGAGAAGAAGAAAATGAAGCAGGTGCGCAATTGTCAATTTTCTTGCTGGCTGCTAAAGAAATATAGAGAGACACAACAAAAACAATGAACAACAAGCCGAAATGTTGCCTATGAGCCAACGAAGTTTCCATACACTTTAAAATGCTTAAGCTGTGATTTATTATAGAATTCTGGATACTTTGGAAAGAAAAAGCAGAATATAAGTTCAGATTTACATTTTACATCTTTTTGGTAGATTATATATAACTGTAGTACAGGGAGCTGCAATAGATCCGTCTAACCGTGCTACCCTTCTTTATAAGGGTATTTCTATATCTGATTGTTTTCTGCACAGGTTTTTATCAGTCGCATATCGGCTTGACATAGACATAGTAAGTAGCTTTTGTTGCCTGTTGTCAGTTGCTGTTGCTGCCGCCGCTGCTGCTGCTGCTGCTGTTGCAGCGACTGGCCTGCCCGTTGTGACTGTGATTATTATGATTGTCCAGTCAAGCATGGACGATGGCTATGCCTAGGCCAATGCCGATACCGATGCTTATACCGATGTCTGTACCGATGCTGTATGTCGATGTCGATTGCTGCTGGCCACAATATCGCTAAGATTTATGGCCTTTTTCCAAGCAAGATTTGGCAGCGGCGCTTGTTCTACGAGCTGTTGCCCATAGATATCTTTATATAGGTGTATAGCATACTTCATTTATATGTTTGTATGTCTGTTCATCCATATGGCATGCAATAATAACTATAATTTGCCTGATTTATGATTTGGTTTTGTGACATCAATTTGGCGTGCGGTCAGCCGGGCAGGCCAACGACCAAGCTTGCAGCATTATAGCTGTAGCTGCGACTTAAAGATATTGTTGAGTTTTCCTTCAGGTTGATATAACTAAAGACAAATTAGAAAAATATAAAACGATAGTTCATAAAACAGCTTGTTTCTCTCAATATATGTTTTTTTAACTGAATTTAAGTTTAATTTCGCTCCGATAAAATGTGTTCTGATAAGTTTCGAAAAGTTTTCGAAGCCCAATAAACGAGTTGGCAATTTATGAATTTGTTAACTGTCTTTTGCTTTAACTCTCTAACAATTACAATTATTTTTATCCATTTCTTTTATTGAAAAAAAAAATGTGGCATTCCCTTTCTACTATACCAGTCCCTGTCAACTTTAACTGCAACAGAAAACTTTACGCACAAAAAAAAAATGCCATAAAACTATCAAATATAATTGTCTATGTCATGTGTTTGTTGCTTGAGAAGCCGTGCCTATTCTCTGTCCTCGTCCAGATAATGCTCGTTATCGCAATGTCAGCGATAAATTCCATAGATCATAATTTATGTGTATGGGCGCTTACAGGTCTGAGGCAGTTCACGGGCATTTGATGGGGCCGAGACCAGGCAGCAATAGCCGCCCATAATGTCGGGCAAATCTGTTGGCAGACATCTGGCGTGGCCATTGCCACTGTCTGATGTCACATAAAGTGGGCAAACTAATTTCCGCTGTATGCTAATTAAAAGTGCCAACGGCATGACTGCCAATAGGCAAATTGCAGCCAGTTGCTGTCCCTAGCAAATAGGGGAGCAAAACAAGTGCCTGATCGAAGTTCTAGGAAGTGCAGCCGGCGGCACATGCTGCGCCTGACTGGGCCATGCCCAACCAAGCAGCCAGCCATTTCGTTATGGTTTAAATGAGCAATTTAACAAGCAGACAGCCTGAGCTCCAAGCGGCTGCCGCTGCTGCTGCTGCATGTGGAGTAAGAGATCAAAGATAGAAATCTCGGCAAGAAGCGGCAGACAGTGGCAAACAGGCACACCGCGTTGCCGGCTTAGGCAGCTGAGTCGGCTCTCTTGGTTAGGGTTATTGCTTGTTGTTGTTGTCGACTTAATAGCGGCGCTTGGCGCTGTTGTTGCCACTGCTGCTGCTGCTGCTGTTGCTGCTGCTGCACTTGAAATTGAATCTGAAGGAAAATCGTGCACATTCTGAGGCGACACCGAGATGCGGAAACGGCAGCACAACAAGCACAGAAGCCGTTAGTTAAACTGCTGCCACTGCCGGCGGCCGGCGGGCAGCGTCTACGCTGCAGCTGCATCCCGATCGATGTTGCCTCGAACCCTGCCCTTGTCGCCTGTCATAAAGGCAGCCCGGTTTCTTTTTTTGAGGCATATTAATTATTTTTTCGGGCTTTTGTCGTTGCTGTCGTTGTAGTTGTTGCTGTTGTTGTTGGCGTTGTTGGCGTTATTGTTGCTCTTGAGGATATGTCCGGAGTTGGGCCTGGCCTAAGCCCGCAGCTGCTCCATGCGCCATGGTCAAAACGCCCGCCAGCGATTTTTTGGCAGAGATTTCTGCCGTTGTTGCTTGTGGTTTTGGCTTTGGCTTGGCGAATCGTGGCCAGGCATAGAGCAAAAAGCACACCAGCAATGAAATTTTTCGTACATGTTATTGTCCATGTCCCTGGTCCACTGTTTTGTTGCTCTGTTGCTGTTCGGCAATGTTGCCGTCTCGCTCGCCGCTCTGGGCCCTGGCAAGTCGAGCCACCCATGGCGGGTTCAATCGGGTTTCGTTACAGTTTTACTATGGGCAACATTGTTGAACGGTCCGTACTGGGCGACTGGTCGCCTAGTTGTCTTTTAGCGTTTGGCATTTTCAATTTCATGTTTTGCTGTTGCTGTTGCTGTTGTGTTGTTGTTGTTGCTGTTGCTGGGTTTCTGTGAAGCACGATAAGCATTTCTTTTGAATTCGTTTTGTTGAGGGCGTGTGCGACGTTTGCAGCCAAAAAGCAGCACCAAAAATCACAGTTACATCAAATTGTTAATTCGTTTCATTTTGCACTGGCTGCGACTCTGATATCAACTGTTGTAGCTACCGTTGCTTCAAGCACTCCAACGGCAACAACCACAGCAACTTGAGGTCAATTGAAATAGTGCATAAAATCAATTTGACAACTTTTTGTGGTTTGTCGCATAAAAGAAACCGTTGAAGTTTCGTCCGGTTCCAGCTACCCATTGAATTCGTTCTGGCCGAGTTCAATATTGAAAGGAATTGCCAATTGTCATATTATTGATGGTTAATTTATTACGTACTTCATTATTCAGCCTCATAACTCACTGTCAGATTGGATTACAGCTAATTAATTCTCATAGATTCAATAATTGTATTTTTAGATGACATTTTCAATATTTTATCGTGTGTAGATAATACAATTTATGGCACTGGCAAGGAATTTTAGTATAGAAATTTATATTTATTTTTTTAATTATCTATATACACCTAACATAATGTAAAAAGTAAGTGATACTAGATTTTATTAATTTACACTTAAAGAAAATATTAAATTTTATTTAAATTTATCGTCACATGATTCGTAAATCTATAAATTTTTCCCAGTGCATTGGTGCTTTGAATCTTAATTGCTTACAGGCTCTATTTTCACCCCTTGAAATTTTCATTTTTGTTGATTTTTTATCTTGGGTTGGTGCACGCTTCCCATGGCCACAAATCAGTTGCCTCGCCCACTTGCCACTGTTTTGGCCTCGATAGATTTCCTTAACTAAATTATGAGCAACTAACATTGCAGTATCTAAATGGAAGACGGCGGCAGATGTGCCATGAAATTTCCACATAAATTTCAATTTACCTGCCTCCCGAAGCTCGACACGCAGTGAAATTGGCAAAGAAAGCGAGGCATCTGCTGTCGCTGCTGCTGCTGCTGATGGCCAACAGCCGCAAGCATCCAGCAGCAGCAGCCTACGCCAGCACCGCCCAGCACTGTGCGCCGCACCACCAACACGTTTGATACAGCCACCCACTGTTTTAATTAAGTCGAAATGCAAATGAGTCGCAACTCGTCTGGGTCGGGTGGGGGCGGTTTGGATTGGACTTGCTATGCGATTAATTGCGCAAAATTGGCGCGGCATTTTTATGCGGCAAGTGAAAGCCGCTTTTGCTGTGGCAGCGGCAGCAGCAGCGGTGGCATCTTTATTTTTATGGAGCTGCATTGATAAGCATCAGTGGCACAGTTGAGAGACTTTTTTGCATTGTACGATCGATGGGCGATCAATCTGCTGGGCTGCTGATAGCCCAGCAAACGCCAAATCACTTAACAATCAACAGTAATAACAACAACAACAGCAACAGGAACAACAAAAGCGACAAAAACAATAACAAAAACAACGCCCGTAAGTACAGCTGCGACACTTTTGAAACTCGTTTGACAACGATATTATGCGGAGATCGATAGAAGTCAGGCCCAGAGCCAGAGCCAGAGCTGGAGACCTAGTGCCCGTGCCAAGTGCTAGTTGCAGTCCCAGTGCGCCAGTGCCAAGTGCCAGCCGCGTTAGATTAATTTCCAAAGGCTGTCATTAAAATTCCAACGGGCTGCAATTTATATGCCACACACATGCCAATGCGCCCCGATGCCGACTTGGCCTCGTGCAATTTTTAATAAAAACAGCTTTATATTTATGATATCAGAATATGGCAAAGAAAAAAAAAAAGACATTGACAACAACAACGGCAGCGACGACCACGCGCCGCTCGTTAGCCGGCTCGAGACCCAAGACAACATCATCAACGTGCAACGTGCAACGAGCGCAGCGTGCAACAAGCGGTTGCCTGTTGAAATTTGCATGACAAACTCAAACTCATCCATCAATCAAAGAGCGAATTGCAGTTGGACGTTGCTAACTCGTTACGACCCCTTGGCCAAATAATTTCACTTTTAATTACACAGATACAAATGTGTGCACGTGTGTGTGCATAACTGTAGAGAGCACGCTAATCCCTGCAGCAGCAGCAGCAGCACCTGTATTAAATGCATATCGCGGTTGTCGCCGCTTAACGTAAATTTTCACTTGTCTTTTGCATAATGTGGACAAGCTGCGATGCGCTGCACTGCGATCCATGATGCCTGCGGCTTTGGCACGGGCGGCGCCACAAAATCAATTTACTGCCACGCAGCACGTTATCAGTGCGTGTGCGAGCGGTACGCGCATAGCTAAATGGTTAGAAAGAGAGCGAGTGAGGGAGAGTGCGCGAGCTGGTTACCGGGAAGGATGGTGCGTAGCGCTGAGTCGCCAGACAGCATCACCTGTCGTCGCTCGTTAGCGTCATCATAAATAATTTTAGCAGTTTTAGCATTTCGAAATCTATGCAAATTTATGACAACTCACATCGGGTGCTGGGATGTGGACGGACACGGCGTTTCCTTGTTGTTTGGCCGTGTGGCAGTGCAGTGATAACGAAATGACCATAATGGCCATTAGGTGCATTTGTTTTTGTTGTTATTCTTGTCGTTGTTGCTGTTGTTGCATACGTTGCATGTGCATGTTATTGCAGCTGCCCGCTGTGCCACGAAATGCATTCAACTCTTATATATATGTATCTCTTTCCAGCTCCAAAAAAAATATATATATATATATGTATGTACAAAAATAATTGTAAATCGTTAGATTTATGGCCAAAAACACAGCCACGAATTATGACGCCGGTCACAGGTGGAAATCGCATGCTGATTTCTACTTGATTTGCTTGCCATATAATTGCAAATTGTATTTGTTTAAACACGTTCACATGCACCGGCAAGCGTCCCAGTATGTGTATGCTTGTGTGTGTGTATGGGTTGCTTTGGGCTCTCAGCTTGGCATACACGAAATTGGCATCAAGCCAGCGCACGTCGCCTGTTGTTTATATGTTCAAAATATTGTTGTTGTTGTCGTTGTTGTGGCTCAGGCGCTGCACGCCCACGTAAACACTCGACTATTGTATGGAGCATAAGGAGAAGTTTTGTGATTGCCCATTGGAATAGCTTTGAATGATGGCTTGACGTGTCTTTTTGGCATCATCCATTGCGCCCGTCAAGTGTGTGTGTATGTGCTCACAAATTATTATTATATTTTTATTATTTCTTGATGTGTTTTTGGCTTTGTAATGAAATAATTAAATGGACAAGCAATCTGCTTAATATAGGCAAGGATTTTTCACGTCGAAATAGTCCAGCTTCTGCTTGAGGATATGATATATCCTTGATAGATGATATATTTATGGTTCTGAAAACTGAACAGACTTCATATTATGATTGCCCAGTTGCCGCTAATGAACTGCAGCTGCATTTTCTGGCGATCAATGTCTTGTGCTACGTGTTTATAGCGGGCATCCAATTTCGCTGGACATCTCTTGGTGTAGACCTCGGGCATATTGCCACGTGCGTGCTCCATTTCTGGTTGGCCAAAAGGTGCCAATGTGGCAAATGTTGTGCGCTTAACATTTTTATGACCACCATAAGTCGTCTTAGAATGTGGTAAATGTGTGCGTCTGCGAACAGCCAGTTTACCAGTTGGCTGCCGGGAGCCAGGAGCTGCGTTTCAAGCAGATTCTAGTCTGGCACTGACACTTGAGGTATCGGTTTCATTAGCGAAATGTTTCCGTAAGAATGGCAAAAGGTCGCAATTGATGCCATTTACAAGGCGACGGCCATAAGGGTACCACTTACACGGAATCACAGTGGCAGTGGCTGCGGCTGCAGTGGCAGTGGCAGTGGCAGTATAGGAGCCATTATAATTTGTATTGAATTTCGTTTGTGTTATCGCGAACGTTGGCATCGCAGGTGATTTGTATTTGGTCGGAAAGTGCGGCGTGAAACTCAATAAATTTATCAAATTGAAAAATGTTCAATCGAAATCAAATCAAAGCCAATCCAGTCAGCCAGTCCAGGCCAGCGACAACTGCAGCTAAATAAATATATAAATAAGCTTTATGCATAAAGCTAAGTGTTGATTTTCATGGAATTGGGAAAACAATTCGTAAAGCGCTTTGCAATCAACGACTGGCCCCACCTAACCCTGTTGCGGTTAGGGTATACAAACGACTTGCGACAAAATGACGAAATTTATGTTTCATTTTTGTTGCTGCAAAGTGCAGTCGCATTGCTCTAACAGCCAATAGGGGCCATGCACTGGGGCGTGGCACACTGTTGCACGGTGCGGTACGGGGGCATGCTGCTGTCAGCAACAAATGCAAAGCGCCAAAAACTGCGACACTTTGTATAAATTGTGTCGAAAAACGGCAGCGGGCATCGCGTCGCGTCCCGTCGCGTCCAAGTTGAACCAGCTCGAACACCAACGCTGGCAGGGACAGCTAGAGCCAACTGTCTGCCAAGACAATTTGTTGGTCCGTCGCATTGTCGGCCGCTTGGTTAGCTGCCTGACTGGCCTGCCACACCCCCTCGGGCAAATGCAACAAATTATTGTCATCAATTTTTAGATGCAAAGCTCGAGGAGTGACATTTATTGAAGCGTGGCTGAACGTTGCGGCCGGCGGCCCAGCGGCCAGCGATCAGCGTTCAGGCCAGGATGCAGCCGGACGTGATTGCTCACATTGCTCCACATTGTAGGCGACTGGCTGGCTAGCTGGCTGGCTGGTAACGTTAATGTTGATTATAGTGTGCCACAGCCTGGCCAGTCTGAGACTGCCGTCTAGGAATGACACGTTTTGTCGTTGATTGCTAGGAAACGATGGCAACAATGGCTATAGCAATGATGCGAACGAGCAACAAGTGGCCATCGGGCGGCCACTTAAATTAGCACCGCGCTTCAGTTTTCAGTTTTATGGCGGCGGCAGCTGCTTCATTAGCTAGCCAGCCGATTTGCCGAAAAAGTAAAAGCCAAAAATTATGACCATATTTGTGGTAAATTATGAGACCCTTTCATAAATCAGCACTGGGGGGCAGCTGCAAAAGCCTCGACGACCTAGCGAAATAGGCTGCGTCCACCGTTTTGACTTTGTTTAAGACGTGGCTAACAGAAGGACTACTTTAAGGCCAAACACTCCAAAATAGTCCATGGAAATTTACATTGTGCCGCGGCGCGAGCGCTGGACAATCGCCAGCGCTTGACTTGCTTTAAACTGTGCCATTTATCATACATATAGCGACCGATATGTGTATACACATTTTGTCAGACCGCATTTGGCCTTTTGCTATTTTCACCATTTCTTTCGCTTTTCAATATGCCAGCCCCAACTGCTGACCGACAACAATTCCATTGTTGTTAGGTGCACGGCTACTCCATAAAGGCTACCGTTTTGCGGAGCGCGTTGTTTCTGCGCCACTTATTCAACGACCGAGCCGTGTGGCAGCATCGAGTTGGGCGGCTGGTGGTACTGCATTTGGCCTAAGCATGTCTTGTGGCCTCTAACAATAACAGCGACAATGACTGGACAACCGACTTACCAGATTAGAGCTACTAACAAACTCAAATATGACACTCGAAAGAAACGGTGCAGAGCTGGGAGAATGGTTTTCAGTTCCAGGGGCGGCTACTGTTGGTATTGCCTATCGCCTGAAAATTAGAAATTATCTTGTTAAAAATAGTTTTCTAAATATAAGTATCAAGTTACAAAGCTGCGCTGAGTGAAAACGCCAAATTTCACCTGTAAATATTCCTCTGGTATGCCTGACAGAATTACATTTTTTAACAGTTCGTTATGATAATGATAATAATACTATTATTAATAATAGTAATAAAGATAACAATATTATAAATATTTGGAATTGATTTAGTGTTTGTAGTCCAAAATACTTCAGAGCATCATCATTTTAAGAAATATTCTGTGAATGCACTTATGAGCTTAGAGGAAGCCAACAAATTGTCGTCGTAGCAGCAACTGATGCCAATTAAAGACTCCATGTGACCCCAGCCCAAGTTGGGCTGTCATGCGGTGGTAGGCTTTCCATTTTGCCACTGTTTTTTTTTTCTTTTTGTGTGTTGTGCTTGGCTTTGTGATATGTGCAGCTAATTGACCGACAACAGCGGCCTCAGATGCTGCACTTCATCATAAAAAAGAGTGAGACCTACTCGAGTGGCGCGGCATTACGTCAACGTCAACTCAATTTGGCGGTTAACAAGCATGGGACACAGTCGAAGATGGAGTCCGAGTCCGAGTCTGAGTCTGAGCTGGAGCCAGCGCGGGTCAAGTGCTGACGCATCTGCCAAATCAAGTGAAGTGCACCAAAACTTGTAGTTACCAAAATAAAAAATGCTTGAAAAATAATGAGAGTTGTGGTTGTTGTTGTTGTGTTGCTCGTGCTGTAGCTGGCAGCATCATTAAGAGTGATCATCTGTCAGGCAGCTTGAAACATGAAACATGAACGAGATCTTTGCCTCATTTAAGTTTTTCTTTTGGATTTGGTTTCGTCTGTTGCATTGCTTTGCGACAGCTCATTACGATTATATCCATATTTCCATTTCAAAAACTTGAGCTTGTGAAATTTTCAATTAAATAAGTGGACTCTGGCTGTCAGTACCAAATATTGTACAACGGACCTTATTGATCGTTTGATAAAAATATATATATCCAAGAGCATCGGAAAAATATTTAATTTAAAAACATTTATTCGTCATCGAGTTCTTCAGCTGATCTGCTGTGAAACGTTTTATATTGAAATCCATAACATTCGCTACACTACGCAGTTACTCTTACTTTTAATAGTTCTCGATTGCATGTTTTTCTTTTTCTGTGGAAAGCTTTTTTTCTCTTTGTTGATTTCCCATAATTTAGATTACCAACCGGCTGTCATATAAGAAGTATGAAGTTAAACTTTTGGCACGCCGAAGGATAAATACTCTTCGGATTGTTCGCACCTGCACTAATTTGTCTCCTTCCGTAAAATCGCGCTGAATTTTGTGTTTTATTTCTTGATTGTTAATATCAGATATATCTAATATCCAAAAATGTAGGAATTCAATATTTACTTATATATAAATATTGGAGTCGGAGATGTTTCCGTTTATGCGTTACACATTTACCGATTAAATTGTTATATACGTTGCAAGAGTATAACAATTGGTTTTAATTTGATTAGGTTTCACAGCTGTGTCTTGCAGTCGCCAAGTTACATTAAAAAAGTCTATAAAAATGGAAATGCAAGCTGTGGATTTATTTTATTTCCCATTCAGAGCTTGAAATCGACATGTCCTTGATATTTAATCAGTTATTCGCCTTACTGCTAATACCGCTTTTTTATCCACACGGCAGCTTGTCATCAAAACCTGCCGAACTCGGCGCCTATTGTAAAACTTCACGCTGCGGCCTTAAGAATTTGGCATGCAGGAATTCAAGAGTAAGTTTAGGAATAATGTAAATCATATTGGTAATTTTGGTTTTCATATAGAACTTGAGCATTGCTTGCGCGCCTGGCTCTAAGGTGGTTAGCTTGTCACCCTATAGAGAGCAGCTGTTGCACCAGTTCAACAGTTTTCGCAATAAAGTTGCCGTTGGTTATACGCGCACTTTGTTTCCAGCCGGACGAATGGCCCGTATGGCATGGTCTACAGAACTGGAAAACTTTGCGAAAATGTATATTAAGAAATGTGTATTTAATCCGCGACCCTGCATGGCCTCGGTACAGTTTTCAGCCATTGGCAGCATATACGATGGGCTCTCCTACTCGGGCAGCCAAAAATCGCATAAAATTCCTGAAATCACAGAGGAGCTGCTAAATGGATGGTTTGAAGATGCACGTTTTGTGACGAGAGAATTGTCGCTGCGTTTGAGAAACGAATTTACTCGACCGTTAGTAATGGTCCCATAATGCCATAGGCTTACTATTAATATTTCCAACCCTTTCATAGAACTGTACGTCAAGCCGTGTTGCTAATGGCGGACCGCAACACACATGTAGGCTGCAGTGCAATGAGATTGTCAAATGGAATGGTCAATCAGTTTTTTCTAGCCTGTACCTTTGCCACCGACAACATATTAAATAAGCCCATATACAAGGTAAGGGCTACGGCAGGCAGTCTGTGCAAACAACGCGACAGTACTTATAAGAATCTGTGCGCACTTGGTGAAGTTTACAATAACCAGCGCGAATACAAGCCTGGCGAGCTGCTCCCATCTTCCGCGGAGCTCTTTTCTGAGGTTGAGGTGTAACAAACCAAGTTCAATTAAATAAAATACATTTAGAAATATTATGACTCCCACTGGGTTTCTCTAATGTGCAAGGTTCGTGCAGCTTTTTGGGGTAGGTATAAAAGGAGCTGGGGCGCGGTTCGTGCCCAGCAATCGTTAATAGTAGCTAGCTTTAACATGAGGCAGTTTCTTCTTTGGTTCAGCTTGTGGTTGTCACTGGGCGCTAAATTAATTCTCACTGTCCCGGAGCTGGTGCAGCAGTTGCAAGTACAGCAACGTTTTGACTATGTGCTGCTGGTTGGAAGCTCCAGCTCCGATTGGTCACAATTGGTGTGGAAGCTGCCCTTGTCCTCTATTAAGATTAAAGACAAATTGAACATCAGCTATCATCTAGATAGATATCACTCTAATCACTTGCTTAGCATTGCATACGTTGATGAACATGATACACATGAACTTCTTGAGTTTCTGACTTTCAATTTGAGATTATGGAATACACAACCCTTACTACTGGTCTTCAAAAAAACTGAGCAAGTGCAAGTGATCTTGAAATGGTGCTGGCAACAGCTGCAGTTGTTGCATGTTTTGGCGATTCTCGAAGACTTTCAGGTATTTATAAGAAATATATTATTAAATATCAAGCTTTTACTTAATACTATAAATTTTCTGAACAAAGAAATCAATTAATATTTACGACTCGCCTAAATCATATTGGTCACATTTGGTTCATAATTTTCTAGAGGTAGCATTCTATTCCTGTGCTTGCAATTCACGGTTTTGGACTTGTTGTTGAATTTATTCCGCTGCAAGTCTCAATACAGTCTTGGTAGGTGCTATAGCGATTTGGATTTCCACCACATCCGCCATAGATGAATGTTTTACATTGATGTTCGTACGGGTCAAAGGCAAACATTTTGAACTTGCCTTTGCATGGACCGTGGTTGGCCGCAAGTTTGCATTGAACTGAAAATACCTTATTAAGATTTGATTCTAGAATCCAACCATAATACTTGCCTATAGAATTCGGTGCAGCTTGGGCAACTAAAATGAGACACAGCAAGCAGCAAAAAAACAAAATTTTTATAGCCATATTTACAATTTACAATCAAAATGAAATCTGGCTGAAATATTTACCGAGATGATTAAAAAGTAAAAGAACTTGATTTAAATTTTCTCAGCATGGTTGTTCGTAAACAAATTGCCAATAGTGTGAAATACCCCCATATTTTTAGGATACCGGACTCATGTACAGCTATTCACCTTTTCCGAAATTTCAACTTAAAAAGCGATTGATCACAAACAAGACGAATCCAATTATAATACCACGCCTGCGAAATCTCCGTGGCTATAAACTTCCAGTTATTGTGGGCGGCTCAACTCCACGACTTATAGTTTATCGTCGTCCAACTGGGGAGCTAGTCTACAGCGGCTACGTGGGCCATTTGATGCACTGCTTCGAACAAAAATACAACTGCAGCTTGATTCAGCCGGTTCCGCTAACCGAGAACACATTGGTGCCAGCCCGGCAGCTGATTGGAGCAGTGAGAAACGGCAGCGTCCAGTTTGCCTTTGCGGCAACTTATCCGGGTATGCCTCTCCAGGGTTACACGTATCCCTTTGAGATCCTTAACTGGTGTATTATGCTGCCCGTTCCAAGCCCAGTTCCGTCCAGTGAGCTCTACAGTCGTGTACTGGATTTGCCCACTTTTCTGATTGTACTCGGATCCTTAGGACTGATCTCAGCAATACTATCGTTTACCTTATGGCGTTATGGCTATCGCGTTCAACCGTATGAGTTTCTGCTGCACAACAATTGTCTGAGAGGAGCTTTGGGTCAATCTTTCAATGAGGTTCTACGGGCGCCTTTGCTGGTGCGTGGCATTTATTTGGAGATCTGTGTATTGGGATTCTTGCTCACCGCCTGGTACAACTCGTATTTCTCAGCGTATATCACCAGCTCCCCTAAACAGAAGCCATTCACGAGCTATGATAGCATATTGAACTCGGATCTGAAGGTGGTTATCTGGACTTCTGAGTATCAAACGCTGCTCAGGTACGATAGGCAAATTCGAAAGTATGAGGCGATATTTAAGATCGAGCCAGACTTTGAGAAATACCTAAAAATGCGCGACTCGTTTAATACTCTGTATGGCTATGCGATGCCTATACAGAAGTGGAACATTATAAAGCAACAGCAAATGGTTTTTAGCTCAATTTTGTTTACTATGCGCGAGGACCTTTGCTTTTATCAAGGCGTCCCAATTATGTTTCCCATTGCTGAGAACTCTGTTTTCAGGGAGCCACTAGAGCGGTTGATAGGAGAGGTGACTGCCACTGGCCTCATGGTTCATTGGCGTGACATGGCATTTAGTGAAATGATTAAAGCTGGCAAATTGCGTTTGGTCGACCTGGGCAAGCCAAAGGAGTTCCGTGCCATGCAGTTAATGGACTTGAGCGACATTCTAATGGCTGGTGGATTGATGATGACCCTGGCACTGGCCGTATTTGGGCTGGAGCAACTATGGTTTCACAAAATGCGACTAAGACGATATTTGCGTGAGGGCTTAAAAATTGCAAAGCAATTAGTGCACTTAAAATAAAAAATTTCGAAGATTACGCACTACGCAGCATTTTTTGCTTTAAAATAAAAAATATATTACTGACCAGCAAAAACACTAAAATAATAATTTTGATAAATATTTAAATAAAGTTAATTTCACTTTTCTTAATAAAAGTAGATGGGTGACTATTTTCTAAAAGCATCACCGACCGATGGAGGTGTTTTACTTTCCCGTCGGCCCAGCTATGCCACTTTTTACAGCTTATTTTGTTAATTATTAAACATATATTAATACAAAGATTTCTTGGTAAGCTTGTTAAGAACCAATTCAGCTTTATAGGGGTTTCGAATTCATAATCGATCCCAGCTATACTAAATATTGTCCTCCATTAATCTGCTATGAATCGTACTCGGAGTATTTAGTGGCTATTGTCTTGAATTATCATTTTAACAGATGAACAGGTTGTTCGAGCAGTATCAAAAACCAAATAATTTAAAAAATGTGACCGAAATGTAACAGGCTTAAATGACACATGTGTGGTTGATGGGGCGCGAACTCAAACCCTGCAGGGTAAATTTGTGTTCCTAAAATATTTCTACCAATTTAAAGATAATGAGTAAAAACAATTCTTTTGTGTTTAAGGCCGAGCTCTTTGTGGATAGTGTTTATGTGTATTTATATATGGTGGATATATGGATATGGATATATGGAATCGGATGTATATGATTGAGCGCATTTATTCTTGCGAAACATTAGTTAATGGAATCGATTGCCTCTTCTTAATTCTTGTTTCAAATCAGCGATGGATTGCGTTTTCTTGTTTTTGCTAAAAGAAAGTTCAGGGTATCTCCTATCTTTTGAAAACAAAAAAACAAATTTTCTCTATATTTCCATATATTTATTATTTTTTGTTTAGGCTTGCAATATTAAAGCAGCTCACAGGTTATAAATTTGCCAAAAACATTGTTCAATTAGACAGTCGACTCACAATGCCACTTATTGTTGGATCACTTATTGGTGGGCTAAAATACAATTAAGCATTCAATATAAATTATGCCATCATGGCACCTATTAACTAGGGCACTGTCATCAAGCATTTCGTAGTAAATTGATATATGCATTTTAAGCAGCGTTTCCCTGTAATCTCTTGGGTGTGGTTTTTTGTGTGGCCCTTGTTAGCCGCTAATTTGAGTTTTTTACATGTCTCCGCAACGCATTCATTAGCAACCCTTTTAAAAAGCAGCGCCATTAATCAGTGTCCTGCAGTAATTCGTCAATGTCCGCCATGGATCGTCCTTGGTTTATTTTGTGCCATTTGCTTTGGATGGTCAGGCTAACAGTTGAGGCAGATAGCTCGGCAGTTTTTCAACTGTTGAGCAGCATTAAAAATCAAGATAATTTCAATTATTTGTTATTTATGAAATATCAAAATTCCCGTGTGTCAGAAAAGTTTATGACGGATCAAACAGACGGTAATTGTTTTGTGAAAAGCTTAATGGAAAAGTTGCAAACGCCTGTTGTGCAATTCGATGAGCACGCTAATAGTTTTCTGTATGAAAAACATAGCAGTCTTGTGCTGTCTGTGGTATATTTGATCGGCATGGATTTAGACGAGAACGAGAGCTTGCTAAATGCACTGGTTACCAACTTGCGACTCATGACCATATCGCGGGTGGTGTTTATGGTGCAGCTCGGAGAAGCCAATGAGACGTTTCTATACAAATTGTTTACCTATTGCTGGAAAATGAAGCTACTGAATGTGTTGGCAGTATTTGAGAACTATAACGTAAATAACAAAGCATGCAGAAATCAATTTGGCATATTAATAGGCGTATTCTACATTCCAGACTACGAGCACCTTCTATAGCTATACGCAATTTCCCAGTTATCAATTGGAGCAACGTGTATATGATCCCAGCTCGACTATTTTTCCTGATCGTCTGAGAAATCTACACGGCTATAGTGTGCGCATTATAATTGGTGGCGCGACTCCGCGCATCATTCTCTACTATAATAAACAGGGCGATATTATCTATCGGGGCACATTGGGCCACTTTATGGATGTCTTTCAGCAAAAATTCAATTGCACTTTAAAGCAGCCGTTTCCAGTTAAGCCGAATGTGTTAGTTCCTTCAACGGAGCTAGTGGCAGCTGTGCGCAATGGTACCGTGGACCTGTCATTGGCGATTACATTTCCTAACCAGCTCAATATGCGACCTTTTACTTATCCGTACGAGCAAATGAATTGGTGTCTAATGCTACCAGTGGAAGCGGATATACCACACGCCGAGTATTATGTCAATGTCTTTGAGCTGCAGGCATTCTTGCTAACTCTGGCCGTCTTGGTGGTTATTTCCATGACGCTTTCGTCGATTCTGAAGCACCACGGGTATCCGGTGGAGATGTACGAGTTTATACTGCATGATAATTGCTTAAGAGGAGCTCTGGGACAGTCTTTTTTTGAGGTACGTCGCGCTTCGGTACACCTACGCGCCATCTACGTGCAGATCTGTTTACTGGGCTTTCTGCTTACGGCCTGGTATAACTCTTACTTCTCGGCTTATGTGACCAGTAGGCCCAAGGAGCCGCCTTATCGAACCTACGATGATATACTGGCCTCCAATTTGAAAGTGGCCGCCTGGGAATCGGAGTATAATGAGCTTATTGGACGCCTAAAGGAGTTCCGGAAGTACGCACCAATGTTTCTGGTAGAGCCTAGTTTTAGTAAATTTATTCGCATGCGTGACACCTTTGACACTAAACATGGCTTTATGATGACAACCAGCAAGTGGGTGGTAATTAACGAGCAACAGAACATCTTCAGTCAGCCACTGTTTCGCATGCGCAATGATTTTTGCTTTTTCAATAATATTCCCCTTGGTTTTCCGGTGCACGAAAATTCGATTTATAAAAAGCCCATACAAAGGCTAATTATGGAACTTGCCGATGCTGGCTTAACATCTTATTGGACTTCAAAGGGATTTTCAGAGCTTGTAGAAGCAGGCGAAATGCATTACTTGGACCATAGTATGCGCAGAGAGTTTCGTGCCATGCAACTACAGGATTTGGAATATGTATGGTATGGCTTTGCTTTTATGGTATTATTTTCTACAGCAGTTTGGCTGCTCGAACTGGTATTAAATCGGCTAAAACGCCGAAGCCAACGCAGGCATAAACTCTCTCAGTATTAGCTATAATCTTTCTAATCTAATCTAGCATTTGTAAGGCCTTACTGAACCAATAACTTTCATATGTTTGTTTTCGATTAGTTGGGGACTTCCGTGCATTTTAATTATTTTTCACTTTTATTTTCAATGCTCAGCCTTACAGACTATTAATTTGTCAAAAGTTTGTGCAGGGTCCGCATATTTGTGTACCCTGCTCACCTGCTCCTGGGTTTCGTTGTGCAAATGTGCTTTGGCTCAAAGTTCATCAAATGCAATTAAGATACCTGTTCATTGTGGCTGCGGTTTCAGGTCCCCCAAGGTGCCACGAAGACGACGTCTTGGATGATATGAGCCACCTGCGCCAGTAACTGGCGCCTCTTGAAATTCCCTAATCGACATGTTTCGATCTCAAATGACTTGCCGCTCACTACGCCACACGGTGAGGCAGACGTTGCCGTTGCAGTTGCCCGATCTGGCCAAGACGCTGCGAGTAAAACATTTTCTCTAATCTGCACTGATGTTTGCTGGCTGTTGGCGCATGCGGCACGCATTTGCAGCCCCCTGCCCCACAATACCGCAAGGCTGCGGCACAACCCGCTGATGATGCTGTTAATGCAGCAGTAGCTGCGCACTTTGATTTTGACTGACAAGTGCCGCCTGTGTAATGTTGCAGCCGTCGTAGCTGTTGTTGTTGTTGTTGTTGTTGACATGCGCAGCTGCATGCGCTTTCATGCGCTTCCTTTATGGGAGAAAATTATTTATATGCCCCTGATGATCTTTGTCCAGGTACAGGTCTGTAAAACTAATTAACACAATGCCAACGCTCAGTTACTAACAATGAGTCCAAGGCTTTGATGTGTTCGCTTTTCGGTTTGACCATGAATTAGATATATATCGTTTAATTGTCAATAAAACTTTTTATTCTTCTTTATTTTGATGTTTAATGCTTGCAATACTTAAATATGTAATGTAAGACTTAATTGCTAATGGGTAGCTGTTTTTTTTTTGTTTTTTTTTTGTCTTTTTGTTTGCATAAATAATAACTAACAAACATTTAACTAAGTACAATTGTAATTTGATTGCGCCTAAAACTATGCGCTATATATGTGTATAAACAAGGGCTTAAATTCAAAAAATTATTATGTACATAAACTAAATTCAATAAATTAGAAAATATTGCAAAATTCACAGTAAGTATATATAACAATATATGTAACGTAACCCAAACACCAAAATATAAATCATTTTTTATTAAAACTATCACATAATAATTGGCAGTTTAATTAACATTAACTATCCATAGTTATTCAATTTGTTTTACTTAACTTAGAATAAGATATAAAATTAGCTCATTTTATTTATAGTACATACAATTTGCGATTCACACAGCGGCGAGTATAAGAAGATGAGTACTATGAAAATTGAAATAGTTATCAAGTATAATATGTAAACGAATTCTATATCAAATACAAAAAAATAATGGCAAGTGCAATGCGTTCAAGCATTCTATGATCTGTAAATAGTTGATGCACGGGGATAACTTGAACACTTCTCAGATTTGCGAAAATGTGAGTATTATTTGTGAGGAAAAAAAAACACGAGTTAAATATGTTACTTGTGCTTGGAATAAGAGATCCTTGAAGAGAAGACATTGTTTGATACATAAATTCGTATTTCTCAGGTGTAATTATATGCCAAAAGGACTTTCTGATTTATTTTAAAAAACTTGTACTAATTTTAATGAAGTGTTCAAAATTGTTCGCACAACTGGCTTTCTCTTAAATTAGGTCGTATTTACACTGAGGAAACTTATGCTAATTTGGGCAAAGCAACTCTAATGAAATACTTTTAATTTACAGGAAACGCTTCTCAAAATACATTTTAATTATTGTCATAATATTATTATTTAATTTCTTTAACGTAATTAATTACAGAAACAATGTGGGTGAGTTCATAGATTTTATTTGTTGCAAGGAAGCGTTTGGCCTCATTTTGATATCACCACTCGTAAATTTGCTTATTAGCTTCATTTTAACTTTTTTATTTTTATAATTAATTAATTATTATTTAAAATTGCTTGTTAATTTATCTTGCTTTAAATTTGGCACATTTAAAATTAATTTGTGTATGTGTGTTTATGAGTGTGTGTGTGTGTGTTTTAGGTATAAAATATAATTGAGTATTTTATTTGGAAGTGCATTTAGTGAGTTTGTGATTTTGTCTTGATGTGTTTGTGATATAGGAATTGCACAGAAAGCTGAGATAGGAATTCATCAATGACAATTTTTTGATCAGGAAAGATCATTTTCTAGGAAATAATTTCCCAAGAGTATTCAAGTAGTTATCTTAGTTTTTCATATTGTTTTGTATGCTGTTAGTAAGGAACAAGAAATAGTTTGCTGTTTTGTGTTTTGTGGAACATAGCCTATACATATAAAAGCCAAGGTCGGCACACTACCGGTTCGCCAACAGACCATTGGCAGGCGGTAATACGCCAGGCGGCGTATTTGGCCCACTCAGCACGACGCCGGCGCTCATTAAACTGGGGCTGGCCACCGTGGTGGCCACCGCGCTGAGCTGTCGCTGTTGGACAAGACTTGCACCGGTGTTAGCTGCAGTGGAACCACCACGCTGATGCTTGGCGGAACTGCCTTTGATCAGGTTGCCATTGTTCTTCTGGGTCATGTGTGTCTGATAGTGTTTGGCCAGGTGTGCCTTTTGCCTGAAGCTTTTGCCACACAGCGAGCACGCAAAGGGCTTCTCGCCCGTGTGCGTGCGTATGTGCACATTCACTGAGTATTTGTCCTTGAAGCCTTTGGAGCATATGGAGCAATAGTGTAGTGAACGCTCCTTTCGCTGCCCACCGCCACTGCTGGCCGAACTACCGCTCGCATTGCAGTTGGCAGGCGGACTATTACTGCTGCTGCTGGCGCTACCGCTTGACGAGGAGCTGCCACCATTGCCAATGACCACACCCAGAACGTTGCTGCTGTTGTTGTTGCTGTTATTGTTGTTGGCTACATTAGGATTATTGTTGTTATTGTTATTGTTGCTGTTTGAGCTGTTGGCGCTGCTGTTGCTACGCTTGTATTGCTTCTTGGGCTTGCTAACGCCTCCAAGGCGACTGCCTGCCACAGATGTGCCCACAGCTGTAGCTGTTGTCGATGTGGACACCTCCGGCTTGAGGGGCTGTGGGGGCGGTGGCGGCTGCTGTTGTTGTTGCGCATTGGCTAGGGGCTGTAGCTGTGTTGTTGTTCCTGCTGTCGCGCTCGGTGACATCTGCATGAGCACATCGCTGCTGGTATAATCTCCAGGCGTTGGTGTGCCCGTGTTGGCACTGCAGAACTGCTGCACCTCATTGGCAATGCGCTTGATTTTCTCAAAGTCATCGCTAAAAGCATTTTCCAGCGACAGGAACATATCATCGACAATGATGCTGGCATTGCCACCATGCTGGCCGTGATTCGACGAGGACATGTGCGCACCGCTGGCTGCATGACTCATGGACTGTGCATCCTCGAACATTTGCGCGGTATTCAGCGTTGAGTCCGCAAAGCCCAAAGCATCCGCTGCATCATCTGGCGTAAAGAGTAGCCTCCTCATTTCATCATCTTTGACCACAGGCAATGCTAGACCATTTTGCATATGCAGGCCCTTGGCGTAGCCCTTCCCTTGAAGAGCGCTGCGCAGCAGCGATTCCGCAGAGTTCTGTTCCGCCTCCGCGTTGTGATCGGCCATGTGCCAGTCGTTATTGTTATTTTGAAACTGGGCCAGCTGTTGGCCCAGCTCGTTGACCCCGCCACCTGCGATGGAAATGGCAGTTACCAGTGAGGGTAGCGTCTGTCCGTGTGGCTGGGATTGGGAAATACTGCTGAGGCCATTGACATCTGCACCACTGACAATCACATCCTTGCCATCCGTACTGAAGCCGCTGTCGTCGTAAGGATATTCTGATTTGATATAGCCCGGAAAACTGCCCAGCAAACTGTCCAAATCCAGTGCGCTGGGCAGTTGCTCCGTCTCGGCGCGCTTTAACCAAGGCTCGCCTCCATTTAATACTGTCAAAGTGTAAATCTGGCCGTCAGTTGTATCCAGGCTGCTAATGGTATCGCTGCTGCTGCCCGCAGCACTCGAGGAGCTGCTGGCATTGGGCTGCTGTTGTTGTTGCTGTTGCTGTTGATGTTGCTGTTGCTGCTGATGTGGATGTGAATGTGGATGTGGATGCGATTGCGGAGATGTGGGACTTGGCTGGTTAGTACATCGCACATTGCTGGCGTTAACGGTGGTCGTAGCGCTGGCTGTGATCGGCTGCTGCTGCCAGCAGTATCGATCAAGGTCCTCGAAGATAGAGCTGGAGTCAAGGCGGCTGTTATCCTTGTCCTGATGCCAGAACTGCAAAACGAAAAAAAAGAGAACCGAGAACAACATATTATTAAATGAATATTATTGCTTTGCACTGAGGCGCAAAATCCTCATTCAACTTGTTTGCCATTAAAACTTACCTCATAGCCTTGTAACGTGGGATCGCCGCCATTGCTGGTGCTGCCATTACGATTGCTCACTGGAATGCCGCTGCCGGCGCCTTCGCCGCCGTCGTGTGTCATGCTGCTGGTGGTTCTTGCGCCGCCGCCGCAGATGGCCTGCTGGGGCGTTTGTGATGTCGTTGGCTGATGACCTTGGCTGTGGTTGTGACTGTTGTGCTGCTGATTGTGCTGCTGCTGATGGTGCTGCTGCTGCAGGCTAACGCCTACCCCCACATCCACCCCAACACCGATGCCAATGCCCATGTCCGGAGCTGTGACGAAATCGAAGAAATCCGTTTTTGAGAGATCCTCGGTACGAAAGGATTCACTTATATCCATGCCAGTCGATGTGGACATATCCTCAGTGCCAATCATTTGTTGCGCGTGTATTTCCAGTTCGCAAAATCGTTTATTCAGTGCTGGCCAATATGTGGATTTTTAAGTGTTAATAAGCTGTAATATTTAAAAGAAGGTATAAAATAATGTTTATACTCTTATTTTCTCAATCATTTGATTTAAAGAAAAACTTCTAGCTTGTTATTTAATTGAATTTTAATGCAAACACAAAATTAATATGGCTAAAGGTAGTTGAAAAATCCGATCTGAGTGGTGATATATATATATATATATATATATTTTTTTTTTTTTTTGTGCAGCACCGTCCACTCTGCTGATTAGTAAACAGTTTTCCTCGGACTCTTTGGGGACATGTACATTAATTTATTTAAGCCACTTGTCAGTTGGCTGCATAATTCAATCACTCATTCATTCGCCCATTTCTTGCACTCAGCTCAGCTCAACTCGCCTTGCCCCACCTCGTCTCACTTTGTGGCTCAGTTCGGTTGGACGTGCATTCCAGCAATACTTGCATTTTAATTTGGCCAGCTACTTTAGCCTTCTCAGTTTTTTGCTGGCTATCTGCAAACAAATAAATCAAACTGACAGAAGGGTGACAAAGTGTAAACACATTTGGCGCGCTCGGCTCGTAAATCTCTTGAAGCCGCACTTGGACTTTGGCTAAAACCAAACCTGACGCTGTGACACGCTGTTTTTGTTTCATTTGCATAGATTCTGCGAGCCGCATAACAAGCCGTCCATTTAGAACAGGCAACGAGCCGCTGCCAAAAATATCGCTACGAGTCTGAACTATTGGCTACCCATGGAGCTGGAGGGTGCTGCTGCCTTTGCTGTCTTGATTAGAAACCTATTTGGTCAGTCCGAGATCGAGTAATCGATGCCAGGCAGCAATCGAAATCGAATTGACAGCTTGCGTGCAGTTGCTGTTGCTGTTGCAGCGATTGCGATAGGGATTGTGATTTTGATCTGTTGTTCATGTGTTTGCTGTGGCCTGCCTGCTCCGTCAAAGTCGTGCAGCAAGTACTAAATGTTCAAATTGTCAATTTATTTGCTTTTTTTTTTTTTTTTGATATTTTGCTTTTATTACCATTTTGTTTTTGGGCTTGGACTCTGCATATAGGAAAAATGGACGGCATTTCGAGGCCTGGTGTGGCAGCGTGAGAACCACAAACAGAAATGACTTAACAAATTTGCATACAACACAGAGAGCAAAGAGCTTGGCGTATTCTCTAGCGCATACTTTAGATAAGGGCAAAGCGAAGAGAAAATGCCATGGTATAAATATTTCAGATGCTGTTGCTAGGAACATTTAAGTGCAATCTACGCAGAAATCAACTAAAATGTGAAGCCAGGTCTTTGAAATGCTTATTTAAGACCGCTGCCGCTGCCGCATCAACACCTGATCTCCAAAGACATTAAAGTGCGGCAGCGGCAGCCAAAGACACGACCCATTAGAGCCTGAATGAAAGCAACAACAACAACAGCAACAGCGGAAAAAACAGCTTAAAGTACAACAAGTGCAGGCCATTGGCCAAGTCAGAGACCAAGCGTTCGGCCAGTCTGCATTTTAGGCTCTCAAAGTGAGCTCGTTTTCAGTGTTTTCCACGGCTTATCGCCCGTTCATCTGACCGGCCATAGAAGGCAAAGGCTGCCTCCTGAAATTTCACCAAAAACTTTGCGGCTTGGCTCAAATGCGTAATCATTTGTAGTCATTTGCCTGGCTGGTCGTCTGGCTAGTTGCATGGCTGCTTGGCTACTCGGCTGCCCGGCTGCCACTCGGTAGTTTAGTTAATCATGATGTTTAAAATCAAAAATTACTTTATACATATTTTATGGTCCAAACACAGCGTGCGATAGAGAAAGAATGAGAGAAATAGAGGGAGAGAATATAATACTTGACTATAAAATTCATAAAAAATATTAAATAAAATAATAAGCTTTTGTTAGAGCGTTTTGGGGGCGCAAATATTGACTAATTTGGCCACGATTATTGTTATTTGACTGTGGCCCAAACAAAAAGAAAGTTTACAGGCTGCGCAGCCGCGCGCCTGGAACGTGCATATAGTACATACAGAGATACAGATGGCTGATCGGCTGCCTGGCGGCCAATCATGTACGTGCATGTACCCAGCACATGCATCATGAGCCAAGATGAAGATGCATGTGGCCGCGACTCTGAGTAAGGCTGCGGCAGCGGCTGCGATTGCAGTTTATTTCACTATGCTGCATAGCAATTGCAATCGTAATCGTAGAAATTGTTAGCGCATTTTGGCCAATGCAAACAGCCCGCAGCGGCTTCATTTAAAAAACATGATATCATGATAGGTTACCTTAACTCCTTAAAGGGTATATTAACTTTAATGCTATGTAAACAAATAAAGTATGCTAATAAGATATTTAACTAAAAATAAGGTATTTCCTCAAATATCGGATATTAGTTAACATCGTTTTTTTTTTATACCAACTAATATCTTTACATAAAAACTATTAAGAATACAAATTTCAAGTAATTATTTTACATTTTGCAAAGAGCGTACTTCATGTTCGGTTAGTAGAAATTCGGTTTTGAAGTAACTTGTTTATGTTGCTTTCAATTTTGTTGGATTGCCGATAGAGGGGGTTTTTCTCGATTATGGGCCATAAATAAAAATGCGCCAATAATTTTTTTAATTAAACGAAATTTTGGCATATTTATTTACACATACAAGTCTGCATCGTGTGCTATTTGACATGCAGTTAAGCTCGGAGGTTTCAGAAAATATATTGTGCTGTGGTCTGGCTTTGTTAGGCATGCAAATTGCCAAGGAAAATTGCCAGGGAAATTTATTGAAGTATGCAAAGAGCACACAACAACAACAAAAATTATGAAGTTTTCGGCACAATTTCTTTGGTGTGCATGGTCGGGCATGATTAGCATCCCTCCATCTTGTGACCCGCCGTAGCGGGCGTCAAATACAAAGAAAAAAAAAAAAACAAAATAAAATGCGGTAGTCAAAAGCCACCGCCGTTGCTGAGATTAGTTTATGTGCAGGAATTTTTATATTGTGGTTACACAATTTTCCTCAACATTGTCCATCACCTTACCCTTTTCAGCCGCTCAACAAGTTTGCCTTAAAAATCACACGCCTGAGCTCTTCTGCCTTTGTTGGTTTGATCGCAATTTCTTGTCAAATGATTTAGTTTTTTGTTTTTTGTGCCTTTGTTGTTGATTTTTTCACGATTTTCCACGCATTTTTAACCTAAATACCGTGCTAAACGATTTTTTAATGTCTTCACTAACAAGTTTCAATTACCAATAGGTAACAGCCATGGCAAAATGCGTACAGATGCCGTTTGCAGACATGTTCAAATGAAAACCAGTCCCCAACCCCAACCCAGCTCAATCAATTAAAATAATTCAACAATTGTAGTGAAATTGCCAAAGAAAGAAAGATAAAGAAGACAATGCGGCAAAAAAAAAACCTGTAGATCCAGACGAGCCACGAGAATTCGTAACAGGCAACAAGTTGACTCACGTAGCGCAATCAAATTGCACTTCGATTGGCTAAAATGGAGCCATCAGTGAAAATATCTTTGGATTTGTATGTGCACTTGTCGATAAAAGAATATTTATTGACCTAAGCTAAGTAGATTGAGATGAAGGTGGTTGCTTTTGAAAGTGGTTGCTAAGTAAGCACCACATTTGGTTTCTTCTTTTAGGATCTTTAGCCAGATAACTAAGTACTCCATATATGCTTTGAGGTTTTTCTGAGAACTATTTGAACAAATGCGAAGTGTATCGAGCTATATTAACATTTATTGGTTGTAACTGATTGAAAGTACTCTTCGGCAATTCTGTTAACATTTTCAACGGCGTATGAAAGTGAATAAGGTATAAGGCATATAATTTGGCACATCGTTATAAACAGGAAGATATTTATGCTGTGAAATTCTTTTTGCTGTGTAATGAAAAAAAGTCCTATTCTATAACGGCCTGTAAGACGCATCATAGGCGAATGGAAGCTCGTAAAAACGAATTTATGCAGCTGCAAATTTAGCCATATTTTATTGATTTCTTTTTCTTTTTCGCTCACATTTATTTCTGCAATGCAAATGTTCATCGTTAGTGAAGTGAGACCGCTCTGCACCATGCCATAAGCCAGTCGATCATTTTTCAACCAGATAATTATCGCCCACCAACCGACTGAAAGGCTACTGCCCCAACCGGCCAAATGCGCGTAACGGCCGCAGTTGTGGCTGCTGGTGCTGACCAATTGACCAATAGCCGGACAGGTTGATAAGCGGATGGGACACGGCTGGCAGCTGTTGCAGCGGGCTTATGTTTCAATTGCATGCAAATGCATAATTGAATCAAATGGTCTTGCAGCTATGTTTTCGCCAGTAACTGCAACTGCAACGGCAGCAGCTACTTTCGAACTGAGGCCCGCCTAATGAAGTAATCAACAGACAGCATCTCAACTTTGGCTGGCATTGTCAATCAAAAGAAACGTTTTTATTGGCCTGCGTTACAAACCAAATAGCATCAAGATGTATTAATCATTTCGACCACTGTTGTAGCTTGTTGGCCAGCGTTGGCGGGCGACGCGTTGCGACGCGCTTCGACGCTGACTGCGGCAGTGGCAGTGGCAGTGGCAGTGCTTGTGTAGCAGCGTAGCCGTTGTAGACGCGTCTACAGCGCTTTATCAGAGCGCGCAGATCTTTGGCATAACGAAACGTAAAAACGTAAAAAGCCAAATAACTTCAGGCGAGACAAGCATGATTAAAATGCGCAAAAATGGCAAACTCCAAATGGGCGCTGCATGTTGGAAGCGCCAAACACAGGCAACAACAAGAGCAACAACAACAACAACAACGAAAACAGCAACGCCGTGTGATGTACACGCGGCGCATTTCAATTCCATTTGATTAATGACAAAGCCTTAAAAGCAACTGCGACCGCAGCGGCAAACGAAGATGTTGCTGATTGGCCCGTTGTCCATTGCTGTTGTCAACTGCCAATTGCAGTTGCCGCTGCTGCTGCTGCTGTTGCTGCTACTGCGCTTGCAGATGCAACATCTTAGTTATTCGCAGTTATTTTTTATGACAGAAAATAAAAATCATTTGTTCACGACGATCATAAAGCAATCAATGGCCGCCAATCACACAACACTATATAACATTTTTCTGTGAGTTGATTAAATGCAAATGTTCAATTGGCAAGTAGAAAGTGTCGCTTTGGCCACCCACACACAATATATGCCACAAAAATCTGCATAAAGACTGCCCGCCAAATAAGGCCAAACGAATGCAATGCTGCCGCTGCGATTGGCCTTGTTTGTGGGTGCTGCTGTGAGTGATGTTGCTGGTGTGCCAGGCGCTGCAGCAACATGCCATGATAAATTTCGAATTTGCTACGAAACTAGTATCAGAACATGTCCATCTTGGTTGCCCACACTCACAGGAGTGTGCTTCAACTCATTCGTGGCCAGGTGAAAATTGAGGCTGGCTGCTTTCACAGCAGCACAACAGGGGCAGCGGCCAGCGTATTCTTCTCCATGCTGCTCGCAGCATTGTGATTAATGTATTAATTAAAGCCAGTTAGGCTGAACTTTTTAAGACCCTGCCCATGATTCGTGGCTTTAGAAATCGGCAGACATTAATCAAAATCAATAAGGCAGTTGGCTCAATGCCAACCGGCAATAAGTCCATAAAGCGGGCGAAACCCCTTAAGTCAAAAATTTGCATTTTAACAAGTTAATTTGTTGTTGTTGTTGTTATTGCTGTTGTCCTTCTTATTGGTGTTGTTGCTGCTTTTGATATTGTTGTTGCTGTTGCTGTTCTAAAAAAATTGCAAAACGGTAGCGCACGAATTTGGCAAGATCTGTTGTTGTTTTTAGTTGTTATCGTTGTTGCTGTTTTACTTTCAATTGCTTTTGACTGGCGACATAATAATGAGAAACCAAAACTGCATTCATTGCCCAAACGTGACATGTTAATTGAGTTTTTTTTTGGGTGGGCGTTAACCCACCGAGGCACAGTTTTGACAGCTGTCTAGGCAGTAACTTAATTTGCTGCTTTCAAATGCCAATAGTATAAGAGCACAAGACACTCATACACATGAAATATATAATGAGTTAAACGATTTAGACGCCTCTGCCAGAAAGAAGCATGATAACTTTATTGATTTTGGCAAACGAGCTGAAAGACATTGAAACCGAATCGTGAGTCTGGCCAACAATCAAAGCAAATAGTAACAATAACCCAAGTCTTTATATTTTTTCTCTTTGTGCCGTTGTTGGTGTTATTATTGTTGGTGTGTCTGTGACGTGATCGCTGCAGGCGCCACTTGGCAGCCAAACAAAAGAGCAGGTCAGAGCACAGCACGCCAGGAATTCTGGCTAATCAGCACAAGCTTTAACTCCGACTCCAACTCCAACTCCACGTTAGACAAAAAGGTGGGCGCTTGACGACGATCCCATGTATTCCGTTTGAAGGCTGCCATTCATTAAAGCCATTTATCTGTTCAGATTGTAGGTGTGTGCATGTTGTGATTCTTTTTATGTATATGTGTGTGTTTGTGTGTGTGTGTGTTTAGCAATTTGTTTGCTGTCATGTCAAAGTGCAATGAAAATATTTTCACTTGCCCATCAAACGCTGCACACACAACACTTGACATGAGACAGCAACGTCAAACATTCCGCAATGCCACCCAAAAAGCATCTTCATAAATTTGATGCTGTTGCCGTTGTAGCCACAGCATCAGCAATAGCAACGACAACAGCAGCAGCAGCAGCGGCAGCAACACTCCCACATGCCCAGAGACTCTATGGCAATATCGTGTGCAGTCTGTGGGCTCCTTGAGGCTGGCTCGTCTTGTGGGTCGATCAAAATGTTTGTGGCGTCTTTTTCATCATCATCATTAAATTCGTCAAGATGCAAATTTTTTGCTGATTTTTTGCGACAGGCTGTTTACTTTGTTGTTGCTATTGTTTTTGTTGTTGCGGTTTGCTGCTGCTGTTGTTTGGTAGTCGTGCGCATCTTCCAGGAAGGTGCACAGATTGATACCAGCCGGCAGTCTGTTGAAGCATTTCTTATACTGGCCTGACATTATTTTACTTAAGCCTAACCAAGTGCAATTTATTGCCATGGCCTGGCTCTTAGGGCTAGCTGTGGGCGTCCTATACCATATTCATTTAGTTGCTTGGCCATTTAGTAATATTGACTATATGTACATATATAACTCATGTTTAAACACACTACATAAATTGCTCGTGACTGCAATTAGACAATTGTCGCTGTCGTCAAACTCAGCCATGGCTCAGAAGCTAATGAATTTTTATTTGTATATGTATTACAAGACAACAGCAGAGCAGCATTAGCAACAGCAGCAGCAACAAAGTCTTTATTGTGTTGGTGTTGTTGTGGGCATTAGCTGCCTTAGCTGCTGCTTGTATAAATTACCATAATAACAAATTACGGATCATTAAGATTGTCAGCTACTTCGTTTCAATTAATTAACCATTAATTACAAAGCGCCTGAATGGCAGAATGTGGCAACAGTGCCTGGTAACGACAAATGCTGTACATGAGCCCACAATATAAGCCCAAAACCCAACAACAAAGATACAGCAGGCAACGGCATCCGAGCAGCCATATAAGCCACAATGACGACGACGACGACGACGACGCCGACGACGACAAGAAGCCAAAATTAATGCAATAGAAGACAACAACAAAAACAAAAACACTAACAACAATTGCAGCAGCAAGTGAAGAAATGCACAAAAAGCAGCTGTGCACAAAAATGCAAATTTTTAGAGTATAACAACAACAAAAACAACAACAGAAGCAGCAGCAACAACAAAAATAACAACAACTACAAATATGCTAAGAGACTTCACTTTCAATATATAGCAAAGGATGCTATTTCTTGTTGCTGTTTGTCGCGTTTGCAAGTTGCACAAATTGCATTTTACCATATAAAACACAATTTCAGCTGAAGACAAAGGAAAAACAATACAGAAAAAAAGGCACAAGCAAAACCTACAGATGCATATGGGACGGTGGCAGACAAAGCACCGCCACTAAAAATGTGACAAAAGCCCAAAAGCGCAAATTGAAAGTGAAACTCGAGAGAACCGAAATGGAAACTAGAAATTTGCATAGAAATGAATTTGCAAGAGTTGTTGCGCCAAGCTATTTATAAATCAACTCAAGTCAAATGCTGTTTGCAAAAATAACTTGTAACTAACTTATAATCTGAGTGCTTATTGGCCTATCATTTGTATGTTTGTATATATATATGAAGAGTGTAAGCTTTCCAACTCATATGATAAACAGCGAAAAAATAACTGTAATGAAAATAAGCTAACATTTTTCTAGACAAAAAATGGACTATTTACAAAAAAAAAAATATGTAGAAATCTTGCAGAAGATGCTATAAATAGTTAATATTTAGTACAAATATGTGGTTGTAATTACGTTCTATACTTTCCGTATTGTAATTGCTCGCGGCTGGTCTGTATAAGCTATATACTAATCTGTACCTCGGTTAGCCCTATTATATGTCTATATATATCATATAATACTCTAGCTCTGTGCTCTGCGACATAACTTTATGACAAGTCGATGACTTGGTGAATGAAGTGAGCTGAGCAGGTTCGTTGCCTAAGTCTTTTATTTTGCATGTACTGCGCATGCAAATATTTGCATATATTTATTACTTGAGTGGCAGACTTACACACCCACAGGCTGCCTTGGTAACAAAGGCAATGCGGCAAACGAGCTTCTTTTAGCAACGATAGGTTGAGCTCGGCCAAACTCTAAATATATTACACTCTAATGTCTTTTAAACCGAAACTATAAATTTCTTATCGCACATCGAAAATCAAGCTTGCCCCTACAAGTCAAAACCGAATGCGGCCGCCGGCAGTCTTGCAGTTGCAGTCGCAGTCGTAGTCTTGGACACGGGCACACACCCTAGTTGGCCATGCGGCGCACTCGTGCGTCATATTCAAATGTGGAGTTGATGTCGGGAGTCCGGCTAAGAGCCTGTAGATTGCGTTCGCAAGATAATACAGCGCCACCGTTTCTTTGGCAGTGGCTAAGATAGTGACTATGGCATTCTTTCAAAGGCCGTTTCTTTGGCTGCCCAGAGCCAACGCTAACGCTAACGGACTCAACCAGGAACCCGGGCCGGCTCAAGCATGTGTGTGCTTATGCCATAAATGGATGCAAAGCATACGTAGCCTTAAAAAGTCAAATGTGTGGATAATAATTTTGATTTATTGCCAAAGCAACCCGACTCTAGGTACAAGCTCAATGTTTAGTTACAATCTCAGCTAGATAACTCAATCGAGTGCTGTTGCTTTTCACAAGACCAACTCTGTTGGCTATTATCAGCCAAAGTTAGCCAAAAACCAAGCTCAAACCTATAGGGGCGTGTGCTGCGCAGGGGCGTGAACTAAACATGCTAATGAGCCAACATTCAGCAGACCAATGGCTGAGCAGCTTGACTAATATTAAAAGCAACAACCAACAACAACAACACCACCAGCATATCGATAGCAACAATGCCCGCGTTAGCCAGAAATATGAGTTTTTGTTTATTGTTTTTTCTTTTGCATCTTTAGCCATGTTTCGTCTTGCATAATCTTTGCGGTAGCTTGAACGGACCGCAACTTTTCCCGCTCCGCGTACACTTTAATTATGAAACTTGGAGCTCGTGCCAAATGGAAATCGATATGTTAATTTACATAAATTTTAAAGAAATGTTAAGCAAATAAAAGACCTAATGTCTTAGTCTTGTTATGCATATTGTCTGGTCCTCAAAACAATGAGTGAAATCTATATTTGCCTTCGAAAATCATGTAGAGAGGCGAACAATAGGCAGAACGAGACAGGTTGTCCAGTCGATAATATAACAGAGCTACAAAATGAAAATTGAAATTCTTTACCCAAACAACTATTGACTTGTTATGTATTCAAGTTAATTTTGAGAAATCAAAATGAAATGTATTCCTCTTAAGGACTCTTAATTCCTTCTCGAAAAGGCTTACAAAAAATTCACACCCTGCGTGAAGAGATTTTTAAATTGATTTTAAAGCCTATTAAGGAATTTTATTCATCTCACTGTTTCTGATTTTAGCTTATTTTTTTTTTGGAAACTGTTGACATGCCGCAAAAAGAAAGTCGCTCACAATACTTTCTACCACGGCTTTATCTCAGCTCAACTATCGCTGCAGGCAATTGCAGCGTCATTCATCTTGCAGTCGAGGCTATAAAGCAGATTAAGCTGTAAATAAAGCTGCTGCTCTGTCAATCTGTCAGGCAATGTCCTCGCCGTCGCTTCCATGCTCTTTTAATTGCCCACACCAAATCGGAGCTGACATTTATGCGCGCGCTCCATTTCGTAAATTTGTAAGGCTGCCAATTGAATCGGCTGCCAGGCTAATTGCCCAGAATGCGCGACGCTCTCTAACGGTGCTCTGTGGCAATGTTCAGCTGGAGTGCACCATCTTCGCTGTTGCGATGCAAATTGAGCTGTTGCAGTTGCAGAGTTGTACGCACAATTAATGCTTGACAGCAGTTAGTCTGGGACAACACTCAAAGGCAATTAGGGTCGTGTCGGTCGCTGGTTCTAGCAAATCCATTGCGAAATGCTTAGCACATATGCTATATATAAGTGTGTGTGTGTGCGTGTGTGCGACAAGTGTGCTTGTTGTTGGACAGGCAACAGGCATGCAAATTGTAATTTATGTGACAAATTTTTATGTACCATTCTCGGAAATTTATTGAGCGTTGGCAACGCACTCAGACGAACCCCAATGGGCCATGTGGTCAGCGTAACAGGTGTTTTAAGCTTCTTGTTTTCATGGTATATCAAACGTTGAGCTAAGCTTCAGTGCGGCTCGCATTCAAGCGAATCTTATATAACAACCAATAAGATAAGCTTAGTGCCCGGATTCATGTGTGCTGTTTCATTCATTGATTTTTTGCTGTTTTATTTTGGTTTTTTTGTTTAAGTCATTCATTGAGTATTCCATGACGGAAGAAACGCACACACATTAAAGTGTTGACTCTTTATAGATGTACGCATAGCATAGTCCAAGTCACATTCAAAAGCCATTTATCAAGCATGGGGCTTAAGCCCAATCATTCCAAAGGTCTTTGGTCTAACAATTTGTCAATGGTGCACTCAAGAGCGCGTAAGCTTACTACGTTTATAATTTCAGATAATTCAGCATCTGAGCCCATCCATTAATATAAGTCGAAGTCTGTGAGAGATGCGCATAGAAACTTGTTTTTGGCACAGCGGTGCACCGCATCATCAAAATAGAAATCAATAAAAAATTAAAACAAAAACAAAAGAAAAACAATAAAAAAAAGTCAGCCACACGCATTAGACTAATTAAAATATACGAGTTTGTAGCGCGTTTAAATTCGATTTGCATTTAAAATCTATTCAAATTTTTGTATGCGGCTAACGGCTAAATGAAAGACACCCCCACGCAGGTCAACCAGTTTGGAGACCAGTCTCATCCATCATTTTGAGAGAGTTAACCGTGGCCGGAATCCAATTCTGGCTTGTAGTTGCTGTGGCTTTAAGTGATGTGAAATGTATTGGACTTGGCTAATACTTAAATGCTTATTTTGAGCATAAAGATTGACTTACATATTATTCCTATGTTTTCGCTGTTCCAGCTTAAGGTGCTGACTCTGACATATTGGTTAGGATTCTAACTGAAACAAAAAACAGAAACAGAACAAACAAAATAAATAAAATAAATTAATAATTAAAAACATTAAGAGCAGCTAACCAAAGGGTAGAAAAAATATACAAAAGGTCAAAACACAAATAAAAAACCGGTTTCACAATTTGGCAAACTTCAAAATGAAATCTTTCTTGACGTCACTGTCGATGAATAAATATTTTAAGTAATAAAATTCAATTCATTTGACGGAACGCATTTCCTACCATTTCGAACTAAAATCCTACTCAGACCTGACCTAGTTTTTATTACAAATTGATATGAAAAATGAAAAACAAAGTAAAAAGGAAATAAAAGAAATTTACTGCAGAATTGTTTTCGCCTTGCGCCACTGTAATTTATTGCATGTTTTGCTCATTAAATTGATTTTTCTTCTGATTTTGAGTGCGAGTGTCATTGCCGGGGACTGCAGAGCCGCAGAGTTGCAGAGAAACAGACAAACAAGGAACCCAGAAGCACGAATGTCTCTCAATGTTATTTTTTTGTTTTTGTTTTTGTTTTCGGCACGCTCGGGTTTCATAAAAAATGCCAATTAAGCGTGAATATAAGTGCCAGATAATTTTTCAGACAGCAGCTAATGTAACCCAAATTGCCAAAATACAAAAAAAAAGCCCCCAAAAATAAGAGTTACAGCACAAGAGCAGGCACAAACTGCAATACGAAGAGCTCTTGAAAAAAAGTAAAAACGAAAAGGCAACATTTTTGCGGGATATGCTCTTCAACTGAGAGAAATTTCTATTTCTTAGCATAACATGTAACGCAATATTTGAAATAAAGAAAAGAAATCTAAAAGTATTTAAAAATAAAGAAAAAGAAAATAAGTGCAATGTATTTAAGATGCGTTCAATTTTTTCCTATGTACTATTTATTCCCTTGTGAGTCAATTTGCTTATTAGTTTTATAAAAACACAAATATTGTTAAGCGACCCTTTGGACCTCCCGGACACTTAGCCACCTTTTGAAGATCACGTGAAATCTTCAAAGCTGCCGTCATCTATTAATAAGCTTTTCTTATCATTCACCTAACTTAACGTACAGCGCATCAGGGCATTCGATATTCGTTTTAACTTTAGCGCCTGACACAATAAGGCAGCTTTAAAAAATATTTACAACACTCAAGTACAGTTCAAGTGCTGGGCCAAGTCAGCGATATGCCCGCCAATGTCCAAGTCCAACTTCATCTCGCAGGCCGTAAGGCAGGCCGTCAGGCATTCGGGCAGGCAAAAACGAGGGTCCCAAAAAACCACTATACATTAAGAAGAACGACACAGAGTGTTTCTTTTTTTTCTTTTTTGTTTTGAGCATTTTTCATTTAAAAGCGACAGCCAAACTGATGTCGATGTCCACTTCCATTGTCAGCCGAGTTGGAGCCATGGATGACCGAGATATGTGGTATGTGAATAGTTTTTGGTTCGGTTTTGTGTGTTTGAACCTTAATGCGGGATTCGTCTCAATTTCAGTTTCAATTTCAATGTGCGCAGTGCATTTTGACAAGCCAAGTTAATAGGGCAATAAAAACAAAGACAATGTCGAAAAAAATGTGTCGCAGTTACTCCAAGCAAAGCTCAAAACAATGACAATCATAATATACCTAGTATATTTAAATGTTGAAATGTCAACAGGTCGCCAGCATCTTTTGGTGTTAGGAGCTGCGCCAAGCGGTTGCCTTTGCCTGGCGATTCGGCTTTGATTTTGATAAATGTTTAATTAATTTTGTGCCTCGCTCAAACATTAAACTTGGCCATTTTCGGACTTAATGAACAAAAATTAACAACACACTGAGAAACCAATGGCTATAGCAGCTACGCGGAAGATCTTCAAAGTGAGTTTTTTCGAATTTTTGTTTCTTAGTTTCTCGTCGTTTACATTATGCTGGCTTGTGCGGTTTAATATTATGAATGAATGTTTACATATGTGAAAAATGTTGTAATTAGTTTTTTCTTTTCTCCTCTGCTAGGTAATTCTGCTTCGGCGCCCTCAGAGTGATTTTCAACAACGGGGGCTTTGAAACAACTGCAAATTACAAGTTATTATTAATGTTAACAAGCGAAATCTCTGTGTACTTATGTGAAAACAGGGGGTCTTCATGATTTATCTATATACATATGTATATATGTACACACGTACATCTACATATGTTGCACATTAATGCCTTTTCTTGATTTATGTGTACATGGGTCTTTTATGCACAAGGGGGTCAGCTGTCCCCTGGGTCAGATATTGACGACCACGGGTGACTTAACGCGCACATAAACCAATCTTCAAGCTTCAGTAGCTGCCAATAGTACATTGAATTCAAATCAAAATGTTCCACAGTAATTATGCAAAGATTTTCTAAAACCCCCATTGCACAAGGCCAGACACGGCTTAGGCTTCGGTTGGTCTTCGGCAATGGCTTTAGTTTAGGCCCATCCAAATACACTACCAAGCAACCACAACAACAACGACAACGACACGAACTCGTAAAATATGCAAAATGTGTGCCAGGCTGCGCAGTCAGCAGTCCGCTAACGACTTGTGTCAATAAAAATCAAGCAAAGCACTGCAATGCATTGCTTTCATGGATGTACTCGTAAGTATGTACATATTCCTCAGTCTAGAGCTGCCTCCGTTGCACTTGTTCTACTCATCGCTCTAAATGCTGCTCATATTGTTGTTGCTGTTGCAGGTTGTTTTTGCTGTTGTTGTTGGTGTTGATGTTGCTGCAGCTGGCAGGAAAATCGAAGAATGTCTAGACAGCAGACAGCCAAAGTCACTTCACATTGCACATTGCTTCCTGACTGGCTGTAACGGACGAACGGTGAATGTGGATGTTAAGCCTTGCCGGATTTAAAAAAGTACAAGGTGAAGCCTACAAACAGGCTGGCCTATAAAGGTGCTTTAACAGCTGGCTCAGAAGAGCTCCCCATGTCTTCAATTTATAATATAACATTTAACTTCTTAAAATCCAAGCTGATTTCCCCCACATGAAATAACAAAAGACTTAGGCAGCGAACTTGACAGTCAAATCTCTAAATCTAAAAGCTACAAAAAATATATTGTATGCTTGATAGCGCCACATAAATGGCGACATAATATGATATTTATCATACCGCAGCTAAAACATCTAAGCTATCAGTACCAGCAAAAGCAGCAACATGGTAGCGCGAAAGAAAATGTGATATAGTCCATCAAGTATGTGTATGTGGTTTGGAGTAAATAAATAAATAAAACAATGAAAATCAAACAGGCGAAGCAGCTGTGGCAAAGGTTCTCAGACTGGCAAGAGCAAGAGCAACAAATAATTTATGACACATGACGCTTTAGAGTACAAGCAGAAACAACACCAACATCTACTCTACCACCACCACCGCAGCCACCAACAACAACAGCCATCGTCGACGACTGAAGTGTAACTTCCCACTGACCCAATTTACAAGCACTTAATGCCAAAAAGGAGAAGTTGTAGAAGAAATAAAAAATGACGAAAGCTGGTAATGCATATCAAATAAAATAGTAGCAACAACAGCGACAAGAGCAACACCAACAACAGCAATGGAGCAGCAACAATGCGTGCCAACAAGACGACAAAAATTATGACCAAAATAGACATATAAAAAACCAAAAAAAAAATAAAAGAAAAAAATTTAAATTAAAAGCCAAAAAACTCCCACACATAAAAGTCGAGAAAGAAACTTGAAAAAAGGTCTGTCAAAATTAAATCATTTCGGTGGCACACAACATTAACCGATGGTTAAAAGTTGATAATGATGATGCTTGGATAACGCTCGTTATTATTTTGCTTGGATCTTTCTGTTGTTGTTGCTATTGTTACTCTGGTGTAGTTGTTGTTGCTATTGCTGCTCAGTGCGTTGGTGGCTGGCACTGGCAGCGTAACAAATGCTGTTTTGACTAAGTGTTTGACATGAGGAGCGTGGAAAAAAGACAGCAGACACACACAGGTCACAAACGCTGACACACACATGTTTATATACATATTCACACGGACGATATAAACATGCGAAAGTGAGAAAAACTTAGTGCAAATTGTACTGCGCATATTGTATATAAATATTAAAATTTCTTTTGCTATTGTTGCTGCTTCTACTGATAAACTAAACATTCAGGCGACCGTCGGACCCAACGATGGTCCGACCGAACGTCCAAGCAACAATTTGAGTCCATTCCACTTGACGACCTCGCTTCCGGTTTCATTTGAGTGAAATTTTGCGCCTGCGGCAAATTTATGTGAGAAAACAACAACATACCAACACTGATACTAAAAGCGGCAAAATTTTTCATAGAAAATTACGAACGAAACCAAACAAACATAGAAATTTGCATATGCCGCCTTTGGCGCTTTAGCACGTATTAATTTTTGCTGAACAGAAAAGCACGGGGCAACAGTCAGTATTAATTATTAATGTTAAATATGATACAAGTCTATAAGCCAGATTAATCAGGTTGATTTCATACACCTTAACGCATACAGCAAGTTAACTGCTTTCAAATAAAATTTTAAGGGTATTTGGTATTTGTTTTAAATTGAGAATTGTCCAATTTCGTTTGTTAAATGTGTGTATTAGCTGCTTATTATCAAAGTTGTTTAAAGTTTAAAGTTGGTAAATGAATTCATAGATATAATATCTTGCAATATTTTAAAATTGTACTGCTGTCGATTTATTTGCTCCTTACAAATTTATTTTCTGTGTGTCATATACCAATTTGAATTTAGTGTATAACTGGCACATTCATTGCTAATAAAACTTTTTTCCGAAATAACTTTAAAACTACTGATAGTAATCGATATCATGAAGAAAATATTTATTTGCTCTTAAAAATTCCGGAATTTAAATATGCATTGCTTTGTAGACTATAATTTGAGTGCATAAAATTTAAATTATATGAAGTTGTTTATTGGCATTTGATTTTTATGCCGAATGCTAAAATCAACTTAATCGACTGTAAATATGGGCAAAATGCTGACAGAAGAATAAAAGCCGCAAATTACGCATGTGAGGTCAAGTTACTGTTGTTTAAAGGGAAATCTGGATACTCTAATTTGATATATTTTGGCAATTTGCAATTTTCAATTATGAAGCCATTAATACTTATTTACTAAAACCCAAACATAAGCGACCAAATTTGATTAATTGTTTTTTTTCGGCTTGTCAAGGGTTTAGTCATGCCTGCTGTTTTCTATTTTCGCAAGCATTTTTGCACAAAAGGTGTAGCCGGAAGATATTAAAGCCTTAGATTTTCAGTTTTGGCTTGGCAGCTTTGCTGCGCAGTTCTAATTAGCTAATTATACGCTAAATTATTGTATAATTATTGTGAGGCGCGTGATTATGGCGAGTAGATACAAATTCCTATGATCAGAGGCTGCTGTAGGGTAAAAAACAGATCAAAATACATTTCTCATTCATAGACAAATAGTATTATTAAATGTTTGATCATTTATGAAGCAACAATTATTTAAATACTTAGTTCGTCAACCGTCTTCTTTGTTTTTCTAACCTAGTTTCATTTTTTGCAGTTATACACTCTTAGCATCTGTTTTATATATATATATATATATATTTGTTTTTCTAACTTTGGTTGTCAATAGGAACATCAGTATTCAGTGAGTAAAACGAATAAATGAAACAAAGGAAGAAGAGCGTTTATAACTAATGAAACTAGGTAAACACAGATCTACAGCTTCGATATGCTTAATAAACTGTTGTTATTCCCCAATACAAAACGATCGTGATAAAATCTAAATTTATTCTCATAATAAGTTTATGACGTTAAAGCTTTTTATATTTAAACAAAATATTTTATTTATTTATTTTTGTTTTGTATTATTGAAATCTTTAGAAAATTCATAGCAAGTTGTTTTTTCTATTGAAGAATCGGGTTTTCAACATAAAACGTCATATATTTTGTTGCTGTTGTTTGCTTTAGACAAAAGACTTGGGCAACGAACTTGGCAAAAAAAAACTTGCACTTACCAGTTTAAAGTTGTAGGAAATTTTGTATCCAATTTGAATAGGTTAATAAATCCATATAGAGGTGATAGCAGTTATATTTTTTGAGTATATATAAATATAGATGTAGAAATTGATAAGGTAGACAATTCTGTTGTGTTTAGCTTCACACTTTGCGTTAGTTTCTCACATGGCTTCAACTCAACCCATTATGCTCATTATTTATGGCTTTCAATTGTTGGGCACACTCACACACATATCATCATACTTGTATTATCAACTTATCATACAATACATAATTCTTGCAGCTATTCATAAATTTGCACTTTTCATTCCCATTCGACGGTGCCAGCTCATTAAAAATTCTGGAAAAACTAATTTTGCTCGTCGAGCCTCGTTAATTAAAAATACTGCAATAATCGTCGGTCGTTACCGCACGCCCAACTTCCGTTGGCGGTTTCGGTTTCCGTTGCGTTTGCGTTCGTGTTTGCGCGGTAACTCGGCGACAGGAATCGCGACGCCCACGACAACGATCGTGATCGAAATTTTGGCGCTGGTCGGCGGCCGACGGCAAATGAACTTTACGGAAGTCGATTCCGATTTGCGAGCCGCAAACAACGACAACGAAACACTACAAAATCTCCGCTCTCCGCTTCGTGGCGCACGCAACGCACAAACACTTGAAACTGAACTAAATCTGGCTCGGACCCGGGCCAGCAAGTCCAAGAAGTTGCTGGCCCGCAGCAGCGTTCGCTGCTCGCTTCGCAGTCTAAGTCGTTGCTGGTGCTGGTGCCGCTGCTGAGAGCATGACGGCAATACTGGAAGAGCGAGACCTACTCGTAAAAGTTTTTTTTTTTGTATAATTTTTTTGGGATTTTTGTTGTTTTTGGTTTTGTACTGTGGACAAGCGGTAAATGATAATAAAAGCTGTCTAGGTTTTATATCTGGACGACGCTGACGACGACGTCGACAGCGAAAAATCAATGAAAACGTTTCGATCTTTATTGTTGATCTTGTTGTTGTTTTTGATGTTTGGGGCGCTTTTGCGCTAAGAGTTGGCTATGCGCTCTTCGCGCTCTATTAGCCATTCTGATTTATGCTCTTAATATATTTGTCAATTATTTTTATGTTTGTGCGTTGCCAAAGTCTTTTGTTTGGGCCTAAATCATTTTGGGCTGCAGCATTTTTCATTATGGACTTTTCTTTAAATTTCAAAAGTTATTGTTGTTATTGTTATATCAAGAGTGTGGTTTATTTTTAGAGCCACCATTGTAACTATTTTAGTGTAGGGGGGGATTTGCATGGGATAGGAACACAGACATACGCGTGTGCATATCTAAAACTGTCAACATTTGTTACGCTTTAGCCAATAAACTGAATAATTTATGATTGGTATCTGTGAATGAGCCAATAAAGAGGTCTGCAAATTTTGTGCTCGCCAAAAATACTTTTTGACCTCTAGAATTTCGAAAGGCCTGTGTAACGGACACGCCCTGCTCTCAAACTTTCCAATATGCATAATATTTTCTCACACAATTATGCTGCCCCATTGATAGATTTTTTTTTTAATTTGGCGCTTATTGACGTAGTAGCATTTGCCTCTCATTCACTCTTGCACTCTTTCACTGACTGGTTATTTCTCTCGAATAATTTATCAAAAGCTTTTAGTCAATGATTTCAAATTTACGTTTTCGGCTGGCTCGCTGCGACGAACCGCTTCAATGGCCCATTGATCTGGAACTGGAACTGGCACCGGGGGTCTCTTAAAAATCGTTGACTTTGGCTCCAGTTCACTTTGAACAGTTCTTTGAGTGCCGCAACGTCGCGACCCCCATAAGCGTTTACTAATTCATTTCACTTCCACTTATTAGCTACAAGAGCAACATCAACAACAACAGCAAGAGAAACAACGATGAAATCCACTTGCACCTGGCTCTTAGAGTTTTGCTCCATTTAAAAAATTTCAACGTCAATCAATATGCATTTGTGCTCAATCTTCCGTTTCGATGTTGATGAGCTGAGGTTTCTTCTTTAGTTTTGGCCATATCTGTTTTATGGCTTAATGCCGTTTGCCGGGCTTTGAACACACTTAACGCTACATTTAAGGGGGCTCATTGTGTTGCAGCTTGGCATTGCCATTACCTTGCTTATTAGTTGTCATATCTCTGGCCATCTGTGGTCATCGACTATGTCTTTTCTCTATCCGCTCATTTGCATTTTACAGCGCATTTACATTGACGTTGTGGCATGCTGCGTTTTTCTCACATTTCTCTGCGATGCTTTTTTCAATTTTAACCACTTTTTATGAATTCTTAATAATATCTTTTATGTTTGATTTGACACCTAGCGACGAGCGTTTCCAATATTAACGGTTTTTTAATTACCTATGCGCCCCATTGGTTCGGCTTCTCGACTTTGTTTGAGAGGTCTCTTGCTTTGCAGCCAGCAAGCATGACAAGCTGTCTTGTTCGTATGTAGAAAAGTGAAATTGAAAAAAAACTCTAGTAATAATAACAAGAATAATAAAGGAGGCAGCTCATTAACTTGCCGCTTTCGTCAACTGTGCGACTGCCGAAATGCCAAATAGCGCCACGTCATGCCACTGCCCTGCAACTTCACCCAACTGCTGCTGCTACCTGGAAAACACTTGCCCCTTGCAAGTCTATTTGTGGCATGCAGCGCCCACTCAGCCGCCGATCTCGAACAACTTTTTTGGGCTGGTCTGCCGCCCCGCTTGACCCATTTTATTTAGCTGCTCTGCTGCTTCCCTGCTCTCCTCAATCTTCTGTGGCTCATTGTTAAGTGTAACTATTAGTTCGGCCGCTCTGTGCTACGTTTCCAGGTCAACGGGGCAATCAATCATATTACAGTGTAAGAAATTTGTATACCACTGCCGCACGACGCACATAAAATGCCGTACAAAAATGTATTAAATAGAAAAAAAATCAAGAGATGAGAGTTCAATTTTCCTTGCCGAAGTCTACATGCCCTTACAAATTAAGGAATGCAACTTCAGATATTTCTACTGCTTAGTAGTTAATTTGCAACTTTTGCTTAAGATCACCCAGATAAATAATTTTAAATTGGTTAAAACACTTTTCTTTATATGATATGCTCATAAAAATTTCAAGAATTATCAAATGCATTGCGACAATAAAAATGAATTTATCAAAGGTTGTTTAAAAACTTACTTAAACAACAAACTTGATGAGCGAACAGATGCTGTTGTTTTGATTTTATTATATATTTGCAACCATTTTTATTGGTGTCAGTTGGTTAAATTTTTTTTTTATATATCCATATTTAATGTAAGTTCATATTTCGAGTAGATATTTGTTTCTTCTTATAGATTTCTGATTTAATAGTACATATTTTGTATCCTGCAACAGAACAGGGAATTATTATTATTATTGTAAGCATTCCGCTTTTCACGCCGCATATAGAAATTATTTTTTCTATAAGCATTAAGCTGATATTTTTTTTAACAGCATATTTCTTAGCGCTTGGCTATAAAAATTAGCGCAGGAAGCGCATACCACAAAAAACTTGCACATTCATTACACTAAGCGGCGGTGAGTATGAAAATGAGTTTATTTTCGTTTGTTTACTTTAAAAATGAACTTTTCCCCATGCTAAGATCTTGCTCCCGTTGGGGTCTTTGTTGTCGTCGTTGTTGTTGTTGTTGTTGTTGGCATTGCTGTAGCTGTTTCTGTTGCTTGTTGGACTTTGGGCGGATGTCGAGTGTTTAGCGGAAAGTGAAAAGTACTGCTTAAAATGGCTTAGTTTGCAGGTTTCGCCTTGCGGAAGTGGCCGCTAACAACGTTAACAAGTTGTCTATCATAGAAAAGCAATTTCCATGCCAATGATTTATGAGCCGCTTAACCGGGCCATTACTATCTTATCTTTGGGCTATTATGTACACCATTTGAGCTGACAAAATATATTGTGCTCAAATCTAAAGCTGGCGTTGCCACTGCCACGCTGACGCTGACATGTCGCGCTTATCGCCGCAAAATTATCAACAAACACATAAGAGACAAACACACACAACAACAAAACAAAGCCAAACTCAGAAATTGTTGGCTCAGACAAAGGCTTACCCCGTGCACAGTGTTTCTCAATTGTTAGCCACCACGCACGCGCGCATTTACTTTAACATATCCGAGCTCGAGTTTTATTTGGAGTTATTCGCTTGACTCCAAGTCCAAACATGTGCCCACATTATAACTGGAGTGGCTAGGCTAGTGCCTGTCTGCGAGCGGGTCTCAGACTACGATTGGGTCTGCGGCTGAGTGTGCGTGTGTGGGTCTATGCAAATGCGGCTCAACTCATTGAATGACCCTCGTTAGGCCTACTGCGTGAGTTCGCCCGTTTATCTGTCTGCCCGACCGTGTGCTCGCTGCACGTCAGTCACGCTTTGTTTGGCCTGTCAAGATGACAAGTGTTTGCTTTGGATGCAGGCTGCAGCTTGCAGCTTGTGGCTTGTAGCTTGTAGCTTGCAACATGCAGCTGGCGCTCCAGCAGCTGTAAACTTGACATTTGATTGTATTTTAATTAAAAAGTGTTCGAGCATTCAAATAAAAGCAGTGAAAATTTATTGCAGTGCGCTAAAATTGTCAGTGCGTGGTCCAATGCTAAAAAATTGGCCCGCTTTGACTTGCCTATAACTCAAACTTATTTCACGCAGCGCTATTATTCGCCAGTGGGTCGAGGGGGAGGGTGAGTGTAGGCGGGAACGCATTGCTAGTGGCATATGAACACCGTCCGTGACCGTGTGGCGGACCAACAATGACGACGCCAGCGAAATGAGGTCGAAATTATTTGCAATTTATTGAAGGCAATCATAATGCTTATATATACCATAGCCTGCCTTTATTTCTTTGCTGTTGTGGTTGCTTCGTGGCTGTTTGATTGTGGCGCGGTTTCTGTGCTGTCCGTGGTGTCCGTCCTAGCTTATTAGTTCTTCAGCTGGTTATGCCATTGAGCCATGAAATACCGTTTTCCATAGTTTATTTATTTGCACGTTTCCACTAAGAATGATTCACACTCGTTGCTGCTAATTATTGCAATGGAATACATATTTATAATGTAATGGCAACAGCTCTACCGTATGTATTAGATTATTCTATAGATAGTCGATTTCCCTTGCAAGCGATTATTAATTTATAGTTTACTTATAAGTGCAATTTTTGAAGAAGAGTATTTAACTGTCGTCGATTATAACTTTTTTCTTTTTTGAATCTGGCAATCTTCTTGTCATTTATTTCCATTTTCCAGCTCTGTAGATCTGGCTTTTTTTTTTTTTAAGTAGCGGGTGTTTGATTAAAACGGAAATGTTGTGCGTTTGGCCTAATAATGCTTAACGACATGTATTTTTGGCAGTTCGTTTGTGTGGTTTCACGCGTCAAAGCTTTTTTAATGCCTAAACGAACGCTAATCCCATTTTACTAAGGCCCCAAAAATGTCATTGGGCAATGGCAACGGCATCAGCAACGGCAACCGATAGGCACCTTCTTAACTCAATGTCTTAACGTGAGCCGTGGCTCATTTATTACATCATATTTATTTTGGCAATGCTTTAAACTGTTTTATGTTGACTGTCAGTTGGCTGCAGCCGTCGTAAATATCCATGCAACTGTTGTAATGTGCTGGATACATTAAAGAAGCCTTCAAAGCAGACTCCCAGCTGTTGCCAGAGACTGTGCCTGCCCGTCTGTCTGCAGTTTCTCAGGCCCACAGCTGGCTGGTCTGGCAATGTCAATTCTGGCAGGAAATTTGAATATAGTTGAAGAGTCTAGAAGAGTTACAAATAAACGTCGTTGTCGACGGCTTTCATGCTTTTCATGTTCAGCGTGATCATTCAATGGTAGCAGAGTCTCATCTCACCCAGACGCAGATCTGTTCGCTGTGCATCTCCATCTTCATTTTATGCGCAGGTGTTGGATAAATATCAAAATAGTGCAAAATCGTGCATACGAAATTTGTACGTGATGCCATGTTGTAGGTGTCGGTTTGGTTTTTGGGTTTTGGGTTTCAACTTCGGCGTCAGCTTCGGCGTTACAGCGTCCAATTTAAAAACAAACCTACCAAGCCGACAAAAAGAACAGTCGAAACAATGGCAGAGGCTGGCATGGGGGCAAGTAACTATGCCAAAGTTGGTCGTCATTGGGGGTACATGAAATGCGTGGCTTATTCAAATTGCTCAAGTCAAGCATTATCACACTCTGACACACACACACACAGAGACTGACACACAAACACACTCTCTCAGGCACACATAAATGTAAAACCGACGTCATTAAAAAACGTTTAAAATAAATTTTTGCGCTTTTATTAACTCTGACATTTGAACAAAGGCTTTTGTCAGCTTTGCTGCCTGTTGTCTATTATTATGATTAAAATATCTCCAAAAAGAAGTTTATTTATTTTTTTTTTTAACTCGATGCCGCTATATTTTTCATTATCCGAGCTCTCTGTTTGTTTAAGTAGCCAGTGCCAGCAGCCACCTCAAAAAAATTTATTGTTGGTTTTTTGGGCCGCGGTTGTTGTTTCATTTTTGTTTTCTTTACTGGGCTTTTCAAATCAAACTGCTCCACATTCAATATTGAACGCATTCAATGCTACACATGGCTTTATTTATTATTATTATTATTATTATTTTTTTTTTTACTTTGTTGATTTTTATAATAACTGGCCGAATGAGGCATGGGACACACCTCAAAAAGAGTAATACAACAAGACAAACGGGTGCCTCTGATAGCCACCGTAAAGCCACCAACTCTCAAATCTGAATCCCCGACACCGTCACCGACACCGACACCGACGCGTCGGCTTCTTTGGAGCCCGCAACTATGCGGCATTTAAACATTTACGATTTGTTTTAAATAAAAGCAATCACATGCCGCAAAAGTATTAACAGTATTGCAGCACATAATCACAAAGGCGCAGCAATGTCTGTCAATACGATACGATATATCGCATTCTGGCTTGACATTAAAATCTGTAAATAATTCGCGCCATTAAGCGTGCGACGCTCTGTTTGCTGCTTGGCAGCTCCATTTGCCGCTTTATAAATTGTCTCAAAAAGCGATCTCAAGTTGTTTGATTATTTATATAGAGTTGTTGTCCGCGCTGTTGTTAATAATTTTATTTTTTGTTTTTAATTTTTGGTTCGCTTATTTATGGCGATAATTTGCTGCTGAAAATATGCACTGTGCCGACGACTTTTGAGCACGTAAATATAAGTTGAATAAAATTAAATATCAATAAATAAAATAACTAGAAATAAATTAGCAGTCTTACATTCGGGCAAAATATTTAACAAGATCTCCTATTTTGTTTTAATTGGGTCTAAAATATATGAATATATTGTGTCAGCTAATTTTAATTAATTCTGTTGGATTGGATTATCTTTTTTACTGTCGATTATCTTATCATTATGTTCCCGAAGTTGATGGAAGACTATTTCAAAAGCATAGAAGGTTAAGCATTTGAAATGTACACATTCCGCGATCTGTTCACTAGAAGTTACAACCAATTAGTCGCCTTATTTGGATTCTGGCTGAGTGCAAAACATTTGTCAAATTTTACATGATTGAGAATGAGGCAACATTTAAATGATCCAATTAACATAAATGCGCATATATTGAAAAAAATAAATTATATAAAATGCTTAGGGCTCGTTAATTTAATTTACATTAACATTTTAAGCATACATATTCATGCTCAATCCAAATGATGGAGACCCTAGATCCAAGTCTAGCTTATTTGGTATGCAGCTCCATTAAGCGAAAATATAAAAAATATATATATGTATTTTTCTCGATTCAGTTTATATGCTTTATATGTTGAACATGTCGGAAATTGGTCTGCAAACTATTAAAAATGCTCAAATTTAAAATCAATTAAGCCAAATTTATGCTGACATGAGACAAACTTAAGGCAACATTGTGCGTAGGCGGTCATAAATCGAATGAAGTCCAATGAAGTGAAAATGAAACGAACTATATACAAGATGCTTACCAGACCCGATCCGAGCTGGTAGCTCATTACCAAGACATAAACAAACAAATCATTAGAGGCATTTTTGGGCATTTTTTTCTTGTTTTCGATATATTATTTTATTTTATTTTCGGTCAACGACTAAGGCTGATTTATGCGACGGGTGCATGCGTGTAAGTGACATAGGCTCAGGCTTAGGTGATGAGCGGGATGCCACGGATGCCAAGAGTGCTGGGCCACCGACTGCGTGAAGAATAACAATTAGTGGCATTAGTCAATGACAATCGGCATAAGACCATCGATGAGTGCCTTAAAAAGCAAACAATCGCATAAATAACTAATATACCCAATGGCAACATTGGCATCTGATTGCTTGCCGATGGCATTACGGTCGCAGCTGGAGCTGGGTCTGCTTACTTGTCGTCTTCTTAGGCTCTAATAGATACGCGTCAGTGTTTAACAAGCTGTGGGTGTTCCATACACACTTGCTTGTTGACCGCTATTGCCATACGATTTTCGGTATGTTTGCTTATTCTAATAAAGCGGCCCACACGGTGTATGCGCAACATAGCGACGTGAGCTCTCTTTCTCTCACTACTCGCTCTCTCTCTCTCTCTCACTCTCTGTGCGTTCCTCTGTTTACTTTGGCATGCGCAATGCGGAATATGATCTCATGTAACTCAATTCACATGATTCATGCGCTTGCCAGCAGTAGCTGTGAGAAAAATGATTGAATTAAAAGATACATATGGCCGCCTAAGGCCAGGAGAGGTTTGGGGGGTGTACTGGGGCTCAGGAAAGTAAACGGGCTACAAGCCTGGCAAAATGTGTAACTGTGCTGGCGTTCGATTTTAATCGCTTCATTTAAAATGCCGCTCGATACGCATCAGGTAGCCAGCATCGCAGCCAGCAGCTGCAGCTCTGCATTGCGTGCCACTTGCTGCGATCTCGTTTTGACCAAAAAAATAAAATGTGCTACAGGCCAAAACCAATTGGTTGCAGTTGCTACAACAGCCGCTGCTCGGCCACACATTTTGATAACATTTTGCGAACATATTTAATTAAATCGTTTGGCCAGTTTGCAATACAACAAACTAATATCGATTCATAAATAACCGTGCATGTTATCAAATTCAATTCAAATTGAAATGCAATTGTATGGGCAATCGCTACAGTCCCATATCAATATTTAAAATGTGTACTATATGCATATTCACATGGAGGCATCGGAACACGTGTTCTTTGCTTTGGTTGTAGTTGTAAATCAAATTGCCTAATGATGCATTTAGCGCTTGAAATATGCCAATGCAGCCATGCCGGGTCACTAACTGCGGATAATTTACAGCACCGGTGCAGCACGGCCGGGCCAGACAAATGCCCAATGCCGGCAACAACCTTAGCTCCAGCTTTAGCTTTGGATTGCCGCGTGCATGTGGCGGCATTATGGCATTATGGCCTATCAAAGTCAAGGTAGATATTAAATGTTGAAAAATATGTGAGCTCGACTGCGAGTATACGCACACTTACAAACATATGTGTGTATACTAACATGAGCATTTGTAATTCTCACAGCCGGCGCACAGAAATCAACAGCAATACAGGCACACATATCATACTAATGATGCAAAATAACTTTAACGGCTTTTTTCGTTGCTGTTTTTGCTGTTTTTGCTTTGGCTACAGCGACAACAACAAGGCCGACAATGACAGGCCCGGCTGGGAGCACAGACATGGCCAGCCAACTGGTTCTTTGCTCTCTCCCGCAATCGCAGTTGGCAAAGTGCAGACATTGCCGAGCTCTTCGATCAAATAAAGGTCGCCGATGCCGGACAAATAAAGAAACATCAATTTTAGTAAAAACAGGTGTTTTTCTATATAGTGAGACACTCTAGATTCGATTCGATCTGATGCGGTCCTCTGTGTTGTGGCTTTGTTGCAATTAAATGACATGGTTGAAAAAAGATTTATTGTTGTAGGTTTTTAGCTCGACATTTGCACAACATATTTGGTCTTAAGTTTTCTAAAATTCATTATGCTTTATTTGATGCTTCGCTGTGCACTGGTTACTCAAAAAAAGCTGTTGCTTGTCTATCATCAATAAATGATTTTTGAATCAAAGTCGTTTATTTGTTGTATTTTTTTTCTAATATTTTCTTTTATTTTTATGATTTGCTATTTATGTGAATTAGTTATGCAGATTGAAAGCCATTGAGCTTCTTATTTCCATAGATATACATTTTATTGATTGGCATACTTATCATCCGATGCCACTGCTGGCGCCGTGAGCCAGCAGCTAAAAGAAAGCTGACCCGACGTGTTGCTTTATTTATTTCCGCCTTCTCGACCAATGCCCACGGATTGGACAACACATGATACGGTTTCAATTTGTTATGCTTGCGTTTCGCCAAGAAAGCGGTCTTAAATCAAAACGCTTAACAACGGAAGCTTTGAGTTGCCACAATCATGAGCTAGCCAAAAATGTTTGCTGCCCCACAAAAATTAATCAAAACAAGCAATAAAGAAATCTAAAAGCAAATAAAAAGACAGCATGAAATTGGGTCTAGAGGGAGCGCAGAACGCGGCTCTTGCCGCAGGCAAATTTGCGAATTTGAATGACCAAAGAGTTGGCCAGATATTTAAGTACTTAGCTCTCTTTCTGTTGCCCTTTGTGCGTCGTGCAAGGGCGTCAACTGTTTTGCTGCGTAATCTTTTGGCAATTTTAGAAGCAGATGCCGACACGCTTCGCCCGCAAATCAAGTCTGGAAAGTAGACCAATCCAGCGAACCCACAAGCAACAATTGAGCAAACGAGACCAGAAAAATATTGTGCTATGAAATGGCCAATTATTATGAATAACTCGTTTTAATGGAATGTCGGGTCTTATTACAGTTTTACAGCATCGGCGAGGCAAAACATTACTCATACGCACCGTGCGCCAGGCCAAAGATTTAACGTGGCGCTGTCATGTCCGCCACTGCCACTGACTATCGCTAATATTTATGTTGACTTTTGTAGCTCCGGGGCAGTTAGCTGTGATGCCTCCGTTGCGACACGTTACGCATACGCCGTGTTGGCCTGCTGAAATGCCCATACGATCACGAGTATGGGAGTGAATATGCGAGTGCCCATAGTTTGTCGTGGCCATGATTGATATACGATCGCATAATATGATCGATCTCTTTTTTCATCATCAATTACACTTTGAATGGCTTATGGCCGGGCTTATTGTACTGCCTGCGATACACTGCCGTTAGCTTTGATAGTTTTTCGAAAAATGTTAATAATAGCACGCGTTGTTGTTCAATTTTTTTTTTGCACTGGTATTTGTGGGTTAACTGCAAATTAGTTACTGTTTGCTTTGCGCGCATAGGCCACACACGCCGGGCAATGCCAAAACCAAAGCTGTAATGAGTTTGAGGCGTTCGACGTATTATTAGCCTTAGACCCACGGTGCTCTTAGTGAGCCATTAACAGTTTTGGCTTTAGCATATGAATAGCTTGTGAGCAGCCAGCAGCAGCTGCTACCAGTACCGTTTAGTCCAGTTAACGCCTGCATCTTAACCCGCTTAAGTCAACTCTTGCTTCAGCTGATTATGCAAATGCCATGCATAATATATAAGATATTTCTGATTGTGTCGTGGAATGAAGTGCTTTAATCAAAAGTTGATGACTCCCAGACAGAACCCAGCAGCAATGCTGCTGACTGACTGCCAGCCAAGTTTTTAAAAACTGTCGACAAAATTTGCATAAATGATTTCTTTATCCAAATGGCCCAATCGTCTAGAGCTATGTATTGGCAGAGGGCGTGGTGCGGCTGGCGAATGAGCGTGTCGCCTCGTTTCGTATCTGGCATGTTTTCATGTGTTGCTTCACTCTTTGCACCAACTGTGGCATGGTAAAATTAACATGTCATTCAAATTTTAAAGGCAAAGCAAAAAACGAATTATGATGTAGTATTGGGGCGTGGCTATAGCAACGTATGGGCATAGTCGTTCTAAAATTCAAATACGTATAACTTTGTCAAAACTAAACTGATTTTAAAAGCTTGTTGACATCTCGTCCACAGTTTAACCACATCTTTGCTTTAACGTTTATATTTTATGAGTTTTCAATTGTGAATTTTCTTGTATTTGTTTCATACTTCATAATCACCTTTTCCCAAAATTAAAATTTTAATTTATGGATGTCTTCTAGTGAGGGTGAAAAGGTTAAAAAAAAAAATACGCAAAATGGAGCTGGTGTCAAGATCATGTTCATTTAGATTTAAAGTCAAGTAAAACCTATTTTTTTTTAGTAATATTTCATCAAAATATTTTAAACAAATTTTAGAGCAATTCTCAAAATTTTTGATTGCATATTTTTTAACATAATTATTTTTTTGACCAAGCCATTATTAGGAACTAGGACAAACGCTTGATCCTAAATAGTAGCCACTGAGATAGAGCTAGTGCAGTAACTACACAAAGTGCCAAATGTTGGTATGTATAAAACCATTAGACATGATGGTTGTTTCTTGGATTGGTTTACACCCTTCTCGTGCTTCTCTGTCAAGCTCCCCCTGACCGCTGTTTGTGTCTTATCTGCTGACTGGCCACGCCATTTGCATGCGCCGCTGACAGCGCAACATTTTGTTGCGCGGCTACCAATTCCGCAGTTGGAGTCGTCGTAGCTAGTGCTGCTGCGGTTGCCGCATGGGCAGCCAACAAGGTGCTGGTGCTGGTGCTGTTGCTGGTGCTGTGCTGTGCTGTGTGTTGCACTAAGTTAGGTTGTAGTTGCAGCCTGGCATTAGTTGTAGCTCGTTTGGCTGCAGGTTGTTCTTGTTGGAGTCGCTTGTTGGTTGTCATGTACGAAAATTGTAGCGCGCATTGCTGCAGGAAATAGTTCAAACATATCAATTTTATTTTTATTTATGCTAATAAACCGTTAGGCCTGAGTGAATTATTGGCCATATACCTATGTACGTACACACATATTGTACGAACACATAAAGTCAGCGTCTGGGCACGACCCATTGGCACAGGCTGCTGTCGGAGCCAGGCTGATAGCGAGATATGGAGTCTAAGGTGAAATCTGTGCATGAATTTTGATTAATCAAATCAAATTAACGCCACATTCCCACACAAATCAATGCAATTTGCGAACGAAGCCTGCGCCAGTCCATAACCCAATTGCCAATTGGCGGCAGCATCGACAGCGGCAGCGGCTGTGGTGGTGTTGGTGTTGGTGGCGCTGGCGAAAGTGTTGAATCCAACACCCACCCAAATGTAACGACAAGCCAAAATGGCAGCCGTGCCCCTGCGTCTGCCCCAATGGAACGACTCAAGTTGGCCGGCTGGGCGCGGGCGTCAAGCAAATGCAAAGCAAGTGCAGGCCAAAAGTAAATAAACAAACAAAATCAATCCACTTGGAGAGACTGTCTCAGTTACGGAGCGATACTCAGATTCAGATTCGGTTTCAGTCTGTTAAAGGCAACTGACAAACGACAAACGGCGTACGACATGCAGGCTTGCTGCCACAAAAACTGGAATCGCTCGGGCTGCGCCATTTTTGGGCAACCCCTGACGTTGTCATTATTTTTGGACACATAATTAAAATCGACTGCCGCGTTGTCGCGCCCAGTTGGTCGTCCTGGATCTGGTTCAGATAGTTCTCGACAGAGACTTCGACTTCGAGCTCAATTGCAACTGCATAAATTTTAAGCGGCAATTGTCAGCAGCCGTTGCTATAGTTGTTACTGTAAGTGCAACAAATCACTGTCCTCTAGTAAAATAAATGTTTATTGTTTTGTAAGTGCCGCGGTCCATGAAAAAAGAGCTGCATTAAATGTATTGGCAATTTACAGCGGCCATTTTCGGACATTTGACTGAAAGTTCCGCAATGGGCGTATACTGATAGTCAAAAGGTTTACAGATGTTTATGTATTTTTGTGTGTGTGCTCAACTAGGCAACTGCCTAGTCGAAAACTTCACGTAATTTCGCCTATTAATTTACAACTTTCGCATGCAATGTCCATAATATCAACCGGGCAAACAGTTAGATTTGACCAAAAATGGCAGAGCAGCCAAATTTTTGCCTCTTGTGGCGTTTTTTGCCACAGTGTACATTTTTTTTGTGTCTATTTTGCATAATTTCCTTGTTGGTTTGGCGTGCGCCAATGGCAAAAAAGCGAAAATTTCATAAGTGCTTGAGAATTTCTAGCAACAAAAAATCAATTTACAACGATTTACATTGCCGCTTCGCCAACAGCAGCTGCTGTTTGCTTTCTACGCAATTAGCAAGGCAATGGCCACGAGTATCTAACGGTGGCTAAATCTCCCACCTGTGTGCCTATCTGTATATTTGTTTGTGTGTATATGTGTGTGTGTGTGTGGTCCCAACGGTGGCTATATTTACACTACGCATTAAGCCGTTAATGTCAATAAACGGGGAAGGGCATTTGTTGGCTTTGTGAGGGGTACACTGGATTTTATTAGACGGCTTGATACTTATAATTTAAATAAGGTTTTCGTAATTGAGATGAGAAAATATAAATACATCTACGCTTGCTTCTCATTTATTGCCATTCCATTGGAATTTTTTAAAAATGTTTGTACAAGTGTATGTGGTATTCGACTTGTTAAAATTATTCATATACTGTTTTTAGCTTTAGTTGGAGTTCAAACTGTTTGCTCAATGCCAATGTGGCATTTAAAACTAATACGAGCGACAGCAGCGTTTGCCTCTGCTGCTCGTTACAGCTAGTTGCCACCAATATAGTATTGAAAACAGTCAACAGTCAATAGTCAACAGTTAGCGGTCAACAGGCCTTCCAGACTGCTTGGCGGCAGCCTCAGTTCCACTCGCAGTGGCAGTCAAAGTTGTCGTCCAGTCAGTTAGCTGTTTGCGCCTTGCAAACAATTGACTTAGAAGCCCAGAGTTAAAAACAACCACAAAATTCCTCCACGTGTCCGGGTTGGATAAGCTTGTACGTTGTGCAAGTGAAGAGAAGAGGTTGGACAATGCCGCCTCGTTGCATGTTCAAACTACTGCCTGTACCCCACTGGGCAGTTGATACGCCTACTAGTTGCCGACAGCCACTTGATATGAAGTCGCGGACGCGTTGACTGCAGCAACTCGGTCATCTCGGTCCACATGTGATCCACTTGCCAGGTAAAGGCAAAGAAAATGCCTGCTGGGGCACTCCTATGGCTTTCCTAACTGTTTATCTGCATGAGCGCTTTACCATACTCCGTGATGTGTTTCCCATTCTGTATGGAGGCTGTGGTGCACCTGTTGGCACAGTCTGTTCAGTTTTGTGTTGCAAATTAATTTTGCTTTCATTAGATCTCGAGCATTTGCATACAAAGTGAAAATCTGTGAACCTCTTGCACACATTGAATCAGCATTAGGGCGTATCAAGTAATATGACATTTAAATTTTGTAGTTTACATTCGGCTTTCGCGGCAATCACAAATCTGATGTCTAATGAAGCACGAAGTCGGATGAAGCTGAAGTTGTCATGCAGAGAAAAGTTGCAAACTGGTTTGAGGAATCGCCGAGCTAAGAATTTAACATGTGGTTGTCGTAAGGCGATAAGTTCTGATATGGATATGGAAGATAACCGCCTGGATATGTTGACAGCAGGCACAACACAGGTAGTTAGGTGTCTGTCAACGTAACGTTTAGCAATGGGAGGTGGCTTATTAATTGGCTATTTAAATGTGCTGCGCAGCTTTTTGATCTTTTGATCTACTTACCAATGTTGAGTCGATTAAAAATTAAATTTATCTATAACATGACACAGCTTGTGACAGGCTTTTAATTGAATTAACTGTAGAAATTCTTTTTCATACTAATTTATTTAATTATTATAGCCTTAAAGCATATTTAGGCATTGCTTATTCTATCTGACCGTTGACTTATTCAGGAACGTATGTTGGCACGAATGTACTTTGCGAACACAAAGCCTAACAGGCAATTATATCTATTTAATGGTTGCATCCTAACGATTTCCTCTTTTTTAAGTGAAAGACTCGGCCGCGGAGTGAAAAAGGAACCACATTTAGCTAACTTGCTTTAATTTACAACATGCAAAATGCGGCACAGCCGCAAAATGAAATAGAACCACAGCACGGCCGCACAGTCCCCTCACCGTCAAATGACTGCACCACAGCAACGCAGCTCGACGGCACCATAGCACTAAGGACGCATGCTGTGCACAGGCAATTTATTGTGTGTTTGTTTTAAGCGCACATATGAGCACATGCGCTCCTATGTATCTCCGAGATAGAGCTTCGGCTAAACCGATAGCAACGGTGCCTAACTGCAAATGTGAGAAAAACACAATTAGCTTTTGGCGGCGGTGCAACAGGGGACCACCTGCTGTTCGCTCGCCTGGCTCTGAAATCAAAAAACTTTCAACACACGACGCGAAACCTCCAAACCAAAAAAATAAAAACAAAACCAAACAAAAAAAGGAAACATACAATAATGAAAACATAAAAAATACAAAAACAGATACATAGAAAAAAAAAACGACTTATATAGTAAAAACTAATTGCACATAGAAGCTGACCGCTGCATAGTTTATTTGAATTTGTTATTTGCCATAACAAAAGCCGCCTGGCAAGTTTAAGGTCAGTTTGTCGTTTGATATGCGGCCGAGACTTTGTTTGAAATTTCATGTAATTGCGGCAAAGCTGAGGTTGAGGCTGCGGTTCAATAAAGCAGCATGGATACTTCTGTATGTATAAATGTGTATGTCTTGATATATATATACTTGTATATAAATGTATACATATGTATACATGCAAGACTTAAACAATAAAATACAACACCACACTACAAAACAATACACCATTCGTACCAATAACAATAACAGCAAATGGAAACTAGTCGAGTTTTGGCCAAAGGCAGCCATAAAACAGAACAAACCGAGGCAACGCGACGCGACGGTGCAGAGATTGTAATAAAAATCACTTTGAGTATCGCATAGGTGTGGTCCTAATTACCGATATTAAAGCGGATCTATTTCATCAGGCTGTCTGCTCGATTCGATTCGTTTCGATGTGCCACGCGCGCTACCCAACATTAAAAAGAATATCATGGGAGCATAGTTTCTGAGAGACATAGGAAGCCAGAGAGAAGGGGAGAGATACTGTTGGGCTTAGAGGCTGGCCTACTGTAAACGGCCACTGTTGCAACAATAAGCGACACCAAGTCGTGGCGGCTTCTAAGCAACTTTGCATTGCAACTAGAGATTTGTGTTAATAGCATCAAATATCAGTAATTTCACTTGGCAATTCAATACAACAAATGCGCTCCACTTCAGATTGCCCACGGCCGTAGTAAGGAGCGACCTCAGTGTCGACGTTGTCGCAGCTGCACCGTAAAAGCTTTTGGGCCGTAAGTAACTATCGTTCTTATCAAGGCCAGCTGAGAAATAAGCCTAGCCTTTGTTTTAATTAGATAGCTGCGCATAAAATACAATACACTTAGTTGCCGACTTACAAACTAAGTAGGAAGTGGTCAGCTCAAAAAAAGTACCGATTCGGATACGGGCTAGATCACGACTCGGTCTCGGGTTCGCCCACTTTCGTTGTATCAATTTCACTTGCCTAATGCGCTGGCGTTGCCCGTCAGTGTCAGCCTGTCAGTCAGCTGGTCAGCCAGTTTGCCAGTTCGTCATTTTGTCAGTCAGTCAAACTGGGTACCAGTCTTGACCAACTGTCAAAACGCACGCCCATTCATAAGTTGAACTCGAGTTTTACATTTAACGCTCAATTATTGTACACTTAATGAACTCATCACATGACAGCGCATCAAACAATAACTGCGAACTGTCAAAACACATTTTTGGTCAGCGGCGAGCAGATTGAAATGCTTGCGACAGAGATCAAGCACAACAAATCAAATTGGAGCAGTCGCAAACGAATCACTGGAGCTATTCCTCGCGTGGGTGCGTGTCCATTCCGGATTAAAAGCCAGAGCCAGCTGCTGCTGCTGCCTCATCATACATAAAAGAAAGCAATTACCAATTACAATTACATTTTGATTGCAAGCATTTGAGTTTTGGGTGCGCCATTAGCTAAGACGACATTAATCCACCAATTGAAATTCTTTTTAGCAAAAAGCTGTCTACAATGGCAACGATTAAATGATATCATTTTGTTTATTTTAGTTATACTTTGTGGCCACTTAGTTGGATGGTTCATAGGTTCAGGACAAGCGACATTTGAAGATAAATTTCAAAAGGATTTTAAGCTTTAGTTTATTCAACTGCAATCCAAGCAATTTGTGTGTTATTCAAGTTTACCGTTGAACATAATTGTTTAAATTAACAATTTAAAATGTTATTGCCCAGCTGACAGTTGTTTTCTTGACAGCTAACCGCTGCCCAAAATCAATTCACCCTAGTCTTTTGTATACATATATAACATATGTATGTACTATATAATCAGTGAAACCAATTCAGTTTGTTGCGAACACGCCTTTCTCTTCGATCCTGAGTCATGTGAAACCTCTAATAATAAGTTTGCGCATATTACACTTGGTTTTACCGTTTCAGGGGTCTAATTGATTGTTGTAGTTGCTGGCCGCCACCTACTGACCTTCACATTGAGCGACCGCAGCAGCTGCTGCTGCGGCAGTAGCAATGGACAGTATCCGCAAGCCGATCGATCCGGTAGACAAACGTCGCGTCGTCTGGCTGGTGCATAGATAGCCCGAATAAGTGCCGGATTGAGGCGGCGACTGCGGCAGCGGCTGCGGCTGCGGCTGAGACTGAGTTTAAGTCCGACCACACAATGGGCGCGTTAGATTGCTAATCGATTTGCTGCTCATTCGATTTTTATTACGTATTCAAATTGGAGCAATTACCACTTGAAACTCGTATGGCATAAAAGTGGGTGTGCCGCCCCAGCAACAACAGAAATACATAGCAGCAGCAACTACAACAACATCAAATGCACGTAATCGTACCTACAACTAGCAACAGTTTTGCGAATTGTTTTGTGATAATTATAAATGTTGCTACAAGTGGACCCAACCACATTTAGTCTATGTGTTATGTGCACTGAAATTTCTCTGGTGCTTAAATTACCTGCCGGATTTGAAGTACAAGACAATGGTCGCTTGCACATGGAACAGCAGAAGGTAACTCGATGCCTTCTTTCACAAGAGGAGCGCAAAAAAAATGAAAAAAAAAAAATAAACAAGAAAAAAATGATTTTCATTCAGTTATTGCCATGGCAGCAGCTTGGTATGCAGATATTTGTAACCACAGCAATAGTAACCACAGTGGGCAACACTTGCTACCTGGTTGGCTACCATGTCTGCCGGGTCTAGTGCTGTGGCTCTCTGACTTGTTGCCAATCACTCAATCAAAACGTCACTTGGCGTGGCAGTTTTGCGTGGCGTTTGTTGGAAAATTGAAATAGAAACGTCAGAATTTCTGCTCTAATTATAAGGCGGTATGTTTAACGTACTAGCTGAGTTTCTTGACTTCTCTATCCGCTTGTCCATTTGTCTGTTTGCCCGTGCGTCGGTCCGTCTGTGTGTCTGTCGGTTAGTCACAGTGCCTCTGTCTGTGTTTTTCTTCAATGAATTGTTACAGTCTGCGCTATAGAGCGCTGGCCCGTCGCTGTTGCAAGAAAATTATGCTTTGATGCACTCACGTTAAGCTCACTTTACAGTTACAATTATTGTTTAATATCTTGACTCGGCTCGACTCTTAACAAATACGAATGAGTACCAGCGAAAAACAAAAAAACAACAAAACAACACAACAACAACAAAAAACAGAAAAATAGAAAAAACAAAACACCAACCGCACTCGACTTGCATTTGCAACACTTGCCGCGTTTTGCGCTTGCCTTTTGCAATTCGAGTCGCGCAGACTTTTGTTTCACTGGTTTTAATTTGCAATTATTATACATTAATTGTGGGTGGGATGTCTCGGATGTCGCCCAGATCGGCAACTGCGTCTCTGACTAGCTGGCTGCCTAACACTCAGTCTGGCCAGTGGTACCAATTGCAACATCAAACGTAGCTGCTCCAGCTTTGTCCAATTGTAGCAGCCGAAAAACGAAACGCAAATTGTTTTAGATTGCCCAAAGCAGGCAGCTAGTAATGGCAAATTACATGCAGTATGTTACCACGTTTTGTGTCGCTGCTGATTATATAAATCGGTGCAGAAATTGTTAGCAAAATCAGCTGCCGCTGTGCGGCCGTAGCACGACCACGACACGTCGGGAACAGCCTCTGGTCAATTGTGGTTCAGATTTACTGCCTGGTGTCTGAACGAGGTGCAAATGCAGCACATGATTATTGTCAGGTGGCACTGGACTGGCAAAATATGCACATGCGCTTTAGCTATAGCGGCATGATAAGCTAAATAGAACTCAAAATACAAAAGAAAAGTTAAGGGTGACCGATTAGTTACCAAGTAAAATGTCTAAATATTTTATACAACTAAACTAAATTGAAAATTGCGATATCGTACCGTATTCAAAGTGCAACAAGAGTCGAAATCTCGCATGCACAAATGCACTGCTTGTTGCATTTAATTCAGTGTTTGAATTTCTGATTAAGCATGCATCAACTAGCAAAACTACGTTTAAATTTAACTCTGCCGTTAAAGTCGTATTCGCAGCGCAGCTGAGACGCTGACGCCAGCAGCAGCAGCGGCGGCGGCGGCGTTATTTGCCGCTGGTTAAAAAATTTTGCGCGATTTGCGAGCGTGTCAAAAAATTGGTCATTGTTCGTAATTATGAAAATTGCTTAATTGTTGCTTAACAGTAGTGGCAGCAGCAGCAGCAACAGCAGCGGCAGCGGCTGCGGCAGCAGTGGTACAACATTTTTCCGTTGCTGCTGTTGCAGTTGTAGCTGTTGTTGTTGCTGCAGCGTCGCGACGATGGTGCGGCCAGAACGGCAGGCAAAGCTTTTAGCCCCAAACAATTTGTGTTTTGGCATCTGCTTAAGTGCTGCACTTAATTGTTATTAATAATAAATGTTTTTGTTATAATTTCGCTATGTGGAGTGCAAAGTTTTAAGTTTTATTGCCAAATTATTAATCGCAATAATATTTTGTGCATTTTTGTGGCATTTTGGAAGCCGTGGGCTAAATAGCTGCGCCCATTTTACGTAGCGCTTATTGCCGCTTGACTAAGCAAATTTTTAAACTATGTACACAAACACACACGCACACACACACACATACATATGTGTGTACTCATGTGTGATTATAGCCCAGTTTCTTGTTATTTTTATTATGCAGCCACTTGTTTAAAAAATTGGTTTTTAATTATTATTGTTATTATTATGGCTACCATTTTTGGTATATTGCCACTGCCACAGCTAGTTGTTGCTGTTTTTGTTGCTATAGTTCTGCGTAATGACCGCGTAATGAGCAATTTCAGCTGAAATTCTTTCAAGTGTTGCCCCTTTGTTGAGCTCAAACTGTTGCTATAAGCTTGCAATTAAACGTTACTCATACGACCCTGTGACCGCCTGCAAATTAAGTCAAATTGAGGTGGCTTATTATAGCAGCAGCAACAAAGACAAAACGGCAACAGCAGCAGCAGCCAGATATGGTTCACTCTGGCAAAACCAATAATTAAACGTTTTGTCATTAGATTTTTTAATAAGTTTTGCATAGATTTGTTGACTGACTTCATTTTGCCCCAAGCAGGAAGAATGTGCACGCAGGAAATGCCGTTTAAACTGCAAAGCGTTTAAAGCGAAACATTAAAGCGTTATAATTAATACAAAGCACATATTTAACATATATAAGTAGGCACCACATACATCATACATGCACACATACATACCCATGCATATTGACTTGGAGCCCAGCTTCTGGTATGGTTGGCATGCAGTGCGATTTTAATTAGACATAAATACGCACAACAACAGCGGCGATGACGATGATTATGATGATGATGGCGACGATCGGGGCAGAAAGTGTTTAGTTGCCAATTACATAAAATAAGGAGCAGCTAGCAAGTGGCTGCCATGTAACGGCCGCTTGGCCGCTCGTTTTGCTCTTTATGCAACGCACGGCGAATTAACATGTTCAACAGCAAAAAACCAACGCGCACAAGTCGCTGCCCAAGATGCTGTCATCAGACTTAGCCACAAGACGCACACGCAAAGACAAACACACACACACACACACACACACACACCAATGAGCCTTGCCTTGCTCTGATTTCAGCCAGCGACAACAGCAGCAGCAACAACAACTGCGGCCACTGCAACAGGTGCCCGGCTACGCCCATTGCGTGCGGCCAAAGGCGGCGGCTAGAAAAACTTGACGATAAGTTGCAAGCCGAGCTGAAGGCTGCAGCTTAGACTGGGGTTGGCCCGAAACTGGCAGGCGAGTGCGTGAGAAGTTAAAAGCCGACACAGAGGTGGCGGCTGTAGGGGGCACAATAGTTAACACAAGCCAAAGTCCCTTTGAAAGAGCCGATCAAATTATATCAGCAGAAAATTGCAATAACATAAAATTTAACTTGATTTGGGAGCTTTCCATAGCTTAGCGCTCCCCACACAGCGCCACTGCATTTAACTATTGAAACTACTACATAACTAGCTGTCTGTCCGTGTATCTCACAGCCTATCCGCCCGCTTGCCAGCTCCAACTTCAAGCTCCCAACCTGATGAAGAAGAAGCTCCCATGCTGGCGCTAAGCGATTTTGCCATATAAATGTCTTCATTGCGTATGAGTGATGATGCAGCAACGGGTCTCTATGCGGCTGCGTGTGCCTGGATAGCAGCAGGCAGGAGGCAGACAGGCCACTGTCCGTGTGTCCGGCTCTACGCACTTGGGTGTTAATTTATAATTTATGCGCTTTTAATGTGTGCGAAAACATGCATTTAAAGTGAATTTATTACGAATAAAAATCGAATCTTAATTAAGCGTGCAACGAAGACAAAAGGGCGCGCCGATTTGGTCAACCCCGTTTGTGCCCAAAATTGGCCAATGAGCTGGGGCGGTGGGTGGGGCAATTATTAGGCCAATTGGGAGCTAGCAAGTCGCTTAGTGTACAGTGGACAATATTGAGGCTTAGTTGGCGGCAGTTTGTGCAAAAATTTGTCGCTGAGGGAATTGCTCAACTAGCACTCGAACTCGGAGTCGGACTGCCACTGCCCACATCCTGCGACGTAGCCTGGGCAAGGCGCGCCGTTTGCAACACTTTGGCACGCATGCGCGGCATTTTAATGTCCCAAGTGCTGCACCAACATCAAGAGCAGCACGCCCACTTTTTGTTAGTTTGGGTATACCAACACACTCTGCGCGATTTATTATATTGTATAATAGGCCGTACGCTGTTTTATTTATTGCAACGCACGCCGAGCAACAAAATCAATTGAAAACCTATAAAAACACTCGTTCATTTATTTATTTTTTTATTGTTGCGTTTCTTTTCGCATTTTGCAAAGTATTTCAACATTTTTGTTGCTCGCATTGCACTAAATTGCCAAAATGGCAAAATCGTTTTTGGTTTGTCAATGGGTTGGTCTCGGCCCCAACCAGGCAGCTTAGCTCAGTGCAATTTTTAATTTGTACCACTCGGCGGTGGTGCTGGGGGCAGCACTACTCTAAAGTTAAGTGCTCAAAGAGGAGTGCACATGGAAAGAATATTTAATGTGGTGGCGAATTTCGAGAGGTTGAGAGAAAGAGGTTTAAAAAGTGAAAGATCGTAAAATCGTGCAGATTCGTATAGCCCGACTATATCGACTGTCTACATACTGAAATCTTTATGATATCTCCTATAGAGATTTAAGAAATTATTTTCTGAACGTAATAACAATTTTATAGCTAATATTTTCTAAAGCATTTATAGGGTCAGTTTCTCAGTGTAAGAAATAAGTTAAAAATGCAATGTTTATTAATTATGTACATATTAATCTGTATACGAATATATATATTTATTGAAACGTCTAAGAATAAGGAGTTAATGGGGTGTTTTTGAAAATTTAATTATTTGCATTTCATGGTTTTTATCACCAACAAGTTCATCAACGATTTCACGTTGGCAACAGCGTGCTTCATTTTATTGCGAATCATAGGACAAAAGCCCACTGGAATTGTAGACAAGTGGAATCCCCAGAAACATCTAAGCCAGCAACAATAGCAAATACAAGTATGCAGCAGCTCCTTTGTGTGAGGCTTAGTGGGCTTAGAGTCTAACACATCATTTTATGGCTCTTCACACATTGATGTGTGAGCTCCTTTCAAGCGGAAACGCCACACCCATTGCCAAGTTTATGATCGTTTATTGATATGCTGCTTATAAAAAAGCCAAAAAGTGTCAACACATTTCAAAACTATAGCACGCATTATACGATATATGATTAGTATGCGATTGTAAATGCGTGTGTAGGTTATAAAACGTTGTCAAAGCCACTTTGCCCAACTGGCCAAGCATTTAATGTGCCTAAAATCTGAGAGAGCTGCTCATAAACCACCCAAAAACATTTGGGCCCGAAGTGTAAAGCTATAATTGCTGTGGCTAAGACTGCCACAACTTTGACTACACCGAAAAACAACTGGGCGACAAGCTTGCCTGTATATTGACGTATTGGGCTTATATATATATATATATATATAAGTACAGCATAAAACCCATTCACTTTTTGTTGTGATGATTTCATAAAGCCAAACACTCAGCGGGCCATAAATACATAGATACAAGAAGTCGGTGTTAAGGCAAAGGTGCTTAACGCATCTTTAAAGTCGCCATTGTCCAAGGCATTAAGCGCTGTTGTTGTTATTACTGGCTCGTAAATATTAGCCAACTGTCTGTGGAATGACGAATAGCTGAGGCGATGCCTGAGCGCCTGATTGGCTTGCATGCGCTGCCGAAAGGCATCGGGCCGGCAGCAGCAAGTGGTTTAATTTATGCAAATGCCACTTGAAGATATCGCCAGAGATCGCTCTGCACTTGAGTGGCTGCAGTTAAGTGCGCACAAAGTGAGCTAAATGCTGAATATGTGTGTGTACTCTGCATAACAATAAGCGGCCCAAAACATTTTGCATTTGAATGCCCCATAGAATCTCACGGCCCGATGCGGGCAATTAGACGTATGAATATGAACGCCCTCTGACTGGCTGACTGACTGCCTGACTGACTGCCGAGTGCGACATGTTGGGCGTACTTGGCTTTTGTGTTTAGCGTTGCATATTTGCATAAACGATCCAAGCAACGACACCTCTGAATGGGCCGCTGGGACCACGCATGAATGGAGCCGCCATGGAAGTCAAAAAGAAACGCCCGTGAGCAGTGGGCTCGGAAGTGTGGGGTTCTCTGGGCCTGAGTGTGGAGTCTCTCTGTGTGATTTATGCCTGGGAGCCTGCGTTGCGTTTTGTTTGCATATCGAATTTATTAAAGTGGGAAACACATTTTGGACTGCTTCAAAAGAGAACGCATAATTTAATTAGACACAATCGTATACAGTAATTTGAGCTACGATGGGAACCATATCTCGAAAAGTCACAAACACTTTTGTATATAGAAACGGAATTTTATCGGATCTTTATTTTTGCTATCTGGTATAAAGTACCGGGTGAGTAAAAAGTAGTTCCACAGATTTGATTGAGTCATTATATGACATATAGGTGCGAGCTGTTTGAGTTGAATATCTTGTCCGGCTTCATGCGGAAGCCGTTGCTTGCAACATTGTACGCTAACTCGCCCAAGGACGCTGTCGAAATTAACGCTTAATAAAGCAATCAATGACTGGCCTGCAAATAAAATTAGTAGCACCGCCAGTCGCAGCACCAAAATTAAACAAAATGCGCCAAATTAACTAGGTTTTAAGCAACAGCAGCTGCTGCAGTAAAAAAATAAAGCCAAGCCAAGAGTGGGAAAATAAATGTACTGCACTAACAATAGCACACTGAAAGCCACCGTGTTGGGGCTCGGATTTTGAATTGGACTTGGATTCAGAGTATGACTTTGACTCGTTCTCGGACCTGGGGACTGGGGTAGGGCCTGACCGGGCCGGCTTGGATCTGGCTGGTCTGAACTGAGTTGCAGTGGCAACTTTGTGGGCGCAGCTGCTGTCCGTGTATGCCATAACTATTTATGAACAGTTAGTTAACTCAAATGTTAGGTGGCAATTAAATGGGCGTGGCTGCTTAACCGCAGTTACAGATACACCGCAACAAGGAAAGAACTCTGACACATACACACACACTATCGTAGAATGAGCCAGCTTCAGATCGAGCTTCAGCTTCTTGTATTGTGCAAAATATAACCTTGCCCTGGCCCCGGCAAACTTAGAGAATCAATGAGAGCTTCGGACGGACTCAGTAACCATATAATTAGCATTTGTTTTGCGGACTCGCTGGCCGTCAGTCAGTCAGTCCGGGACTCGCCCAGGTACACACCCCGAAAATGGCCAAGTCAATTTGTGAGTTCTTTTTGTTTCGGCATCCCCATAACGGCCACCTTGGTTGGCCACTAATTTGGCCGGCAATAAGACCACGCTACATGGCTTAATTAAAAAGTAACTCTCTAATTGATTAATTAAACATTATATTCAATTAAATGTGGCCGAGTTTGTCGCCTGCATATGTAGGTGCAAAGTTGTTAACACGAACATTGAACTTCAATTCGGTTTGCTTTGGCTTTGGCTTCAGCCGGCTATAGATCGGCTTTGGTTTGGTTTGGTTCGATGAATCCATTAATTTACGCCTGCGCCCCCAAATGGTAATAACATCAACTGCATCAACCAAAGCAATTGAAGTGCAAAGTTGAACAACAATGCAGCCTGCATGGCTCTAGCTCACTCCTCGCTTGTTGTTGTTGCTGTTGCTGCTGTTGTTGCTGCTGATGCTGTTGCTGTTGGTGGTGTACTTGAAGTTACAGCTGGTAAGCTGGCATGGCAGCACTGCAGCGATTCCGCGGCGGAATAAGTCGCGAACCTCGCCTTGTCTGGTGTGCAGCAGTTTGTAGTCCTAGCCCAATCTTGATCGCATTTTTTACGGCACATAAATATATGCCAAAACACTACAATGAAAATATTGTGCTATACGAAAATGTGGCAACAACGGCAAGCGCTACAACTATGGCAAAATATGAAAACGTTTTCAATGAAAATTAATGGGCAACGCCGAAAATTTCGGGGTGCTCGCTGCGCATGCGCAAAAATGTTAAAATCGTGACCATAGCCCCACTCAGAGCAAAAGCTTCGAGCTCCCATCTACAACAGCAACAGCAACAGCAGCTACGCGACGGTACGGTATTGTCTTGTGTCTCTGGCTGTGGCGACTCTGTAGAGCGCGTGTGATTTAGCAAATATTTAGACCGTATATGGAGCACCCGCCGCTGTCCATTGGTCAAGCAATGAAAACAATTTCCTGCGTTGCGAAAAGCAACGGAGCACCGGTTCGAATTCTCTGACCAGGCGATGTCACCAGGGGCGGCACCATATTGATAATTCATAACGCGACCATTTTTGGTGAGCCACTTGAAATTAACGCGCCAACGAGCGACAGCCTGTTGAAATGTCAACATCAATTTGCCGTTGCGCGAGCGCTTTGATAAAAAGCAGTCGAAAATGTTGCCAATCTTCGCTGCAACATGCTGTGGCAATTAAAAATGCGCATACGCCGCGTAGTCAGCCAAGTCAGCTAGAGTTGTCGGTGGCGTCGGCGGCATAGTTAAAAGTGAACGCCTGGCAACACGGAAATCGAATACGGGCATCATCTGGCAATACCGACTCATTTCCATTTTGATTTTTTATTTTAAAAATGTATGCGACATCGGGGGAGGAAACTAAAGTAAATATGAGTATTTAATGATAGGTCGGTTTTTACAATTTATTAAATATACTCCTGCAACTGAAAGCGCATCGAGAGTCTTTTTGTGCTTATCTGGATACGGCTTAAGTCGAAAGAGAGTAAACTTAATGCAATTTATTTAAATATATCCATTAAATAAAAGGCATAATTTATGCATTTAGTTTTATAGCTCACTTATAAGCTCAACCATAGCCAATCCTTTGAGTGGAATGCAAAGCTAAATATATAAAATAAAAAAGATCAATATAAAAATTCACGTCGTCACGCAAATCTTTTGGTGCACTCATTTGGCTAGTAAATCATATTCTATTCGTAATCGCATTTATAATCGTGTGTATATAGCGCAATGGATATCATTATTCATTTCACGCCCCGCTGAATCAGAGCACGCACTTTATAGAGCCATTATATAAAAATATTTTATTAGCAATGCTTTGCTTTTAATTAGCTCATGAGCTGGCGAACCAGGTGGCTTTTCATTGACAAAACAAAATCGCTTGGCTCCGCGTCACGTCGCGTCGAAGCCAAACCATTTGGCTTGCGTGCGAAATGTGAATACATGGCATATATGGTTAATTAGAGTGCAGTTAATTTGAATGTTCATTAATGTGCTGGCCAGGTGTGAACAGGCACAAAGCACTGGCCCGAAAACTGTTATGAGCATAATCAATCAGCGTCATTTGTAGTGCCAAAATATTGCAATCGTTGCATTCCCACACACGCCCAAACTAAAATTCAAACATGGATTTGGTGAGGCTGGAAAAGCGAAATATTGAATGGCCGGAGCCTATGGCGTTAATAATGCCAATTGCAAGTTTTATGTGCCACAACGACGCCAATAACAATAATAAACTGCATATTATTAAGCGCTTTAAAGTATATCCAACGTGCGACGCTTGTTCATAACTCAAAAGCCTCTGATCGACCGAACGACAGAACGACCTACCGACCGACCGCCTCACCGACGGATCGACGTACCGAGCGACCGATCGACTAAACGTTCGACAGACAGAACGACCGCAAAGCCGGATCTGAGGCTGGACGACCTCTCGCGGGGGCACACACGCTGCCAGACCAGACACGGCGACGTGGTCAGCCCCATGCCAATATTGTTGTAATCTCGAGCAAGTCGTCGTCGTCGTGGTCGTCGTTTTCAACTGCTCGTTAATTTTTTTTTATTTTGTATTGCATTTCTGCTGATCTGACGGATTTTGTATTTGGCTTTGGCTATTGCAAAACGATTGCGTTCGTTCAAAATGTTTGGAGTGTGTCCAGATCGGGTTCCATGCTAATTGATTGATGATACTGTTGGCACCTTCATGCTTAGCCCTCTAAGGCTAATCAATTCATGGATCTGTGAGCAACGCAGAAGCGTCTTGAACAAATTAATTAGTCGCTTAATGGTGACACTAAGCTCAAGCTGCTAGATCCAAAACGTACAAATTACCCAAGCATTAGCATAATAAAACGATGCAACCCAAACGACTCTCATAAATTATGCATAGTTTTGGACAAAACGAAACCGTTGCGATCACTGCGGCTACGACTTTGACTGCGACTGCGACAGAGACTGCGACAACGACGGCGATACCAGCACAAAATTACAATATTAAAAGAACGCGAGACGATGAAACCGAAGCTGTTGCTGATAGCGGTCATCGTCTGGCTTTCGCATATATTTCATTAGTAGCGAATATGCGATTGGCGAAAACTGCACGCTAGATGGCGCTGCTGCTGCTGCGGACCAAACTGGTTCATATACTGCTTTCAATGCGCATGAGTTAAAGCAGGCTAGCGGCAAACAGCCAGGCCCCACAATCCGGCAGGATGACGCTGATGATGAAAATCGTTATTGACAACGGAAGACGGCGGTTGGAGCAGACGATGGACTCGGCACCGTCAGCTGAGCGATTTCCATGCAAATGACCATGAAATGGAATCTGCTCGTTTGCCTGGTCCGGGCGATGGCGACTTATCTGCGACAAACGTACTTGAACCAGAAAACGAACGACACTTTAATGCAAGCCGACATTGAAACGTTGCCGTTGTCGTTGTTGCTGTTCGTTGTTGCTGTTCGTTGTCGTTGTTGTCATCGTTGTCGTTGCTGTTGCTGTTGCTGTTGCCGTTGCCTGTCACGGCCAGAAAGTGGCACACAGGCGAACAATGCGTGAAGGAAAGAGAAAAGTGCCGGCCGAGTAGTAAAATTAATTGAAATGTCCCGTGGTATGCGGCGCAGAAAAGCATTTTTCAATTTTGGTTTTTCAATTTTTGGGCAATGGCATTTGGCGATTGCCCGCTTTTCAATTAAACTGCAGCTAATTGCATTTGACAGCGGCGGTAACCAATTTATATCAACACGCAAAAAAAGACGTAAACTTTTTGCGCCAAGTTTGTTGCCTAAGTCTTTTGTCAGCGTGTGTGCCTCTGTGTGTCAACTGTGTCGACTATGACGGGGTGGCCGAGCAGCGAGATGCTGGCAATTTTCAAAAAATATAATAATCATAAAATAAAAAGCTGGCAACAATCAAACGGCCACAACAAAAACAACAACAATAACATTACCAATAACAACAGCAACGGCAACTTGTGCGATAAAAAAAGAAATCTTTGCGATTTCGCAAGCTAAAAACGTTGGGAAAAAGCAACCACAGAAATCAAAGCAGCCAGCAGCAAACCGACTGCTAACTCCCCAGAGATTTTTATGACATTTTCACAGGCGGGCAGGCGATGCGCGGACGAGAGGGGATGCGGCAGCCAGCGTTGGCTACATGGCAGCCGTCTGACAGACGCGTCACTACGTGAGCGACGTGTTTAAAAGTTTAATGAGCCGCAAAATAATTGCAAATGCGGCGCATGTCGCCAAAACGTAGCACAGAGGCAGCCAGGAAGGCTGGAAGCAGCACCACCACCAGAAGCAGCCAAAGAAAGACCAAACAACCAGGCGATCAGGCAACCAAGACTGCGATACAACGGCCAACACCCCCCAGCGCCCAGAAAGCAGGCTGCTGAGGCAACCACCTGTCGAGGGCGGCCACATGCCACAGTCGATGCGGTTAGGCCTGGGTGTTGGGTCGCTCCCGGTCTCGGTGTCGGTGTCGGTGTCGGTGTTGGGGGCACTTAATTGCCAAAAGCGTGACTTACATTTAAAAAATCATAAAAGCCACGAGACCAGCGCAAAGATAGCGTCCAGATAAGGATAGACGGATGCTAAGCGTTTGTCAGTTTCGCAAATTAACGAAAAATGCTTAGGACGAGCTGGCGGCCAATTAGGAGCACTTACCGCTGCCAGCCAACAAACAGACGGACATAGAGACAAACACTGGCAGCCAGAGGCGTCTGCCATCAGTTTGTATCGTCCGATGAGTCGCCAACTGGTTGGTTGGTTGTTGTTTCTTTTGCTTTATGGACTTTTAATTAGCGTCGCATTAAAAGCTTTGACACATTTCTTTGAGTCAGCTAAAGTTAATGCCAAAATAATGGGAAATTCCGTACGCCAAATGACAAATCTCCCCAAACGCTTTATGCACTTACATGCTTGTGTATGTGTGTGTACACACACAGTATTAGCGTCAGTTAGTGGGCGTAATTGCCTCAACACATTGTTCCGAAGTATACGAACAAGAGACTACGCACAGCACGTTAAATGCCTGCCAACAAAATGTGTACGCATAAATCATGGCCCAAAGTGTCACTGGGCTGACAGCGGGGACACAAAATCGGGTGCCAGATTCCGATTCCGATTCCAATTCCGAATCAGTTTCAGTTTTAGATCTGGAGCAGTAGATAAAATATATGCGAGTATGACTCGTTTTTAATAAACAATCAAGCTATAGAGTGGGAGATATATGATGGGGAATGTGTTGTCCGGACCGGTAAGAGACAAGGGGTTTTTCGACCAAAAACGGACTTTGCTATTCATGTTTCTTTGATTTAGCTTGTGCCCGCACTTTAACATCGCTGTTGTTGTCGTTGTTTATATGTCACTGCTCGCCCGTCCGTCTGTCGATTTATCAACGTTCACAGTTTCTAAACATTTTAGCGCGTGCCTCACGCCGTCAGCTTAAAGCGCCCTCGTGTGTCCATCTACCTTTCCCTCGCTAAGCTTTAATTCCTTGGCAAACGTTTTCATTTTACATAGATATTTGAGTATCGGATGGTAACAGGTACATTTATAGCACAGGGATTAACGCGCTATTGACATATATATATCTTCTCTTGTTTTGTCTTGTAGCGGACGCACAGCAGGTGAGATGTTGCTGTTGTTGTTGCTTGAGTAACTAACGAAGCGGGCGGATTTGTAAGCCAAATCTCGTATAATCAAGTGTAGCCAGTCGGGGTTTGATTTATTCCCTGACTATTTTAATGTCGGGACAACAAACTATTCGATGTTTCATTAAACAATCATTGACTTCTAGTCAGGCAGGCGGACAGTCAGTTTTTATGACCACCATATAAACATGCATAAAAATTCATCAGCAGTTGTGAGTTGATTTTAGTTATGTGGCCGTTTTCCGTTTTGCTTGATTTTTATAGTCTTACAGTTCTGATGTTGCTGTTCTCGTTGTTGTTGTTGTTGGTGTTGTTGGTTTTGACGTTGGTGTTGGTGTCGGTATCTGTGCAACTATTGTTGCCCGTTGCTGGTCTGTTGGTGTTCGTTTTATTGGCCCAATTTGTAAATATAGCGCAAAAGTGTTGAGCATAACAATGAGATGGCTGCCCAGGCGGGGCAGTTGCGGTAATTTCTTGTGCATGCCATCAAGTTCGTTGCCTAAGTCTTTTGTTTCGATTCAATTGAATTCAACTCCATCTCTATCCGTTTCGTGCCGCATGATTTGTTGTTTATTTGTCGTTTCTTATCAAAGACAAATCAAACACGCACCTACAGTCTAAGTGTGTAGAAATGCATATAAATTACAATTCTTACAGCAGCGTGCTAGCCACGGAGTCTTTGAAATCAACATTTATGCATCAATGAGGCTTTTTTTGTTTTTAATTTTCGTTTTCATAAACAAACAGCGCAAAATTTACGCATTATTTATGATTGCAAGGCATGTAATTCGTATGCTAATTGATAAGTATCTCAAAATTTATTAACCAGCTAGACGAACAACAACAACAATAATGCGTGCGTGCCGTGCGGCGTCAATTTTCAAGTACACAAATGCAAAATTGAAATCTTGATATATATAAGGCAGCACTATGAATGTTGTTGTTGTTGCTGTTGTTAATGGCCAGCTGGTTCTCACGCACAGCATTTGAGCGCAGCTGCATTCGGAAAGCGTCTGGTTTAGCGTTGACCCCGGCCCCCGACCCAAACCGCCCTCCCTCGCGTAGCCCATGACTTTTGTTATACCGCCGCCAAAATCAAGTTCAAATATAAAGTTGCTTTAGTTGCAAATTCATTTGCAAGGCAAATATATTTTGTGCATAGCATTTTTAGCTTGCGTTGTAGCTTTTTTGTCAATAACGCAAATATTTGTGTAACATAAAACCGCCTGCAATAACAACTAAAACGAGCAGCAACAAGTGCAACAACGAACACAAAACTGCTCGCATACGGCAACTTTGTAACATGAAATCAAAGCAAATGCGACTGCAACCGTAGCTAAAGCATTTTTCGTATCAACAACATTAATTACAGCAGCCATGCAAAACCACCAACACCACTAAAAAACAGCGCGAGCCAACGAAAATAGTGCGTTATTCAAATTGGCAATTACAAAATGGTAAATATCAACCACACTGTAAGAAAACTGTGAGTCAATTGCGTTTAATACATTTTTTATATATATAAGTATTTGAGAAGATCTTTTTACTTAATATTTAAAAATAAACAAATTAGGCGTAGATTTGGTATCAAAATATATCTTGTTTTGTTACAGTGGTAACTGATTTTCTGATTTTGTGCCAGAAATATAAGCCCAATGCGTCGGCAAATCACAATCAACTTGTTGATTTATTTTTTCCCGCTTGATTTGCCACAGCTTCTCGACATATGCTGCCCATTTATGTACCTGATGTAATTCCTATGCTGACGTCACGCGCTTTGCGCGGGCAAATCGTCAATTAAAAGCAAACCCAAAACTATGCAACGCAGTAAGAGCAAGTAGTTAATAATAAATAAATAAAATGCTTGACTGCTCAGACTTTATGGAAACGAAAAATAAATGCAGTGTGGTTAAAAGGGGTCGCGGGCACGCAGTGTAGTTGAAATATGTTTGTATAGAGGACAACAAAAAATAAATAAAAAAATATCTGCTACGTGTCGATCAATAACAACAACGCACGCTTGTCCCGTGTGTGCGACATTTTTGTACATTTTCGCCTTGATCTAGAATTTTTTCCTATTAATTGATCTCATAATGACAGACACTTCAAAAGCGACATCACGACATTTATTAATTAATGCACGCAGCACAGCTAAACGCGACACGGCCCGAACTCGAACTCAAACTCGAAAACCAAATCGACCGGCTGGTGCGTATACGTAACATACGTTTTGCATGCGTTAATAACAACAGCAACAATAACAACAAGACAACAAAAAATAATGCCGGCAGCTTAATTAGCATTTTAGATTACTTTGGGGCAAGTGCGTAGCAAGAATTGAGCTAAGCCTAACTTTGCGTATAAAAGTTAGTATACGAGGTTACACTGAAGGCTGCAGCTAAAGTGCATTTAAATAAATTTAATAAGCAACTAGCTATGACTGAACTGAGTACGCTAATTACACGCTACTGTCAAAGTATTTCCCGTTTGTCAATATATCTTTGAAGCAAGAGCAAGAGCTTTACACATTCGCAGAATACCAAAGACACGGTAAAGTGGCATTACCTATGCATTAATTAAAGAGGCGTTATCAATTAGCCAGCCCGGCAACACAGGCTACACAAGCCCCGGTTGCACTACCAAAGCGGAAAAAGCGACGCTTCCCATGGCAGCTATCTGCAAATCATTGCGCAAATGCACGCAGCTCATGTTGAAACTCAATTGCAATTAAAAGTCAAAGAAAAGCGATTCAATTGGTATCTGGTATCATTGCGGCTGCTCGTTAGCAACGTAAAATGCTTTAATAGAAATTGTCAGCAAGCCAAAACCCTTGGCGGCTGTTGTCCAAATGGACCTTATAAAATTATTGCAGCAACATTTCCACGTGTACACAAACTAAATTGTAACGCCTGTTTAGTGAAAAGAATATCCATTCATGTGCACATTCCAACGACATATATTACATAGCCAAAAATTTCTATGATATAATTAATGTACGACTACTTCGAGGAAATTGGTCAAAGTACAATTAATTGCTTTTTGTATTTGTTGATTGGATTCAGTTCTGTTTTGCTTTTCCTAATTTTATGCAAATGTTTGCAAATTTGTCAAATAACGCGTAGGCCGAGAGCTGGAAGTGTCGCAGTCGCTGTCTTGCGTCGCCGTCGCCTCATCAAGTGACGCCCCCACCAGATGCAGACTTGTTCGACTGTAGCAGCAAGTTCATTGAACCACCTACGACAAATATGCAAATTGCGCATTGCAAAAAATAAAAAAAAACATTGAGACAAACAAAAAGAAAACTTATTTTTGATTTGACTTTTATAGCCTTTGTCTATCGCAGCTAAAAATTTGTATGCATGAATTTTGCCAGCTTGCTCGCATTTTTCCGCTTTTTTTTTTGGCTTGTTTTCTTGCTTTGCCTTTTTGCTGCATCCACATCAAAGCTGAATTAATTGATGTCACCAAAAACATGCTGCGGACAGGATGATTTATGTGCATTTCGTTTCACACGAGGCAGTCAGCAGTTAGAAAAACGTGCATTCAATTCTGATTGGCCAGCATCATAGCAAGAGGCTTATTAAATTCTACTATGTTTATGTTAAGTATATAAATTATTTATAACTAAATTATAAAACTTTGTTCGAATTATGAATTCAAAAAAATTTCGCTCTTAAATTGATTCAGACTCAGCAGAGCATCTAATCATATAACATTTAATGAAGCTTGCCGCCATTTCTAGCTAGACTTTGCTAATAAGCATAAAAAAGCCGACTTGCGAATATATTTCACAACTGATAATTAAGAGCTGTCACAGTCATTGACGCAAACACATCCGTTAATGTACTGGGTTATTTTTGATCATCCTAAACCATAACAGAGATAATTATGCGAGTCATATATTTCTATATGTTATGCACATTTCCCAGATGCCTGCGACCTCCTTTCGAAAAACATGTGGTGGCATCATCATTACCGATTATTTTTAGAGCCAATAAAAATATTTTGATTGTGATTTTGATTTTAATAAATAATTAACACGCCCATTTTCTGGTTTTAAGCTAAATGGCCAGAAAAATTCATTAGGCCAAAAAGGCTGAAAACGCACAAATTTTTCACTTGATTACAGACCAAGGCCCCGAATTTGTTGCCCTTTTTGATTGTTGTTTCAAGGGTCGCCGAGGCTGCCACATGCGGCGTAATTAAATTTTCTTTGTTGCTTGGGAATTCGCTACGATTTTAATTGTCGATTGGTGCTGAAGCGGCCTACGGCGCTGAAACAAGCCTCTCATTTGGGACAGTCCCAGGCCCATTGGGTTGGGCCCTTCCGCACTGCCAATGCTACAATTAGCAATTTCATGCGTCGTTTTTTTCTTTTTCTGTTTTCAAAGGCCCATTTTTGGTGTTGTAATGTGTGAAATTGATTATGATTGGCAATTGGGCTTATAAACGGCGAGAGCTTTTCCCATTCGGCGGAATAATGTTTTATTCAACAATTTTGGAAACTTTTCTATGAACTATGGGAAATTATTGTAAATGTGTTAATTGCAATAAATGAGTGAGTTGTAAATTAAACAGATTTATATTCCGCTATTTGTGCTACTCATAAGAAGTTTTTAAGAATGTGACTTCATGACCGCCTATCACGAAGAAACTCTTAAGGCATCATTACGCAGTACAATTTTCACATCTGCAAAACATTTGCGACTAACCTCGCGAGCTCTTTGAAGTGGTTTTTATCAAAAGCTGCCTCAATGTCGCCGACGCCTGGGACCTGGACTCGGATACCTCGAGGCATTATAACACTCGTAATATAATCAACAGCCACATTCAAATGACACTAACGGTTCTGTCTGTCTGTCTGTCTGTCTGTGTGAGCGCCAGTAATCATGTTTTAACGACACTCACTCACACACACACACACGCATATGTACGTTTATAAAAAACGCACTCATATGCAGACATACAGGCGCGTCATCTGCGAGTTCATATAGAAATCTTGTAATCTGATAGGCATGACAAGAAATATTTTGCTTGTCATTAAATTTACTTTTATTTATGCAGCAGCGCTGATTGTTTGCTGTTTTTTGTTGTTGCTGTTGTAGTTTTTTTCTGTTTTATTCGCGTGTTTTGTTTCGCAGCAACTCGAAATTAGTGAAAACTCTTCACATTTGTGGCATGAAGTTGGCTGGGTATCCAAACAAAAAAAAAATACTAAAATGTATGCATATTGTGTTGGCGCCTCCTATCGTCTGTATAGCTCATCGATTTTGGCCGTAGTTGTAGTTGGTTTTCTTTGCTTGTTGTATTGCGTAATAGACGAAATATTTGCGCATGGCTCATTACAGTTGGTTTTGTTGCCGTAATCGACGCGGGCGCAGTATAAGCGAAATATTCCGGGAATTTCATTGAGTGGCGAAACAAAAGACTTAGGCAACGAACTGAGTACCGCAGCTGCTTAGAATAAGCAGTTGCCGCGTTTGCTGCAACTGATTAAGCCAGAAGTGCGTGACATTTAAAGTGCTGGCATTGCATTGGCAGCTGATGACAGCGATGACATCAGAGACAGCAGTAAATGTCAGTTAAGTGCGTCATAGAATTTATAAACAAAGGGCAAAAAGCGTTTAGCTGGAAATCAAAGCATTTGCTGCCAATATGCAGTAGCCAAATGGGCAGACAGCTAATTTGACAGCCCCACTGACTAACTGACTGACTGACGGACGTGCAAGCGCTCACCAAATGACTGGCGCACAGACTGGCGGACGGACAGACAGACAGACAGTCTGTCGCCGACTAGACAACACGTGTAATGACGTGAACCCGTGCAAAAACCACAACAAAAATAAAAACAACAGCAGCAATAACAATAGAAGGCATAATGAGCACAATTACAGGCAAAGCAAATCAAATGCAACGCGTTACTTGCCCAGGCGAGCAGCACTTTGAATCAGTCACAATAATTGCAGGCGCAAAAAAAGTTAATAAATTATGGCAGTAGAAAAAAGAATTAATTAAAAAAGCATAGCGAGAAAAACTTGCAACGGTAACAGCACAGCTACAGCAGCTACGGTTGAAATACATAAAAAAAAATGCAGCCAGACAGCTATTAAGAAAATTTCTTGTTGACTCATCCATCCAAGCAGGCGGCGGCCCACAATTAACAACCCAGGCCGCGGCTACTACCAAGAAACTGTCAGCCAGCATTTCTTGAACTCATTTGCGGCGTTTTGTATCAGCGCTCGGCAATTTCTTTGTCAGCGCAGCAATTAAACAATTGCCGACATTTGTTGCTGTTCTTGTTGTTATTGTTAATGTGGATGTTGTTGTGGCTCTTACTGTTACTGATTAATCTGATGCTGTTGTTGTTTCTGACAATAAATTTAATTTAATTCGCTTTATGTACAGACTCAAGCACACGCCCAATTGGACCTGGAATCTCGTGACTTGCGTTTCGCAATTGTGAGAATTAAATAATTCTTTGCATATTTATTTGCAAGTGGCTTTTGTCATTTTATGTAATTTCCTTACTGTCGATTAATTTTTTGTGCGATTTTGCTTTAATTATTGCTTTATAATTGTATTGGTTGCACATAAAAAAACAGATCGAAAAATGCAAAATGTAAGTCGATGTACGAAATACCCTACTGTTCGATAATATAGATGAGTATAAGAAATTTTTACTAGATTAAAAACTCAATAAGATATAATAAGCACAGTAAATAATAATTTGCGCGTTTTGAATTTCAGTCTAATATATATATATGTGCAGATTTTCTATTGATTTTTTTTTTTCAGTGAATATGAATTTTATCACCGCTTCTTTATTACATTTATTTCAAGCTGTGCGAGTGAATATTTTAATACCATTTAAATTGAGCGTGCCAGTTAAAACGTTTTTCCAATAAATTGCATCACCAGACTTTAACAATCACACTAACTCTGACAATTAGACAGACTGTGTCTGGCAATCAGCTGCTGCTGCTGCCGCTGCTGACGGCGTTGATTCCGTCTATTGTTAAAGTGTTGAAGTGTTTTTATTTAAATTGCTCAACTGAACTTGTAATTATGGCGCGCTCTTTTGTAGTTGTTGCTGTTGATATTGGCTGGACAGAGTCTGCTCTTTGATTTTTACATAAAGTAAGGAAATAGATGGCAGCCAAAGCAGCAACCGTCGTCTTAAAATCCAAGTGGCCCGTCTGTAGTTGGTGTTTTCTCTCAAATCACTGCAATTAATTGTTGTGGCAAACTTTTAACTAACGGTTTTATAGCCAAACGCACCACCAACAGCACCACCAGCAGCAGCAGCAGCGGGAGCAGCAACATCAACAGCATCAACGCTATCAACATCAACAGCAACAAAAACAGCAGCAAATGCGGCAGCTGTTTTGTCTGTTAATTTTAATTGAAATCGGCGCGTATGTTAATTGATGAATCTGTGGCTCTTTCCAGCCCAGTCTCAAGTTAGTCAGCTGGGAGTCTTCTTAATGAAAGCTTTGCATCTTGTTTGCCGATGCTGCATATAAAGTGCAATTAAAGGCGCATAAAACCAAGCCAAAGACGACTAAATAATAACTATGAACGAATTGAAAACAATTACACTTACCGGAGGCAAAGTCCCCAGCTTGATTCGAATGAACAGCAATTAACGCACTCGAGGCGCTTTTTATTATTTTAAGTATTATTTGGATTTGTCTGGCACTGGCATTTAGCAGATTGAGATTCTTGGAGAAACACAGACCGCATACACGCACACACAGAGCGAATGCACACACGGTCCAAACACTTGCAACTATCCAGCTCGGTAAATCTCAATCTTGGAAACGCGGATGTGACCGTCGTCACTGCAACAGTTGCAAAAAGCAGCACGTGAAATATTTATGTAAATTTATTTGGATTTTTTTTTGTTTTTGCGGCAGTAAAATGCATTTGGAAACATTAAGAGGCACACTTTGCAATTGTCGTTGGGGCTGCGATTTGATTAAAGTTGAAGCCACCAGTCTGGCAGTCGACGAGCTGTCCGGCGATTGTTTTTTGTTGTTGTTAGTTGTTTTGTTACTGGTCGTTGGTACCCAGCTGTTTGTTTGTAGCAGGCAGGATTTGACTTGTCAATTAGTTTGTTGCTTGTTGCATTTTCTTGCTGTTATTATTGTTGCTTTTGTTTTTTTTTATGGTAACGTCTATTGCTATCACCCGAAGCACCGTTATCTGGCGCAACTCTCACAGCTAACAGCTCTTACCGCTCTTAGCGCTCAACACTCAATACTAGCCACATAATGTAAGCGAGCAATGAAACAGCAGCAAGTTCGTTGCCTAAGTCTTTTGTTTAGCAGCGCGCCTGTTGTGTTATCGCTTCTGTTGCTGGGCTTATACTATAAATTTGTATGTTTTTCTTTATTTTTTATTTTTATTTTTAAATCGTAAACATTTTATCGCATCATGTTTTTCTATATACAATATAATTAATTTGCTGATATTTTTCTTTTTACTGCACGCTTTTTATGTGATCTTTTGGCGGCAATTAAAATTAATTTAATTTAATTTGTTTTATATTTGTTACTGCGCGATGTCGTTGATGGAAACAAGTTTGTCTTTTTGATTATACTACCATGTGTTTAACTTATGTAGCCAGATACGTACAAATATATATACACCTGGTATTTTGACGAAGGGCATATCCATGTACATACTTATTTACATACAAAAATATAAGAAGTATGCATATAAGAGTGTATGTACATATATATCATATGTGTATTAATTTGGTTTTATGGCAGCACTGAATTGCTTTTTACTGTTGCTTATTTGGCTGCTTTTATGAGTGATTTGATTTGAAGTAGCCACAGATGGCTAACCATTAAAAATGTTAAGCTCTCGATGCAGCTGCAAACATAATTTGCTATGCGTTGTGAGTGCAGTTCGTTGGCCAAGTGTTGCATACGGGCTCACAAAAAAGACGCACACAAATCGCATGCAAAACGCACGCAAATCACAACAGAAACGCGCGCACGCGACTGCGAAAACGCGTGAACAAATCAGAAAACTTTTTTGCAACGCGCGCAAACGCAAAAAGTTTAAACAGTCCCGCAAGAAAGTCGCACAGAAACTGCAAGAGGATGAAAATTGCAGGCAGCTCGAGCTCCCAGCGTAGCCGAAGTCGCCGCAGCAGCAGTCGCGGCAGCAGTTGAGTGCAATTGCCGTTGCCGTTGCTGTTGCCGGTGCAGCAGCAGCAGCAGCGACAGCAGAAAAAATAACAACAACAACAAGTTGCAAAACACCAACGAAGCGCAGCGAGCAAAAATCGCCCAGCAAAAAAAGTGGCAAAATAGCAACAACCTCTCAAAGACCGACTGACCGAGTAATACAGTCCAGCAACAGCAACAACACCAACAATAATAATAACAACAACTACAGCCAAACAGGCAACAGGCAGCCGCTGCCGTTGTCAGAGCCGCTGCGGCTTACGATTGAGGAGCCGAGCTCGCATACGAACCTGGGAGCAACGGCAAAAAAGCCGCTAAAACGCAAAAACCTGTTGAGCGGGCTGCGGCCGCTGTTTGGTCTCTCTGCCAGCGTCGTTCGTTGCTTCGTTTATCGCCGATCGACGACGCTCTCCAGCCCAAGCCCAAGCCCAGCTGCAGCACAATTGCGCTCAGCTGCTCTCTCGTTTGACGTTGTTGAGTTTTGTTGTTGATTTTCCAGTCAGACGCTCTGCTGCCTGCTTACTGCTGCCTGACCTAGCGGTTCATTTCCAACACAGCTGCGCTATCAGTTGCCGATCAGCTTTTGACCAATAAAAAGAGGTTTCGGCGACGCCGCTGGAAAGTGACGCAGCGACTGCGACGTCCAGAGTGCGCGAGTGCGGCTTTAAGCTTTTGGATGAAAGAGAACAATAATATTGACCGAAAATGTTAAGAGAACTTGGGCTCAAGCGTGTCTAGCCCCGTGGCCATTTGGTTGATAAGAAATTGAATAAAATTATATGAAAACGCGTTAAGAGTTTTTATAGCATAATTTCGCAGGTAACTGAACAGCGCCTCTCGCCAAATCCAACCTGAATCATATCAAGGCTCATTTATCAGAGAAGCGGCGCACATAAAAAATTGCCAATTTTCTGGTGAGAAACTAAGTTGCCGACTGAAATAAAAATAAAACCAGCAAAAATAAAAAAACGACAAAAATAAAATAAATATGTTGCTGCTGCTGCTGCCGCTGACGCTGGACTGCGGTGATTAAAATCATAATTGAAATGCGCCCCTTCTGCTAACTGGCCAAAGGTGTTCACTGCGCACTCCTCACTCTTTGCGGGCAGACAAAGACGGCAAGCCGGCAAAGCAGCAACAGCAGCAGCAGCAGCAACGTTGTTGTTTGACACTTGCCACGCGTCAATGTCAAAGGCCTGCGCTTGACAATTTAATTGTCACACGCCCGCCGCTTTTGGTCAGCAACTGCGGCAGCAGCACACGAACTTGCCGGCGGGGTTCGAGCTCGAACTCTATTAACGATGCCAATTGACGGACACTTGAATGCAGTACTGCTGTCAGTGTGGGGGGCTGCAAGGAGAATGGCTCGAACTTTGCATTAACATAAACAGTGTTGAGCGGCAGGAGGAAGCAGAGGAGGAGCGTGCGCAGCAAGGGAGGAAATAACAGCAACAGTAACATCTTGAACATTGTCATAAATAACGCGCCAAAGACAACTTGTTTGGTCGCTGGCTGGGATTGGGATCTCTGGTTGAATTGGGACTGTGTCTGGGACTGGCACTGGCACTGGCACTAAGACTGGGACTGAGACTGAGACAGAGAATAGGACTGCCGTCTAATGCAGCAATTGACGTGCGGCGTTTGCACCTACCAAGTTTTTGATGCGTCCGCTGTAGCAGCTCCCCAGGCGGAGGCCACATAAAAGTGGCGCGGCAATTGCCAACTTTGGTCAATGCCGGCGACAAGTGTAAAACGACTGTCGATGGCGGCAACTGCTCCAGCATCAGCATCAGTATCAGCTCCTGCTCCAGCTTGGCCTGGCCTGGCCTAGCCTGATCTGGTCTGCTCCTTTCAGCTATCGTCGACACGTTGACGGCGTGTTTGTGTGTTTATGGCAGCTGCCGTTTGATACTCATTCAAGTGCCGCCTAACATGATTTCGGTGTCATCTGCTTTTCAGCTTTAATATCGCCTGTTTAATGTGACATTTCGTAGCTGCATCTTGTTGCTGCTGCATTATTTATGAGGCAAGGCAAACGCTGCAGCATCTAACATTTCCCCATGCAGGAATCTTAAATGTTTTTTAATTTAGTGATGATTGATGTCTTGTCCACGTTGCCTTGACAACGACACACTTGACGCGTACTGAAACTCTAAACTGCGACGTCGACAGCGTCAGAGACGTTGACGTCGACTACATCTGATTACCATTGACTGTTGGCTGGTGCCTGTGGGGATACGCAGCCATAGACGACGTCAGCACAAAAGTCAATTAAGCGGCGATTTAAATGCAGGCAGGGTCAATGTCAGGCTGCAGACTAGAAAGGAGTGCCTCAAATGGCAGCCAGATTTGGCCTAATGGTCTCTAGCTACGTGCTGCCCATTGTGCCCCATTTGACCTGATTTTATTTGCAGTATTTTACTTTTATTACTCACTGTATACTGTGCACAGTGGTCGGTGCTAGGTGCTTGGTGCTCGGTGCTTGGCAATGATGCGGAACTGAATTTGAAATGAAATTGCAACCACAAATTGCAAGGCGGCCTATCGACAATTTCATTTTTCTCAATGCAGTCGAGTTCAAAAGGTTTGGCAAATTATAAATTAAAAGTAAATCGAATCGAATGCGCGCTCATTTGTCTCTGAACTTGAAAGTGCCTATCCCGCTTGGTAGCTTGTGAAAGTCAGGTTTGGGGTCAAACCCAGGCACCAGCCGTTCAGCAGGTGCATGCCAAATCCGTTTGTCAGCACTGTCAGTCGCGTGTGTTTTTCCAACTTGTTCTAATTTGCATGCAAACGGAACTGAAGCCGGACTGGCATCGATTCTGGCGCTGACAGTGGAACTACGTCTGTTTGCCTGCCACATGCCATGACGAATTACCTGACACTGGCACCTGGATAGATCCGCACACAGGTCCACACATATACATACTCGAGCACACATACTCAGTCAGCATCCAGTTGTCGCGCCATGTGGGCGTCTTCAGTGGCATGCCAAAGCGATTGCGATTGCGATTCCGATTGCCACAATCTCAATTCATAATGATTATGCCGGTCATTAGCAGGCGAGCACCAAAAACAACCGCAACAACAAATACAGCAGTGGCAGCAGCAACAGCAACAGCAGCCGGTTCACTGCTAATTACAATTGCCTGACAACGTAAACGGGCGACTTTTACGAGGACATTGGCAATGGCAATGGCTACGGCCGGGCTGATTTATGCCCACGCTTTGCCTTTGGTGTGGATTCCATTGGCTATTGCTGTTGGCCATTTGCCTGTCAGCTTTTAGTGCGTGCATCACTCATTGTTACAGTTAGAGAGTTGGCGGCTCTAATTTAATTTAAATGAAACTCTCTGTGGTCAAAACACCCGCGCGATATAGCCGCACGCTGCACATTTATCTGCCAGCGGCAGCGACTCCAACTGGCAATAGGACTGAGATGGAAACTGCGACAGCAACTGGGCAAACGGATCTTGCTCTACATCCACTTGGCTGTCGGCTGTCCGGCTGCTGCAACATTTCAAGTGTGTATGGGTTTTGCTAGGTGAAATTTTGAGCTGACGTGGGCGTTGCAATATTTTCGGTTTTATGGCCGTCGTTCCCAATGCACTTCAATTTCTGTCTCTCGGCGGGCAAACATTGCAAAACTGGCACTGCCATTAACCCATTAAAATGTACCTGCAGCTCGACATCAAGCTGGGTCTTCAATTTGAATCATATCCAAGCTGGGGTGCTCGAAATATCCTAAGTTCTGCTCCGAGTATTTAGAGCAAGCCTTTAAGTGCTTAAGTTATAGATGTACTTTTAATTCCTACAAAAAAAAAGCACAATTATAACCTGAATACGTTAAGAAATTCAGCAGAGGTCCGTTGGCTATTTGATAAATCGTATAGGGCAATACAATTTAAATGTTTTATTGTTCTTTAACAATCTTAATCTATAATTAATTAGAAAAATGAATGCTAATGGTGTAAATGACTGCCCGCTCGAGCTTGTCAGAAGGTTGATCATCAGCGGCAAACCAGAATCAGCGATTGTCATTGTCAGCGTCATCATTGTCTCTGGCTCATTGCTGTTAATTCATTTTGCTCGCGCTTATCAACAGCGCCATCAGCGCAAAAGCGAACATTTGTTAAACACTAAATGCACTTATTTGTTTTGTGGCAGTGGCATCCGCATCCGTAGCTGCCGTCGCAGTTGCTGCCGCTGCCGCAGTTGCAGTTGCAGTCGCATGAATGCAATCAACGGCGGCCACACAGCGGCCGCGACGACGCCGCCGACGACGACTAACTGACTGACAGAAGTTAGGAGCTGTAACTTGGCCGCGCAGTGGGGAAGCTACTAAAATGAGCAGCCGAGTCAGAGTCAAAGTCAGAGTGAGCCCCATGGCGGCACCAACTCTGACTCCGACAACACAGTTTTGACTCCCACGTTTGCGCAGGCGCATTGCACAAATTGCATTATTTGCACGCCGCACAGTTGTCTGCCAGTTGGAGTTGTTGTTGTTGCTGTTGTTTGTTGTTTGTTGACTGTTGTTACTATTATCATCAACATTGTTCTTGTTTGGGTTTTGGTCGCTTGGTGTGCAAAATTTCTAACGTTTTGCCGCTCGGTGCATGATGGCAGCGGCACTTGACGCCACGAGAACATAAAAATGCTTTTCAGCACTCGCACTCGAAACGATGACGCTGCTGCTGCGCTGTTCAACTAAACTACTCCAGTCAAAATAGCATTTTAATAGACGCAGCAGCTAGGAAAAAAAAAATTAAAGAAAAAACCAGCAACAGCGAGTCGACACGACGACCTGGCCCCGGCTTTATGACGCTGCAACATGTGAAAATACTTGAGGAGAAGAAATTACAAGCACACGCTTTTCTAATCTAAGAACCTTTTGCTGCATGTCCAAAAATTTGACAGCGGGCTGCGGGGCGGGCACAAATCTTTATTTTGTGTTTTTTTTTTTTTTTGTTTAATGTTCGCAGCGCGTCCTAGGAATAAAACCCAGTTAGCTTCCTCTGCCCCCAAAACAAATACCACTTGCAACGCCCTGCTTAGCGGCTTAGGCTCTGATGGTGAGTGCTGCTTTGTTGTTGATGTTGCTGCTTTGTTGATGTTGTTGTTGTTGTTGGTGCTCGTGTTTACTCTGCTGCTGAGGTGCTGAGCTGGTGCACATTTAGCTCAACAGTTGACTTACCCTTACCCCATTTATTTGGGTGGGTGTTTGTGTAATGAGCAACTGTTTATTGCTGCCTGGAGCTGGCAACTGAAGTGCTCATCATGACAGCTGTAAATTTGCCAAGGCGAAGATGATTTATAATTGTCATAGACTTCCTGGTTATAATATTTAATCTGGCGACTCAAAAGCACTGTAAGCTGCATTACATAGATACATGTAAGCACTTCTGCTCGTAATCGCACATGGCATATACATTTCAGCTCCTTGGCAGCTGTTGGGCATTTTGAGCTGCCCCAAAACAAACAAAGACTGTTATGCGGAACTACTTGAGCTTGAGCAGAAGCAACTGTTGTTGTTTACTTGCACTGTTATAGTTTAAAATGACTGCAAATTGCTTTTATTTTCACTATAGCTCATTTCTCAACACCCAATAGTATATGCTACATATTCAATATTAATAATTTTTACTTTACTGTATTCAGGATAAATGAGTAATCAGTCGTTTCAGGGTATTGTTACCTGAATATAATCTCCTATTTTTATTTGCTTAGTTCCTCGGATAATGTTCGACCGCATGGCATACTATATAAATCACTCTGCGTCCATAAAATTGCCTGCGGTAATAACAATTGCAAATAAGCAAGCGAATTATGCAACTTCAGTCAGGCCAGAGGCAGTCAGAGGCAATTAATTTAATTACAACTGCATCAAAACACACACCACGCCCCTCAATATTTTAATTTGTTTTTTAAATGCTCTTCATTACAACAGACGGGTCGAATAGCTGAAGCGTTGCTGCTAGCCCGCGTCACCTCCTGGCCAAAAAAAATGCGAAAATAGTTCAATTTAACGAGGGCCATTTATAATTTTATTGACTACCAGTCGACAGTCTATGGACGGCGAGTTCTTTGGCGTAGTTTTGAAATTCGGCGCAGCAGAAGCGCCCCCGGCGCAGACATGTGCGATTGGGACATGGATTGGGCTTTTGTTTTGCATAGCTGAATTTTCGACATTAGTTTGCAATTTGATGGCCCAAAGCTGTCACGCCGGAAAGCAACAAAACTAAAACTATAAAAAAAATGTATAGCAGCAACACATTTGCAACATTTTGACTTCTCGTCAAAAGTGGCTGTTCCACGGCCCAGACAATGTTTGCTAAACAGGCACACGTCGAGCCACCGAAAAGACTTCAGTTGAGGTCTCAGCCTCAGCCTCTGACATATTCCTTGTTGACGGCGCACGACTTGGTTAAGGACGGCCGCCGTCTCCGCCGCTGACTGGCACGGATTGAGGGCATCATTATGATGTGACTGTGACTGTGACTGCAGTGAAAACGGCAAATGCTGTGGTGACGGTGACGGCGGCGGCGACGCTGACGGTAACCCTTCGGGAGGGGCTACATAAACATTTTCATTTTCGTTTGGCATAGAAACGTCGTCGGTTGGCACATTTATCAAAAAATGCCTTACTGACATTTGCAAGCCACTTGAAGTGGGTTAGCGGTGCAGCAGTGATTTTTTATTTTGTTGTCCACGTCCAGCTCTAAGCTCATTAATTTTATTTGTTGCCAAGAAAGATTGTTTGGAGCACATTGCCGCCTTTGGGCGTCGCGACGTGGCGATTTCTCAATACGCAATTTTATAACCATCTATTGAATTGAGAAATGACTCAGAGATTTACTACTCCAATTGCCAATTAGAGATTTCTTAAATCAAAGGACGCCCTTTAATGATATCAGCCCCAATCCGAACATTAATAATGTTTTTTTGCAATTTAACGAATGGTTTGCATCTAGTGGGCCACTAAATCAGTTAACGCCTGCAGCTAACTAGCTGAGATAACAAGCCAAAGCTAAAAGCAAATTATTTTGACATTTGCAACCGCAATACGCCCGACCGACCGTTGCCTCTGATGTAATCGCCGCCTGGCATCGGCCTGGCAACAAAACATTGGCGTTGGCCACAAATATGTTTTATCGCATTTATTATCAGTTGCACAAAATCGTTTATAATTGAAAAACTGTTAACTAGATTAGCGGCCATTAAAGACGAATGCGTTTTGGCCCGCGCCGGTCGACAGTCGACAGACAGTTAAACTAAACGGCGGGCGTTGCATTTGGCAGCCAGTTTATTGGCTGGCCAGATACGTCATTCACCCAATCGGCTAGTTTAAAAGCTAAATCACTCAGTTTCAGTTACTAAAATGGTGCTATTGGTAAACGCCAGTCCAATAAATCAACAGCAGCTGCCCAAAGGGACATGTTCCCCATTTTCGATTTTGTTTATTTAAGTGCATTCAAATATGCCTTTTTACTTTTAGATCTAATTAAGTTGTTTAAGTGGAATTTGCGACCATAAAATTATGCAAATGCTGCCGCACACTCGAGACTCGCTCATGCATTTTTACATTGGTAATTTGCACGCTGGCGCCCTGAGGGGCCACTGAGTGAATCGTAAATCACAAAACTGGGCAAGTTGGGGTTTTCTTTAGCAGTGTAAATGTCCGGCGAGGGTGGAGCTAACGCTTTGCGTTTTCACAAGATTGGAAAATATATTTTTCAAAACATTTATTTTTATTTTTATTTTTCATTTAACTAGCTAGCAATCAAGCATAATTATTGATTAGTAAAATATGTTTATTGAAATAATAGACATTCGAAATATATCTATAAATTCAAAATTAGTACATTACCTTATTTAATTTTAGGAAGTTTTGCAAATATATATATACCCTTACTATACAAATATATTAGTTATTTAAATATTCCCTTGAATATATTTAAGGAACTGAGCTGCAGCTGTTTTGAAAAGACCATTTGATTTCGAAACATGTTAAGTCTCTTAGTTATAGTTTCGAGCACCTGCGCAGATGCTGTATAAAAGTTCTCATGATCGTTAAAAAGCGCATCATGAATTTTTAATTGTCATCAACGCACAACACGAGGCAGACTTAAATTGTACACGCATTTGTTTATTTGATTTTTATGATGGCTTCTTCTTGGTTCGTGGTCAGATCTGCCAACTGGCAACTGACAACTGCCGATTGTCGACGGCCGAGGATGACGCTGGGCTTGTTTGCTTGTTTAGTGCCCACACACGCACATAAAGATGTCAACGCTTAACTTATCAAGCAACTGAGGCAAGCGGCGGCAGACGACGCCAACGATGCTGACGTTAATACAATAAAAACTACAATAATTTCTTGTTTGAGTTTTATTTGCGTGTCGTTGCTGGACACACAAAATACAAATACAAGTAGCGCCCACCGTTGGCCGTTTATCAAACAACAATAAACTGTAATTTATGAAAAATGCTTGTAAAACGACGATAAAACAAGTGCCAGCCAGCCAAGCGGACAGACGCACAGACGGACAGACAGACCGACATACGGACGAACGGACGATGCAGCCATAGAGACAACAAGCCCGACGACAACGATGATGATGATGACATGGACATGGACATTGCTGCCAGTCTTGTACAGGGGCAAAGCTTAAGCCCGAGCTATAGCCACAAGTGTACAGGCATGTGGGTGCCTCTGCGTGTGAGTGTGAGTGTGTCTAGGTCTGTGTCTGTGGGAGAGCGCAAAGCGAAGACAAACAATTCATTGTATGCAAGTGTCTCGTGGCCGAGGCCTGGGGTCTGCGATCCCAGCTGCATCTTCAGTTTGGCCTGCACATTTGACCATTGTCGACACGCTTGTTTTGTGCCCCCAGCCAAGTGGGCAGCCAGCTACGGCAACTGTTTTGGCCCAGTCAGGCGACAGGTCAAGCCAACAACAGTTTTCCAAGCCGAAACTTTTGCTTTCATAGTCTAACTTGGGCGAGCTCTTTATCTAATTGTGCTAGACATGCTTAACAATTGCATATTAATTGAGTCCATAGAGTTTTGCAAGTCAGCCCTTAAAAACGCTGACACCACAATTTAATCAGCCCTCGAAATACACTATACAGTTCCTTGTCAGGCCAGGAGACGGTAGGATATAGATGAAACAGTGGCAATGCCAGACGCTGCCAATTCTGTTCCTGCAGCCTTTCTCTCGGATTCTCCAAAATGCAACAGGCCAATTCGATTCCCGATAACCGAATGCATCAATGCAATAGTATAATTAATTCTGTGGAAAGGGTCTTTCTTTCTCGCCGTGAGTCAGACACGCGCCATGTGACAATTTCCTTATGACAATTAGTCATGCAAATTTGTTTACTAAAACACGCCATGGCGGTCGATAGTTCTGCAGTCCTTTCAACAAATAGAGACAAGCATAATTAAAATCGTTTTGCTTAGCTTACCATGTCCTGTCGGCGTTAGTCGTGTATCCGAACAGGCTGTGGCTGGTGGCGTTTGCTTTAAGTGAAAATGTTGCAAATAAAGCTTCCATCTTACACCTTGTTGTATTGTTTTGTTTTCGCTATTTGTGTGCCTCGCAAATAAAAATAAATGCAAATCGCCTGGCAAGAAGCTACCGCAGAGGCACGACGAACGACACGAAGACTCAATTCAGCCTCAGAAATGAGGAACAAGCAGGGAAACCGCAAGAAAACAAGCAAATTATGTAAAACCCTGGCAACAGGCACCCCAAGTATCAGCTAACAAATTGTGGCTTAGTCCCCGTTGAGAAGTTGTGATGTTGTTGAAGTACGGCACCATGTCTCCTACTCTTTGGTGAGGTTGTCTGTCCGACTGGGCCAATTCGATTAACATAAAACGAAGAACTATACACCATAATAAAAGACATTTACTTGCAGCAACATAATACAAATTTGTAAGCACGATTTTTTACTATTTAAGCAGGAGAGCTGACACTTCAAACAGAGCTGAAAACAATCCAGATACTTCGCTGGCCAAGCAATAAACAAGCAACAAATTATTGAGCTTATATTAATATCATCGTAACATTCAATACGCAGCCGCTTGAAAAATGCATCTATCACAAAGTTTTCTGGTAAAATAAAGAGATTCAAAGAGTTAATCATTGTCTAAATGTATCAATTGAAATTATTGATTGCTCTTTGAAAATCAAACAGGCATATATATTTTCTTTGAAGCGCTGATCCTGCATTAGAAAATTGTCATACAAGCTTAAAAGAAAAGAAAAATAAGAAGACAAAAAAAAAAAAAAAATTTATGGCGCCACGATCTGTTGACAAATTTCTCACAACACGATCCATAAATTATGTGGCCGTGACCGTGGGCTGCCTGTGGAAAAGCTAATCCAGAGATGGCGGAGCCGGGCGATCATCCAGCCGCACGACATGTGGGGCAATTTGGAATCGTAATCGTGCAATAGGTGTCATTGGAGAGTGCTGACACTCTTTCGTTGGCCTAACGCTTATAATTTGTTGCAAATTATTTGATAAAACTGTGCCGAAGGTCGATGAAACACGAAATTACAAGTTATAAGATTTACTCTCCGATCTTAAAATGAATATTATTGTTGCAACTTTCTCCAAGTGACCCACAGTTATGGGGAGGCGGCACATATGTTTTATTGCAGACATAATGAACGCCATATGCACTCTGGCAAGCGGCAAATCCAAGTAAAAACAATAAAAATTTAAGAAATAACATGGTATAAAATCCAACAGCTACTACCCAAGAAGCAGACACAATTGGTCGGTTAGGTACGAGCTGTGCCTTTAAGCAAGGGCAAAATTTTAAATTTCGATCATTTTAATGATTTGTGGCACATGCAGCACAAACAACAATTGATTAATAGTCGTGTCACTTTTTTGCCACTTCAACTATTTAAATAATAAGTTTGCATTTTAAACGGACATATCATTGCCCTAATTGCTATATCCTGTATCCCCAGGCAATTACGTCCGTCGCACATGTAAACAATGTAAAATGCAATGTGCAGGTTTTAATAACTTCTTTTCTTTCTTTTCATTGCAGTGTTCTGTGGTAGCTTGTGCTCGACATGTGGGTCAACATTAATGAAAGCTTCGCCTCGGATATTTACCAGCTGTATGCCCTGGTACTGCAGGTTATCGATGGAAGAAGCATCTTTTATTACAATCCAAGCAAGCTGGAATGCAGCTGGCAATCGTTTCAGCAACACAACTTAACCACCCAGCCGCAGTGGGTGTGGCGCAGTCAAATGCCCTATGCCCTACTGAAAGAGCAACAATCCAGTGAGGTGTTTGTTTTAGCCTGCTTGCCTGATCTCTTCAATTTGAATGAGCTGGCTGGATTAACAGCTAGTCTGAGTCATTTGAGGGATGCACCTGTGCTTATAGAACTGACAAATAGCAGCCTCCTACCTAGGTCGAGCAGGGACTCGCTGGCTACTCAAATCCTTTCGTATTGCCTGCAGAGCTACATGCTTAATGTGGCGCTGTACTTTCAGGAGTGGACAAAGCCTGTTATTCTTTACAACTTCTTGGCATTTCCTAACTTCGCGCTGATCAAGAATCGCTTTACTGGTTCAAGCTTAGGTAGACAAGGAGGTCAACTGTTTCCTAACCAGTTAAACAATCTTCACGGCTACACACTGCGCGTCATGCCCGATTTTTCTGAGCCAAATACGATTCTCTATCGCGATGCTCACGGAGTCACACGAATCGCAGGATTTATGTGGAATTTTATAGACACATTTGCCAAGAAACTTGGTGCCAGCTTGAGCGTGGTCCAACCGACATGGCGGCCCGGAAGAATCTTAGGTGAAGCAAATATGTTGGAATTCACAAAAAATGGAAGCGTGGACATCGGATTGATCACTGTACAGGCGGTGGAAAAGTCTCGACATAGGTAAGCACCGATTTTCTAATTAAACAAATAAGAATCTTTAAGAATTGTTCAGGGTATAAACATGAAAATACCTAAGGCCAAGACTGTATATCCAATTAAGGAGCTATCCAAAAAAGTGAAATATGTGTGTATTGGCGAAAATCGACATATTAAGAAGGGTGTCTCTGGCTCTGAGATATGCCTAAAATCCGAATATATATAGACTTTTATCGATTTCAAGAATACTTTGCAAGTCATCAGTAATCGAATTAGACGCTCTATTTAAAATTTTACGTATGAAGCTTTCGCAGCCTCTGGGATCGACTCGTTCATAAATACGGGCAAGTCGATAAGCAGAGAAACGGATAGACATAGTTAGATCAACTTCGAATGTATTTAAGAAGCTGATTTAGCCGACTTCTGCCTGTTACATAAAATTGCATAATACCATGATATCATATTTTAACCAGTGCAGTGTGCTTCGTGTAAAAAAATAGTACCTATATTTCACCAGTTTTTTTGATAGGTACTATCAATACTCATATCCGATCGTTTATGGCAGTTGGTGTATCATGTTGCCATTGGAACGCCCCATTAAGGTGCGCGCATTGTATGAACGGATTCTGAAGGCCAAGGCGCTGGCCCTGCTGCTGATTAGCTTTGGCTGTTATTACTTATCGTTCTTGCTGGAAATTGTCACCATACCGACCTGGATTCGTTATTGCTGTCGTTGTCTACACCTTACGCCAAGGTTACTGGCTCTCTTACTTATATGTGCCTGTCAGGCTCAGCTGTTTTCGCTGATGATAATGTGCCCCGAGGAAGCCCCCATTGACAGCTTTGACGCCTTGCTTGCATCGAACTTACGCATCTTTGGCTTACGTTCGGAGTTTGATAGCTTGGATGGGGACTTTCGAGCCAGGTATGCAGCGGCATTCAGGCTGACCAACAACGTAAGCGAGCTTTTTCAACTACGGAACAGCTTCAACACCAGCTGGGCTTATACAATCACGACAATCAAATGGGCCATAATGGACGTGCAACAAAATTATTTTCAAAGTCCGCTTTTTCGCTACTCAGATCTGTGTTTGGCTCACAATACTCCATATAGCATCCTCTTGTCCGATGAGTCTATATATCATAAAACGCTGAAGCTATTTACAATGAGGACACAAGAATCGGGTCTTCTTTTGCATTGGATGAAACAAAGTTTTATTGATATGTTGAGAGCGGATCGCATGCAGCTCAAGGACTACAGTAAGCCCAACCAGGTCCAACAGCTAAGACTACAGGACTTTCAGATTGCCTGGCTTTGCTATGGTGGCGGGCTATGCTTAGCGGTTATTGTGTTTGCAGTCGAGTTGCTGCGATTCTATGTCAACGTGTGCTTGGATAGCTTGTAGAGCTGGAAAAGTCATTGTTGCTTTGTAGCATCTAAAATAAATGCAAATTGGCTGTCAGGAAGCCACCGCAACATCACGACGATCTATACGAAGACTCATTTCAGCCACAGAATTGAGGTGCAACCACAAGAAACCAACCGAATTATGCTAAATCCGGGAAACAAGCGCAAACGAATTAGGTTCTAAAACTAACCAACACCTGCAATGAAGTCGGAAAGTCGAAGCTTGGATGCTATCTGGACAAGTCGTACAGATATCCTAATTCTCTATTGTGCAACACAAAATAGGCTAAGCCATTTTTGAAAGCACAACAACATTTTCACGCCATTTTGCATATGCACATAATCACATGCAGAAATTTATGAATGCTCCACAATCACAGAATGGCAAAAGGTTTGTCTTTACCTTGGAGCCAATCGTATGAGTCACTGTCAGATGCGGACCGCCCTGGTCGACGGTGTCGGTCTGGCCACCGCGTCATCGTTGTGGTCGTCCAGGTGTTCAATTAAATACCGACGTTGACCTTAATACTCGAGCTGCTGCAAAAGGCTGCCAGAATTTTTGACAAATTGTCGCTGAATGTGCGCTGAAATCAAGTTTATGGTCAATTTGCTTGAACAACTTTTAAAAAATACTCATTTACACACGCACAGAAATGCACATATATATATATATACACGCACACAATCACATACACGGGTGCGCAGAATAAGCCATACGAGACTTTTTGATTTTAACTCTATCACATTGTCGGCTTTGGTAGAAAGTTGCACTAAGCTGGCATTAAAATACCAAAAATAGTCAACGGCCGTTGCAACTGCCAATTCCAAGGTGTTAAAATACTAACGTATGCATTAAAATTGCTGATGAAGCGTCTTGTAGTCTGGCTGACTCGTTGGCTTAGCTGGATTGTAGGATTACCAAATATTTGCGACTGCTGCCAAAAGTCAAAAGAAATCAATCAAAATGCCACAATCAACAACAATAGCAACAACAACAACCACGGGCGCCAAAAGGCAACAAAAGGCAACTCCAACAACAACAACAACAACAACAACAGCAGCAATAACAACATCTGCAACTGCAGCAACACATGCCACCGACAGAAGCGACAGTCTGACGTGTGCCTAAGACGCTTAGTGGCTGCCTGCCAGACGGCGGCTGCTGGCGTACCGACAGACAGCCCCTCGTCTCTAAGTGGACAACAAAACGCCTCCAACACTTTTGGGCGCGAAAAATGTGTTGCCATTGCCGGCAATGCTGTTGTTATTGTTGTTGTTGTTGTATTAAGTTTCCCGGGCCAAGTGTTTGCCAAGTGCTTTGGCTGACTGGCTCTGACTACATGTTGCAGTTGCAGTTGCAGGGGCGTAACGGCTTTTATACTCAGACTCGAGCTGCAACTCAGCTTCACGTGTTGCATATAAAATAAATAAGCCAACTTTGATCTTCATTTGTTGTTGTCAAGCAGCTGACATGACTCTGCCATTGCCATCGGGCTTGACACATATTTGCATAGTTTAGTCGAGAACAAAATGGCAGCGCCAAAATGTTGACAAGTGTCAGTCAGGCGAACGCTTCGTGGAGCCCGCGATTCTCGCATCTTGGGCTGCTGCTAAATCGCATCGCGTCGTGCATAAATTTGCATGTGGTCGCATCTCACGCTTTGGCCAAAGATTCGGCATATATTTTGCGGTTGCGGCAGTGAAATTTTTTGATATTTTGAGCGCACCTTTATGGTCTATTATACTAACGGGAATGCCCCGAGAGCAAGCTGGCCGATCGTCGACGTCGGCAATAATAAGTAAATTGATTGAAATGTGCGATATCATGTTGGCCGCTATTGAACGGAAATGGCCAACTTCACTCCCGCCCCGCTCGTTCCGCAACAAAAACTCCACACAATTTTGTGGTAGCGCATTCAATGTCGATTTCGTTTTACACCCGAGGCGGAGATACGCAGCCACAGATAGACGAGTGGGGTGGGGTCACTTGGCTGGGTCGCTGCCAATGCCACGCACACGGGGTGCGGCCAAGTCCATGACGCCCACCCAGCTTGCCCACCGGCCAATCAGTTAAGGTCGGGGTCGGGCTGCCTCAATGCCGACTATATGCTTTAAATAAATCATTAGCGCATTTGCAGCGGTCTAAAACAGTTGCCATCACGATAGATTACAGAATTGCATTTTAATGCTCTTTTTCTCTTTTCTTAAAATTAAAGTTGCCAATTAGCATAATTTGTTTCCGCATTCGGCATAACATTTGATCTTAGTGTTCCCTTTCGCAAGTTCGACGCCAAAAGTCTTTTGATGTGCATGTGCGCCAAATTTTTGAGCAGCAGCACCAGCAACAACAACGACAACAGCAGCTACTTGGCGACATGTTGCTGGCGTGTAATTAGCATGCTAACTGACTGGCAGCTTAGCTGACTTTTTGGCCAGCTTACACCAAAATCTGGCGCACCTGCAGCTGTTGTCGTTTCCGCCAGCGCCGCCACAAACTCCGTCATCTTAAATGATCTCATAAAATGCTACTTAACACGTCGTTGTTGCTGTTGGTCGGCACCTTAGTCGCATGTTAAACTCAGCCGCAATGATAACTCTTTGGCTCGTGTGTGCGACTAACTGATCGTGTGAACGTCTGGCTGGCGATTTTTATTGACTTTTCATTGATCGCTGTCGAGCAGCACAAATTAAAAATTACAAAAATAATTCTTTTTAACAACGCCGTCTTTTTGGCACATGCGTAATTAAAACACTGTAAAAACTCGCGAATTGTGTTAACCAGTTGCATTTTTTTTATTGTCGCCGCTTGCGATTTTTGTCATTTTTTTGCGTGCGCTGCAATATGCCGCTTTTATATGCCCAATGCGAGCTGATGTAATGCATTTTAATGTACATATTTGATTTTTGGTTTTTTCTCATTTATTTTTTTTTTTCCAAAATTTAATGGACTCTTTTTGTGCACATGCAAATATATGGTTTCCTGTCTGCTGGCAGCAACAGCAATAACAGCAATAACAGAAACAACAACAACATCAACAACAGTAAATGCTTCAGCCCATAAATAGGCAATTTTCGTTTGGCCGCTTAACGCCAACACCAAAATTGGCCCAAGTTTCGAGCTGGTCTGCAACGAGTCGAATCGATTATCGTGCACTTAACACCAAGCAACTCTTTAACCTGTGCTCTGCTCTGTTTTGGGCTAAGTTGGGGCAGTGTTACCCTTAAAGGTTTTTCTGTAACAATTTTGAAAATATTTTCAATCAAAAACTAGGCGGTAACTTCTGCATGTACTAAGCGTTGATTGCTCGGCACTGCAGTGCAGCACCATGCCACGCTGCACTCGAACATGATTGAAAAACAGAAACCTCAGCAAGAAAGCCGCAATCAAGGCCAGCAATAGCGTCATTATCAGCATCAACTGCTTCGGCTTCGGCTGTGGCATCGGCATTGGCTTCGTGCTGATTATCAGCATGTGCACTGACTGGCCGACAACGACGACGTCGCCGCATGTGCTTTTGCCCTCGATCCATAGATCAAGATCATAAATAGCAATAAGCCAAGCCAGACAATGTCTGCTAACTGTTTCAGGCAATCAATCAATCCATCTGGCCGATGCTGCGCCGACTGCAGCTGCTCAGTTGACGCCGACAGCATTTCGCGAGCCGCGCGCTGCCCATTTGGAAAGTTCATTCAGTTGCGCTTCAGTTTTTCCTCTATTTTTATTTATTTATTTATTTTTTTTTTCGAAAACCAAGTCTGCTGTGGCATTATAAAACGTGATCGATTGATTTGTGCGACCGCATCGGGGACAGCGGGGACTGCTGGGCAACGGCATCGCTGGCTGCAGCGGTTGCAGCAACAGCCACTGCTGAAGCGCCGGTTGCAAGTTCAACGAGCCGATTGACTGACTGACTGCTGACTAGATAATTGTAGCGTTCTGCCGCTGACGCTACTCTTTTTTTTTGCGCTAAACAGCTGGAGCAGCAAGCAGCTAGACGAGGAGGCCGTCACATAGCTGAGGCATGCAGCGCATTCCACTTGGCTTGGCCAGCTTCTTTTTCCTCTCCATCTCCTTCTCCGGTTTCCTGCTCACTAGCGTCTGCTCTCGCTGAAAGCGGGCAATCTGTCAGGCTGACAGTTGGCCCAGTCACAGAATTCTGCCGGCCGCTGTCGGCATTGCATTTGATGATTGATGATTGTTGAAACGCGAACAAAATTATGATTAAATAAGTAATTGTAGTTAAACAAAACGGCAATAGCGATGGCAATGGTGATGGTGATGGTGACGACGTCGTCGACGACGAGCACGATTGAGCCAAAATGGCCAGCAAAAAATGCTAAGCAGCCAGCGATTGGGATGCGGCTAAGTTCAGCGGCTGTGATAGCTGAAAAGCAGTTGGATCAGTTGCAGCAGCAGATGGAGATGGATATGGAGATGGAGACAACGCTGACGTTGTTATGAATGATCTTGACTTTTGCAGCCGGACTGGCAGCGCCATTCAATTAGCTTAGCATGGCCAGTCAGTCAAAGACATCGGATGTAGACAATTTTTGGCGAATTCACTTAGCTAGTCGAGGCCTAGGTCAATGCTGGCAGCGTTATAGTTTCCCAGCCAGCAACTTCTTGGGCGGCCCAGAGCCCATCTTAAGGTTAAGAGCAGTTATACGGCAACCAACACATTTTACTCACTCTCACAGAAACACACACACATACATGCACACACACAGATGTGATAACTATAGCACGATATATGCAACGAATGAAATAACTTAGCACTTATAATAAATCCAAACGCTTGGCAATTAAATCGTAAATTTTTACAACTACAAATTTACAGTTATTAAAAACATAATTTGTTGTTGCTGCCTGCTATTATTAATTACTACAACAGTTTGGTGTCACGCTGAAAAGCTACGGGCGAGGTTGGCGGCGACGGAGGGGAACGTCGTTTGTTGCATTTGTTAAATAAGTAGTCGAAACGAACGAAAGACTTAGGCTACGAACTTGAGTTCAATCAACATTTTCAATTTAAAAGCATTCGCTGTAGCTGTGCTCCGCAAGTCATTGGTGCACTGGCACGTTTTTGTTATGTGTGCTTTAACACTGGCGAGGGCTACCTCTAAAGTTACGAAACAGTATATTTTAATGGGTGTCTCCATATATTATAGCCAGGAATTAACAAAGCAATAAACATTAATAAAGTCAGCAATCAAAATATGCACGATTAAAAGTTGCAATTTTTCTCAGATACTTATTATACGCCTGACGTGGTAGACGGTATTGTTGGGAATCGTGGAGCACGTGTTACCCCCGATAGACTTCGCTGCTAATCGCCCATATTTACCAATGTCGTTTGCTCGTTCGTTTAGCTTGGCTCGATCGATGCTTATCGGCAAATGTGTTGAATGCTTGGCGAGTGCACAGCCGTTGCAAAAAATTAATTAGAACAAAATACAAAACGCGAAAATATTTACAACAATGGGCGTGCCCGTTCGAAACATTTTGTGTATTTGTTTTGGCAAACAATTGGCAACAATTTGTGGCAACAACTGCCAGTCAGAGCCGCAGTCAAAGTCACAATGCTCAGACAGGCATGACGATGTGGCAGCCGTGGCGCTATCGCGATTTATGTTTCTATGAATTATTTGTTAAATTGGCTGCCCGCACATGTGCGCTTATTGACGAAAGGTTTGCAGCCCAATCAAAAGGCAAACGCTGGACTCCATCTCTGTTTGTTGGCAAACCGGTTTTTAGTAAAATTTCCAACTAATTAGGCGTGGTGGCTTTTAATCAAAACGATTAAAATGCTTTCCGACAATATTTTTCCACGCCTAATCAAAGACTTTATGCCATTTTTTGCATTGCGCTCATGACAGCTGCAATAACTGCCAGAGTCGAACCTGAAGCTAAGACTGAGCCTGTAGCTGAAACCGTAGCCACAGCCGTATCCGTAGCCGCGGGACGGGCGTGGCGTTGCCATATCAAATTGTGCTACAATTTATTAAAAACGAAATATGTGCGAGCCGGGTGAGTCGGGCGACGGTACACACGAACGATAACAAGTTGTCGAACCAGATGTCAAAGCGATTTGCAAATATTTGACAAGCGCAAAACACCGACACCGAAAACCGAAGTGCAGCAGGGCAACAAGTTGGGAGTATAAACGATCATTACCACCTTCTGGATGTGGCAAAAAAATACAAGTAGTAGTACCATCCATTTGACTCGCATAGGAGATGCGACCATTTTAGACAAATTTTTTTTTATAAAAGTACTTCATTGTGACTTCTTACTTGCAGCTTACTTGTTGGTGCTAGGCCGCAATAGTTAAATTGTATTCACAAAAAAAAAATTTTTTTTATTACAATTTATTGCAATTTATTCATTCCGTTTTTTTTGGCTATAAAATTCTATCAGGCACATAAGTTGTTAATGCATTCTGGCGCACTATCAGACCCGATCTTTCTTTAAGGCAGCATCACAGCGGCGTCAACATAATAATAACGTAAAATTTTATTTTATTTTTATTTTCAATTTAATTTTATTGAAAATCATCAAAAATATCATGTTAAAATGCAAGTCAGGCGCGTGGCGAGCGACGGGCGAAAGATGAGGGAATCTTGTTTTTGCAAAGCTGCGAAGGGAAAACCAAATTTAATACAACAGGCGGCGACGGCAGCGCACGCATTAAAACCGCAGCAGAGCCGACATGGCCCCTGCCTGCCCCCTCTTTGGTAACCTTCGCGACCGCTGCCAGCGGCCTGGGCCGGCCACTTTTCGGCCATTGTCAGCTTCAAAAAATCTGATAAGTCGCATTATAAGAACATAAAAACACCCAAGCCAAAAAACGTAAACGAAACATATACGAGGGAGAGAAAATAATTTCAGCCTGTCCTCCCGGCTTTGCCCGGCATCGAGGCGCAGTCCGTTCAGCAACAACAAGGCCGCAACAAAAATATGCAGCATGCATGTTGTTTTTGTAACTGTTGTTGTTACTGATGTTGTGGTCGCCAAAGCAAAGCAAACCGAAGCGAAAATATTTGGGGCCATGCCACGAAATGAAGTTGCAACAAGATACTGTACTTTACTTAAGGGCAAGTAGATGCACAACTGATACATGGGCATGGGACTTGGTTTCGCCTTTATGGGTATTTCTTCAGCTGCTCGCATCGTTCGAGCTTAATTTCTTGTGCAAACTTCGGGTCCCTTGATGGGGCGTGTTAAGCCTTACATCTTACGAATGGGCTGCGGCAGCGGTCCCAGCTATGTTGCATGCAGCAACTGCCCTCATTAAGTTCGACAAGGATGCCAAGAGGACATGAAGAACATGGACCCGGCACTGCCATTGTTTTATTACCTCATTGGCGCTGTAAATCTGCATTACGTGCGCATCATTTTGAGGTGTTCAATTAAAGTTCGATGCAACCAGAGCCTGGGCACACTTAACGCTCGTGTGGCTTTTAATTACACTCGATCCATAGCCAACTCGAGCCGCCTTAATATCAAGCAGACCTTACAGTATTCAAAGCCGAAGACAAGTCACAGCTCACAAAGTAAAACGAAGAGCCAAGCCACAAACCAATATTCAATTAAAAATACTCACATAACCCACAATTCGGGAGCGGGTGCGAGAGGGATTTACAATTGTGCCATTGTGGCAAAAATTGCTTTTTTTTTGTTTATAGGAATTATTAACTTAATTTTTGGACGCCAACTGTTTTTGTGGCTTATTCACTTGACTGCTTATTTATTTTTAGCCAACTTCATATGGCTCGCCCGCACGGTGAAACTGTAAAACGCCTTTGGCCTCGCCGGTCTTGCTCCACCTCCACCACCAACTTCATCTTCATCTAAAACTCTGATTGATGCCGTCTATAACAACCGTAATAATAACAACAACAATCCATTTGGATTGATTTATTTTTAGCTTATTTATTTGTTATTTGCTTTGATGAAGCGACCAAAAGCCTCGGCAGATGATGAAGCATGTTGAAGTGCATTTGAAAATCGTTTAACATTTCTAAGCTGGGCTCCGAACATTTTGAATGTTAATCAATTAAGTCGATTTGTTTGGCCCATGTTAGGCATTTAGGCCTAATAACCAGCTATGCGGAACTGCAAGCTTGCCCAAATTTTTTCGCCAGTAGACTAATTACTTTGGCACTCAGTCAACAGAGAGCACTTACTTCAAAGCCACTCGGCATGCTTTCATCTCTCAGGCATCCAGCGCCAGCCAAATCTAGCCAACTGCCAAAGTCATGAAACATTTGTGGATGTGAATGTGGATGTGGCTGTGGGTCAGCGACAAAAGCTACCCGGACGGTCAGCTGGCTGGTCAACCTACTTTGGCAGCACGCCACTGAGTCAGACTGCAGCCACAAAAGGTGATGATGAGGTTGATTACTTGGACTTGCATTGGCGACTTTCCTTCTAATTTCAGCTGTACAAATAATCAAAATTTTTAGCGCGAGCTTTGTAGCATTTAATTTGATTTTCAGCACGTTTCGGCTGAAGCGGCATGGCTTTAATTGAAACCGATTTTCGGACTCCATTTCAGGCTACAGAGCGAGTGCGAGTGCACTTTGCTGGGGTGTCAAATGGAGCGCACGTTTCTGGACCAACTTTCTCCCATTTCGTAGGCGTTGGCTAGGGCAATAGTTTGCACTGCTTGTTACTTATTTGATTAGCTCATTTTCGAGTGCAACTAATTACATCAATAAAAATAGATTTATTCCTGGACTTGTGATGATATTACTTTTAGTATAATATATATACATATAATAATGCATATAAGATCAATGTTGTTGTTTACCTGTTGTGTTCTTCCCCTTGAGCGATCAGATCTATTTTAAAAAAATGATAAAAATTGTTAGGAACCTTAGACGAATCCATAACAACGGCGTTAAATCATCAAAAAGTTGCACACGCGCCAACATCGACATCATGGCTGTCAGCACTTGACCCAATGCCCAGACAATGGCTTTAATTTCGGGCTGTCCATTTGTTGTTTCAGTTTGGGCTGCGTCGCGGGTGTGGCGCATCTTTTTCTAATATTTTTTGTATTTATGATTATTTTTCTGTTTTGTTTTGATCTTTGCGCGTCTGAAAACAATGAAACCTTATAAGCAAATTGCCTGTCAGCACCACCACGATCAAGCTTTGAAACTCGCTCTGTTGATGGCCCGGTCAAAATGCTTGATGCCCTTATACAAATGGCGCTCTCTGATTTCGTTTTCGTTTTCGTTTTGGCGGCAACGGCGGCGTCAGCGTGGGTCACCTTTCTGGGCGGCTTGACCTGGCTTAAATGAAAAACCATATTTCTCAGATGCTGGCCCCAGTTTTTGACGTGCGATCGATTGCGCCTGTCTGGGTGCTGTAGCAGCGCAAATTTGTTGCTGTCTTTGGGCGTCTCTGGCTTGGCCAGGCTTGACCTGATTTCATTTTGAGGTTGGGCAGCAAAAGTCATGCACTTGCCGCCGCGTCCAAAGCCAAATCCCAAACGAATCAAAATCCAAACCGAGCTCGCATTTGAGTCGGATGTCTATGGATATTGCCATTGGAAATTGCCTTCTAATTAAGTGCATTTCGTTTAATTAATTTAAACTAACTGTAAATTGGGCGCGGTGGCTTCGTCCGCGGCCAATAGCCATTCGCCAGGCCCAACAGCAGCAGCGGCAAACCAACGAAGGCGAAGCAACAAGCTCGTTAAGACGACCAAATCGAGGGCCAAAGACGACGACCAAGTTTATTAGTTCGTGCCTTCATTTCGTAATTACTTCAATTGATTTTGCGCTGCTGATGGCAGCGGCAGTGGCAGTGCCAAGTGCCCAGGGAGAAGAAGCCAACGGGATCTAGCAAACGAATTGAACGGAACTAAATCGAACCCAACTGAACTGAACTCAACTCAACTCAACTGAAACCTCGTTGCGACTCTTTGCGCGCTTCGTTGCCTTTGATTGTAAATCAGTTTACTTTGCCATTTAGAAGCATTTGTGTTGTTGCAGTTGTTGTGATTGGTGGTGTTTATGGTGGTGGTAGTGGTAGTGGTAGTTCTAGTGGTGGTGGTGTTGCTGTTGCTACAGCCAGTTGTCGATTGCCGTGTGCCTGCCTTGCCTTGCCTTGCCATGCCATGTTCAAAAGGTGAAATCACGATTTTCAAGTGCATCGCCATCGATACACAATGAGAACAAGCTAGGAACTGCCCGGCCGTTGCAAATTGTAACTCTAACTGTACAACAGGTTCAAAGTATCTCTTAACAGGTACGCCTGACAATGCTGCAGCCCCAAAAGGAGCAGCGAGTTTCGGGCAGGTTCTAGCATTTCGTAGTTGGCTTTAATTATCGCCAAGCATTTCAACGATTTCCTCCCAACTAAGCAAATAAATTTAAAATACCTGCAACTAACCAAAAAGTTAATTAGTTTTTTTTGTTTATTAGGCCGCAGCATTCGAGAAATCACTCAATTAAATCGGGCAGCGAAAGGCTGTCAAAATGTGGCAGTAATTTTCTGGTATTAAGAGCAGCATAAAGGAATAAAATGCATGCTGCTCTGACGTACATATTAAAGCTCGTAAGATAGAAGATACAATGGCCAGAAACTGGCCGTAAACATGGGCAGCGTGTGAGGTCAGCGAGGCATAAGCGACTCACGTGATAATCATGTGAAAACACTTTGATTTAATAAAGTAGCCAACATTGGCAGCCCTGGCAGCCAACTATAACAATAATTTTGCAGCCTTAATCGCATCTAAACGTTGGGGCTACGAGGCTAAGGCGCAGCTGCGGACCGAATGGGTCCCCTTTCGGGTCAGAAGGCAGCCGGCAAAGTTCGCTGGCATCAACACCTCGGCTAAAGTAGAAGTCGGAGCCTAGCCGGCAACGCTGCTGACCCATGGCTGGCTAATTGACAGTATCGTGACTAAAATCAATTTGTTGTGTGCGGCCAAAGCAACAAATTTTACGTTGTTGCTGTTGATGCGGCTGCCGATGCTGCTGATGCTGCAGCGTTGCTGCTGCTGCCTCTATGAATGATTTACGATGCGTCGTAGTTGCTGTGACCCCAAAGTTCGACGTTGTTGAAACATCAAAAAGCTAACATCATCGCAGTCCTGGTCCCGGTACCAGTACCCGACGCAGTTGCAGCCCGCCGTAGATTATGTGTTTGCCAGCGACGCCTGCTCATAATCAGCAGCACATAAACAACATTGCCGAACACCGCATTGATCAGCCGCCGCTGATCTTCGAAGATGGTCGAAGATCGCCAACGATTTTCACTACAGCCTATACAGACATTGCCCCAGACGAACATAATCAGCAGTGGGTGTCCAGCAGTGAATGGGCATGGGCATGGCTCTTTAGCTATTTTGTTGCAATGACTAAAAAAACAACAACAACAGCACCAATAACTCCAAAACAGACTTCAAATTGATCGGGCTTGTGGGCAGACGGGCGGACAGGCCGCATCGGCACGATCATCAACATGATCATTACGTTTGTTTATTGGCGAAAATTTAGAAATTTATTGCTCATTTGTTATTATGACTGAAAAGTCAAAGCAGTTCTCACACTTTGGTCTTTGACAGGTAAATAGCCCTAAGATTGTCACGCCTCCCCGCCTGCCGGCCGCCTCGTATGTTAAATGTGCATTAAGCCCGACATTATCGACAATCAGCGGGTGACTGTCTGCACGACATTATAGCAAATTAGTGAGCTCTACGAATGTATTAGAGCCGAAAAGTTTGGATGCGTTGATTCGTTGAATACTTGATTACGCTGTTTTTTTTTTTCGGTGCAGCTGCTAGAGGTTGTAGCTTAATTAGAATAACTGAGAGACAATCAAATTTTTAAAAGTGTTGCTATTTATTTACGATAGTACAGTGACCCAAATTGATTGATGGACTTGGCCTCAATTCGCATTGAAAACCAACCGATGTATATAATGAGCATCTAAAAATACTTATCAATGTCTTCACATATGTTGCTGATAGGTTCCTCATCTGAATTTAATGCAATATGATGCAAACAGATTAAGATTAATATCCTTAGTTTTTGTAGGAGAATTACTGCGGCTCTCATATAGAACTGGTACTTAAATTTGTTATTCCATGTTCTGCAGAGCCTTCCGATTTATCTTTCCTTGAAGGCTCTCTGCACATACTGCAGTTAAGTTGTACAAATTGCCGTTAAATTTATCGAATGTTTTCTATCAAGGTCTCGAAACGGGTTCAGTACCGTCCTGCTGTCATATCGTGCCACAACCACCGTGAAATGACGTGATAAAGTCGCGTAATTAAAATATGAACAGCGTTCATCTGTTGGCCCGGCATTTGTCTATGGCTTGCATCGGTGGCCGCTGCTCCATTGCCTATGGTAAAAAGCGGTGCTCTATTTTAAATAAATGTTTTGTGGCAAGCAAAAAAGTTATTCGTATTAGCTTAAGGATAGAAACCGGCAGCGGCTGCAACACGATGCGCGACTCTCACGGATGCGACTGCTGCTGCTGCTGCTGCTGCTGCTGCTGCCGTGGACCATCAGTATCTGAGCTGGCGTGGGGCCAACACATGGTTGTTGGTGGTGGCACCTCAGCCCGCTCCTTGCGCTCGAGCTGCCAGCGAGAGCTGCGGGAGCTAATAAATTTTTCCTCGACTGTTTGCTGTTTGCCTGCCGCTATTGATCGTTAAGTAAATTGTCTGCAATTATGCCAAAAGGGAAAATAATAGAAATTATAACGAAAATGCTGTTGACTTTGTGTGCCGAACGGATGAAATTGTGGGAAGGTTCCGCCACAACCACCGCATCTTTCTCCTCTGCTCCACCATGCATCACACCTCGCCACACTTCAATGCACTTCAGTTCTGTTTAGTTCAGTTCAGTTCAGTTCAGTTCAATTCCCATTTGTGCATAAGTGACGTGACGCGTTTGGCCGTTGCCTTTATTGCCAATCGTTTGTATGCAGCAAATGCTGGTGCTCATAATTTTCTCTTAGGTGGCAAATTGCTGGCAGTTGCCTGAAGTTCCATGTGGGTCAAAATACACACGAATACCTTGGCTCAGTTGGAAATCTGTCTTACCATCTTGACATTCATATTTATAACTCGTGCAAATTCATTTAATTGTTTGTTATTGATAAGTGAAACTTACAATGCCTACAACGATAACAACTGCAACAGAAACAACAACAACAACTTTGGCGGCCCACATAAGCCAAGAGCCAGCAAACAAAGCAGCCAAATGTCTGGCTAGTTGCTTGAATAACTAACTTACTGAATGACTGACTTACTGACTGGCTGACAACTGACTAGACAACTAGTAGCCGGAATTTTGGGTTTGACTTGTTTGAGGCGACTATCGACATGTTACATCCGTGCCGACTCTCAACGTTCAATTAACATGAGCAGCTACGAAATCAATTAAGAAATTGCCATACGATGCTAATAATAACTATGCCACGCCCCAAAGTCATCGACGGCCTTTCAGAACCCGGGGCTGTCATTCAACATGAGATTTGAGTAGCTCTACAGTGGCTGTGCGCATGCATTTGCATTCATGCGAGGGCTGCTCAATCAACTGTTAACTAACGAAAGTGGGCATTTAATCTGAGGTATACAATATCAACTTAACCGAAGTCGAGACCTGACTTGCACGGAGCCAAATAGGTAAGTAAAGTTTGAGTTCTTCGCTTCTGATTTGATAAATGATCTCTCACAATTTGACAAGTCACCCACCGCAAAGAGTTGCATGTTGTTAGGCCCATTTGACTGGCTGACCAGCTGACTGTGGCAATGTTTGTCCTGCGGACATTTGATTGATGCATGTTCCTCGCACACAGACAAAATGCTTAATTGGCGCATATTCATGACAGTCCCCAGGCAAAGCGACCCCGCTGCCTACAAAGTGCATAAAAAAATGCAGATTACATAAACGCTGAAAATGTTGACAAATGTTTAGGCAGGACTTTGATCCTGTTTTCACACATTGTGCAACACGCCCAGTGGTAGCTAGTTTCATGTGTATGTGAATGTGTATCTGTGTGTATCTGAATATGTTTTGCCCCGCCCGCGCATTGTCACTCGTTCAGTTTCAATTGGAAATCGCAATCGTCGTCAGCAACGTGTAAAAATATTTGTGTAACTGACTTCGATTTTTGTGTGTTTTTTTTTTATTTTTTAAGTTTGTTTCTGTTTCTGATTGCTGCAGTTGATGCATTTCAAATGAGTTGATTTATGGCAACATTTCGGCTGGCTTTTGAATGACTGACTGACTGACTGACTTTGCTAACTGGCTAGCTGGCTGTATGTATGTCCGTCCTGCTGGCTGGATGCCTGTCGCAGTGCATGAATGAAGGCTTGTTGATGTTGTGACAGCTTCAAAAACTGGCCAACGCGGGCCAACTTCCAGCCAAATACATGTTAAACTGCTTTAATTACTCAGCTAGCAATATACAACTGTGCATGTGTACATATGTACATTATGTACAGGCATATTTTGGTTTGCGTTTTGAGGCCAAAGATTTATGAGAATTTCGGCCGCGCCCAATTGCTGTTGCAGTTCGGTTGCAGAGCTGCCCTTAGCCAAAAGGAAAGTTGTTGGACATGCGACGACTTATCTTAACTGACCTGCAGATAGTTTTGTTTGTAAAAAGCAACATTTGACTCCCACGCGACAGAGCAACAGCAACAGCTACAGCGACACGAATTGAAACCAAATGGCACACATGCTGCCCCCGCCCTCCCCCTGGGTACCTCGTCCTCTCTTGTCTTGTCCTGTGTCGTCTCAATGGTATAGTCTGCGCGAACGACTTTGATAAATTCCGCACAAACACACGAGTATTTGAATAATGAAGCGGGGGCCTCGGCCACAGCATCCAATGGCAATGGTCGGCGAGCCTGGCGGGCCTGGCTAGTCGATGCCCGTGCGGCTGTTGGGGGCATCAATCTGTCAACGCCGTCGCGTTTGTTGCATGCGCGTGCGCACAGTTTGAGTTCGATGGGTTTTCTGCCACTGTCGGCTTGGCAAAGGCAAAGTCAGCAATAACAACAACATCAGCAGCAACAATGAGCAACAGTTAAATCGCGTGCCGCATGGTTGGCGCAGCTTTGTCGCCGGCGTGGGTCGTCTATCAATTAAACAAAGCGGCTGCTGCAATATCAAATGCAAGGCCGGCATGACGGCCACCCAAAACGTTGCTCCAGTTGCTAGTTGCCAGTTGCCTTTTGCGGCATCAACAACGGCAACGGCAACGGCAGGCATCGTCGTCGCTTCCGCTCTGAGCAGCTAACCAGTTTGGTGTTTGCCAGCACCCGTTTCTTTCCCTTTTCCCGTCTTCAGCTCCACCCCCGTGACCACCATCATCCTCTTCTCGTGCAGGATTTGCCGACATGGCACATTATTTAACGACACAATTCGTGCAACTCCCACGCATGCAAACTGAAAGCGAAAAATGCGCACAGAGCTCGCCAGTTGGTTGCTGTTGCTGTTGCTTAACTGATGCCCCAGCGACCGAAATTGGCGCAAAAATGTCACCAGCTTGCACTCCCTGGATATGCATCGATCATCGCAGCAAAATGTCAAATTGGCGGCGCGTTTATCGACCCACCAAAGCAGCTTTAATGTCAGTTTAGCAATTTGACAAATGACTTGCGATACCAGCAACAAGCATTGCACAAAATGTTGAAAGCTGCGTTCAATGCAACGCAGCCCAATGATGAGAACTGAACTCGTCTATAACTATGGGTAGAGCAATAGAGCTACCTGTGCGCCAATCCATTGATTGGGGTTATCGGGTGGGCCTAATCGGCGATAAAAATGTTTTGCCTGCATGTAAGATCAGATGTTGACGATGCTGCCACCGCAAATCGAAGCCATCGCCAGACATTCATAAATGTTGCGCTCGCAGGAGCATTAAAAAAATACAAAATAAAAATTCACAACAAAAAAAAAAAAAAACAAATATTTAAGCATATCGCATTTCAGCGGCAGCAGCAACTGCCACAAATTACACGCAGCCCGGCGACAAGAGGCATTAATAATTGGCAAACTAAACGCAATATCAAAGCATACTGGCAAGCGTTATCAATAAAACTGTTCAGCGGCCACGCCCTCGCACGCACTTGGTAGCGAGTGCGGCAGCCTGCAGGATGGATGACAAATTGCGCAAATCCATGAGATAGTTTCGCCTGGCGGCTGGGCAGTCGCACGATTGCATTGCCAATTGCATAATGTGCAGCTTAGATTTGTATCTTTTTCATGCGGCAACGACCGCGCCATGTTGTTGACTCAAAACGCTGTCAAAATGGCAAAGCAAAAATGATTCGTGGAGATAAAGACTGGGCGCGCAAAAATCCAACTAGACCCACAAACAAATGAACACTCAGCTGGCCCAGAGAGCTGGGCTAGGCCTGGCTTGGTCTGGTCAGAAATGAACATTTAATAAACAATTTTGCACCATTTTGAAGGAAGGCGGCAACTGCAAATGCTGCGACGACTACTGCTACCTCTGCTGCTGCTGCTGTTGTTGTTAATTGCCATCATTAGCTGTTCATCTGCAGCCGAGGCTTATCAATTATCTGGACTAGCATGGCCAGATCGTTGGCAATTAGCCGGGCTAAGCGTCTAATTAAGTTGCCCCAGCAGTTAGCAGCCTGTGCACATACGAGTTCTGATCGATGGCGTGTTAGTGGCCAACAATTTGGTTATTGGAGATGCTGATGCTTATTGCATGCGAAAAAGACACGTTCGTATCTGACCGCACAATAACTACTATTTGCAGCTCTAATTGCATTAAGTTGTAGATTAATATGCATTTGCAATAGATTTGTATATTAATTGGATTTATAGTTTTGTTTAGTGGGTTAAACTTTCACTTATCTTTATCGTTTGTGTTTACGTAGTTTACATGCATCAGAGATGTTATTTGGTCATTTTAAAATATGTTAAATGCATATTTAAATTTTCGTTTACTTTGTTATAAAGATATGTTATGTCATAGATTACTTTTTCGATTCATTCAGATCGATATAACATATTAAAATTCAAAACCCTCTGCCTAAGCTGTCAAGTCAGATTGTTCAATAACGTGCAAGCCCGCTGCTGTTTATTAATTAAAAGGCAGCAGAAAATATAAATGTACCACCATCACATACAGACCTAAATCAGTGTTGTGATTCAGAGGTCTGGAGTATTTATATTGCACAATCAAAAACAAAAACAAAGGTAATATTTAAATATAAAGAAAGTGAAAAAGAAAAACATGTAGCCCTATAATTATATTCCAACCATGCCCCTCATAACCCACGATTCGGTTGACTCCGGTGCAGCATTTTGGCGCTGATCCTCGCGCAGCACCTCATCATAGAGATTTGCAAATAAACGAATTTCCTGTTCCGTGAGTGTCAGCACCAAAGTGTCGTTGAGCATATCAATGTCAATATCAAATAGATGCACAAAGTCAGGGGTCCGGAGATCTCCATCTTGATGGGATTGTTCTGGTGCCGGCATGGCTGCTGGGACAACATGCGGATCTGGATCTGTTGTGCTGTCATTGGATGCTTCAGCTGGATCGCCAGCGCTCACCTGAAACTCGCGACGACACAGCGGGCACCGAGGATCGCCCCTCACCTGCAAATAGCGTTCTAAACAATCCGTGCAAAAAGAATGGCTGCACGGCAAGCAACAAGGCCGCTGTTGCTCATCTAAACAAAATATGCATGGATTAGGGTTAGACTTCATGATATCGGACCTTCAAGGAAATGCACAAAAACTTATCCAACGACACTCGCTTACAAATCTAAGTTCGCTTAAAAGGACACCGTTGATAGTTGAATTACACACAGACGCTTGAATTCGCCTCAAGGTTTTTTAATTTACAAAAGGCTTGCAAAAGCGAATTAACAGGCACTGCCTACTTATTAAAATACATTTTAGAATAACAAGAAAACGGGGGATTATAATTATTACAAATACCCTGCCATCTGTACCAGTACACATTTTATAAACGTTATTGTATTTATTTTTTATATCCAAACAACCATAACACCCTGTTAGTATAAGTAAATTGCCTGAAGCAAGCCATTATCCCAATGCATACATAACGTTGACTTTGCTAAAAGAACTGCTCTCTGGGAATATTGAATATTTTCATTAAATCTTGGTCAAAGTTTATGGCAATTTTCAATATGTTTTTCCGACAACGACGTCGACGACGACGCTACTGCGCCCGTTGCTTTTGTTGCAGTTCTTGCTGGTGCCATTGTTGTTATTGTTATTGTTGCAGTTGCTCGATTCATTCAAATTGCATTCAAATCAATTACATTCGAACTAAACATAATTCATGTGGTATGGGTTAATACAACAAATTACAACTGACATTTAAACAGAAACATGAAACGGACAATTTAACATGAGCCACAGCCAAGCCGAAGAATAAAACAAAAAAAAAAAATAATAAATAAAAGCAACACAAAGGCTGGCAACGGCCGCTGCCAGGCATCATATGAGGCAATGGGCAAAGGCAAAAAATCGAGAAAACCGAAAAGCCAAAAAGTCAAAAAGAGACGAAAACAAAATTCAAAAATAAAGGCGCATATAAAATCGGAGCCACTCAGACAAACCAACAACGAGCGATCAAGGCAAAGTGACCTTCAGTGGCCACAAAAAAGTGCAGCCCCACACACAGGCAACAACTTCATGGCTAAGAAAACCAAAAGAAAAAAAACAATAAAATTCTTTTCTCACGATTGTTGACTTTAACACTTACAGCGTCGAAAAATTACGAGGCATATTCACTGTCATTGCCTGCAAAGCCCCGCCAGAAATTAAGCTTGACAGCGTGGCCGCATAAAATGCACTCGTATACAAAGTTTTCGTATACCGATAATAATAATAACAACGACTACAACAATAACAACAACAGCAACAACAAAGGCAACAACTGGAAATAAGCTACTGTGCTGGAGACAAATTTCCAGCTGACGAGTCGGAAAGCAACAGGAAGACTCGTAGCTGCAACCTTTCAATGGAATCGAGAGAGTAAGAGATAAATGTTCTTTGCCGGGTCTGGCAATTTTTGCTTAATTTTATGTGCTTTGCATATTTTCACTGTGATTGCATTAAAATTTTGTTTGCGTGTTGAACTCATTTATTTGTGCTGCTTTTATCGATTTAATGCATTTCGTAGTTGGCCTGTCCGCAAGGTTTTAAATCTGTTCGCCTGCCTTTGTTTTTGTAATTAAGTGAAATTTATATTACTGCAAGTTCGTCGCTTAAGTCTTTTGTTTGCGCGTCGCACATCGTGGCACGTAAATTGCCGAAAAAGATATTTCCTACTTGGACTTGCCGGGACTGTCTGCGTGGGCCGCTACTAAGCTCTTCCCACTCCGCAGACACCCTCTTCTTGAGTCTGTCTCCGCGCTAAGCTGAGCTTCAGTTGTCCTGGCAGCGGCTTCTCTTGCAGCAGTAGCTTATTTTAATCCGCCGGGTTGGTGGCGTGCATACATAATACATAATTACTGGTTTCACTTTTTGCCTGCCTGTGATTATCGTGGCATTTCTTGACGTTTTATTTTTTATTTTAATTCTCTTTTTTTGCAGCCATTGTGGTTTTTTTTATTACCCTACAGCTGTAGTCATTGTAGTTTTCTTTTTTTTTTTAACTTCTTTCTTTTTAGTAGGGGTCGCATCGTATGGTTTCTTTATTTTTAATTTTTATGATGTGTTAATGGATATTTTTGTGACATGACCTCCTGGCATGCTGTTGTTATGGCCGAAGCCAAGCCGCCTACTTGATGAGTTCTGCCTACCTGTCAGGCCGTCCGACTTAGTAGAGCCGAAGCGTCTGCATAGAGTGAAACCATCGCAGGCATTATGCAATGTTATGCATGTCCAGTTGAAGTGCGCTATAATTGAAGCTATTTAAAGCTTGTTTAATGGCAAGGACACGCCACGATCCATGCAAAGCCGACCACAAGGCTGTCCCCTTCTCGGTCCTGAGCTTGTCAGCCCGCCAATCAGTTTGATGGGCGGTGCGAATGCGAAAATCAGCAAAAACCCGACCGGGCAGCCGATTAATATCTTAAAAGCGTTTGGCGGCGCTAGATGGCGCCCTAACATATACGCCCGATCATCACACTTAAGTGAATTTCTCATCCAAATGTGACCCAGTTTCCTATCAACCATCTGCACTTCTGCGAAGTGCCTCCTGATATTGAGAACAAAACAGGGGAACGAAATCGAGATGAAGTTCGAGTTGTATCGGAGTCGAGCGAGTTGTCGCTCAAATTACACGCACACAGCTCGGCTGAAAGCTGATTACAGGCCCCGAGGCATGCAATTTGCATCAATAAAACTTGAAGCCTGGCGCGGCAACGTCTGCTGCTGTAGGTCAGTTTGTGATTCCTGTCCCTGACGCTGCCCTTAAATGCCGTTCATCTTGTTCAGCGTGGCGTTGATTTGTTGACTGCTTCTGCATTTGGCTTGGCCGTTCACTGGCTTCAATCAAGTGACGATGGTCGCAAACGAGCCAAAGGCGCGTACAGGACGGATTCCAGGCCCGGCCTAACGCACGCCCCGTACACTTTCATCTGAGCCGAGGCCGACATGTTATCCACAGCATGTCTCTTATCGGATAAGAGTCGACTATAGCGATGGCTGATGGTGTCTGGCCACTTGACCGACCAATAATTACTTTCTCCGTCTTGAGTGGGCAAAGACTGTTATTGATTTCTGATTGCCGGCATAATTTTATTATGCATCATTAAGCCGATAAAGTCTCTGCTCGTACACCAAATAACAACGCACATTTGCAGCCATTTTCAAATTGCTTATGGCCTTTAAAGAACTTTAGCTTTGGAAAAAAAATCCAATGAAACCAGAGATATTTTTCATAAACGTAAGACTTTCCAAAAATTATGTGTAAATGTGAAAGGTTCACGGCCTATCCGATGTAAGTGAAAATTTCAATCGGAAACATTTTTGGGCAGGGTTCAACTGATTTGCATGTGAAAAAAGCCGCCGGGTTTATTATTTGACCGATTAATAAATCTTCGCTAATGATTTGCAAGAAATACAAAAACAAATTGAGCTGTAAATTTAACAAAGGTCATTAGATCAGTGACTGATGCTAAAACTAAGAGCTGATTTATGTAGTTTTATGATTGTTATGAAATGTAAATGTTACACAAGATCTCGCTGGCAGATCTCGCTGTGATCTTATTAATATATGTTGCCATAAGTCGCCTCATACAAACTCTTACAATGTGTAACAGCATGTGTATCTTAATCTCATCAAGGCTTATAGTTGCCCTCTTTTGGCCAAGGGCCCTTATTTATAGCATATATGTGTATTATTGTGCAATTTCTTTTGTGGCAGTTGAAGTTTGCTAAATTAACTTCACTTCAGATCAAAAGCCGCCAAAAAGGCAAATCCGCAGTATCAAAAAAATAAAAAAAAATTTTGGCATACAGAAAAAACCAAAAATAATAACAGCTGCAGCTTCTCCACACCGCTCAAGTGTTATTTCTGACAGTTCAGACGTCCACTCCAAAGTGAGATCTGTCATAAAAACGACCTGTGCCGCTCTTGATTTTGATTTTGATTTTGGCGGATTTTGGATGACGGGCTGCCCGGCAGCCTGGCTGCCATTTCAAAACGCAACAGCCCAAAAATTTATGCAGATTTTAAATTAAAGCGCCTTATCAACAACAACAACAAAGCATAACCGGTTGCTCGATAGCCAATTTTGTCTGGGTCTCAGTCTCAGTTTCAGTTGATGGGTTTTCTTTTCATTTTTTGTGATTTTATTTTGGAGTGGCACTTCCTTAATTGGAGCAGGCACTGCAACAAGTGCAGCGCTAATTCATTATATTATTTAATAAATATAATTAACGAATAATAAGAAAACAAAACGAAACGCTAAAAAAAAAAAAAAAAATGCTGCGATCACTACTCATTTGTTGCCAACATTAAAATTACTTAATAATTTCCATCAAAACTAATTAATTTCAATATTTTTCAACCAAGCATAAGCTGCCCCAAGGTGCTCTCCAGACGAGAGACGATGGGACACGCCAACAGCAAAGAGAACGGGAGCACCATCGGCATCAGCGCGTTAAGCATATTGTGTTGCACTTAACCCTTTTTGCCGACTTTGTACTTTAAAGATTGTTGTTGCAACATAAAAATACTTATTACGTGCAGCAGAACATGCAGCAAGCCCAAAGGCGTTTTGCAATTTTTATATACATAATTATTCATGTAGTTATGTGCTATGTCGTAAATATATAGTCAGGCTATTTGTCTCTTTCTCTGGCTCCCTCTCTTTCCCACTCGATCAGTTAGTGGGTTTTTGGGAGTAACTTAAATCAATTTCTGCACATAGCGGCAAATCGTCAACGGTCGAAGCCGTAGCTGAAGTTGCGACCGGGGTCTGGAATCTCTCTGCAAGTCTTTCAGTCTGCGGCCCGTTCGCTGCGCTTGAGTAATTTCATTTTTGGTGGCTTTGTCCTTACTGGCAAATGACTTGAAGCTTGGACGCGGCTTCCTGGCCATCTCTTATGGCATTTATGCTACTTATGCAGCGTTTGTGGCTGCTGCTGCTGCTGCTGTTGCAGTGCCGCTAAAATAACCGTAATTAATCAATTTGAGCAAAGTGGCAGCAGCGGGACTTGGCGTAGGGCGTACGGTCAACGGCAATGTCCGTGTAATAACAATGAAAACAGCGTGTGTTGCATGGGACACGGCCAGACGTGGCATATTGCTATACACGTACTCATACTCGTATTGCTACTCATGTATATCTGCACACCATAAATTATGTTCGCACAGGGTTAAGCGCATTATTTAAGCATTCATCACGAGCTGCGGCCCAGTCGCAGACACCGCCTTGGTCCGAAATCGTCTGGGGCCCTTGGCTGCTTCTCTCATCTGTTGCCGTGTAATAATTTTTGAAATTTATGTAAACAGTGTTGATTATGGATGAGTTATGTAGCATGTTCTACCCTTTGTTGCTGTTGCCATTTTCGCGCTGCGAGCGCAGTTAATTTTAAGCTTGTTTTGCAGGAACTCGCCTGCACTTACCCGTAAGCCCCAACCCCAGCCTCAGCCTGAGCCTGAGCTTGAGTCATCGTCCAATTGATGTCTTTATTAGGCTGCTGCCCGCAACACGGCTGCTAAATATCAAGCGGGTTACATATTTTTGCTTGGAATAATAAAATGCCAGCTAGTGAACGACGCTGACTTCGAGTCTGCAGCGGGCTCAAGCCATGAGTATGCTGACAGCTTGCATTTAAGGCGTGTTTGAAGCACTTAGCCAAGTCATGGGAAGCCAAAAGTCGCTCTCGGACCTTTGAGCATCTAAGACCCATGATATACATAAATATTTTGAATCGCCGAATTTGTATGTGGCACATTAAAACTGACACGAACAATTATTTACCATGCCACACACACACACACACACACACACACTCACTCATAAGCTTTTTTGGGGAAATATGAATTGCAGCGAGCAAAGCCATAGGTAGTGGCCAAACCATTTGGGTGGCGCTTTTGTCTTTGAAACGTGCCTTTGCTCGTGCCACATGCAGCGCGCGCTGCCTGCAACGTTTCAGCCGCCGATAATATTTTAATTTTATTTTTTCATCAGCTCAAGTCAGGCACGCTGGGCCACGTAGCCACCCGGCAGATATGGGCACGTTTAGCGGGGACAATCACTCGATAGACTGTCACATGTCCCCTGCAACTGCAACGCATGTCACCTGAGTCTCAGCTTCTGCCTCGGCTGGCAGCAGTTGCAACTAGTGGGTAGCTCGCCTAATGGCCTGCGATTTGCGCTTTTAAACATGCGCGCTGATAAGCACGACAAACATTTAACAAGTAATTAAACATACTCCCAAAGCTCAGTCCCAGTCGTTGACTCCGACTCAGCCATAGTTTCAGTCCAGTCTGGACGGACGCCGGCTCTGGCGTGGCCTGTTGGCAAATGTGGGTTAAGGACGCACAGCACTCAACGGTCGCCGCCCCTCGCCGCTGGCAGTCAATGTTCATTTTGAACATTTTGTTTTCGTTTTGGATATTTGGTGTAATAGTTGTAATAGAGTTGCTGAAATTTGGCATTGTGCACATACATATAGCTATGGCAACGGCATACAGTACACAGATGTCTGACCCACACCCACATTTCATTAGCTCCAGTCGCTGGGCGCTGTGATAAATGTGATAATAAATATTCGAGCTGTTTGTGAGTGTTATAATTTAGTGTTGATTAGTTTGCGCAAATAAGAGTTATTGATTCAATTTCAATTAAAAGGATATGAATGTTTTGCGTTAGCACCATTCCAGGTCACATCAATTCTCTCGCCTACAAATGAAAAGACTACCAACAAACCCGTTTCCGTTTTTTTTTTCTTTTTTTTTTTGGCACCTTTGCATTGATAAATCCATAGTCAGATTATTAATGATACCTAATGAGTGGGCTGGGCCGCGTCACATAGCTGCAACTGCGCACAACAATCGCCGTCTGCCAAGTGAAACCGGGCGAAGCGGCAAAATGGCAATTACGTGTCATTTATATGAGCCGCTGAACGTATAAATTGTGTAAACTAAAAGTTCAAGCATTTATTAACTTATTTTCGTAAGCAGTAAGTAATGAAATTAACTCGTAAGTTTCACGTGTCGATAGAACAGCCTCTTTGCAAGGGCAACGACAGCTGCCAGCGCTGCCGACGTGGCTGCTGGTGACTGCCGCACCACGAATTGTAGCCGGAGCTGTTAGAGTGCGTGGAAGTCGTCGAGGGATTGGGTGAGCAGTAGAACTGTACTGCCGTTAGGCGAGCTAGAAAACAATTTAAGAGCTACATATTATAGCCATTGAAAATGCAAAAGTAAGGGTCTAACTTACTTGGGAGAGAAAACAAAGTAGGCTGGTGCATAAGCGGGGCCAACAACTACAACTACTAAGAACTATCTATATATAGCAACAAATAGGAAGACAATACTTTGGACGACACAAAAGCTTATGAGGCTTGATCGGAATGATTGTTGGACAGCTGACGCATGGTGAATGTCGTCTCTGCAGTTACAAAGGACAAAGCATTAAAATAGCCACAGCTTAATATAAGATTTCATACCTGGTGTGCGGAAGCCCTCCTGTATCTTGTAGATTTCGTTCAGCTCCCGGGCGCTGCAGAGTGGCGTGTCCACCTGAGTGGTCTCATTGAAGCGAGCATAGTCGATCTCATATGCTTGCAAATCCTTGTTGTACAGAACCACAGGATCGAATCGGTGGCCCCACAAAATCTCCGTATTGATATAGCTCGATCTGGCCTGCGTGGACTGGCCCGTGGACTCGACAGTGCCCTCCAGAATCACAACAATTTCGAACTTGTCCTGCAACATATCGGTGGCATTCATGTTGTACAGCGGCGAGTTCTCGTCTATTCGGTGCTCAATCACCATGGGCCAGATGAAAAAGAGATCGGAGCCCGACTCGTCGGTGCCTATCTGCAGCTCTGTAAAATGTTGTGTCATGACTTCACCCTCCTTTGTACTGCGCGTCCTTATAAGCTGGGCTCGCACTCCAGCTCCAATGATGTGGGACTTCCGCATATCGCCTACGCGGAACATTAACGAGAGGCAACCATCGCGCTGGCAGACCACCGCATGCTTGGAGAAGAGTAGAGTCTGGGCGCGTTGCTTGGCACGTGTCATTTTGGCGAAAACGATGCCAGCCATGAACGCCGATGACATCACACCATAAATGGACTGAAAACACATCATAAATATTGCCTCGGGACACTCCGGTGAGGTGGTGCGCACGCCGTAGCCAATGGTGTGCTGCGTCTCGATGGAGAACAAAAAACAGGATGTGAAGCCGTCAATGGCTGATACGCATGGCGCCCAACCGGAGTCCTCTAAAGCATTAAATCCATCAGCTGATCAGCTTCGTTTATATGACATGTTCACTTACCCTGATTATGCGGAAGATGCAACTCTTCTAGATCGCCGTGTGTAAACATAATAAGCCACCATATCAGTGCAAAAAACAGCCAGGACAATATGAAGCTCAATGCAAAGGCCAGTAGTGTCCAGCGCCATTGCCAGTCCACCATTGTTGTGTACATATCCTGCAGGAAACGCACCCTCCTGCGCTGCAAATGCTTTTGCACCACATTGCAATCCCCATTCTTGAATACGGCGCGACGACGCACACGTCGCATGCTGCCTGGACGAAAGTTGCGAGATCTGTAGAATATAACCAAACCATATGGAAATAAAGAATGATGAATCTGCGAATGTATACGAATTTAAAGTGAGCCTGAAAATATGTTACATTTTGCCATGACAATAAGAAATTGGATACCAAAGAGGGTTGCCATTCAGGAGCAAAAGCTAGTCAATCAAAAGTGGCTGTCAAAAATGTCCTATTCCAATCTGGGGCATTAGGTCCTGCTATTAATATAAATATACATCATATATATTATCTATTTACGATTAGATTCGAGGCCAGTTACACTTCAATGTCATTTAGTCTGTCTGCGTTTAAATTGCCTGACGAGACTTGCACCAGTTACCCCAGTAGCCCGCTGTGCATGGCTAATTGTCTAAATTGAGTGCGCACATTTAAGCAACTAACTATTTGCCAGCTTTTGGATATGGAAATGAAGTGCATCTAATTAATAGCGCACTTAATTTGCCAATGTCAACGGCAAGAAACTGAACTGGATCTTTTAGATCCAATATGAATACTAGATATTGCATTTTGTATTTCATTAAATCAATCGCAGTTAATAATTGCATCAAATTGTCGCTACTAGATTTAAAAGTATCTCCCACATGACTACATCCCACATGCAGCTTTGTGCAATACACAGTTACAATTAAGTAAACTTGAACCCCATTGGCACTTGGAGCTCGGGCGATTAATTGACATTGTGCTGGTTCCATAAATAACGACTAATCGAATTTAACGCACAACCCTCTTAAACTATGTGCGGCATGTGGGGGAACGAGAGCAAAGTGTGGCAGCGCTATCAAATGATTCATTTTGCTTTGTAGAAAAGCCGCACTCACTTAATTATTAATTAGTTTCATTACCCTGAAAACAATGTTGCCGCCAACGCAGCCAAAGATGCCTCAACCCCCCGCCTTTTGTTCAGGTCCATCCAGTGGAGCAATCGTCTGCGGAAATGATTTCATAACGGCTCACCTCTGGGAAAATTGTGAGCACAATTGATTGATAAATAGTGAATCGGATAGAGATGGGCCAATAACTTAAATCAAATCGTTTAACGGGTGCGAAACAGATCTTTTGAAAATCTGTCTAATTTATACGGCGTTTCACTTTGACAGGTGAATAATGGGCCATTGGGGCAAAATTTGAATGGATAGTCTAATGAGGCGGCGACTTCTGCTTTCCACTGTCCGCTCTCCCCTAAACTGTGTGTAGAAAGACATTTAGGAAATATCTTGACTAGATAATGCTAGTAACTCATGTAAAAATGACCACGTGGGCGTCTGTATAAATTACAACCGCAAACAGCACACGGTGCACTTAAACCAAATAAGCTTCGCACTTCACATCAGCAAAACAAATCGTAATGTAAAACTTGTGTATCTGTTAGATACATTCACACACACACACGTTCGGGGCTGCTGGCCCCTCTATATGAGCGACCGCGTGCAAGCTGCAAGTTCAAGTTGAATGTCAAGCGCTTGGGCCTCATACAATTTACATAGATAAAATAAAGTGATATACCCCTTAGCTAGCGAGTGACTGGATCCTTTGAGCGCCTCATAGTATACGCCCGCCTGTGATGGCGTGTGTGAGATGCCTCTCATATACTGGCGTTTCCACTCTTTCATATGCGCAAAAGTTTCATCCTTTTCGCCGGCGACGGTCTCTGCATCGGCAGCATCCTGTAGCACCTGCACATCTGATAAAGGTACCTGCATATTAGCTATCGGGACACGTTTCGTGTCAGTGCGCGCACAAAACTTGACTAAAGTTGGGGCTATCTCAACTGATCCCAAGCCAACATGAGCACCAGAGCTGACTTTGTTTGGCAAAGGAATTAGAGCATCACTAACTAATCAATATCTGTTGACTTTGCTAGTTAGACACCTGACAAAACGAGTGCAAACAGAGCCCTAATGGCTTGCCACACACACGCCCCCTTTGCTAAGCATTTACTCCCGCTGCTGACTTACCTGCAACTGGGCTGTCGCTGAAAAGACTTGCCGTTTGTGGAGAGGCCATAGAAGCTGGCTGGACGATTCGGAACTATCGTTATGGGGTACGACTGCGGATTGCTGATCACGCTGTCCAGGGAATCGGGATCCTCTTCGATTGTCATTGGTCTCTTGAGAGGCTTTGTTGCCTTTTCATCAGACCTCTCAGTCGCTGTGTCCGCCGCCGTTGCAGCTGTGGTTGTCGTCGCTGCCGAATGGCTCGAAAAATTAAAACGCATCTGGGAAAGACAGATGACAGGTCCGTTTAATATGGCATTATGGGTACTCGTGTATCAAAACTGTTTTCGCGTTGACTCGCTGTCAGGCCTTGTCAGCCACTTTTGTTGCCTTAAGTGCGCAAACAGATACTTGCGATGGCAGCGAATCGAGGTGCGAAAAATGTATCACATATAACTAGATTTATATTCGTAAACAAAAGATGAGCACATGAACGCGAGCAAAACAACAAAACTGTTATCAATTGCAATGACTGCCCAGGCCCGATATTATTTATTGTTCTGAGCGCATATGAGTAAATGAATATACGTACTTATTTAAATAAAGTGCAACACAAACAATCGTAACATTTGCATAACTTGTTTTATTAATTTGTCACTCTTGTATCACAAAGTTTGCTTTTTGGTGATGCGCACACTTTTTGCACAAAAAAATATTTAAATCGTTTCTATATACATATATATAAGTATATATATATCGTTTCTGGACGCTTCCAGTTTTTAGTTTTCATTAGAGACCGCCCATATTTTATTATTAGGCACTTAAGAATGTAACGTCCGCTAAAAATATATTAAATATCTGCTGCACAAACACACCTTTTAGCGATTATTGGCTCTTATGAGATTAAAGACTTTTAGCACCTTATTAGGAGCGCACAAGTTTCAATGAATTGACACCTTTAAAACGAGCATTACGCTTTTTTTCCTTTTGTTATGCAAACAAAGTTTAGCACATCTTTAGTAATTTAGTCACTTTTGATTTGGTATGTACAATGTATTCGAAACGCACGCCGCTAAAATTGTGAATTGTTTTGTGAACGCACGCCGAACCAGAAATGAACAGATAGATCGCCGGTCAACTGCACACAGAAAAAACACACACAGAAGCCGAAGCTGAAACTATCCACGGAAATCCAAAGCGACACTGCGATGACAACCCCACAGAAGCTATTTCGTAAGTCAGACCAACGGATTAAATGACGGCTGACTGACGCCGGCTGCGACTGCGATTGTGACTGTGACAGCAAGAAAATATCAAACTAAACACAAGTTGTGAACAAAAGGCGGCCCGCTGTAAATGAGCTCCGTTACGCACACACTTACAGTGACGGCTCCCACTTAGACTGCAGATTGATGCTCTCACAGATACAAATGCCAAAACAGATACGCACACAGGCAGATAAAATTGTCGCGTTGATACGAGAAAAGTTCAATTGAAAAGATTCTTAAATTGAAAATGAGGCGGAAGATAAGTGCGATAAGTTCTGCTTATCTATATTTGATGATTCCATGGACAAAAGAAATTAAAAAAGTCGCTACTTTTAGCGGACACGACCTTGCCTCTCAATGTTTTATCACAAGGGAAGCGTATACGTAATATTTAGTAAGCGATTTCTCACTGCGGGGACATGCACACAGCTGATTTAAATATATTCATGAATCTGAATGTTTCACAACAGATAACAGAATACACAAGCGATCCATTACACGTTGTTTGATTCTGGATCATGAGGCGTGTACGTAATATTTTAATATTTACGCGTCGCTGATTGCACAAGGCTCACGCGCCTGTTTGCTGCAGTCTACAAGCGAAGAGTGATATTCTAGCTCGCTATTGCCTTCGTGTCGCATAAATCTCTCAGATGGGCTCTATTTGATGGCGGAAGCTGGCGAATGACGACCCAGTGAAACGGCTAAAAGTCACGCATCATAAATTTATTACATTTTTTTCCAATTAGTTTGAGGCGTGTAGATAATAATTTAAAGTCAGTAAGTGAATTAAATTATTTGACAGCATCTAAACTTATAAAGAATCACCCCGGCTATCCAGTAGGAACGGATGTTGGCACACCTCAATAGCTGACAATCGATGTTGCGGCATCTTAACCAAAAGCGAGTTTATGAGCTGTTGTGCGTATGGACTCATTTTGCTCTTACACTCAGAGGGTATTTCATGGTGGCTCTTCCGAATGCATTCCTGAACAATGTTCGTATTGCTCTCACTATGAGCGAAAGGCAGCCGACTGCACAACATATAGAAGAGCGTGATGCCCAACGACCACAAGTCCACGGAGAAGTCGTATCCAGCATAGCTAATCAGCTCGGGAGCCATATAGTGGGGCGTGCCGCAACACTGATAAAGTTCGCGGCCCTTGTATTGAGTGGCCAATCCAAAGTCGGAGATCTTAATCGCAGCCACCCAAGGCTCTAATGGACCCGAGAAATCGAATTGTACCAACAGATTGTCTAGCTTCAAATCGCGATGGATTATCTGACACCCATGAATGTACGCAAGTCCTCTGGTCACGTCTTTCATGACTTTTTTGACCAGAGTCTCGGGGAAAACAGTTTTACTCTGCAACAGCTCAAATAGATCACAATCGAGTCGCTCGATAACAATGTAAATGTACTTGCACTGCTCCACCGTGTATATTAAATCTATGATGTTTGTGTGGTCCTGCAGTTGTCGCAAGATTTCTATCTCAAAGTATGTTCCGTTTGTTCGCGTAAACATGTGTTCTTTGTTCACCATTTTAATTATATAATGCTTGTCGCTTCGGGCTCTGCCGCTGCCCTGGAATATTACCGTCGACTTGTGGACCCAGATCGGCTTCTCCACGTTTATGTATAATAATATGGCTTGCGGCAGCTTGCAGTTCTCATAATCAATGACAAGTTCGTTGTCATTGAAGCATTCATTATCTGCTTCTTCCTCGCTTCCCTCAACCGGCGCACACTTCTCACGCATTCGAATGAGTGAGCCCAGAAGTTGCATGTAGTGCTGGTTAACATTGTAGCCCACATCAACGTAAGGCTCATACTGACAACAGCAGACCACAATGTCGCCCTCATAGAAGTCATCTATGGAATGAAGGGGCGTGCCGTTGATTCGATAAACACGCGTTATCGCCGACTTTAGGACCACATGAGGGCGAAATGCCACAGTGATTGCCTCTAGCAACGCTTTAAATTCTTGGTAGCGTTTTTTTGACACGGCTAGGGAAATGCCGCCAAAATGTTGATCCATGTTGCGTAGAAAGCAAGCACGCAGAGCTTTACCCGGAAGACGATGAGCCAGTGGGCAGAGGCTGTCGGTATGTTGTCGCTGAAGTGCAGCGGTGTTCTTTATGTTCTGTATAGATGTGGTACGTTTCATTGTGGAGCGGTTATATTTCTTACAAAATATATGGAAGTATTTGGTGTTGTTGAACGGAGTAAGTATGTTAGTATATATGTAAATACATATATTTGTGAGTATGATGTTACTAGTCTGAACTTTCAGTAAGCCTACATAATTCTACTGAAACTCGACCCAGTGCCTGGTATCTATACAGTAATTCAGACTCAATATTCTTCCGTAATCCAAAGGATAGGCACTGGGGGAGGGGTGCTTGAATTATGACAACGACCACATAAATTATGTCACCCTAAATTGTGAATGGCAGTAGTCACCGACACTGATGAAGAGCACCCAAGCAGCTGTGAAAATTGAATAATCAGCTTAGTTACGCGACGCGACTGTGAGCGGCCACAAGTTATGCACGGGCACAGTGCGCGCGCACACACACACACCCCACTTCTCTGATCTGCCGATGCTGGGTCACGCGTTGCAAGTTAGTATATGTCTGGCTGTATATATATATATATATATATAGATGTGTGTGTGTGTGTGAATTCTCGATAAGTGCAAATTTGTAGGCAATCATTGGACACACTGTTATCTTGACACTTTGAAGGGGGGGTGATAATTTGTTATTTGATGCTTTCAATGACGCCTATTTGCATTTATTTGTAAACTACAGACAGCCAAGTTCTATTTGATTTTGTAATTTTCATATTTTTGAGTCTTGCATATTATTGTTAATAATTATGTTAATAGTTTATGCAATTGCATCGATTTAATGCAGGAAACTATCACAGGGGATAATCTTTATAAGCCGCCTAAAAATCTGCTGAAGTATACGTGTTTTATTTAAGTGCCCTTTGTTGCGGCTGCTTAAATAGCAAAATCAGTCCAAAAGTATGCAATGCTTTAGACTTGCTGAAGTATTGCTTTTATAAAATGGTATAACATACTTTTATAATTTTTTATAATTATTTACCCACCAATATGAATTGAATTCCAATTTGTTTAAAGATATTGTGATTTATTTTACAAAAGATATACAAAACGTATTTCAGATTGTTTCCGAATACAACTTCACAGATTGATGGGCATTGATGTGCCCAGCATTTAGAATTGACATTGAATAACTTTAAACTTTGACTATTTACACCTGATATTGCATATGAAGTAAGGAAAAGTTTGTTGGCTTTGGGTATGCTATATGTAGAATGCTTAAGCTACGTGTCTGTGTGTTCTGTGGGTATTAAAATTGATATGGACATGGGCATGTGGGGGGGTGTATGCTTGTGTAATAGTGTGTAAATGCTGCAACACTTATATACAAACTAACTGCTAAAAATATTATATGTATCTCTACTGACTACTACTACAATCTACGATAATTTTACAATGAAATTTGCATTAAATATTTTTTCTGCTCACTCTTTCACAAAATGGCAAAATGCTTACAAAATGTGTATATGTGTATGTAAGTGTGTGGGTGTGGTTGGGTGAGCAATGCGCTTGGTGATGCCTATATTTATATAAATGTGGCTCTGGGCCTGGAGCATTACATAGCCGCACCATTGTAATGTTGATACATTTCATCCCAGAATCGCTGTCGCTCCGGCTCGGGATTCGTTTTCATATTGAGTTCGTGCGAAATATCCAAATAGTTGAGACTATTCATAACGTTTGTGGCATCGATAGGTGCCCATTTGGCCGTCAGGATAGGGTCCTCAAAATTGGGCGTGGGCGTTCTGAAATCAAAGCATGATATAGTTTACTCTATTAACTTAAAAGCTTTAAAGTTATTACCCATATTTGGCAAAGTTCGTCCACATTCGCACCATGCGGTTCTTGACTTGCACTTCCATGGACTTCGGATCCAGACTTAAGTTGAAGAATCCAAACTTGAACAGGTAGCCCATCTCATCGCCGTGGCAAACACCCGGCCTGGGAATGCCCAGCATGCGCTTGTACAGACCTAGAGCTCCATCGAAGGAGAAACGATACATGTAGACAGGAGCATTACCATACTTGGCATGGTTGCGAGCAGTGCGACGGATACCTTGCAGGAACATGAGATCTGTTAAGAGCTAGAGCCAAAGCAAGCTATTGGTATGACCATAGATAAATAGATTCCTTGTACATACTGCTATCATTTCATCCACAGACTCGAGACCAACATGCTTGTTGCCCAGATAAAAGGAGCGTATCTCACGGGTTACTCTATCATGGGATTGGGTTACATTCAGATCCTGTGGCACGAGCCGCCCAAAGTCATTCTCAATGATATTTAAGAGCTGCGGATTCTTGCGCAATCCTAAAATTAACGTGTATATTTATCAGTTAAAGTAATCGCTTCGAATCACGATCTTCCTATACTCACTTCTTATAAAAAGCATAGCTTCATGTGTGTTATAGCCCGTCATATAGGGCACCTCGCTGTTGAAATTGTGCGCCTGGTACATGTCGCTGGGATGTTCAGTGAGAAAGGGCTGTTCAAGGTACAACTCTTCTTGTGAATCCTGATTCCAATATCCCTCCACCACGGGCACAAACGGCAGCCCAATGTTGTTGCGCTGATCCTCCGCCGTTAGAGTCGTTGGCGCTGCCTCGACCAGCTTCATGGCGGGTACTCTGCGCAGAAAGTCCAAAATCTCCTCGGTATTGTTGGCACCCACATAACCGAGATTGGCCGCTAGCCGTGCCGCTCTCTGTCCTGAGCTGGCTGCCATTGACCAGGGATTCAGCGCAGAGCCGCTCTGCGAGATGGCGCGTTGAAAGAGACCCTTGGCCAGTGGCGAGAGGAGCAACAGCTGCACTGAAGATGCCCCAGCGGACTCACCAAAGATTGTCACCTGCTCTGGGTCACCGCCAAAAGCGGCTATGTTATCGCGCACCCATTGCAGTGCCAATACCTGATCCTTTAGTCCCTGATTCCCAGGCGCATCGGGCCCAGCCGTCAAGAAGCCCAAGGGACCCAGTCTGTAGTTTAATGTAACCAGAACAATATCCTCGGCAACCAAATAGTCAGGCCCGTAAAGAAACGAGTTTCCGGAGCCAAATGAGAAGCCGCCGCCATGCAACCACACCATCACTGGCAGCTTTGGCTGCGCCCTGCAAGAGAAAAATATAACATTTGAGATTCATTTTGCTATACAAGTCTTTGATAGATGCTTACTCATCCTCCTTGGGCATTCGCGTGGTGAACACATTCAGAAAAAGGCAATCTTCATCGCCCTTAAAGGTGTCCAGTATCATGTTCTTGTGCGGACAGCTTTGACCCTCTCTCGAGGCATCTCTTACACCACTCCACGGCTTCTCCGGCAGTGCAGAGCGGAATCTACACGGGCATAATATAGTTTAGGGTTCATTCATTATTTAACTGGACTCACCTTCTAGCGCCAATTGGTGCCGCACCATATCGCATGCCCTTGAAACTGTAGTAGCCCCCTCTCTCGCCCGAGCGATACTTCTGATAGCGACCGCGCACCTGTCCCAACGTCGTGCTGGCTACGATTTCGCGTTCCTTCTACAAATGTAAATAAATCTTAAGCCTTTGAGCAACAGTTCAAGCGTGCGAACTTCTCTAGTATACACAAATAATGTATAGGCTAAAAAAAATCAATTTTGAATGGCAACTCAAAAGCTTCTACATTCTTGCACCATGCAAGGTTGCCGGCGCGTGAAAATGCCAAGTATCTGTGAGATACTTAGTCTGCATGTTATTCTTACACAAGTTCTACAAGAATTTCGCATTCATTTTGGACAGCGCTGGCGTTCGCAACTAGGCCATGGTGCAAATGTTGCGCAATCGTCTAATAGCCGAAAAGCCAGTTCTTGCCAGAATTAAGTAATTGAATTTGTGTGGCGCCCAAGCAGCAGCTGCTGGTGGCAAACAGCTCTTTCTTTGTTCTTGACGCCATTTGTACAACTACCAACGACGACTTAGACTTGACCTCAGCTACCTCAAACAGCAGCTGTGCGCTAGCCAAACATGGCCATCGGGGAATTGATTGTTGGTTTTTGATGTTCAAGTTGATGCTTGAATTGGCTAACACGGACAATCAGTAAGTCAGTCTCACTGATTTATTTGGCATTTAAGCGTCAAGGTCGTCGAGTTGCCATCTGTGACTTTGTATTCTGCTTACCCGTAGTGATCGCACCACCTCCTGCACCACCCGCATTGCGCGGGACGGCAGCAATTGCACCAGCGAATTCGGATGCGAGGTCAGCGTTTTCCAGGCCGTCGTCTCCTGCAATTACAAAGGTCGCTCGGAATTTTTAATTGAATTAACTGCAATTTGCAAGCAAGCCAACGCGCCTTGTGCAAACACAACGCTCAAGTTCACTGCGACTGTTGCATTAATGTTGACAATTTTTCTGTGAGTGTGTTATTTTTATTATTTTGTATGGGCTGCCCATTTTTAATGATGTTAACGGGCAACCTTGCGGTCAAGCAAATTTCGTTTAATTGAAACGCCATTTGCATAATACCAAACAACAACAAAATAGAAGAAAAAAGAAAAAGAGAAGCCCTGCCAGAGGCAGCAACAGTCACAACAGTTAAGTGGCAACAACAATGGCAACAGTCACGTGCAGCGAACGCTTAATAAATAGTTAAATGTAGTTGAATATATGTGCATATGTTTGTATGTGTACACGCATTTGGAGAGCTGTCCGTCAGCTGTCGCATTAGCCGGCATGTGTCCCCAGCTGAAATGTATCTGTATCTTACAGTGAATCATGACACAATTGGAGCAAATGCACAACTCAGGATAGTTTCAAGTTCACATCTTTTGAGTTACGATATTATGCTAATTTATTTTTCTTTATATTTTGTATGTCTTTGGGCTGGTCTACAGACTTGACCCGCTATGTGTGTGGGTCGCTTTAAGCCATTGGCACGCAAATGTGTCTGCAGCTCTATCTGTGCTATAATATTAATATAAATGTGGGTGTTGCCGGTCATAAAACCGTTTCGATTGAGCTTTATTTAAATTGATTTTGTATGGCTTTGGCTTTGGCTTAATTTGGTTGTGCGGCCATAACACATAAAATAACTGTTTTTATATTGCCTAAATTATTGATATTGTGAATAAACAAATGAAGCTGCGCATATATGTGAGCTGGACTGCAGCTCAACAATATTGGGTTAGCAACTAATAATTATTATAATTAATTAATAAGTACATATAAACTACTTGGAATTTAAAATTTGATTTCAATAGATATTTCGTGTAAAACATATTTTCATAAATCCCAAGCTTATTATATAATTACCAGAGACTTGTTTTTATTGAAGTTAAGCTTTGTCCATCTCCTGCAACGATTTGTGCAGTTGCAAGCGACAGTTTAATTTCCATTAACTGGATGCAGGCTCGCACAAATGATGCCATTTGTAATACATACATAAATATTATGCAATCGCAAACACAGCAACATTAACAGCAACAATAACATTAAACAACAACAATAACAACTCATGGGCACTTTCACGCTACGCTCGAAATATAAAAATAAATACAGAAAAAAAAACTGCAGTCCGGCAGATCGCCAACCTGGTGCAATGTAGAAAGTTGCTGCTACAATAGCAATAATAGCAACAACAAAAACAACAACAACAAAAACAGCAGCAGCAACAACGACGACTACGATAGCAACAACAACAAAACATATTGCATAAATATTTTATGATTTAGCGAAATGATTGAAAACAAACCTCAGTTGTGGTCGTAGAATGCTCCATTTCCATTCTGTTCAGATCGAGCTGCGACCCGGAAGCAGCTTGTTTTACGGTTGGCGACATTGTGCTCAATGTTTTTGCTGTAGTTGTTGTAGTGCTAACCAAAAAAAGCGCTTTGGCCACTAAATCTTGCACATCGCCAGCAACCGAACCGTCCAAGCCGCTGTCGAGGGGCAGCACAGCCTCCGGCTGATCGCTAAAGAAATTTCCAAGCTGCTCGGTTGAGATTTTTTCAGTTTTCAATTTATTGCTCGGCTCTTGAGGGCGCTCCATGCAAATGGCAAAGAGAATCAGTCCAATGCCCAGCAAAAGGGCCACAATGGCCAGCACATAGGGCAGATAGGGGCGACAGGCCATGGCGGCAGGCGGGACGGTTATGCCTTTATGCAACAATACAACCGTTGACAACTGCAATGGCAACCTGCAACCTGCAACGAAATTTGCTGCAGTTGCGGCAGTGGCAGCGGCAGCGGCACGCGTCGCAATGCGAAACACTAAAGTTTGATTTATCGAGCTGAGTTGTCTTTGTTTCAGCGTTGTGGCTATTGGCACACAGCACCGACTAGCAGCATACACTTTGGGACCGAGTCGAGTTATGCGTCCGTTATTGTGGCACTCGCGGCGGCCGTCGAAAGGCTTTTGAGTTGGAGGCACAACTGAGGCTTCAAATTTTATTTGAGCTATGAGTCTTGACTTGTTGTTTTTTTTTTTTTTTTTTAATATATATAGATATTTTTAGGTATTATATTTTTTGCTTGTAATAGTATTTTTTGTTGCTTTTTTTTTTATTATTTTGATGTTGTTGTTACAGTTATGTGCAGCACGCAATGGCTGAGTGCAGACGCTGGCATTGTTGTTATTGTTGTTGTGGCAGCTTTACTTGCCAGCTTGTTATTGCTTGCAGCTTATCAGCTGCAGTTAACTTTCAATGTTATCTGAGAGCGAGCGGAAATGTTGCAGTTGTAATTCAGTTATTCATTTAATTACGATTATAATTGAAGGTTGTACATAATTTTTGAAATATAATACATAACCCCGTCATTGGGCGGCATGTTGGTGTTAGCTTATTTCGATTTTAATTGCTATATTTAGAGATATATATTTACATATGTACAAGCACCAACAGAGCTGAGCTGCTGGTTAAAATAAACAGATAAAATGGCTAGTGACACACACATATATTGGGTATATAGTTGGCAAAACACAGCTCACCTGGCTTAAATCTTCAAATATCATAAATAACATTTGCTGCAGTGTCGACAATCTATATTGCCCCATTGTAAAGTGATATACCTACAAAGGCGGCGAATATTAAATAAAATACACACACTAATTTTATGATTTAAAAGTGTATTTAAATATGAGTTTTATGCCCAAGCGTCAATGATATGCACCCCCAAAGAGGGCTGAGTTGTTGATGTGTGTACATTGAGATCTGTGGCATTGGCAATGTAATGTGCATAGACAGCATTCAAGAGCAGATTCCATTTGTGCACTCGGGTGTTATTCACACGCGTTGGGCACAGATTCTTTAGAGCCATGGCCAAAACCAACTGAACAACTCCGAACATATTTGTGCTTCTATGCGGCTCATAAAGCACGGGTCACATTACCGCATCGGCGCATTGAGAATGGGTTTTCGTGAATCGTTGGCTGCTGTGGCAAATAACATATGCACAAGTCCATAAAAATCCATTAACAGCCACCTGTAAATGCAGGCTCAAGCGTTTTAGAGGCAGCCACAAAAGGCGATAATTCACAGTCGGAACAGCCGAAAGCCCGCTAAAGACAATAGCTCGACGTTCATTGCGGCTACTTGTGGCCGTACAGGTAGCCCCAGCGGCAGCTCAAGTGTTGAATTACTTTTGAAACGGCAACAAATTTGCGACACGATGTCAAAGTCACACGCTAGAGACGTAGACGCTTTGATTTAAAGCCAAAAGACAGTGTAAGCAATTTTTGGGTCCGGCACGCTTCACGGTTGTGTCTTTGCTCAAATACACACACACGTACACACAATACATACAGACTAATCTGAGCAGCACAAGTATCTTTCATAAGACTTACCTTTAGCGTATTGGAAATCTTTCCAGCTCGCGCTATAGCCGTGCCAAATGTTGAGGGCGCTATAGCAATCGAAGCTGTATCATTGCAGAGCAGCAGCAACGCGAGGAGCAGCAGCGGCAGCACCAGCAGTGGACACGAGTGTCTTTGGCGTATCATGTTGAACTTGGTCTTGGACTGCGACTAAGCAAATAGAAACGAATAATGCATTAGTCGATTGTCTACAACGATAATGTGTTTGCCAACGCGAAACGCACACCAAAACCGAACCGAACCGAACGCACCGCGATGCTTCTCAGACTACTTCTTGGTCAGGGCCAAGCTGCGAATGTCAACAGCTCAACAGCAGCACCACCACCAGCACCTCCACCACCAGCAACGGAAACAGCTGCGCTGAACTGAACTAAGCTGAGCTAAGCATGAGCAATTGCTGACAACACCTAGCGCGCCACTTGACTCAGTTTTGCAGCGACTAGCGCGGCATTGTCTTACATTTAATTGGCTGATATTATTTTCAAATTTGTTGACTTTTGCCGGTTGTCGTAGGTTGCCGCGGTCGTGGCCGTTATTGTTCTGTTGTTATTGTTGTTGACGTGCTCAGTGCTGGTATTAAATTAATACAGACATTATTTAATTTTGCTTTGGCTGTGCTGCTGCTTTGAGGTCAATGCGCGCTTTTGGCAGCATCGATTTAGCTCTGACCAAATATTTGCATGCTCACAGGGCGTATGATAAATTAGCTATGCATAAGATGTTGCTTCCCCTTATATTGCACTGTGACACACCATTAACAGATGGTTCAATGACAACTCAGGCTAATTAAAAGACCAAAACGCAAGCCGGAAGCATATCAGAAGGTTGTAAAGACATGGTCTAATTAATTCATAGTTTTCAAACATTAGGAACTGGGCACTGTGTTAATTTGTTGTTAGCATTCAGCTAAAGGGCATTTCCTCTTCCTTAAACAAGATGTAGCATCAAAGCACGACAAGAATGGCACGGTCATCGTCCCTATAGTCTGATAGACAATTAGCCAACTACTAAATGACTTGGGCAACAAACTTGTTTACGGCTGTCGCTCAAAACTGGCAGCATTTTGAAGCGATGAGCTGCCGTTTTATTTAATAAATTTCGAAAAATACTTCATAATGCTCGTGCATTAAATATTAGCAAAAAGCGTTAGAGGCTGACACGCCCACTGGACAATGACAAGCAACATCTGCAACGCTTCTTCGTACAGTGCATAACACAGTGGGTGGGTAAGCAGAGACGGGGGTAGGCAGACAAGCAGCTGCACAATGCTTAAGCCACTAACCCACTTCCTACTTGTGCCAAACGCCGATCGTCGGCCTCAAGTGCGACGACATTGCCGTTGTTGTGGGCTGATGCCGCTGCTTTTGGCCAGGTCCGCTGCTCTGCAGCTAACAATGCTAAGGAAACACTTGCACTTTCGTGGAAAGTTGTTTGGCCACCTGCGACCGGAGAGAGATGTAAATGGAGGGGAGGGAGATAGAGAGAGAGAGAGAGAGCATGAAAGAGTTTCAGCTCCGAGAGACACAAGTCAGCTGTGGCCATACGCGAGTATGCGAATGTGTTTATCTGCATTGATAGACAAATCATAAATATATATGTATATGAAGTCTTTAAATACGTATGGAAATTAGCTTAGGCAATGTTGCATTTATGTATATTTGTAACATAACAAACGAACGACCAGACAACAGAATGCGCTGATTTTGCAATGGGCATTTGTAAAAGGAGAGAGAGCAGTGGGCCAGGCAGCCAGCAGAGCCGCAATTAGCAGCAATCGAGCAAGAAATTAGCTGCAGAAAGCAAACCCAAAAGCTAAGAGAGTGCAGCCTGCAAAGACAACGGCAAAGAAGAGCACAGGCTGAGACGCACCTGACTGAGACGCACGGCAGAGGGGAACACTGGCTGGCGACAAGAGGTGACTGATAAAATGCGACCAGACAGTGACTACTCGACGAGAGTTGGCTCCGAATACCGCTATGCGATCTATTACGTAAGCAGCGATCAAAACAAAAAAGGTAAATATTGAAGGAAAAAAATAAATAAATAAGTCAAACATGTTGAAGAGTCTCAGGCATCCCAAAAACGAACGAGCCAGCAGCAAAACGAACTGCGAAAAAGCTGCAACGCGTAAGTGAGAGTGGCTTTTGGAACATCAAAGAGACAGAGAAGAGGCAGAGAGCGAGAGAGGCAGAGAGAGAGCGAGTCAGAGATTGTGTGCAGAGAAAAACGGAATCGATTATGAACCGTTGCTTGGCTGATAACGTGAGCAAAATGAGTTTTTGGCCATTTAGCGAGGCATTTTATTTATGCATGCGTGCAAATTAAAGTTAAACGCAAAATTTCGCCTGACCCCTTACATAAGCCGGCGCACAGAAAATGGAACTAATATACGATCTGCCAGTTAAGTTATTTATATATAACAATGACCAAGCAGCTGCCCACAACTAGAGACTGCGACAGTGACTGCGACTGCGACTGCGACTGTTTATTTTGACACACGATCGCAAAGCTGACTGGGCGAGCATTATAGCGCCAGCTGACGGACAAACAAAACAAAGTTTGACACACATAGGCATATAAGCAAGTATTGGGGAACTGTGACTCAACAATTGCAAATGGTTGAGATGTAGACAACAACAATGCCCGATAGTTTTCCGTATTGTCAATGACAACTGCAGGGCAACAAGAAGCCGATTAACGTTTGCCGATTGCCGATTGCCGATTACCGATTACCGATTGGTTAGACACACACACACACACTAGGCTGGAAATACATACAAAATGTAAAACACAAATATTGCACAGCACACTAGACAAGTTCAAGTTTGTCGCCTAAGTCTTTTGTTTAAACGGCGCGTGGCGCACTTCTCTTCTTTTGCTATGGCAACAATTCGCTGGCCGCGTACCAAAAATTGTTTCGTGCTGCGCGTTTGACTGTCGCCGTTGAACTGAGTCTGCGCCTGGCCAGCGGTGCGCTTAAGCGTCAAATTGCTCTTTTCATAGCCACATCGCATCGCATCGCTTCGTCTCGCGCACTTGCAGCTGGGCAAGAGTGTGGGCCTCAGCTGGAGCCGAGGCAAAGGCGTCTGCGCAGGCAGAGATGTAAGTGCTGTCAGCATAGATACTACTAGCAGCCAAACGGTTTGTTTTTATTACTTATTTTTTCTATTCATTTTTTTTTTTTTTTGTCTTCTGGGGCCAAAGTGAATAACTCAAGTTACAGCGAAACTAATTTTGAACTCAGCGACAACGCGACACGCATAAATTATGCAAAATTTAGTTGCTGTATTTCTATTTGGCAATTTGTATGTATAACAACGGGCAGCCGCCGTCTGCGACGTCTGCGTATTCTTGACCAAGATTGTCCCGCTCTGTGCCCATCTGCCACGTCGCAGATCGCACATCGTTAATCTATGGACACGTGCAATTAGTTAGTGCTGCGATTGCGCTCGGTCGGCTCGCTCGGAAAAGCAGTTGACAATGAACCAAGAAGTGGACGCCTGAAAGTTTGCTCACAATTTGAGATCAAGGATGAAGCATAAGTAGCCACTGTGCAATAATAAAGCAAACACTTGATCAAATCACACATGCCTTAAAGCTGCAGACAGATGCAAACTAGCTCCCTCAGACAACGCAAGAATGTACGAAATAAATTGAGATAAATGACTGCTGTAAATGGCGTTGTAATGCCCGTAGGAGTAGAGTAGAGTTGAACAATTGTGAAACCTTAATTAATGCCACATGTTAATTGAGTTTTCACTAATCACCTTAATTCGTTGTGCAATCAATTTACCTCATCTGCTCGTCTGACAATGAAAAGACACCAGGCAGGGCATCGATTTTCATAGACAAAAATCACCTCATGTGACCTTATTGTGTCTTATCTACAGCATCTGCACTTGACTAAGTACACAAAACCTTCGAAAGCCTACAGAGTGCCAGAATTCAAATAAGCCTCGAATGCGATGCGTATTTTCGAATCTACATTGTGCAGTCAGCGCGCAGCTGCTGCTCTATTGACTGGAAAGTATGTCACCATATTGTTCTATACAAATATTTGGACTGGCGTAAATTATGAAAATATGCGCACAAAATTATATACCGCTTCCCGGGTTGCGGCTCGGCTCGGCGTCGCTTGGGCAAACAAGAATTTCGAAAGCGACCCGGCAGTTAAATTAAAATAAAAATAAACTGACGCACGCCGTACATATAAATTAGTACTGAGATTAACAGAAAAAATTGCGTTGACGTGCCTGCGAGACAGTTTATGAAAACCGATACTAAACCAGAAACTGTACTTCCGTTGCAATCGCTGTTCAGGGCCAACTGCAAATCAATGTGCCTTTGCCGAGGTCAACGGAGTTCTTAATGTCATCGACATTAAAGGGCTAGACCAGATCTGAATAGGTTCACGCTATGCTTGAAAGCCCGTTACAATAAGGATATATATATGTATAGTAGGTATTTCATTTAACCTCAATCAAATTTTATAATTTCATATTTGATTCTATTTGTTTGGCCTAGAATTGGTCTGCAATTTTGGCTATATCATGGCGGGTATGGTATATAGAGCCCACATACCTGAACTTTATAATAATTTTGGGACTGCAATATGCATTGGTTGAAATCGTTTGAGTTTCGCGCGCATTTTATTTTCTCGTTTCGTATCAGTCATCCTCTGTAAGCTGTAGTGCTTCGTTTAAAGTGCAGCAGTGTTCGTTAATTCTCGAAAGTAACCATCACGTATAGATGGTTCGTTAAAATATGTGATTGGTTGGAGTCATGGCTGATACAAAAACATCCATACATAGGTGGCGCCATCGCAGACAACAAAACTAGAAAAATAGAAAAGACACTTTTGTGAGGCTGATATTTAAAAAATATATTTGTTTCAGTTAGTCTTGCCATCTCTTTTACACGTAAGAATGCGCATGTGCGGCATTCGCCACCTGTGAGGATTTTCAACATTTGGGCGCCCTCTATGCTGCTTACAATGTACCAAATAAGGGCTGTTTCAGTAACATAGTGTCACTGTTAATCAAGAAGAGGGTAATTCACAAATTGGTACATAGGGATTAAAAAACATCCCACAGCCAAAAACATAAATTCCTTCAGTTGTTATCCGTTTGGGAACAATTTTATGTACACTATGTTTGGCTTTTATTCCCAATTAAAGTAGGTACCGATACTACCGTTTGCCTGTTTACAGGGAAATCAAGTTAATTTTCTCAGCTATTTTCTGATGGTTTACAAAAGTTGCTGAACTGCAGCATTCGGATGATATAAAGTGCTACTTGTTTTAATTTATGTTGCATGCAAACTGCAAATAAAATTGTTTATATTTTGCCTATAACTCAAAGTGTACGGCAAATAAGAGGAGAACTTATTTACACTGCATTGCTATGTGTGTGTGTGTGTGTGTGTGTGTGTGTGTGTAAAACATGCATGAATCACATGAACAGTGCCGAAAATGTGAACCGGTGGCAACTGCAGTGGGGGATGCAGCATCGCTGGCAGCTCAAATTAACTTAACACTCATAAATCAGCGTTAACAGCGACCGCAAAAGTGTTGCATAAAAAATAGTTATACCTTTTTTTGCATTTGGGATACGAAACTGAAACTGAAACTGAAACTGGGACTAGGGTGTGCACTGGGTTGCAGTTGGGCAGGCCGGGAGCTCCATGCCAAATAAACGATTCTCATAAAATGCGTGAGTTTGCATTGCCAACTTGATGGCAGCCACATTTTTCGATATGCGCCATGCAGCCCGTACCCCACACCCCGCAGCCCACAGTCCACAGTCCGCAGTCCGCAGCCTGCATCCTGCATCCCGCAACCCACATCCAGCTTTCACGCCTGTCAATAAAACAGGCTGGCAATTTCGTTTGCTGACAAAATGCCGGCTGTCATTCTTGGTAATCAAATCGTAGAACGTTATTTGAGCATGTATTTTTTAACGCCGCCATCGCTGTCCATCTGCATAGACGGAACAGAGTCATCAGTTTGCCCCAACTTGCTCGTTGGCAATGTGTCATGCGAATAATTGAGTAATAAGTATAATTGCCACTAAATGAAAACATTTAGCCAAACATTCAACATTTTAGTTGAACATCACTCCTTAAAGTATTTAAATTGAAATGTGTCTAAGCATTTGCGAATAATCTGCTGATCCCAGCTTCTGGATGCGCATTACTAATGGATTAACAAGACATAGGTGACAACATTGACAAAGATTTCTATGCCTTGAGACTCGTTTAAATACTTAAACATGAATAGTTTTTCATTTCTTAACATATCTGCTGGGTCTTGTGACTACAGCTTCGGATTGCTTTGGCTAAAAATGACTGATGCCCAATTACGCAGTGACAGTTTGTTAGTGAAGCAACACGCCGAATTTTCAGCATTCATTTATTTAGCATTTTGCATGTCCAATCCGCTGGAAAACTCTTGAAGGCAGCGGCGCCAGCGAAGGACGCTTTTAATTAGCCTAATGTGGGAACTGAGGTGTGGGCGCTATTGACTTTGTACACACACATCTATACGCAAATAAACATGGATGTGGGTGCTGCTGCTGGCGCTGCTGCTGCTGGTGCTGCTGTCACATTGCATTAAAGTCACAACATTAAAATGCTTGCCAAGCTGCGCAGGCAGGTGTCGGCACCGTGATAATGTCAACAGCGGAAACAATAAAAGCCGCAGTTGCCTTTTTACTTTTGCGTCGAGATATGTGACACTTCAGGATGTGCGCGAGCTGCCATTTGAGGAGCACAACGCCTGAGCACGGGGCAGAAAACAACATGCAGAAGCCAGCATCAAAACGTAAAATGTGTCATTGTGTTCGGGTCTCTTTATTGTGCATAAATGTCTGGCGTGAGTCGCAGCAAAACGGATATACGCCATAACAAATTTGTTGGCATTGAAATGTATTTCAACAATAATCATGCCTTAACATATAAATACTGCTTTATTTGCACTTCAAAGTTAAGTTCATACTCGCTGGGCTATTAGACATTGATTAAGAACTTAATGCTTTTTACCTTTAGCACATTGTATAAATTTGTTAAAGTTAGCTGTGAGTTAAGAAATGGATTTTAAAAGGGGTTTACGTTATTAATCAAACTCACAACTAAAGACACACAAATGGCAACAGCGTAAGGCAACAACGACCTTAAAAGCCGTTTAATAAATATCTCATATCGAATATGTAAAAACAAAAATAAAAAGCTATTGTTTACACAAAGTCGTGCACAGGTGTCAGGCATCAGACTTCATATATTCCACGGTTTGTCTGTGGCTGATTTCGACGAATTGGTCTTTTTTTCTTTTTGTAGCTGCTAAAGCTTTTTCCAGTCGCGTCTTGGTCATCGTTTAGTGGCTTCTGTAAACTAATATGAAGAAGAAAAAGTGCTCTGGGGTGGCAGCCATAGTGAACTTTAGGCAAACAGTTGTTAGAAATTTTAAACATGTCAAGTGTGCAGAACATACAAAGTTGTGCAAAAGCTGTGTGGCCTTAGGTCAGAACAATGGGTAAAGCGGTTAACTTTGCACCGCATTGGGCACAATAATACTTGCTACGAACAATAACAAAATTACCCAACAACCGGAGAAGCAGTCTGTGTGAGAGTGTGCCCCGACTGGCACAAGGCTAATGCAAACTAATGCGAGATTCGCCACAGAAAGGCTGAGCACCACCCGTAGAATCGGAATCCAAATCCAAGACCAGAACGGGCGCTGCGGCCTTTGCTGTGGCTGTGGCTGTGGTTGCTGCGTCCCAGCGGTGCTGTCTCATGTTGTTATTATGCAAGCCAAACAAATCCAAATGAGATCTCCAATGGGTTAAATGCTTTCGATGCGGTTGGCTGTGCTTGCTGTCAAGTTTTTAATTGTCACACACAAAGTATAAGCTCAAATTTAAAATTCACGAAAAAGTACAAATGAGTTGGATAGGGATACGTACTAAAGAGAGCCTTGATTACTTTAAATAAGCTCAATATTAGCTCTGTCCTCATGCGATTAAGTACCTGCCAGCCATGCAACAGCCAACACCCAGACTAAAACGGCAAATGGTGCAGCAGACCACCTCAACTCCACCTCCCTGGCACTTTAGATGCTCCCTTCTAGCTTTTAAGCGCTCAAATATTTATAAAGCGCAAAATGTAATGTTGACGCGCTGCTGGCCGCTTAAAGGCGGAGACGAAGCTGGAGTTAAGTGCTGCAAATGAGAGCAAATGTAAAGTAAAAGTGGCTGAGTGGCTTAAATGTAGTAGGTGAGACCTTCTAAAAGATTGCCATTATGAGCTTTAGCCCAAAGAATGGACAGCTTGCAAGGCAACTGAAAAGACAAACTGAAAAGCATTCTTTAATAATTACAGTTGCCTATATTTGTTTAAATAATTAATCATTAGCAACAGAAAGTCCTCACACGCACAGCTTGCAGTCCTCGCTGCGTACGGCCAATGTGCATTGCAAATATTGCGCATACGCCGCATGTGCACTCAACTGCACGCACAGAAGCGCATCGCACTGTTTGCCTTTATAACTAACTGTATGCGACTATAGACAGTGACAGCATTGCGGTATTAAGATCTCAGCTAAAATGATTACATGCCTGTTTAGATTTGTCAGTCGTCGGCGGGGGCTTCTCTTTTGATTTACTAGCGTGCTTGGCGGGCTGAAGGAACGCTGACGTCGACCGTAGGTTGCCGCTGCCAGCTTTTGTATTTCACACTTGATAAATGATCAAATTAGGCTACGGAAGCGGCGACTTGCATATGCACTTATATATATAAACTATATGCCAGACCAAACGCAGCACAACGACGAGGAGCCTGTGCAGCTTCTTTGTTGATGTTGCAACTTCGGGCGGCGTCGCTTGCATAAAACCAACTTCTGCTGCACACTGCTGGCTTTGTCTTGACGTTGCGCTGTTATAACCAGTACACTTTCACCCCGAAATAGGGGCAGCTCCAGACTAGGACTAGGTATACGCCAGACTGTTTTATATGCGCTGCATGTCTTGCACTTCTGCTGCTGCAGCTGCGAGCTGCGGCTTCTTCCTGCTTAGGTTGTGCGGTTGGCGTGTATGCCCACAAAATAAAGCGCCTCGTGTTGCATGGCTCTAAACTATTTGGGCACATCGTGCACGTTTTCATTTAGCTGAGTGCATGCAACTGCCTGCACAGGCCCAACCAAAATACGCCTCAGCTTGGCCAAGAAACTGCAGCCTCTTCTCAGGCGCATGCATATGCAAATGCCTGTAAGAGCAGGTTAAATGTTGCTTCTAGTGGCTATTATAGAGATTTATTCGAATATTTTGGCCAATAATTTATGTTACATAAATATCAAATTTCTCTTAAGGCTATTCAAGCTATTTAGGTCGTACATTTCAAAGTCTGCCAATTGCCAACATCTAGATACAATTAAGTGTCATAATGTACATATTTAAGTAATTTGTTTATGCAAGCGGAATACATGCATATGTCTTCTGATAATAGCAATATTTCAATATTTCATATTAAATTGTTTTGTGGCAAGGAAATTGCCCGAGCTGCTTAGCCTGGCCCTGTGCTAGGCGAGTAATTTCCTTTTAGCCTCCGAAACTAATTGCAATAATAATGCCAAATTATTTAACCAAGCCAGCAAAATGAACTTGTAATTTTGCATAATCAGGGGGACAGTTGTCTGCCCAATCACAAACATGGACATTCGTCCATGTATTGGCATACATATAAGTAGTTCCATTCAAAAGTTGCTTAAGCAACAACAATCCTTGACGGTTGTCAGAGCTATAAGCCAAGAAACAGAAGTTGGCTTGTGTCCATAGATATATTCATGTTATGTTGATAGCCCATATCAGTTCAGAAATTCTGACATTTATGTTGCCTGATGGAAGCTTTTCAATTTGCCTGAGCTATGAAAGTCAGGAACACATCTTTCCATAACACTATTATGCGGAAGCGTGTGTGTTTCCTTGCATGTGAGTTGCGGTCGCAAAAAAAATATGTGCTTACTGCCTCCAGTTGCATTTATTTGCGGTTGCGGGCCGACACGCCCTTCGTGGGGTAGCTGGGGCTTCATCCATGTTGTTACTGTCGCTGACAGCAACTGCGCTGGATTGCAGTTGCACCCTGAAAAAATATGCAGCTTAAACGCAACGCATAAATTTAATTTGCTACGGCAACAGCTAAATTTTTTTTTCATATTTTTTATTTCGTTTGCTCTATTAGCGTAAAGTTGCGCATTATAAAAACAATTTCGGCAAGTTTTTGCCAAGTTTTGAAATGATTCAATTTGGTGATTCAAAACTTTGCCAGGTGCCAGCTGCTGCTATGCGGAACTATCGCGGTGCAAAGGAAACCTTAATAGCTCTCGCCAGACCGCAAACAGAAGACCGTTGGCAATTAGTTGCTGCTGCTGCTATGCAGGAGGCTGCGAATCCTGGCAAGCTTTAAATAATTAACTTTTTGGCATTTTTAAATGCTCCGATAGCACAAAAAGCGATTGACATTATGCATTGATTGAGTTTCATGTGATTATGTAGTTTTAATTATGTACGAATGCCATATATAATTTATGCAGTAATATAAAATCCGATTTATTAACGAATTCGTCCCAATACCCTGTCCCCGAGGAACGACTATAATAGGGCGTGTTTAAATAATGCGCATATATGTAACGCGCATTAGAAGTACTAAATATCTGACTTATCTAAATGTACACATATTATATATGTGCATCGGATTTTACATGTTCATTTGCTTAGATTTTTATATATTTGTAAATTTATAATAATGAGTTCGACTGTGTGGTAGGAAAATTAAGACTGGGCTACAAGGTATTTTTTAGTTTTAAGAGTTAACTTACCACAGAATACAATTGAATATGCGCTTTTTATTTTAATTATTTTGCAACTGATGGCTGATGACCACATTCACCTGCAATCACATTCAAGCTTGCATATCTGTGAAGGCCAGCTACACAAACAAATAGTGCATATAGTGTTTTAAATCAATGTTCATATACGCATTATAATAAGAGTAACACGTACCTGCGCACATACATCTGCAAGTATGGCGAATATCATAAACATATTTAACCACAGGATGACATGTGCAAATATTAAAATCATACATGGACTCTTCGCGTCCCTGAGCTATGCCGCACTGTGTTGGGGAAGCAAATATTTGAGTCGCGCCCTGAGTTATGCATGTCAGTGACAATGATTGCCTGCGGTCCCTGCGACGCCCATATTTCGTATAAAGTCACTCATGTGGTTCAGGAATTCCAATGTAAATTCCGTTTAGTGTATTAAATAGCTTATCAAGCGTTCGGTGGGTGGGTTCGCTCAACATTCCGAGGAGAATCGAGAACTATCAATAAGACGACATGCCCTTGGTTTCGTATATATCTATGGTAGGTGCTTGGTAAGTGCATAGTTACCGAATGCACTGTATGTGATTGCCAAGCGTTTTGGTTATTGCTGAGCTTTCTGCAGAAACTACACGTATATTTTAGCAGATGCTATACTCTATCAATGAAATATACCCAATAAAATGCTTTGAGACGCATTAGTTCGCTTATTAGGTCGCTATTTAGAATATTTACTGCATTTAGTTGAATAACAGCAGAATTTCCAACATTAATCAAACTTGATTCCGCTCAAAAGACTCAATAAACTAATTAATTAACCATAGGCGACTTGAAGAGCTAATTTCCGATTAATTCAAAGCATTACCATACAAAATACACACCAGATAAAATTAATCCATTAATAAGAACTTCAAAGGATTGTCTGAATACACAAGTGCACACACATACTATCAAGTTATTCAACCCGCTCCAAAGAGACGATGGATGCGTTTGTGGACTAACGTGTGTGTGTGAGTGTGGGTGTTTGTGTGTGTGTGTGTTTGTCAGCTGACAACATCACACACAGAGAATTGTTGTTGTATATGACAGGAAGCAGACAACACATCCTCGTCTAAAAATAGTAAATATGTATTATATTAAACAGAGAAGCACAGAAACAGGCACATATCTAGCATGCTACCAAGCTTGTGGCCCTCATGAGGTAAAAAGATATACTAGTCACTTGTTGTTTAAAATCGTTAATAGAAACAGAAACAAGTTGATATGACATATATTAGAGTTTCTTAAATTTGAATGTGCTGAGCGCCGTAGCATTCGACTGAAAATAATGAATGAAATTGGTTTTCTACTCAAGAGTAAAACCCACCGAGAGCAACGCAAGAAATTCAACGAGTGAGGAAAACAATGTTTTATGAAATAAATTTGTATATGTTTATAAATTGCAGCAGTGACGGTCTGTTGAGCTATTGGGATTCGCATAGCCAGCACAAAGTAAAACCACAATGAAAGCAGCAAATAAAACAGACACGCATTCCTGGAAGCCATCTTTCTCTTTTTTTACTGCCCGCATGCAATGAAAACACATGCAACTAGCACAATACTGAGAACGTCAGCTAAAGAAAAAAAAAACAGTATAGGCCTGGCGGGTTAGATGACGGGTTAGATGGACTAGACCGCAGGTTACAAGCTTTTGGGTAAACATGCCCAAATTCAATTTATACACATTTCCTTTAGTAATAAATAATTACTTACATATTAAAAACATGTTGCCTCATCTGCCTTCGGGCGGCCAGAACAATGTGAACAATGCAGAAAGAGCTTCTAGGCACAATATGCAATTTTTTTTGTATATGTATAATTATGTGTGCGTGTGTTGGTCGAGTATATAAGAATGATAATAACAAAAATTGTTTGCAAAACGAGTCTAGCACGTAATAAATAACTACAAAATAAATGCCATGTAGCATAAGGACACTGTGAAAGGGCATTGATGTATGGTGTGGGAGTGGAAGCCTGTATTTTTAATAAAACCAAATAAACAGCAAAATGGCCATAAAAGCTTTGAGGACGCTAGAGCACCCTGCACAATGTTTGCAATATTAAAGCAGAGCAGAGCTCAAAATCTCAAGCTGAGGCCCAAGTAAACAGCGCAGCTTTTCAGACTCAACTGGCCAGCGGGCAGGCTAAGAAAAATGAGAAAAAATACAATAAAAATTACTGAACCGAATGCATCATAATGTTTACGTTAAAAAAGAACAACATGAAAAAGCGAAGCAGTCCAGCAGCCACGCAGTCAACCAACCAACCAACCAGCCAGCCAGTCAGCCAAGATGCAGTCTCCAGGCAGGCTGAGTGTTGTGGTCTTTGTTCCAAGAAGCCGCAGCACAGTCTGTATGGAACTAAGGGGTAGGCGAAAAAGGAAATGCGAAATATACACACACACCTTACATAATTGTAAAAGAGGGTGTGTCCATTATTATTGTTGTTGTTGTTGTTATTGCGGTTGGCCAGCATCTAAATTGATTATGAGCAGCTGGGATCCAGATATCCAGAGAAACAAGAAGTCCAAGTAAGCCAGAGGCAGGCCACTTGACGTATACTTAATATTAAATTGCGAGTTAGCTGCATGTCTTAAATTTAATATTTCCTAAACGATTTGCTTATTTGCAATAGTCGTTTGGTCTAGATTACCAGAAGAAAACTTGTGGTAAATGGAAATGTAGCTGCAGAGAGTATGTATTTATTATTTTTTAGATTTGAGTTAAATGTTCTTTCTAGAATTCTATTCAAATGGTTTCTAATCAAAAAGCAACTCTCTATTCCTTACCCACCCTTAAAAGAGCACCAGAGCGCCACAAGAATTTGATTCAAGAAAGGACGTTATTTATATTGCGCGCTCGAGTGCTCGAAAGTTGGAATAGAATAACATAAAGTAAATCTCAAAAATGGCTTTTAATGTCACCGCCTTGCAAGTGGCCTTCAGCGTGGCCATGGCAGACCAACCTGCCGGCGAGTAAAGTTTTTAATGCGTCAAGGCCTAAGCTGAAGCCACTTTCTGAAGCGCTACAACAAAGCCAAACACCACTTCAAGTTTGCAGCTGCGACTTCAGTGTTTGCCTTTGCATTGAACATTTGTTGCATGCTGCTGCACTTGACTGTTTGCGACAACTGCAACAACAAAAATAACCCCAACAACAAGAGCAGCAGCACCAAAAACGATACTCACAATTCAACTGTTAAAAACAGCATAACGTAATTATGAGTTACCATTAGGCAATGGCGATGGCAACGTGAACTCTGACACAACAGCTCCACCTGCAACTGCCACTGCCAGACGACCATCAAATGGGCGCCGCAGAGTGTCACAGTAAAATGTAAAAACATTTCGAGTGACATTCGTGTATTTTTTGTTGTATATATTTTTCGTTTATTTTTTTTTTACAGCTCTAAAACGCCGCAAAACGCCCAAGTGCTCACTTCATTCACACTCGATGCGTTTCCATGGTCGGCGGCCTGGCAAGGGGATGACAGTTTCGCTTTCCCTGCAAACAGGTAAGACCGACTGCTGTTTTATAGGAAAATATTTACAATTTGGTATGTAGAGTGGCGTTTCTTGTGCGCTTTTCCGGCGCCTTCTCGTGTGCCGCTTAGTTGTATGTTTTAAAAGGCTCTGGGGCTTTTGTTTGCAACCGCCAGCACTCAAACGCACACATACACGCACACACACGCAAACACACACACACACATTCTAATAGCATTTCAGTTGGCAAGCCTTTTTCATGTCCTGTCAAGTGTTTGCCTTTGTCACAACCAGCTGAGTGTAATGCCCGATGATTCGTTACATGTTAGTCCGCTAAAAAGTTTTGTTGCTTTAATGTGTTTTGCTCTTTGCCATTTAGTTGATTGCTCAGATACATTGCTTGAACCACAATCTGCAAATTGTATCTCATTTATTTCAGCCCCTTACATTATAAGGTTGCACAGCTTTACATTTGTCAGCTATTTAGTACTCGTCTGCATTGGGACTCTGGCATCCTCGTGTCAGTTGTTGCGCTCGGCTGTCAATTTGTGTCCTGTCACTTATTTCACTCATTCCTAATAGGAATCGAATTTCCAGGCTAACAGATATGTGCCGAAAGCCGACGACTGAAAGCACTACAGATCTGAATCTAAGGATAATTTCCGAGTTTATTATTTACTGGCAGATGCATTTAACCTCTCACCTCGCAATAAATTTTCATTTCAACTTAGTAGCATGAGGCATATAAAAATTTATTCGCAAGCTGACCAGGTTAAAGTAAACTGACTGAAAAATAAGTCGTTTAAATTGTGTTAGCCTTTGGCCAGTTTGGGGCTGGAAGCAGTCTAAAAGTAAGCTAGAGTACTTGACAATTTGTGGCGTGATAAAGACGACGAGACTTGTGGAAAATATTTAATTAAAATTAAAATATGGCAGCTGCTCACGACTACATTCTCCGACACAAATCGCATTTAATCCATCTGCAGTTTGGTGCTGCCTTCAGGGCTGCACTTTGGGGCAATAAATTTAAAGCCAACCCTGTCGCTCTTCGGCCAAACTAGTCCTAACTAATGCTCAAATATACTTACCAACAAATATACGTGGTGACATACTACTGGGTAGCGCCTGCAGCTGATCTTGTGCTGCAACTGCGTCTGCTGCCGCTGCTATTGGAGCCCGAACCTCGACTTCCTGGCTGCGCTCCACATTTTTGCCACGAAGATTTTAACTGTCAGCAACTTGGGCGACTTAATTTGAATTTACGGCGCCATGAGGAGCGGCTCGCACTGCTTCTGGGTCTTGCGTCGTACTGGGCTATTATTTCGCACAAACACCATTAAATACTGAGTGGCGCTTCTAATGTGTTTATTGTTGTTACTGTTCCTGGTTCGGGGCTTGTCCAGGGCGAGTGTTCCCGGACTCGTATGTGCGCGACAATAATATTCAAATGCTACAGCATGGCGCGACTGTTCTCTAGCTGTTTTTGCTCGCGTGTGTGGGCGCTGCTTATGGGCGTGGTATGACTCTTTTGCACCGAGTAGTCAGCGCCTAGGTACTCGCTATTCGCCAGGCCATGCTGGCTATAGGAGCCTTCACATTCGCACTCCTGGTTGCAGTCATGCAGCTCGGCCCGCTCTCGAGTCCCGCCTGCATTTTCATATTTATGTGTCTCTAGATAGCGCCACAGCAGTCAAAAGTTCTTCGTTCACACTTGCCACACACACACACACATGCATACAGACACACACACACATACAGACACACACACACACTGACTGTGTGTGTGTTCGTGTTTATATGTTTATATGCTAATACTTTAGCACACATGCCGAGCACTATTATCGCGGGTGCCACTTGGGCGTCGAACTTCCGCCATCCTGCTGTTGGATCTCAAGGCAATTCTGCAGAATGGCAATTTCAGTTTGAGCTTGGTGTGTACTGTAAAATGAATTTTACTTCATTTTGATATGTTTTCCCTGTTGGTTTAGTGTCGGGCACATAAATACATGTGTGCCCCGCAGATAGATATGTGGGGTGTTTTGTTAGTTTGTTTTGCCTGCTGGCTGAACTATCGCAATGATAATAAATTTTATTAATCTTGCTGTCGCACAAGCGCACACAAACCCACCCACACATTGACAAAGGATGTATATCTTTTGCCCACGCCTGGTACTCGCTGATCAAGTGCTCAACTTGGTACTCAAATATGTAAACGTGGCCCAGTACCCAGTGCCGCCATTAGCGAGGAGCACGCCGGAAGCCCAAAACACAGCACGCGGGCGACTTGCTATTTATTTTCATTTCTCGATGCAACCGGCAACAATGCAAGGACAGAAACTCACCGACGCCGTCATTTCCATAAGGTAGGAAGACTCTTGAAATTTATGGCGTAATTACTATTATGCATTCTAATTGCGTGACTTGTTTATTTTGCAATGACTAAAAAAGATTAAGTGTATAAATAATATATGAATATTTTATGAAGATTGTTGCTAATATAATTTAAGTTTAATTATTTAACACAAGCTGTGTCCAAAGGGTTCTTAAGAGGCTAAAACAGTGCTTAAATTCAAACTCTGCAGTCAACCAACAGGAATTTAAAGATGCCGCCGCAACTCTGCCTCAGCACATATACTAAGCGAGCTAATCAAAAATTTATGTAATTTCTGGTGCACTCAAATGGGGGACGAGTGAAAGTGCATTGAGGTCTAGTGGGGATCAAACAGAAACCCCCAGACTGTGCCCGCAATTAAAGCCCCCTCGGCAACAGATTTCCTACAGCGAGAGCTGTGCTGGCCTTTGCTGTGCGGCCTACGGCCTGTGTCCTTCGTCCTTGGTAAACGCTAAGCAGTAAATTTGATGATGTCGACTGCAGTGCTCTTGTGTTTTAGCCGCTGCTGTCTACTGCTGCTGCTGCTGCTGCCGCTGTTGCTGTAGGAAATGCAGTCTAAAAATCAACAAACGCCGGAAATGCGCCGCTGTCGCCTTTCCGATTAAAGTTTCTGCATTCAAAATTGGGCTGTGTGCTGCTCGCATGGGTGGCCACGGGGGTGGCTGGGTAGCAGGAATGTTGTCCCCGCGGATTCTGTGGCTACTTTTACCAAATCTAATTGCAAACTTTATTTAGCTGCAGCTTTCCAACGCCCACTCGCCAACTCGAAAAACATACAATGTGGCGAAATTGTTTTTACGTCTCGTTGCTGTTGTCGACTGTCCTCTGCGTAGTTTCCTGTTTGGTCGCAGTAAATCATGAAATTTATTAGAGAAAATACGAGAAAAAACTAAAATAATTTGCAAATGTTGTCAGCTCTTTGAGTGAATGCAAGCACGCCCTTCGCTAGAAGCCGTGGCATTAATTTAGATGTTATTAATTTCGTTTTGCTGGGTAACTTCATTGACAAAGCCTCAAAGAACGCACGGGCCACAGAGAATTTTGTTTAGATATTTAATCAAAACTAATTGAAAGTTTTGTCTTTGTTGCTGCTCCGATGCCGGCATCCCAGCCGAGCAGCAGTCAATCTTGCAATTTGAGCCCAACTAGAAAGGCTACAAATTATTTTTGGACCCGAGAGAGGCCCCTCCTACAAGAACAACATCAACAGACATGCCAAGCACTTGACTGACGTTTTGCTAAATCTGTCATAAGTTTGATAGGGGCCAGGAAATGAGAGATGCTGCAGAGCCATGTTGAGGAGAGCCCAGAGCTGGTCAAGCTCGAGGGCACTTTTGAATCGAGCTCAGGCAAAGTGGCAAAACATAGCTTAAGGATCTGTTAACGCAATTAAGCAAACGTTGCCAAACGAGGAACATTCTTGTACCCTGGCACTGCTGCCTCGGAAATGAGCAATGCAAATGCGACAAGTGCGTGGCAGGTAAAGTGTGCACAGCAATTAGGCACCCCAATGAACTTGCCTCAACAAGGTTTTGCATCAAAAAAGGCTTGAGAGGAATTTGGGTTACATATTACCTTTAAAGATTTGGCAGAAAATAATAGATAATTTTCGTCCATAGAATATAAGTAACTAGCGTACAAATTCGGCTGTTATGCCTATTTTTGAGATGAATGAAGCAGCTGGTTATTCGTTTTAATATTTTTTTATTTCGAAATATATTAATCGAATAACTATTGAAACTGATGAGAGTTCAATAGATAATAACGGCAAGTTTAAATACCAATGAAATGGCCAAGAGACATCATGTCTAACTACTCATCCTGCCGTTTGCGAATAAACTCGTCAGCATGTTTTGCTAATCACTTCTTTATTTTCTTGAACAGTCTAGGCATCTTTAAGAATGTTCGTGACTTAGGCTGAAGGCTTGATGGGGCAGCACCTATATCTATGGGCGAATCTCTCTTAATCGTTTCGGTTACACAGCGTGAGGCATTTGGAATCGTCAGCGAGCGGGTTTTCGTCACTGGAAGGGGCTCTACGTTGCAGCTAGTGCCGCCTACCTTAGGCGAAATGGTTACCACATAGGAGAAGGGTCCAGTGTTTCGCGAAATATTCTCTTGTTGTTGATGCGGCAGCTGCATGAGCAGGTCACCGATTTGATTGACAATGGGAGACACAGGTGATCTCAGAGTATTAAAGGGCTCTAATCTGCAGGACTTGTTACTTCCCAGCACCATGCTGGAGGTGCTTTTTTTGCACAAGCAGGTCGCGCTGTTCATCCTTTGTAAGGTCCGTCGTGTGTCTATTGTCGGCAATTGGCTGCTGGTTGTGGCACGAATCAGACGCTGTTGGGAAAAGATAGGGGTCTGGAAGTCAAGGGAGATGCTTGATACAGACGTCTCAATCGGCGCATCTCGCTCTATGTCAAACGTGGCTTGCCGCCTTATGCGTTGTTGCTCTGCCAGTGGAGTGGCTATAATCGGATCGCACTGCTGCTGTTCGCGCAGCTTCTCAAGTTGTATGCGGATTTCGTCCATTCTTGACATATGCGGCACTAGATCCTCGACACTAGTGGCATGCGCAATAGGCGTAATCGAGCCTGTTGCCAAAGATGCTACGGGTTTCCCTTCAGCTCTGAGCATGTCTAACTGTAGTTGCTGCATATCTGCCAGGAAGTCACTTTCCTCCTTAGCATCTTTCTCCGACTCGGTGATTGGTACCGTATCAGTTGCTGGGCTCGTGTGATCCAGCCAAGGAAGCACGCAGCATTTCTTCTGGATGCGTTTCATATTCTTTTTTTCTCTCTTTGACAGAGCCGCTTGCAGCTGCTGTCGCGACTTCACACATACACCATCGACCAAAATAAACGGTACGCCCGAGCTGTCGCACTGGGCAATGTCTTCAATGCCGGCCAGTCGATCAGTGGAAATACCATTATTGGGACACTTAAAGACATTTGCTTTAGCCGGTAAAAAAGTGTTTGGCATATTCGTTGCCTCCGGCTTGCTTCCAGTGCGACTCCTTTTTTTGCTCATTGTGGCTGTGAGCAAATGTGAGCAAAGCGTCATTCAATTGCCCCTTGGCGGTTTAATGCAAATCAAATTAGACGATCACATGGTTCACTGAATGTCGCATATGATGAACGGCTTTCACGTTTTCACGTTTATACCAGCTGACACTCGTCACACATTTGATTTGCATTTAATTGTTGCGGAAATAATGCGAAACGCGTCTAGACGGCGTCATCCGCCAACTTTTGCGACTCACCTGAACGAAGAATAGTTACCGCTACTGTACCTAAATTTAAATCCCTCTTAAGTTCTCTGGCAAAAATCGAATTGAAAGGGATAAGCAACTTTTACGAACAGAAGAAAAAAACAAAAAATGTTGCTTTAAGTCCTCAAGCGTCCTTCGAGGCAAAGCGCGCGCACTTGTGGCTGCCAGGCGCCTTCTGCCTTACTCTTGTGTTTGTTTTGTGGGCGGCGCAATCCGTACAGCAAAACTTTATTTTGTTCTGATAAAAACTTAAATGTTACTGTTGCCGCGAGCTGCCGTAAATGCTTGATATCCCCAAAAGGTTAACAGTTTTGGTTGCTGCTCCTGGTTTTGCTCTGCTTGACGTCAGCTTTGTGTGCTATTTTTCTTTTTTATTATATTTTTTTAAGAATTTTGCAAAGCCACAACGTTTGAAACGCCCGCTCAGCACACACAGAAACACAATCAGGCAAACATACACATAGATACAGGTGCACTATGCGTGTGTCTCACTGTGGTTTTGTGTGTTTTCTATTTCTTCGTTGCTGGCTGCTACATTAGGAAAAGCGTGCTCAGTCAAATTTGGTCATATCACTAACAAGAAGAATTTAAATTAATAAAATATATATATTCCAGCAAGTTGGAGCCTTTAAGACTTGAAATTTTAAATGACAAAACCGGCAAAGGCCTTAGCCCTTAGACTAGAATACGGCCCACTTCGTTAGATAGACCTGAGGTAACGATTTATCGTTTCTTCTAAATTTTTACACACTCTTAATGCTGTACCTTTCGCATCCTTATTCTCTTCTTTTCACTCTCTTAAAAATGCATACGATATGAGCGGGCCACACAAAAGCGCTCAGTGTACTAAAAAGCTCACGAATCGCTTGAGTCCTGTCAACCGAGCGCTCAACCGAAGATGGCAAGGAGCACGATGAACTGAATGTGGACGATGACGCGGCTATTGCCGATTGTAGGTTGTGCGGCTCCTCGGCTATGAACATGTTAAATGCGCCAGTTCAGTCAGAATCGGTTAGGTCTACGGCGCGGACGTGACAGCGGCTGGTCAAAGACTTTTTCCACAGGATGCGATCGTATGTTAACAATAATTTGCGGTTGTGGAATTAGCTGCCGAATAACAACGTAAATTCGACAAGTTGGCATAATGCCTTTCGTAAAACTTGGCCCATTGCCTTGGCCACGTCAGTGTGTGTGTTGAGAAAGTGAACTGCAGCTCAGTAGCCCAGGCGTGAAAATTATTAGTGTGCAATTGTTTTCAAAGTGAGCGGGCAATTAAAGTTTCAGACTCGCTGACGAGTGACGTCTAATGGTAGCTTGATGGCTGCCTGATGCAAGTCACGACATAAATTACTCGTCCAGGTAGTTAAACGACATGAAACAGAATAGTCGGCAATAGCGTTTGTGTGAAAAGTACAAGAACGTCAGTTTAACCAACAGCAAAATTCAAAGAACAACAACAATAATTGGATCAAAATCGAAGCACATGAAAGTACATTTCAAACTATATGGATACTTGTGAATGAAGCATTGGCAGCCAAGGACTGAGCAAGCCTAGAACTGGGGAAAATATAAAAGTTAATTATGTAAGTGCTTAAGTCTTAAGGGAAAACAAAAATGATAGGTATTGCGTGGGCAGTAAATGAAAACGGTAACTGGAAATGTTGCGGCAAGGGAGTAAATCAAATGAAATATTGACATCTAGATCGAAAAGGCATCAAAAGCTTGATACCCATGTACACGAAACCTTTGCGATCATGCAGTCCAACTGCCAGCTGTACGCAACCCTGGAAAGGCAGTCGTTGACCCCATTAGCAAGCATTGCAACGAACTCAGCATTGGGCCAGAGGTCGGGGAACCGAGAGTATTGGGCAAACAATGCACACTCAAGGGGGCAAAAATGATTTGGTTACTTCGCCAATAACAAAAGATAAATAATGGGGACAGACAGCGCCACATAGGCAAACAATTTGGCGCCCCGTCATAAATTCAATTAAAATTCAATCGAAAATATATGCAAATTAAACAATGGCGTACATTAAGGGGCTAGTTGGCCATTGAACAACAGTAAACAATGATTGTCCCTAATATGAATACAATAGCTTAACATATCGTCAGATATGCACTTATGTACATACATAAATAAGTATGGCCAGTAAAAAGTAAGCACCATTTGTGCTTTTAGATTGATTATTAAAGTAAAAGCCACTTCGTGACTTCATAATTAACCTTTTTCAGAATTCCATAAATATTCAAGCTGCAGGCGTCAGCTTCGTTCTTTCAATAATGTGGATGCCACTTGAGCGAAACTTGAATATTTTTTACACTTTCCGTGCCGCAACTTTTCAAATTATGTGTCATTTTTCCCCAAGAATTCACGTCTAGAAAATTTTATTTTTACATTTTTATTCTTTTGGTCGTTTTGTTAGTAAAAGTTTTTATCGTTCAAAGTCATGCCGACATTGCCTCATCATTCGGAATTGTGGGCTTGGTAAAAAAGTTTCACCCAAACAATTTTTGATCAGGTCAAATTTAATCTATAAGGATATGGAAAAGCTTTCTTCCATTAGGTATACGACTGTGTGCATGTATATATATGTGCATGTGCATGTATATATATGTCTTAAGTATACTCACAAAATTACCGATTTGTTTGATATACCTATTTTTACAAATAAACATTAAGAAATATATATATTTATTTATACACACAGTTTGTTGAGCTGTTTTTGCTTAACAAAAGCTTACGCAACATTTTACTTTAGTACATTAAGACAAACTTCCTTTTGACACTGCTCGTAATTTCCTGCTTTAATAATTTGCAGTAGCTTAACTGAGATAAGCGGCCGTGACACTCATATTTTGCCTGTTCCTTTATTCCATCAAAATGCGTAATTTTGTTTTTCCTAATCCAGAGAATAGCCACAAATTGAATGCCAGCTGTTTGCTTTTAATTTTAAAGTAACATTGCTTCAAAGTCCCTCACGCTTTACGCTAATAAGTCTTACATAAAATTTCCTTAAGGCGACACGCAAGACTAATAATATCAAGAAAAATGAACGTAAATGAACATAACTCATACGCAATATAAGCGCAAGGTGCGAAAGGCAATCTCACGACTTTCGCGTAAGGATGGTGATGATTTTTATTATTAATTTTTCTTGAGCGACAAGTCTTCCATGAAATAGTTAATTTTTTGACTTTATGTGACACCCATGCGTAAACCTTACCTCTTCTGAGGGTAGCCCCACTTTGGCTTTGCCTACTGAAGCGCGTCTGCGGTTGCCCAACGACAGTTTGGGACTTGGCGTCGTGAAGCTCTTACCGCAACCACAAAACGTTGGTATGGAAATGCTGCATGTTGTGTTTGTGTGTGGGTCTGTGTGTGTTGGGTAAAAATAACTATTATTAGACATCAGACGGCGTTAATTAATAGTATGCTCTCCGCATTCAGACTGTGGTAACATACATTAAAATTGTTTACCAATTTGCGATTCATAAGGAAAAGTACTTAGCTGAAAGCCTTAGAAAGTCACGTAGAAAGTATCACAATAAAGCAATTACCTAAAGAGAACAACTAAATCACGTGACAAACACAAAAAATTGTTTTCTTAATGCAACAACAAGCTGTTGTCGCTTTTGCGTGCCAAGGAAAAAAGATAGCCTTATCATGCTTCAATTATGGTAGTTCTCTACGAGGCTGCCACAAAGAACAATAACGAAAGAGTATAGCTCAATGTTACCACCACTAAAATTTACACATAAGACCGAACTATAGAGTATTGTGTCATATCATTGAGACGTGCACCTGCCGCAATTCAGCTCAGCATTGGCAACCAGGTTGCTTTTTGGTGTTGTTGTTATATTAGACTGTGCACTCATTTATGTTTTATGTGCCATGCACCTAAATCACCATAGACGCCCGCCAGTTGACGTTGCCATTAAAAATTAAAGTTTTTTCTTTGCCAATGAATGTCGTTTTCTTTTATAGTTGGCTGTCTTCCTGGCTGTTCGTATATTATATATTTTGCATGGTGTTTTCATCCTGACGTTGATTTAATTTTAGTGTATGTGCTCAAACTATTCCACGCACCAAAGAAATTTAAAATGTGTAGTTTTTATGTCAGCTGTCAGAATTTAACAAAAATCAACAAGTATTCAACTCTCAATAGGTTAACAACACTGAAGGAGGCTGACTGTGTGCGTACCTAAATGTTAGACTATTAGGTCTCACACGTAGCTGAACATAAATAATCATAATTTATTTATGTTATGGCTAGTCTAGGCTTGGGTAATTTTCTACCTTGCCGCACCATGAAAGGCCGTAAACACTTTGCCCCCACATGGCACAGAAGTATTTTTTTTTTTTGCAGTTATGAGCTGGTTTTATTTGCAAGCGTCATTTTTAACAACTGAAACGTAAAAATACGTCCATCATGTTTATTTTACAGCCTTTGTAGCACATATTTGAGTCTGTGTATCTGTTATGTGTTTGTCGCTATATTCAACATCCGTTAAAGTTCGCAGCCGTCTGGACTTACCCCAGTGCCAACTATAAATAAAATATATAGCAATGTCTCACAATTTCAGATGCATTTGCACTCACAATCATATTTCAATGGGCCCTCATGAATTTGACACGTTTCAGACGTTTTTGACAGCTGCTTAACGTGCAAGCTAGAGCCTGATTAATTTCTTACAACAATCGTTAGCCGATGGAAATCCATATACCAATATATGACCAATGGCTCACGCAGTTTAGTCAAATATCTTTTATTTCTTATAATACAAATGATTAAAATTCTTTGATACCTCATGGAAAGGCTATCAATTACATTTAGTCAAGCCAAAGCTTACTTTCAATTCATTCAGAAATAATACGTTTCAAAATACATATCTTAGTTTACTAAAATAATTGAAAACTTGAACTTAGTCTGGTGAAATTTAAGCTTTTTATATATAATAAAATATGTTAAAATATTATAATACTGATGTTAGCCAGATAGCCCGCCTCATTTTAATATTATATAAGCTGACGTTCAGGCAATTTTGGTAATTTACTTAATTTTGTATTCCCTGCTAATGTAAAATTCATATTTAAATTGGATTAAGTGTCAAACATTTTGACCTAAGCCAACAGCAATTTGCAGTTTTGAATTATAATCTGATTTTTGGTAATGTACGTTCTGCCCGCAGAGGCGCGACGATATGAGCAGCTACAACAAGCATACATATTTATGCAATACTCAAATTGAACATATATGGAATATATTATATCTGTGTGTATTTGTGTGCAACGGTTTGTCAATTTGTTAATATCTGGTGCGGGTCGTCCCAGTCCCAGTCGTCCGTCAAGCCAAAAATCAATATTATGCACAAATAGGCAGCAGCTTGACATCTTTGACATGTGGTCAGGGAGTGCAAGTGGTACTTCGTGGGTCGTCGCGTAAATTAAATTTGTCAGGGAATTGCTGCTTGAAGAGTATCATATATATTATTTATGTTGCATTTAAGAAGCAATAATTTGCATTAATTGCCATTTTTTATCTATCAAAAAGTTGAGGTGTATTTGGTAAACCAAATCAGCACACAAAAACTCAAACACATGACCCCAAAAACTTCAGGCAACTATGAAAGATAAACAACTGCAAACTCAATGGCAGACCAGAGGGACAAGTTGTCGGTTGTGGCGCTTGCTTGTTTTACAATAATAAAGTGCGGCTGCAGCTTTAATAACTTTTGCAGCAGCAACAACCACAACAAAGTTTCTGATGAAGATGACGACAGGGCCAGAGTTGTCAGTAAATTGGGGGCAGGAGAAAAACAAACAAAAACAGCAGTTGCAGTCGACTGTGAATCTGCAGCTGCATTCTAATGGTAACAGAGCCACAACCCTTGCCGGACCATAGCCAGGCAAAAAAAGGAAATACCATATTCCCACAGACATGCGGCATGGGAATCGGTATTTAAAGTGTTACAAAGCTCAAATTTTCAATCCCCTGCAGAATGTCAAAGATGAATAACATTTGTTGCAGCAATGTTTGCACATATTTAAGAAAATTAAGAGTTAGTCAATTTACCTAGAAAATGCAGCGGAAAAATGCTGCTTGCTGCATTACCTTAGTCGTATAGACCAAATTGAGTACTCCTCTCGCTCGTTGCCCTCTTTTGCATGCATTCATGCCGTCAATCCAGAAACTTTCGTCGCGCCGTGTCACGTAGTGTCGCCCATCGCGCAGCCCAATTTGGGTACCCGCGCTTTGCAATGCAAAATGGCGGCGCAGCAAAAGTTTTTACTGCATAATCGCAGGCGCAGCATTTTTCGTTCACTGATAACAACAAAAGCAATTGGAATACAAAATAAACTTTAGAAGACTCTACAAACTTTTCTGAAACTGCGCATAGTGTCCCGCCGGGGCAGCAATAGGAACTAGAACAGACAAATTCATCTGCGTCTGTGGGTAAAAGCATCAGAAAGTTTCATTTGCCAAATGCGAAAAAAATGCTACGATAGACTAGGGCAACAGGAACCAAGTCGACATCAACATCATCACGTTTCACTTAACATTTACATTTTCGCTCTGCTCCTCTGCCACACATTTTTTTTTCTTTGTGATGACTTTTGATTTGTATTTAATTTTAAATCACAAGCACGACAAATGTTTTTTGATTTAAAAGCTTGGACAAGTCGGTGTGTATTTTATTTATTACTTAAATTTCATGGTATTCCGTTTTTATGCTTTTATTTATTTATTATTAATTTTTTTTAAATATATTTGTGTATTTTAAGATTTATTGTTCTTAAATGCTCTATGATAAATTGATACAGCACTATATGTTCACAATATCATACTCGGCTAGATAAATGACTGTTGAGTCGTTTGGATTGCATTTAAAAACCATGAAAAACTAGTTTTCCATTTTGTTTTAAAGCTCGTTGTTTATTTTATGCATTGGTTAAATATGTCCATGTACTTATGTTTTACAATCAGATTTCACATGTGCTTCATATTTGTCAAGAGAACAATTGCTATCAGAGTCCTTAAATTGTCAATGAAAATCAATATAGTTGAATAGCTCGTGTGCTTGCCTTTTTTTTTGTGTTGGAGAAACAAAAATAACAATCAAAGCGGGGAATAATAGAATTCATAAGATATGTGCAGGCCATAGGACTCAGCTTTATTTTCATTAATCTTATTGGCCTATTTAAGTCTATAGTTTATCAAATTGAATTCCTATATTTTGCATTTACATAAATTATCAACTTTGGCTGAAATGATGTTGCTTAAAGCTTATTTAAGTCCATTTATATTCTTTGCAGACTTCAGACTCGCATTTAATGAGCCACAAGCTGTGTCTACACATGGGACTTGGAACTCTCTACTTGAGACTCTTAACAATGCCAACTATAAATGGCAACAGGCTGAAATTTATGCGAAAAGTTGCCCAAGCAATAAGCAAAGAAAGCAAGCCAAACAAGCCATGCCAACGAATATAATAAACAAATGAAACAAAAACTAACACGAGAAACTGTTGAAAAAGGAAAAGACGAAATCACTTAAGTCTGAAGAAAAACATCTCACAAAGAGATCCAAAGTCGCAAATAACTTTAACTCCAGGCGCATACCAATTTTTGCGCCACGCCCAACGCAGGGCGTTATATCAGAAACTCGACGTAAGGAATTATTATGTCATAAATATGAAACACACAAGTGATATGCGCATCATTCTTCTCATTTGCTGCTTACTACAAGGTGAGTGTCAAAAATTCCAAAAGCAGGATATATCGGTGGGAGAAGGGTACGGAATTTGGTAAATTCGCGACTGAGCAAAAAGCAATAAAAAGCAAATTGTAACTGCCGAACTTAGTCACTTGTGACGTTTTAACACCACGACGCCACCACACCCGCTCAGTTGTTTCTGTGGCCTGTGTAATTTTTAACTGCGTTCGTGTGTGTGCCGAGAATAGCATATGCCTGTTGGTACAGCCATACACAATGCTCCACTCCCCGGAGTGACTGTTCCTTTCACTTATTTCGATTATGTTCCATGTTAGGCGCACAGGTTGCTCTTACGAATACGGGCCCTTGACTTATATAAGCCTGACGACCATTAATGGTTTTTTGTTAATAAAACATGACAATTTTTAAAGATCATTTTTGTATGACTGTTAAGCTTGAAGTTGGCTCAATTGAAACTCAATGCAGTTATAATAGCTGCAAATGTGAGGGGCCAGGTAGCTCGGTTTTTGCTGCAGCTGATAAATATTTGGCTCGGAGCTGTAGCTCCCTGCAGAAATCAGTCATATGCATATCCACATATGCTGTGGCGGTGACGCACGCGCCCCAGCAGGGAGTTGCAGCTGCTGTTGCATTGGTATTGGCATAAATTCCATTTCATTTTGCAAACCTGTAATCGTACTCAAAGTGCGCACAAAACATACATGCCAAATGAACCAGTTAAGGCGTGTGACGCATTCGCTCCCGTCCTGGCATCACGCTGTATTTACCACACGAGCAACAAGAACGTCCGCTATTTCGTGTTGCGTCACCGAACGTACGTGCGGCGGGTGTACATCCCTCCCCTGTGCCCAATTCAATTTGCGCAACAAATTTTGTTGTATTTTACTCTTTCTCTCTGTCTCTCGTTGCATGAGTGCAGTATTTAATTTCAAGCGCCATCGAATCATATGATATCTTACAATTTCCGTGACGTAGCTACCATTACTCATACGCTCAGTGGTTCGCTCAAACTTGGCTCATCATGGTGCTGCATTTATTATTAGTTTTCAATTATGTGTAAGCTTAGCTACAATGACGCCAGCCTCACAGTCTTTGCCACAAACGAATTTTTTATTTCGCTTTTAATTTGGCATCGCTTGTCGGACGCTTGTTGCTGTCGTTAGTGTTATTTTATTCATAAATGCTTTGCTGCGAGTCAAGAGTACTTCTCTCACACAACAGCACGCACCATCACAGTGTGAGCCAACACACTTTTATACACATTTGCAACGCTCGTCATGTCAGACCCGTTTAAAGTTGCATTGTTGAAGTCGTTGTTGTTGTTGTTTTGTTCTCGTTAGTTTTTTTTCTGTTTGTGTTTGCGGATTTGCGCCAGATTTGTGTCAACTTGAATACATCAGAAGCGTTTCCAACGACTTTGCTTTTTTGTTGTTATTGTTGTTGTCGCTTGTTGCGGCTCAAAACAAAAATGCACACGCAATCGCACAGCAACGGGGCGTATGAGTATGGAATGTGTAGCGTAGTGTTACCTTTGAGCTAGCTAAGCGCCTGAAAACTGTTGAACTTTTTTCTTTTATTTTATAGTTGTTGTTGTTTTTGATGAGTTGCCGCACCACAGGACGCTATAGACTTTTCGCGGTCCCAGTGCAGCTTTTGTTGTTGCTCGCTTACTGCGTCAAACTAACCTAAAGCCTTTTTCATTATAAATTCTCTTGGATGAAATTCATATTTTGTAAAAAAATTGTTTGCATATTTAAGTCAAGGTTACGCAGCGTCCACAAGAAATTATTTTCTTTCGGGCGCTAGTTTTCTAGTTCAACATAAATGAGAATAACATTAATTGTTTTTTAAACGCTGTTTAAATACACAAGGGAAAATTTAAAATGTCAATACCTCATCGTTATGCATAAGGGGCAGAATGATAAATGTACGTGTTAATGAAGTCTAGACACTTTTATCTGCTCAACAACTACAAGCCCAACGAGCAATAAGAAAGGCCTTAATGAGCATCATGTTTAATTGCCTGGCATTTGAATATCTCTGCCAGAATTTGTTGTTCTCGAACCTTTAACATTTTGACAGTTTTTAGTAACTTTTTACTGATAGGCTGCCAAGCAGGCCATTGTCTGCAGCAGATTGGCCCTGGGACTGACAGAATTTTACGCTAAACGGTTTGGCAGATAAAAAGTTTTTTCTCCCGACTGGGGCCGTATAATTGCTGTGCAGGCACTGAACTCATTAGTGGTCTGAAATGTTACTCCCTTTCACTATGGCCGACCCCGAGGCCGACCTGCTTGTTGGCCGTCCAAGTAAGCCGCTTTGATAGATTTTCGACCAGTTTTATCTTCTAATGGCGGCCTTCATTATGCGCTATTTGGCAACGCACTTCGCTTTAGCCCTCCATGATGGAAGCGATGCTATTCGCTGCTGCACCCGATTTAACCTATTTTACGCTGCTTGTTATCCTCTTTGCCTTGCTCGCTTTTTTCACTTTTCGACGGTTCATTCTCCATGTTTGAAAATCTTATCGAATTATGCTAAGCGTTTAATTTCAAACACGGCAGACCACAGGTACCCAGGCGGGAATACCCTGTTTCAATATGCGTTAATGAGAAGAAAATCATACATAATTTATCATGTATTCTGAGTAATGTTGTAGCCGGATTTCGCACCCCCTCTACTGTTGCTATTTATGCATAATGAACTTGTCAACAGAGCGCCGCGTTAGGTATTTTGTTTTTCATAAAATTAAGAGTGCAAAGCAACTCAGATACTACTGATGGCAGCATATGATCGTTATATAATTCAAGCCTCAATAGGATAAGAGATTAGTATGTGATGGATTTACATCTAATAATAAAGAAATGTGTATTATAACTTTCTCATTTAATCTCTTCAGCATTTTATGTAAAATCTCTTTACTAGAGCATTTAAGCAGACGTTCTGTTGTTTTCTTCATTGTAGCCCAGACATTTTGTCCATGTCGTTTCTGCAGGCAATTCTTTTGTCTTCTTATCCGCTGTTGCCGCTGATGTGGATGCGGGTTTTTAAGTATTTTTCCTTTTAATTAATGTACTTTGTTATGCAGACAAAATGACATGTGTCTGCTTTGTCAACGCTGCAGCTTTGTGTCAATGTGTGCAATGTGTACATTTGTGTCAAAGCAACTGTTACTTCATGGGCCTATCACAGTGGGCCCATACAAAGTCTGTGTGAAACAATCTGCCATACAGAAAAGCTGTATATTTTTAAAAGAAAAACAAGACTTTAATCCTGACAGTTGTCCCAAAAACTGTACGCGAACTAAGGTTTAGTCCTTGAATATTTTTCGATATATATTTAATTTTCTGCACCTGCCTGAATATTACTCCATTTCATTATTTGAAATGAGTTTATGACTGAATTAATAATTTTTATAAATAATATGAATATGAGCTATAACAACTTGGCAGAACAGCGATTGTTTTGTTAGCCAACTCACAAATGTTAAATTTTCGACGACTTTTTTGTTTACTTTAAAAGCGGTCGGGTTTTATTAGTTATTAAATTGTTTATTTAAAAAAGGACAAAACATAAATCTGAAATTCTAATTAAACGCTGCATGAACATGGCCCCAACAGCAACAGCCCCGGTTGGCGAGGATGCAAGCTAATATCCTGTTGGCGCTCTTCGTTCGCTATTTGTAATTTGTGGCCAGGATGTGCGACGTGGCAGCCGGCGTCATAATTTTACAAAGGATTAAGCGCGATTACGTAGTCAGTTATGAATATTTACGAGCCATGCAGCTACAGAATAAAAAAGAGAGCCTCATTGGCAGCATTTAAGATTGCCTACATGCATCGCTTTTTTATCCACTTTTTCAGATTTTCACTTATAAATTATGAATTCATATTGGTGTTGTGTGTTAAATGAATATTCTGATAGAACTTCACTCACTAAGCCAGAACCCATATCACTTGGCAAAAATCAATTTCGCCAATATGCAACGACACGTATAATACGTAATGAAAAGTTGATTGGGCAGTGCAAAAGCTGGCTTGGTGCATGACCTGTTAGCATTATAGACTTATGGCAGTCCTTTAATGCAAGCTTCACTTGCTTTTTCTCGTCTGCAGGTTTCGCACTGGGCGTGCGTATGGTCAAAGTCTCCATACCCGCCTTCAAGATGCGTGGGGAGTCGGCCTTTATGGAATGCCAATATGAGCTAAATCGGACGCACGGACCACAAATAATTAGCAGTGGACATCGAGGTCGCGATCGCTTCTCACAAGGCGGAAGCGATCCACTCGACGGAGATACGGACTTTGACCGACAGCCGCATCGACGTACGCATCAAGGACAGCGGCAATATCAACAGCGTCGTCAGCAGCACCAACCATTGGCACTGAGGCAATATCAAAGTCAAACGGATAGGCACCATCCGCCGCTACCCGAGAAATCGCCGTACGGCCACAGTGTCTATCGGGGCAGTGCAGCATCAGGTTATCTGGGGAGTCGTGTGGGCGCCAGTGTTCACAATGGAGGCGGGGGCAGCGGTAACAGTGTCAGCAGCAGTGGCACCTCAAGCGCTTCCATTTCCTACATACCCGACTTTGGACGGGAAGATGGATATGATGAGAGCGAGGAAGACGAGGAGCCTCAGGAGGAAGGCGAGGAGCTGTACGCCATTAAATGGTACAAAGACAATGAGGAGTTCTATCGCTATGTGCCAAAGGCGCGTCCGGCCAAGACCAGCTACCGCGTTGAAGGCGTGCGCGTGATTGTACGTAAACAATTATTTAGTGTTCGCTCAGGTCTATTAACTATATTTTACAGGAGGAGCTGTCGGATGCCAGCCGCGTGCTGCTGCGCGGTCTGACTCTCAACTCCACCGGCCTCTACCGCTGTGAAATCTCCGCCGAGGCGCCAAATTTCTCTTCAGTGCAAGGCGAAGGTCGCCTGGACATTGTTTGTAAGTAAAGCCCTCCAGATGTTATTTTGGCATTCCATGTAGAACCCAAACCAACTTATCGACTAACGCCAACATTAAGCAAATATTTGCATACAAATTTCTTTTCCAAATACTGACAAATATTGAATTGGTACACAAATAGGTTTATTTATTTATGGAAATTTCATAAATGTGGCATTTAGTTAGTATATGTATTTAAGATAAATTCACCGACTACATATGTCATGTTTACAAACCATTTTGTTTTGTTCGTTGGCCATTTCTATTGGTGTTAGCATTCGAGACACTATATTTATTTAACTTCTACTTTTTATATCCAGAGTCAACAGTTTAAATAAACAAAAAAAATGACTTTATTTATTTTCATGTTGCTGAAACTTAAACGTTTATTTTACATGGAAATATTTAGCTATATGTAGAAAGTACAAATTTCTGTGTCAAACCAATTTAAGCCTATCTAAGGGTATCTACGTCAGACACTCTGGACTATAACAATAAGTGCAATTCCGCCCATACATACACTAATGCACACACAGAATGGCACACTCACAGGGACACACACCTATGCACACGAACACGCACACACACATCAGTTAAGGTTGAACTCATTTTATGCATTTTTTTAGAGCGGTAAATGCGGCTTCCTGAGCTGTTTGTATAGCGTTTGGAATGCTTTTAAAATGCCATTCATAAGCTGCGGTTCCATAATAGCATTTATCTGTAATTTCACGAATGTGTATGTTTTTTTGTTTATCGCATGCAGTTTTATTCACTATATTTTTTGTATTGTGCACAGGCATGTTCATGCATGTATTTGTTTAAGCCAAATGGACAACACCAGCTGAAAAGGGAATATGTAAAACTGCTGCCCGGGTTAAACAGTGGGCGTTACGGAAGCGCTGGCTATATCAATATATTTGGCATGGTAACGGTCGGCAGTTATAGCTATGGGTCGAAGCCGACGATTTATAAGTTAAAATGCCATTTTAATGGATATTTCCGCAGCTTGGCCACGTACAGCATATTTTGTGTTTGTTGGCGTTTTTATATTGACAACTTATGTGCAACTTTTTTTATTGAACTAGTAGGGCTTTCGTATTATTTGAAAATAAAAAAAAACATGTTGAACGAAGCTAGACTACATATATTTGTTTAGACTGGGATAAATAATTTAGCGCCTTGCTTACTTAACTAATAAGGTTGAACTTTTATTAATGAGGTTGAAATAATCGTGAGTACTTGACCAAATATACATTTTTTATTAAGTTAATCAATAGAGAAATATAAGGAATAAGGAACCGATAATAAAATTTAAACGGTGAATGTATTTGTGAACTTGTATTTAATCTCTTGGCTGATTCTCATTTGCAGTTTTACCGCGCGACGGGCCCCACATTAGGGGGCAGCAACATCAGTATCAAATCGGTGAATATTTAACTTTAAACTGCACATCGGGGAAATCCCATCCAGCATCGCATCTACAGTGGTTCATCAATGACCAGCCGGTATGTTCTAAAACACGACCAAAACACTAACATCCAACTTTTTCTGTTGGGTAACCTTGTCCAGGTCCCTCCTACACAAGTTGCTACTATCAACAATTTTCAAATTATGCATACAGTAAATATTTAAACACCCAACAATGGTCTAAGGGGTCGAGTGGGTACGGGAGCAGCACCCAAATCTCTGGCACAGCTGCCAATGTAGGTGCCAGAAATTATTTCACGAGCAAAAATCATGTACCAGGCTGGGGTTCCAGCTTTGCCTATCTCCGCGCCTTTCCCTCACTGCTACCCCCCCCCCCCCCCCCCTGGTTATCCGTAGGCCTTGGAATGGTTTATGGCACATTGTTAGTTTTCTGTAGGTGTAGCTGGGCCATCCATCTAGCTGAAAGCTCGTTACACGTATACTGTAGCCGGAACACAAAACGGCTGCCGATCCGAAGCTGAGCATGAAGAATAAAGAGGCAACCAAGGGACTGGGTCCCCATGCATTTTATAGTTGTCGACTACATGCTACTCAAATTGTGTGAATCGAGGCGTTAAGGTACGAGTTAGTTCATTGTACCATGTTGCTGGTGCTGCTCAGCCCAGTACTGCCTGGGCCGCCCTTCTGTGTCCACTTGTGTAAATAAAAGAAAAATCAATAAGTACGATTAGGCACGTCTCTCGGCTTATTTGCACCACGCCAATGGGGATTACTTACTTCACTTTAAATGTGAACTGAATAAGATTTGTCTAGCAGCTTCTCATAATAAAGTTTGAAAAAATGATTTATATATTTATAAGTCCACTTATCTGCTTTTTTAATCCTGAAACTAATAATTAATGCTCAATAGACAGGAGAATATGTTTTTCAGATATTTTAGAAAAGTTATTATTCTTGCATTGTCCTTGTTGTGGCCACAAAATGTCTAAACAACATTTTGAACTCGCTCTGGATCCCATTTCTGTCTTTGGCTTTGACTAGGAATGCGATGGGCATTTTAAATGTCCTCGTTTTATAGGGCCTGTCTAGTTGCTCGTCCTTGTTCAATGTTTTGTGTTTGGACACAGGACAGCTGCTGGCATTTGCAGCATGTTTTTATGTCAGCCTAGCACAAACACAATTGCGACCCTTTCAGCTTGTTTAATTTATGCCTTTCAAGTTTAAACTCGCTTTCAACTTTGGAATTCAGGAGCTTTGTAATTTTTATGGACGCCATAAAGAATGACAACCCAATCGCATAACAAATGGCAACAATTTCGCTTGCAAAGTGCCAAACTGCGGCGCCCGCATCCGCGCTCAATCCAATCTCACTCCAAATCCAATATAGAAGCAAAAAGTTCAAGCTATTTATTTTCCAATTTCACAATTTGTATCTTCACTTCGTATTTCTCTTATTTATGGCGCTGAGGTCTGAGCAAATGACTTCATTTTTGTTCACATATGCTTCAGAATATTGCGAGTGCATCATGCCTTGATCGGGCTCACCGTCAATTTGCTGACAACGGCAGCATTAAAGGGGGAGAATTAAAAAGCGTCTGCATGTCCTGGTAATTCCAACCTTCAATTCAGACATCTAAGCATTCCATTGCGAACAAAAGAGACATTTGCTTTTAGCACAGCCTTTGAGCGTTGGCCAGACACGTCTGAAATACTCCGGCATAGTGGTTGTTGTTATGTGTGTGTCATACGTGTGCTTAAGAAGAAAATGAAAAGCGAGCGTAGAGGAAAACGCTATTTAACTTTGTGTTCAGTCAAACGGAGGAAGTGAATAGAAATAAACCAAGAGAGAGAGAGAGAGAGCTGACTAAAAACAATGCACATGTCTGGGCTTACCTTGCAGATATTAGAGGAGCAGTACCTTCACAAATACAACGATATTGTCCATAAACACGGACTAATCACCTCGATACTGGGCTTGCAGCTGGAGTTGGAGCCACGACACTTTCATGACGGCGAAATGCGCGTCAAGTGCCTGGCTAGCATATCACCGGTGCTGTGGAAAGGCGGCAGGGAAAGCATTCTACAGCGCCGTCCTGGCATTATTGACAATCGCGAGACCATGCTGCTGGGTAAGTGTACAGCGGGTGTGCTTTATTGGGCATCCATTTTAATTGTGATTGTGTCCTTTCATAGTGCGTAGCTCGGCTGGCCAAGTTGAGAGCAATTTACTGCGCCTGCTGACTATTACCATCATCCTGGCGCGCATTGGTCAGTGGCTGCTCAAGCCCGAGCTGACCTAAAGTGACTTGAGAGTGGAGTTTAGGGCGGATGCATGATTTTCAATTCAATTCAATTCAATTGCAATTGCAATTGCAAAGCATAAATGGTGATTTTGTATACTTAAAGTGTAAAATCTTTAGTTCTAAGCGATAACCGACAACATTAAACTCCCCGGCAACCACTCAAATCAATGGCCCAATCAGTAAAAGTAAGTGTCTGTATGTATTCTAGTACTAAAAAAGGCAAAGATGAATTACAGACATACCCACGCACAGGTACATACAGATTATATTTATAAAGAGCCATTTTTAAATTGAAACGCGTCGTAAATTTATACAAAATGTGGTAAATCTAGTGCAAATATCATGTCTCCCTCACACATACAAGCGTAAAGTTTTCACTTTGCGTGCAAATGCATATCTATCCCTAACTGTTAACTTTTAGACGAGAGGAAAATGACAGACGGTGAAAGAGGAGTACTACGAACACCGTACAAAAATAGTTATTTAAATGTTTGCTTCAAGTGTGTCTCTGGCAAAACGAAATCCAATTAAAAGCATTTTTGCTTGGCAATTCTAACATCCCAAACCTTTCACACAGTAAACGGATAGTTGAGCTTAGTTTCTGTGTAAATAATTCAATGAAACCAAAGCGAAATTTAAGCCTCAAATTTGCCGCACACACCCTTACATACAGATAACATTTGCTTCAGAAATGTCATTTGCGTCATTTTCAGTTTGAAGAAAGACAGCATTTAAATTTACTTTTCTAAAAATATATATATTTTTTTTAATTTAAACAGTTTAAATTTAAAAGTATCAAAGGGTTTTAAGCTCTACTATTCCAAGTTTAGTATATTCATATTATTTTTGTAAAATCTTTTAGTACCATTTAATAAAGAGATCAGAATTCAAATGAAAAACAAAAGGGAAATAAATTAAATTAATAAAATAACCGCAAATTGAATCAAAGCCCGTAACATCTATTTTTTTTTTTTCGATTGAGTGCTAAAATGCCCTCGACCATTGAACAACAGTAGAGGGTTTATTATATATATATTATAGGTACGCATAAGTTGAAATAAATAAATTTATCATTAAGCAGTTTTATTTTTAGTAAAGATATTTAGACTAACTTTTTCGAAATACAACATCCTTTGACTTGTTTGAAGTAGATCGAATTAAAACTAAAAAACTAAAAAATGACATGCCAAAAGCGGCAGCTAAGATAACTACATATAATGTGGCATAAATAAAGCAAGCTCACTCTGTCTATTTCTCTCTTGAGTGTTTGAAATATAAATGTGGAAACAAGCTTCAAGTTCTTTTGTATTTGGGTCGGTTCTCACACGAGCATGTTTAATCATATTTGCTTTTATTTACAGCTGACACGCACTCTGGCTAAATAATAAACATTAACACCTGTATAACCGCAGTAAACTTTTTCGGCACAGGTGTTGCTGCTACACCCGTTTCTTTGCAACAAAATAAAACATATAAAATTTATACAGAACACAATAGAAGGAAAGTTAAAATACCACGTACAAATGTTCTGTGCAAACAAAAACCCCAGTGCGCGGCACACGCACGCTCACATGGACACATGCAGCGGAAGTCGCACGTACAAAATGGCGGCTGCAAATGAAAAAAAAATTCGTGCATACTCTTCGGTGCGCGCGTAAAAATATTTTCCGTTTATTTGCCGTACAGGAGTTTTCATTGCGACTTACCCAATTTGATGATGAAGTAAACTTTATGCGGTGCACATAAATACAAGCGCACGCAAAAGTCTCGCATTAATGCGGAAAAAATGGAAACAGAAATAATAAAAGAAAGGGGTACAAAGAGAACCGCACGCAAGCGCGTCAACGACGCGCCCACAAACCGCGGCCGTGCGTGGGCCAGAAAACCTCTTCCGACAGAACTCTGACCACTCTAATCTGTTCCTGCACCTTTGCAGAACGTCTAAGATTAATATATAGCATGCATTGCATAAGCGGTGCCATTAAAACAAGTCCAGAGCTCGCTGAGTGAAGTCTGGCGACGCTGCCGGCCCTTTCGCTCCTGGCAGGAAGTGGGCAAAAATTTATTGCCAATGATTGCATAGCTAATAAATTTATTTTGCACACAGCTAGGCGTGGTGGACTTGCCGCAATATGGGCCGATGTTGGGTGTTGGTAATTATGACGCCCCAATCGACACGCGTGTGTTCGGGCGTGCGTGTGCTTAACTGTGTGTGTGCGTCATGCGGAAGTGCATGACTAAATTGCAGCACTACAACAACAACAACAACAACAACAAGAGCAATTGCATTTGATTTAAGTTGCATTAAATTAGTTTTTAACAGGTATGATTAATGAGAACACGGTAAAGTCTGACAGCTTCGTGGAAACAAGAAGTTTCTGATGAGTTTTCTCAGCGAAATTTTAATTAAAATGTGATGCACAACAATTATAAATGCCTTGTTTTTGGAAATTGAAAGACAGCGATGGAAAAATAATATCATTGCCAGCAAAACTATTTCCTACCACTATTCATTTCTAAGATTCTACAGAAATCTTTATTTGAACACAATAGCAACACGCTTTGTTCTGTAGATTACGCCCATGCGCTTGAAAAAATATCACGATAAAATACACTTATAAACATAAATTTTCTGTAGAATACTATTCAGGCATTCATATGCATTATATAGATGGCTCGATTGTATGCCTCGATGGCTATATGCTGTTTTGGTGACCCACTTGCCCGCTCCAGGCCGACCCATTAATGGCAAATCAATATGCACTGTTATGGTACACGGAGCGAAGCAACATGAAATACTACGAAATAATATGACGACGATTGAAAAAAAATGGGAGCAGAGCGACACATGTGGAGACTGAAGCCTTGGCATACGGACAAGCGGCCTGCCCCCACGGTAACTATTTGCATAATATTGATTCAATTTCAGTTTGGTACGACTGAGTACGTTATGTCCAACGAAGAGTCCGCGTGCAATCCAACGCTGAGGGCATGCCATGGATTGTATAAATCAATCTTGGCCATTGCGACTGCATGAATTCGGCTAATGGAAGGCGCATGAAATATAAGCATGAGATGGCTGAATGGTCTTGACTGAAAATCTACATAAATTTAAGCCAAGCTCCACAAATGGACTCTGCCGAAGGCCAGCACACATACGCTCCAAAGGCAATCACATAAACGGCCAAAATCTCCATTAGTGCACGGCACTGTTTTCCTCGCTCGGCAATTAGAAAATTTGCGTCCAGCTTAACCAGCAACGATAAATTCGAAAATGAAAAACGTCAGTGAACGTCAGGCATTCAATAAAGTCGGCCTCTCTGGCTGTGTAATGATGTTGTAGTGACTGCAACCGGGCGTGGCCTCCTCCAAAAGTGTTCGCTATAACATTATGCATGCCATGCGATGCTTACTGTCTGCGGTTCCAAACGACGGGAGAGTCGTCGGCGTCACTTAACTTTTCTGTCATTGGCGTAATGACATTGTTATGATTCCAACAGCTGTTGGCCGCATTTTGCATGCAAAATCGCTCGTTTGGCTCTGAATAGCAGAACGCCAGTCGATGTCAGAACTGACCAATTTAGTAGCCAAATGATGCAGTTTTCTCTACAGGCTTTCGGGACGCCGCCGCGCAGCTTTTGCTGATGGCCTTAATCGTAGAGCTTGCATTTTACTTTACTAGCCCACTTTCTAAATCAATTTTGAAGCAAGTGCCGTCCCGCAATTAGCTGGACCAATTAAGTTATTCGCATGGCTGCACAGCAGCATGCCCACAACGTTTCCACAATTATGCGGCAATTAGCATACAACGAGTGCCACATGCTCACCAGAAGAGTGCCACCCTGAATGCGAAGGTAACCAACCAGCGATGCATATTATGATGTGGCTATTTGACAACAAAATGCACACAAGCTGCATTATATACATAAACGATTGGATGGTTAAATGCCATTAAATTATGTGGACCCAGATGATGGTATGCGTATGCATAAATTACAGTTCAAATTAGTGCAATATCAACTGAACCTAGCAAATACACTGGACAATATCGTAACGACTTTAAAAATGCAAACGTCCAAAAGAGAGGAAATTGCTTAGATATATTCAAGCATATTTAAAAAGGACAATGGCAAACTTTTACACATTTCATCCATTAACCTTTGAAAACTTCGATGTGCTCTTTCCTATTGTACGTTATTATAGTACCAAATCGATAAGTTTGTTGTGCAAACTTTTGCCCTTGATTGCAGCATCGTGGCATTGTTCTTACCGCCCCATAGGCTGGCGCAGTTCATTAGCATCCACCGTCGCACGAACTAGTCCAAAGACAAAGGCACTGTTGTCGTCTTAACTGGCAGCCTTTATCTAGAATACATAAATTCATGCCTAGACTTTTGTCGGGCAATTTTTAATGGTTTGATATGTGGTACTGTTAATTAAGACACGCGGAAGGATGAAAAATGTTTCTGTGGCACGTAAACGGCGCGTCAATCTTAAGCTCGCGCACGGAGGGCGTGGGCACGCCTTAAAGCAAGCATTTTTCATTTGAGACAGTTTGTTTACGAAAAGCTTAAAAAGCCGCAACTCGCCGCTTCATAAAAAAATGTCAATAAAGTGATTTGTCACAAATTTTGAAATAGAAAAATATGCTAATGCGGCTTCGTAATCAGGGTGGCAAATAGAAGACGCCAGCACGTAATCAACTGGGCTGGACGGCTTATTAGCCAGTCTGTAATTTAGTCAGCAATTTGTATTCAACATTCGAATAATGTCTTTATATGCTGCCCTTTTTGTATTATTTTCTGCTTCTTCCTCGTTGCGTGCTCAGAGTCGCACATTAAGTTTTAATGCCATATTTTATGCTTGGAAAATGTACATAAATTTATTTACTGGTCCGCCGAACTGTGTTGTGGTTGTCGGCTAATCAAATCAAGAGAGAGACGACCCAAACCGCCACCTCATGAACAGCAATCCATGAATTACCAAGCAGACATGCAAAGTTTTCGGGCCACCTCAGGAGTTCAAACCAAACAAAATTTATACTCACACACACACACACACACACACACACACACAGCTTATTGAGTATAAAAATAAAAGAAATAGGCTAACATCCACATACGACCCGCTTCCTTTTCACCACTGCAGACGCTGGCAGAGGGCCAAAGTTGCTTCTAAACACAAACACACAGCAAGTAACACAACATACATGCATACACTTTGTTGCAATAACAACAGCCACAACAACAGAAACAACCCCAATAGCTTTTGTTATTCTTAGTGCACCTCTCGTAGGAAGTCGTTTCTAGGAAGGCGCATGTATAATTAGAGCTATGAAGCATGTCCGGTGAAGTTTGCCATTGAAATATAACAGCAATGCAACAATCGCAACACCCTAACCTACACATGCACATACGCAACACATTCGAATGCCTCTTTCAAGCAACGCTCAAGTTTGAATTGGACAAAAAAGTTGCGCTTGACTGCGATATTATTGCCACAGGTTTTGCTCTTGTTGTACTTGCTGGGTTCGTTATTGTTGCTGCTGCAAATATATTTTATAATCCTTAAACTATGCAGCACAACAATTTTACATATGAGTGTTCGTTTAGTTCAGGTAGTGCGCCTCTACAAGGGCTAACCAGCCACAGCTGGATCACGGCCGCATTCAACTGAGCACTAACAACTTTATATGCAAGCTTATTCCCAGATTTATACAATAATAAACATACATATGCATAAAAGTCCTTTTGCAACGTCCAGCGCCATCCACTTTGTGCCTAACCTCAAGAAAAACTAATGTCAAATCGTTTACAAAGGCAAAAGTATGCGAAATTATGATTGTCCCTTTTATAATCCAAATTATAATTTAAAATATTAATTGTGCTTATTTTTTGTTGCCGTAAAACACGATTTTAACCCTTAAATTCGTTGGGCTAATCCGTTGAAACCGAATGAATCGTAATTCAGCTGCTCCCAAAGTATACTCAACTTGGATTCTTCAAAAGCCGACTGTACCGCTGTCTGTTCTACTCTCGTCGCCAGCAAATGCAAAGAAATGCAATGAAACACGCAAACTTTTTGCCACACCAAAGTCACAAATGTGCCAGCGTTTATTTTTATGGAGGCTCGCGTTGGTTTCTGGTGGAGCGGCTGGTGCACCTTTTGATGGGCGACCACTTTGGGTGTGGCATGCCAAATGGCGTCAATGTTGTGCACATTACGGTTAATGCTGCTCAAACGCGGCACATCGTCGAGTAGCAGAACTTTAAAGGGCAGGTTTATTGCCGCATGCAAGGGCTGCGAGCTGCCTGCTGTCTGCTGCCGGCTGCACGAATCGGGCATCGTAATATATTCGACTGGTCGCAGCAGCAGGCGTCGCGTAATAATGTTAAATGTCAGGTGCAATGCAGTTGCAGTTGCAGTTGCAATCGAAGTCGTAGCTAGCAGCTAATTAAGTTCCCTCCGCCTGTGCCCAAATGCTTGTGCCGGCTGAGCCCGGTGCGAGTTCTCAGTAAGTTGCCATAAAATATGCGCAGAGCCGTCGCGTCGCTCCTCCGTCCACATGGCCACCACATCAGAGCTGGGAGTGGAATAGGGTTGCCAGCACTTGGCTTTACACCGAACAGACGTTTATTGCAAGCAGTTGCCCTATGGCACGTGTACTTTATGGCATTGCCCACGAAGAAAGTCGATTCAACTCATGAAGCTTTCATTTGTTTAGCGCTTGAAATCTTCACACAACACGCAAACGCAGTCCCTTCTGCGGGTGACTGATGCATGTGGGATCCTAGGCAAGACGGAAGCTCAACCTAGTAAATTAATGTCTTACTTAGTCTACCAGCTACCGCTAGCTCATCCAGACGTATACACACATATATGTACATAAGTGAGTGCATTGCTGCATGGCAGGCCAGCCGAGATACATTTAAGAGGCGTCCCTTGCGCATTTGCCAAAATGTGTTTGCATTTCCGACTGTATTTACGCTTTAAATTTTTGTCTACTTTGATTGTTACTTGTTTTAAATTTCTGGCATGAAACATATATTCACCCATTCATAGAAGTGTCTCAATATATATAAATGGATTCAAATTTCAAACACAGATATCCAATCATAGCACAAGTTGCAAATGGACGGTGGCCGGGTAATTGCGGATTTTACACATATCTTAATTATACATAAATTTAATTCGTTTTATTTAATAACACTTTAAATCCTAAAAAATTGAGAGCAAAAAGAAAGAGAGCAGGTATCAGAGAGTAAATTGAAGTTAGATAAATTAAATACAATACTTCAAAAAAAGCTTGAATGCAAATCTAAGTTTAATTAATGAGAAACGCATGCTGGACAATCATAGAATACAGGTTTTAAAAAGGGCTTTAGCCAAGCGAGTAAAAATAAAATTTCGCGCATAGCACTTGCAAATTGTCCACCGAGTAGGCTGGCTTTCTAAAAGTATAACTCAAGTCGTCAATGACTCTCTGTGTACATATTTTGAAAATGAGTTTAAAGTAGACAAACAAAAAATTTGATGCAATTTTCCAAAGCACTTTTATCGCAGCTCTTACGGTTGAACCCGTGCGTTGATAAGCAATCATCATAATCATTCAAAATCGGTTATAAATTAGTGAAGCGAAGAAACACAAACAACAATTCAAAGTTAAGCTACCGCAGCTTCCAATTTATTAAACAAGCTAAATAAAATAAAATAAAATAAAATACACCTTTTTAATTACGAGTGCATTTGAATTACTATAAACAAAATATTTTTCAATTACGTATTTTTAATGCAGCCTGCAGCTATGCAGATATTTTTCCACCCATTCCAAAAGTAGACTACAAATGCTCTCAAATTCCCCATTTACAAGTATTGTGAACAGTTTTGTTATTTTCATAATTAAATGCAGAGATAAAAAGCTTTTATATAGAATTAAGATAAACAATATTTGCGTGTAGCAAACATTTGCCCAATTCGTTATTAATTATTAATTATTAATTATTCAATATTCAAACTGAAACATTCCACATAAATATGCTTCACACTAAGTTATTCTAAATACAGCACATTGTTATACCTTATACTATTTAGCATTACTTCATCATCAATTTGTTAGCTTATGAAATTGGAAATAAATAATTTATGTTCAACGAGGAACTAGGAACACGAAAGCAGCACGGTCTGTGCCCAGCTCTCTCTTTCTCTATTTTTATCTCCCTCTCTTTCTGTATCTATTTTCTTCACTCTTCCCTTTCGACTCGTGCAATTTCTTTTACATTGGTTAAATAAAAAAGCTTAGTTTACTAGCCCAATGCAATTAATTAAATTACATCGAATTCAAAACGCCTTCGAAGAAATAGAATACAGAAACACATAAAAACTGATGGAGCCCTCTTTTGATTTTCGCTTATTGAATCATCGTTTGGCGCGGCACTTTATGCAAATTTCAATTTATACAGCACCATTTACTTTTAGTTTAGTTTAGTTTAGTTTGGGGGCCCGTACCTGATATCCAGGCCTGCTTAGCGCTGAGTTTACGACTTTATTTCATGACTGTATGTCATTTAGGTGTAACACGACAGTGTTGGCATAATGGAGGAATTGCGTTTTTAGTTTGGTCCGCCATGCAAAGGCTGTAAAGCCCATACATCACGTATTTGCTGCAATATTAAAAGAATGCCGGGTAGTGGCACGTGCCGCCCACTGGGCTGCCAATAGAGCTAGAACCTCTCTTATGCACATGTATAACACATTACAAAATATGTTAACGATCACTAAAATGGGGAATATGTATTTTAAAACTTTCCGACTGTTTATTAAAATGTTATTTAATTGAAAATGTCAGGCGTGGCAATCTTTAATTAATTTGCTATAAGCTGAACTTTATTGATTCCAATCACACCAAATTTTATAGAAGCAAATTAATACTGTTGTATTACTGGCTCATGTGGACATGGGAGAGTCAAGTAGAATTCATATTTTATGTAAATGAGATAATCAGCTTTAAGTGCTTGAAACTGTTAATAATTCGCAATCGATTCACACATTAATAAAAACAAATGTGTGAAACTTAATGTTAACTATTATTGTGAAAAATTATGCTTGATTAAAAACAATTAAGTGGGTTAAAGTTTCAACTCTAGTCCAGCTCCTATAATCTTCGATGTATGCTTAAAACACCATATCAATTTGCAAGCATTCAGTTGTTATTGTTCTTATGACGCGTACAGACCGAAAGGCTAGGTCTTCCATTCTAATAAAAAAAAAAATATATATATATGGTATATGTGGTCAGAGATTTCTCCATTTGCCCGTCACATACATTTGCACCAAATCAGGGTAGAGAAATAATAATTTCAAAAAATGCAAAAAGCATTTGTCAGAAGTGGGATTCGAACCCACGCCCTCAGAGAGGACCAGAACGCTCACCAACACTTCTATGAAATGTAAGACTGTTAATCTTGAGTCTGGCGCCTTAGACCGCTCGGCCATCCTGACATGTTAAATAGATGTTGCCAGAGCGCCGTAATTAAGGGAGCAAGCAGAGTAACAGAACGAAAATGGAGTTAACGTTACTTTAATATACTCTCTCTCTCTCTCTCACAAAGCAATGAAAGCATTAAGAAAAACACGCGTTTTCGCGCCCCAACGCCGGCGTCAGCGTCGCATGTCTGGTGGCTATTTATAGACGGGAAATGTTCTCGTTCTCTTCATAGCAAGCTAAAAGCTCAAGCGTGTGTGCTTTCGGAGACGAAGTTTTTTAATTGTGGCAGACTTTTCAGGCATATTATTTGAAGAGTTAAAAATTAAAGCATACTCTAAGGAGTCCCACATAATTTGTTGAACTTTAAATTTAGTAACGTTATCTAAGCGGTGGCAGATTGTCAGAAGTCGAACAAAGTTTTGATGCAACAGTAGAATATATCATATTTCTGTAAAATGATAACTTTCTTTGTGTTGATTGTTGCTACTCGGAATGATGGTGTGCACTGACAGGAGATAGAAAGCGACCTTTAATCGTGTATTGATAATAATTTCAATTTATTAAGTGCTTCTATAAGTGAATTTCATCTCTGCATTATGCACAGTATATAACATTTCAAAGCAAAGAGCAGCACAAAAGGCTTCTTACCGAAGATACCTCCATCTATTATATGTTGCTCGATTTGCTCCACAGTTGCCGAGTTGTGGATCCTGTCCCCGCAGCCGCTTAGCAATCACATGGTAAGTACGCATATAAATCAGAAACGTTCGCCGACAAGGAGCTAGCTTTGGATGCCAGTTAGATTCCACTGGGCTCTGGAACGGCGCATGCTTTTAAATCGATGAGCATCGCAAAATTGACAATGATTTTTTAAAAATAATTTTATTACTTCATTCAGTGGGGCATTCATGCAGACAGCTCCAAGCCCAGCAATGGCAACAGAAGTCCATCAGGACTGTTGGCCGGCGTTCCCTATGATTGGATGCAGTCATGCGTAAATGTAAGCGCTGCTTCGAGCCACTCAAGAAGCACTAATTCGAATTTTGTCAGTTTGCAGCTTTGGTTTTTAATTAAATGACCAAAGTAAAATCTAATTATTTTGTGTTCCCGGCTTTATTCTAGTTTCTGTTATCAGTTAATACAAATTTGGGAGGGTTCAAGGGGTACAAGATTCAGGGCCAACGTGCATCGTACTGTTTGATGACGTAAGTGAGTTTCTTAATGGCCAGCTCGACTAGTTCGTCGTCCACCTGGTGATAGAACACTAGACGCATAAACTCCCAATTGCGTGCGCTGGCCTTGACTACGATGCCCGCTCCGTTTTTGCCGGTTACACCAGCTGCCAGCTCATCCGGCTCGATGACTGCCAGACGTTCGGCAAACTGATTGGCAGTCAACTTGGGCTGCTTAATCTGTACCAGCAGAATGTTGCTTTGCACAGTTGCCAAATCCACGGTTACATTAGGGCTCCGAAGTTGATCAATGCCTATGAATATGAGTATCAAGAGATGATAACAGAATGGTTAAGGGACTTACTTTTTGCAATGCGTAACGTGTGCTCATGGTCTTTAGCCAGCAGCGGCACCACCTGCTCTAGGGCCACTAAGCCGGCGGCTGCCAAGATGCCCACCTGCCGCATGCCACCACCCAAGGCTTTGCGAAGTCGGTGAGCTCTTCGAAGAGAAGGCAGATGAGGAGGCAAGTTTGATATGAACAGAAGCGTTCGATACTTACTCCGCTATGAAAGCCTTAGAGCCGACCAGCACGGAGCCCACCGGCGCGGACAAGCTCTTGCTCAGACAAACGGACACTGAGTCGAAGCCACGGGCGATGCGTTCAACACTAACGCCCAAAGCTGCTGCCGCATTGAACACACGGGCGCCGTCCATGTGCAGGCCGATACGAACAATGCCCAGGCCAGAATCACGTACCAATGCCACCAGCTCATCCAGATATGAAAGAGGCATCACCTTGCCACCGCAAATGTTGTGGGTGTTCTCCACAACAACTAAGGAGGTAACCGGCTCATGGCAGTCCTCATACTGGCGTATCTTGTGCCGCAACTCCTCCAAGCTAAAGGTGCCGTCCTGCTGGTTCCTTATCGTGGCTAATTGCACGCCAGCCAAATGCGCGGCACCACCTAAGTGGGATTAGAATTTAGCTGTTGCACCTGTTATTTATTGCTCTGCGTTATCCCACCTTGTTCATAGAGAAATATATGTGATAAATCTCCCACAATGGCCTCCGAGCCGCGTCGGTTGCAATGAACCATAACTGCAAGCAAAAGTTAAAGCAGTTGGGTCAATTGAAATAATGAATTAAGGGTTCTCAGTGTATTCGACTTTAATAAAGTTGCCATTCCATTAGAAATATTAGCTAGGGTGGCTCCCTCAGCTGCCCAGAAGGTTTTGCATCTCCTGCTGGTTAAGTACATAAAAATAACTGTTATGTTTATGGAAGTGCCCGTAACCTTAACGTTTATGAGCCTGATGCATGATATGGGCGTCTTTTCTAAACAGTTTTTGTTTTCTTTAAAAGTTTCAATTTCACTTTAAATGACGAGACAGAAAAAACGTATTCTTTAAGTCTATAAACATCAGCCATTACAGTAGGGGTGTGAGCCATCTTCACTTTAAGCTAATATGCATTTACGTGTCCGAGGCGGCGGGCCCCTTTATAAGGTATTCAGGTCCTAAATTGCGGACCAGTGTTATTTATGTACACGTCCAGCCACTTACCAGCTAAAAGATTTCCCATGGTGCCGCTAGGCACAAACAGGCCAGCCTCCTTGCCGAAAATTGCCGCAGTCTTCTCCTGCAGCTCAGCAACAGTGGGATCCTCGCCGTAGACATCGTCGCCCACCACAGCAGCGGCCATGCGTTCCCGCATCTCGGGCGTGGGCAGACTGACGGTGTCCGATCGCAGGTCAACAATATTTACAGACATTTTATGCTATTCCTACAAATTGCAAAATTTCTACGTGGTAGTGAACTGTTGTTGAATTGCAAATTGAGTTGCTAGAATTTGCATATGTCGTTTCTGCCAACTCGCCTTGCATTCACTATTTAAGTCAAGCTGACACTATTTGAGACAAGCTCACATGCCGGCTAAGGCGAATCTGAGCTATGCAAGGAAAATGTCAAATCAAATAGAAAATTTGCATTATCAATTTCAAATTGATAAGCGACATTCAATTAGGGCCTGCGGCTGACCTGGATGCCAGGCAAGTCAGGTCTGTGCACCTATAAATGAACACTTTCTAAAAGTACCTCATTCAGCTTATTATTGATAACATTTAGAAATCCAAGACAACAATCAATGCCCCCCATGTATCATTCGTGCTGTTGCATATGTGTATGTAAGCGTTAAGTTACTGGCAAGAGCAACACGTGTTTTATTTATACACAGCCCTACCACTTCTATGAATGACAACAGTTAAATTGTTAGACTTATTAATTGAACAGTAATAGAATTATATCACATTCGCACAACATTGGAACACCAACAACTCACAAAGAGCAGATACTTATTGCGGGAACAAAAAAAAATAGAATTGCAAAAACAGCACTTGCTACGCTCACCACTCAGAATAAACTGAACGTAACAGCTGGCAGCAATCCCCATGTGGACGCTGGGCGCCGTTCGTTTCCAGCAGAGAAAATTTCCCAAGAGAGTAGAAACGTCTGTGCTCAGCTGAGTGAGACTCGATCGATGTAAAGCACAGTGGGATCCACGGATATGTTTCGTTGCGAAAGTTCATAATATACTGAAGCCCGTGTGATTCCATATGTGTAACTGTTTGTCCAGACTGACTGATTGATAGTCCACAATAATGACATTAAAGATGACAATAATGACAATTTTAGATGGTTTTTGAAAAGTTTCACGAGGTTAAGAAATTAAGAAAATCTCTGCCGTTCTTCAACCGACATTTCTCCTCTAGCAGATGTTCAAGTTCATAATAAATCATAATAAATCACTTGCATATGAACTTTTACTTATACAAGCAATCATATGTACGTATTTATAAACTTAAGTAGGAGTAATCTTGCCAAAAGAAACGGTGCTTTTGTGATTTCGAAAAGTCATATTGCCGCGCGGAAATTTGACGTTTTAGATGGCGGAGCAATGTCGCTTTAATACGGCGAAGGTATGCATTTCATAATTTCGCCAGAAAATAAGCCAAATTCCACTCGTAGGTGCGAAAAAGTGGTGGGTCCAAGACTGGCGAAGGCCTAAATTTTGAACGGTCGACTTTACAATTTTCGAACCTCTGCAATAATAATGTTAATTACGTGTTCCAGAAAATCGGTAATGAAATTTAAGAAATTGATGAGAATAAAAATTACTTTTGTACACAACCCAAATATTCTCATCTTAATTTTACCCCAACTTATAAAGTTTTCAATTAGAAACTTAACTCAAACGTTAACAAATGCAGCGTAACAGATAATTAAATAATAAAGCAGTCGGTTACTTTCTTTGGTATTTTTTATTCAATATCTGAAATTTTCACTAAAATTTTTGCTATGTCTAACATGTTTTATTACTAGTTTAGTTTTTACTTTTCTTAATTGGCCAACAACAAACGGCGTCCTTGCAACTACATTAGGTACGATTTAAATTGTTAGATTAAAAACAAACGAAATTAACTATATTTATACTCGATAGTCATAATTAGTTGCTAACAGTAGTCGATAACTCTTGAAGGACATCTTTTCAGGCTGAAACTAATTTAATTAACTAATGAGATAAGCTATAAAACACAACATGTCCTCGCTTGCAGAATGGGGAACAGTTTTAGGCATTCAGATAAAGCTACATCTGATATCGATATCGATCGTATAGATCTTATGACTTACCAACTAAAATTCCAACAATTTTTGTTTTCGTTCTTTTCCGGTGCTGGCAATTTACCAGTTGCATAAACGTACATACATAAATATACATGTTTGTTGTTGTAAAGGTTATGAAAAAATTATAAATAAATAGTTGTTTGTTATAGTCTTTTCAAGAAGTTTCACTCTAGCGCAATGTAAGTATAATTTAGTTTTGCTCTAAGAATCAATCAAGTTCGAGTACAATGCTTCGCACTCGTATATGTGTTGTTTTGCTTTTGGCACCTACTGTGGTTGTATTCGTAGTAAGTTGAAGTACTTACTACACCATTTAGCTGCTTAGGAAGTGTGTGATTTCTTGTTCTTTTGCTATGTGCAGTGTGCTGAAGGTACATCATTTTACATCAGACCACATAACGATTCGATTCCATTCATCGGCTAACTTGGTTAAATATATACTTAACAGAATGAACCAAAAATGTACGGAACATGCAGTACATTCAATTGTTTGGTTGCTCTTAGTTGTTTGGTTTTTTTTGGTATGTGCAGACGGAGCTGCAAGGATATCGCTGGGCAGCGCGACCTTTTACAAAGGTCCCTGTCGCGATTTCAACTCTTAAATCTAGACAGTACACAAGACACGCAAACTTACAGCTAAGTTTAGACTCTAACTCTTTTTTGAGGCTTAGCGCTATGACGATACGTCCGTATCGGATGCATCAAGCTCGCCGGGTGGATTTCGCTTAATGCAGTCCCGTATGCTTTGCAGAATGATGCCAACTCGTCGATCTAGCGCCTCCAGATGGGGTTGCCAGAGCACCGGACTGACTGGATCCTCGCTCAGCGATTCGCGCATAACCTGCGATAGCGGCTTGGGCCCATTGTGGAATCTTGAAAGATGAAGCACAACAGTAGTCAATTGCTCAGTAACACATACGACTTGGATAAATCTTTGCGGTTACTCACTCTAGCAGCTTTGTGAGCGTCGTCTTTCGTATCAGGCAGCACTGCAAAACTGGCGCCAGTATTGAGAGCTCATCGTGAAACGGACGCCCAAAGCCGCGTCCATGGTCCAAGTGCAGGGGGAAGGTCTCGTTGCCATAGATTCTGTAATGTAGCAAAAGTATTGTTGTCAAATTGCGCATACGTCCCGTCTTTAGCATTGCATAATCATTATTTTCCTTCAAATGTGATTAGAGACAACCGCCAGGGATCAGCCTTAGCCCTGACGTAACGCAATCAGGTGTAACCGGCCACTGACAATGCCAATGCCATTAGCTCAAACAACGCTCCCCTGCATAACAAACACCGTGGCAGCCAGGGCACCTGTCAGCTTCGGAATGCATGCTGATACGATGCGGTTGCCGGCTGCTGTCTTGAGCAGCCGACAGATTTTGCTGCTTTTTGCAGCATGCATGCAAATAACTTTCCGAGGCATTTGCTCCTGTCGTTGAGAATGCTGTGCAGCACCCTTACCAAATATAGAACCAGCAGCAGTGAAGCGGATATAAAGCGTATACGTAACGCGTAGCCGCATTGTAGGCAAGAAGCCAACAACGGCATTTATGCGGAAATAAGCCAATCGCATTAGGTCATACGCCTAGTTCCCACTTGTGAAGCCGAGGAGCCCTCCGCCCATACTCACTTAAAGGTCTCATAATGGTGACGATCCATGTTGCCAGTGAGAAAATCAAATACAGCCATGTCCATGAGGTCAAGCAAACGTCGGCCCTCATCGTAGGGCGGTATATCGCGTACCTGTGACAAAAATGAGATGCTAAATGAAACAACAGTCGGAAAAAAAACTATGCAAGGGAATTGATGCAGGCTGGCGAAGACTTAATTAAGTCAGGAATGATTGCCAGTACAAAAGCTGGAGCAAAAGTAACAAATGAAAACATTTGCATTCCACTCAAGCTTAAATGCAAATTAAATAAAATAACCGCAGCAAGAAGAGCTGTAGACAAAGCGTAGCGGGCGCAACCGGAAGTGGAAATGAAAATGGCACACAAAATTGGGGTAAGCAAAAGGCGACCGCCATCCACCATCCGCCCTTCGCCCTCTTAGTTAGTAACCAACTGGCGAACGATTTACTTACCAGAGCACAATAATTGGCATCTGTCTCCCATTGAGCCTTCTTTCGCTTGTGATAGGAACGTCGCCAAGGATGCCGCCAGAGCTGTAGAAGAAGGCGAAATATAAAATCAATATCAATTTGAGCTGCACAGTGTAAGAATCTAAAGCTACTGAGCAGCATTAATATGCCACGAGTGTGCGTCGGGTGGGCATCAGCTAAAACATTTATTTATCATCCCCGCAATATGACAATATTATTTTTGTATTTTTGTACTTTTATTTTTTATTTCGTTTCTGCTTGATTTTCTTGGGACGCTTCTGCACTATAAGCGAAATTAAATTATTTGCCGGGCTACTAAGAAACGTAATAAAACGCTATCCAGCATTTTGCTTGGCTTCGCGACGGCTTTTATGCCGGACCTCAACGACCGCAACTTACCTTCCGTCCCTATGCATTTGGCAATGGCAAGGAGCGCGTTTTGGTGTAGCGAAGCATTTTATGTTCGTGGGAGGGGCGGTAACAACAACAATGCAGTGACCAAAAATATGTAGAAAAATTAAAAAGAAAGGTTCAGATAAAAATCATAATAATAAAATCGCTGTGCGTTCGCCGTTGCGTGGGCGTGGCATGTCTGCGTAATGACCGGAAGCCCACATGGGCCACAAAATGTAGCAGGAGGCGTAAAAGCAAATAAAAAACCAGGAAGCGCGCCAAAGTAGATGCAGCAGCAAAAAGCAAACACAAAGCCAACACGTAAAAGTAAGGTAAGTTAACGGCAACAATGCGACGACGGGGAAAGGATTGTTTGCATATAAAGCAGATCCCTCCGCCTCCGCATAAAGTGCATAAATCAAGCGAAATTAAATTCCCAAAAAAAGACAAGGGCATGCAGAAAAAGCGTTGGGGCGACCAAAAAAAAAAAAAAAAAAAAACAACACCAAAAATGTGGCAAGACGAGAATGAGGCAAGCATTTTCAGAGTTTTATTTAGTTTGCTGCATGTTAAATGCGTTAGCGAAATGCTTGAAAATTCGCATGGATGAACGTTTATGACAAGCAATTTAAATAAATTAAACTAAATTATCAAGCCAAAATTATTAGTAAGATGTTAAGCTTATAAAATATGGCGAGTGAGATGTGATATTCAATTATTAAAATAAAATCGAAATAAAGTGCATTTATTTTGTATAAAGTTTAGCCATATTTTAAGCCATTCACAGCTTAGATAAGCAGGAATACCATTTTGCCATCGTCAGCTTCTCTTTGTTTCTACACAGCAATTAACGAGGGTGCAAATCAAATTTGCAATATAATTAAAATTCTTCACTGTTGCGAAATTGTTTGTTATTTTCTTTAGACGGTTGCCTCGAGGCGACTTCAAAGAACAGTTAAAGTGAATAAAAGCCAAAAGGTTGCTGCAACAAAAACAATGGGAAAATCCCTATGCTGTTTTCTCAAGTAAAATGATCTCCTGTGCATAATTTACAGCGTTGCTTACGCTTAATCTCTGGTATACTCTTAACCATTTTCTACTTGTTAACTGCTGGAAGGCAAGCCGAAAACAAGTAGAAAAAATTAATAGAATAATTCCTTTGAGGCACAAGTGCAAAAAAAGAAATATGTATATAAATGTTTCAACTGCGGCAAATCTGTCTGCAAAATGCTGGGGGACACGGTCAAAGGGATAAAAGCTCTTCTAACCACGCAGCTGATGCAAAACATTGCTGGGGGAGCTGGGTTTAGGTTTTGCTTTAAATTTGCACTGATTTGCATTTAAAACCCGTTGCCGCTGTACCCTTTTGATGGAGTGTACTCTAGAATTTATTAACGTCTACCCGAGACGCTGCATTTATATTTAATTTTATGCTTTACGAGCCGCTGAAGAACTGATACAAATATTTTTGTTTTTAAGTAATTGAAGCGTCAGGCGGCAAAACGAATGAATGGACGGAATTGCTGACTGACCAGGCCGAGTGCTGAGGCAAATAATGGATACGAAATAGAAAAAATTATGCAAATTAAATGCGAGTTTTTAGGACCAACAATAAAGCAATGAAGTGCCTTCCAAGTAAGTAGCCAGTTAAATTTCCTCCTTATCCTTGTCCGGTGCTGCCAACATACCAAGCGAACTAAATGAACTGGTCACCATCGGAATACCAGGGTCAGAGCAGGGTTTACAAAGTTTATATTACGTAAAGCAGGCAAGAAGCTTACCTGTTGCACGTATACCTGGACTCGCATGTAAGCACATGCTTAGTAAATAATGTGATTTTATATTTAGTTTGTCCAAGCGTACGAAATTAGTAATGTAAGCGGAAGATTCTAGCGATCAGAGAATATAAAGTCTAATCTAGCATTGCGTTAGGAGTTGTTATGCATTAATCAAAAGCCACTTAGTCGGGCCTACTAAAGAGCCTACTACATGCGTCCCTTATGGGTTGACCAACATGAGACCCGAATGCGTGTATGAGTGTGTGTGCTGTTGAGTTCCGAGAGTTGTTTGTTGCTGACCTACCTTGCGATTGGAGGTCTCAAAGCTCGGCAGAAATGCGGCAAAGGAGCCCTCCAGCATGTCCGGATTGCCACAAATGGCATGCGAAGTGTCGCAATAGTACGAGCACTTGCCATGGAAGCATAAATTCAACGATGGCGAAACAAAGAATGTCTTCAATAAATTCTCGTCGGCCAGTTGATAAATTTCGGTCGTTATGTTCAGCGTGCGACCAGCGACAGGCATTGCGCGACGAAAGCCCAGAACTCTGAAACACACAAAAAAAAATTTATGCCATGAGCGCTGTGAGAAAAATAAGTGGTAAATAAACATATTTGCTGGAGTGCGTGTGCAAAGAAAACGAATGATATGCACATCGTTAGTAGACTTTGAAATACTCTACATTGTACATTGTATATATAAGAGCTTACAATACATTTTTTTTTTCAAATAAAATTTTGTCTTCAAGGCTTGAACTATTTAGAGTTTCCGTTTATCTTTAACCCACCCTAACCGCACCGTAATACCAAATTGTGCGAACTCTTCACTAAACTGTGGACTCTAAAGTGAGTGCGGAAAATCTATTTACAAGTATCTGTCAGACACGCCGCTTATGTTTGACCGGCAGAGGGGCCGACCAAGTAGATGAACTGTTTGGGTACACGAAAAATGTTCAGTGTCTGGGGAATGCCCCCGTAGTTACCAGTGAAATGCCATAATTCTGGCAGCATTCCATTATTGTCTGGCCAACAAGTTTGTACCCTGGGAGCCCTTCGAACGGAGATTTGATTATGGGTGCGTGTGGCTGCCACAACAATTTTAAAAGCTCTGTTGTCTATTTAAATCTAAAGCGATGCTGCATGACTCTGATTATGAGGGCATCAAACTATTAGCTATGCTAACATTTTCAATCCAAATCAAGAGTGCGCTTTAATTGGCTTTTAAAATAGGCACACTCGTTTCATACATTTCTTTCTTATTTAAGATCATTTATTTGCATATATCGCATCACTGTTAGGATATGTGCCCAGTCATCATAAATAATAAACAAAAATGGGTTTGCCAACAGCTCTTGGGTGTTAAATTTGAACTTCTAATCGCAAGGCAGCAGACATGGTGTAAGCGGATTTTGGTTTTATATCCTTAATTGTAAAGGGTTTTGGGCATATAACAAATGTTGATTAAAGGAGACAGCCGAAATTGCTGGTTATGTTATAAAATAATAATAAAACCTGGTCGGTGAAACATGCCTTGCTTGTGGAAAATCACAATATTCGGTTATTTTCAATTAAATTATAATAACTGCTGTCTACTGATAGAGCATTTATTCGCGCGCATATCTATACAGAGACTTACATTTAATTATTGCATTCTACTGCCAGAGACTATTTAATTTATTATTTCAATTTGCATAAATATTTTCGTTCAATGTGATAAATGCAATTAAAAATAAAATCTAAAATAAATATACGGTAATTTCGCATGCAAAAATGCGAGCGATTCGATGATTTTTATTGCATAAATTGCAACTGCATTTTTTTGCACAATTCACTGCGCTTTCAATGATATTTGTGAACGTGGCTGGGAAGAAGCCGAAAACTCACCTGTCCAAATGGAAGGCAGCAATCTCGGCATTGTGGCGCTCATAGTCTGTGAAGTAGAAATGATTGGGCAACGTTTGCTGGTCCCTCGGAAACCTGGAAAAAAAAAAACAGATGGAAAAGGCACAAAAGTTTGTATAATAATTAATTAAATTTAAAGTGTGGGCACCATATTCATTAAAGTGCATTTGCATATAGCGCGAGAAACGGCTTCTTTTACTATAGAAACGGACGGCTGGAAGGATGGATGGACGGAGATGGGCGGTTTGTTGGCGCGGTTAACTGATTGCTATATGGCTTCTTAATTACTTACACTGCGACACCGCAGCGTAATTCAAAAAACGTTTCATTTAAATTGCAAATGAAGAACATTAAAAGGACACTTTACACTTTACTTTGGCAACTGCGGCGGTTGCCGTGGCTTGGCCCGTGCAAACTGGCCAAAGACCGCGTTGAAATCTCATTAAAAATCGCGTATAAATGTTCGAGTCAAGTTACAATCCATTTTAAGCGCATTTCAGTACATTGAATTCACTGCAGCGCCCATTTGCTGGCCACAGCGATGTCAGGGTTGGTAAATTATATTTACTCAGGTCGGAAGTGCTGACAAGTAGCAATTGCAATCGATGTGAATTTTAACAATATTTTCGCTCTTTTTAACTTACGCTTAAAAATCATGTGTGTTCTCGCACTTACCGCATGGGCTTCATTAGAGCCTTGATGTCATTGGGATACTCAATAATTAGCTTCAGCTGTGTTCCGCCCTCTTTTTGGACTGTGGAAAGTGTAAGAGCAGAGAGAAAACAATTAAATTATTTCGGTAAAGCAGAAGAACGCATTCTTGAGTTTGATTGAAAGAACAGTTTGTGGCTTAAAAGGTTGCAGCTCAGCACACAATTTGCACAACGTTGCACACATGTTATGGGCCACAAGATGAAGAAGAAGGCGAATAGAAGCAACAACAACAGCAGCGGCTTTTGCTGATATGGCAATCTTTGAAATTGCATTAAGCGAAAGTGCATGCCCAAATTACACTTGGCTAAATTGCAATTAAAATGCATAAAGCCAACAAAAATATTACTTTTACGCAAAATGGTCACAGTGAAACAAAATTGCCTTGCTTTTGTCCGTCGGACTGAGCAACACAATAATAGACACATCAAAACCATATTTTTGCTGGCCGTACACATATTTATTTAAAGGCAGAAGTCTCTTGTGTGCAGAAGACAGAGGCCATAAGTACAGGAAAACCTAATCCTGTGCTGCACAAACACCATTAAAATGCTAAGCTAGAGCCATACGTACATTGTGCAATACAAGATACACTCAACTGCCGGGCAGCTCGACGTCCTACAAATTCCTTTAAACTCCAGACGAAACTTAAGGAGAACGAAGATATTCTTTTACTAGTGAAATGAAATAATCGAGGACTTTTATAAAAGAATTCAATAGATGACTGCAGTGAAAAGGTACAAATGAAATATACACATGCCCAGAATGTTGCATCAATCAGTTAATTGGCTTAAGGTTATTTCAATTTCAGCATATTCCAGTTAACGAGGCGTTTACATGATTTATTGTGGGCAACACTCAGCTCAGTCAATTTATGCAAAAGTTACTTCCTTAAAGCGTATGAGGCATCGTTGTCATTGTTGTTGCTGTTGGCACTGCGAACGCTGAATGAGTTTTGCACTTTGTCTTGTACATTTTACATTTTAATGTTGTTGCGTGCTTTTTGTGCGCATGCTGCAAAGTTTATTATTAATAAATTAGAGCCATAGTAAACTTTCAAATGAAAATAGTTTTGCCTGCCACCTTGGCGGCTCTCTATAATCCAAGTAAGTTTTGTGCCGCTCCTTCGCATAATTAAGTTAAATGTGCAACCAACCAGAGGGCAAATAAGTTTACAAAAGCAGCTCAACTTGAATGCTGGGACGGCAAGCACTCGCGTATTTATGGATTTACTATGGCTTTAAATGTAGGTTGGTGTTTGAGCAGCTCTTATGTACATGTGTAGCACTTACCCACATGCTGTATTGGCAGCCTGATCATGTCACGTAGCACTGCATCGACCAGGGTATCCTGCTCGCTGTATAGCTCCTTTTTGGTAATGCGCAATTGGAAGCGTTCCAAATTGCTGGCGTTTGCTCTGCAATGTAAGTAAGAAATAAAAGAAACTTTAGTCAGCTGTCGTTTCGCGAGCATTAAGACCGACAATCACCCAGCTTAAAAAACATAGCGGAAGCGCTTATAAGCATGCTACGAGAACGCCTTGGGACGCAATGCGAGTTTCAAGTTGCTGTAATGATTGTCACAATGATTTATCAAAGCAGCCGCCAGCCGGCAGCTGATGCAGGAAATCTTCGATATTGCACTCTTCGCTCTCTGTGTTTTTGCCATGCCAATTTGGCTTTCAAATGCAATCTCTCGCTTTGCCTGCATTGACTCGTACGCACACAAAGCACACAGCATTTTTTCGATGTAATGCTTGCATTGCCTTTGACAATTTTTCTTGAAGTGCGTTACCCGCTTTTGCCAGCAGGCGATGGCCAGTAAAAAATAAAAAAAACAGTAGTGCCACCTTTCTCCCCCGCTTGATCACTCTAAATGGTATTTTAAACTTTTCTCTTTTATACACAGCCTGTTTGGCTTTTATTGTCTTTGAACGTTAGCATTTCAACAGTTTATTTAAGCAGTTTGCTTTAGTTTACCTGACTAAGCATTAAATTCGATTGAAATTTCCAACTTAAATGCGCTCAATCTGCTTTATTGCAATTACAGTTGCATACTTTTTGGCTGCTGGCGTAACTACTGACACAACGCGCAACAAATTATCAGCCCAGAAGAAAAACTAAATAAATACCAAGAAACACAGCAAGTGACAAATTGAATTGTTGAAATGTTGCTGTTGCTGCTGGCCAAACTGTGAATCTTCCCACAGGGCCAACCACGCACAGCATGAGCAAGGGGCAGTGTCTACGGCATTGTGTGCCGTATTTATCAAGATAATGTAGTCAGCGTTCGTCTAACTCTTTTGAGGCTAGCAGCCAACTTGGCTGCACTCACGTAACTTCCATGGCCAGCGTTCTTTACATCGTTCTCCTTTTTGTCGTTGTCGTCACTGTCAACTACAATGATTGCTGTTCCTGCCTGTCTGGGCGTCTGGCCGTCTGTCTAGCTGGTTAACTGGCTGGCTTGCTGCTGTTGGCCCAGAGTCAACTTGGTGCTGGTGCTCTGACTTAAATCCTTTTCATAATTTGCTAGATGACGTCTGTGATACTTTACGCAGGCAACGCTTTAATGCTGCTTCCTGCGCTGCTGTTTGCTCCAGCTCTGGGTGGCAGGAAGGAAACAACTGTCTGAACAGCCAACCCCTGTGTGCCAAGACCGACGCAAAATGACTTTCAATATTTTAACTTTTTATGAAAATGGGGGGCAGTTTCCTGTCTACCTGGACTGCCTAGTAATGAGTGCGCTAGGTGTATGAACAGAAGTTCAAAGACTGTGAAAAATGAGCGAGCTGCATGCGCCGTTTTAAATTTTTAAAGCGTAAGCTTGTCTGCAATTAAAAGCAGATGATTTGGTTATGCCTTGGCAGCAGATGGCAATTGTCATGAAATAGCCAAGAAATTGACGAGGGTTCATGTTGAGGTCGCAGGCACAGCTGCTATGTGTGGTCGACACTTGGCACACCAGCAGGGGTTATAGTTCATTTGAGCCAGTGCAGAGCATTGCGGCTACACTGGTGACTACGAATCCAATTTCCGTGCATGTTTCATTTGTCAAATGCCCCAGAAAGCAATGGGGCAGCTGGAGAGCTGCGTAATTGATGAAGCAGCTCGTTCAGACATTGACTAATCACAAGACGCTGCCCAGCTGGCTATATGTTGAGGTTGGCGGGTTGTTCAAATATTCTGTCAATGGTTTGAAGCTTTAAGAGATATTGCGTAAATCCCTTCAACATATTCTGTACGCATTACTTGATGAAAGCCCCTTGTTATCAGTTACACGCTATCAACAACATGTGGAAGAGCATTTTGCATTGCATGTGCAACAAATATTAGTCAGATGTTACTATAACCAAGAAATATGAAAACCTGAAAGTGGCAAGTGGCCTACGCACACACACACAAACACGAATACAGACGAAAGTTTTCTGTACAAAATGTTGACAAGTCGGTGGCAATAATAGAAATAAGATGCAAAGATTTTTACATAACATGTCAACATGTTGTTAGTGGTCTCCCTGGTAACTGATTGGTATTGAGAACAGCTTTATTGATAACGATCATAACATTTCAAATAATACTATATATATTCGTTAGTTTCTTTCAAAAGAACTTGTTCATTTATAAATTTTAAACAAAGCTCACTAATCAACCTCGTTACGACAGCTAAAAGAAGAAGAATATCAACAAGATGAAAATCTTTGTTATTGTTGACTAAAGGAAAGCCAAGCAGAATGCACAAAGGGAAAATTCATTTTGATTATATTCTCGTTTATTTTCATCAACTGCAATTTCAGCTTAATTAACATAAAATAAAACTTTGTTCAACTGCTCCTATAATTCATTTTAGATATGAGTACTTACAAAGAATATGTTAAATTTCACTAAAACGCAAATATAAAGCTGTCGACTACCCCTTTCAACTTCACAAAAAAAAACTATTTAACTGAAAAGTAAAATATTAGAATTTAAGGTTTTTTTTTTGTATTTATAAAAAATTTAACTTTAATCAAACCTTGCGGTTGGCCAAATCTGTCCAAGGGCCTAGCTCTCAGTTGAATTAGTTGTCCTTACCCTTGACTTATTTTATTTGTTGCAATAACTGCTATCAGCCGGCATGTTGCGGGTGTGTCCCAAGACGTTCGCTGTAACTTTACCTCCGCCCCATAATTATTTCAGCATAAGAAAATGTCGGTAAACTTTGCCATCTCCGATTCCGTTTACAGCTGCACCAGGGCACAACCACTTCCAGATCTTGGCCGAGTGCTTAGAAAGTGAAAAACTTTGTGCGTGCGAAATTGTGGCAAGCAGACAACCAGCGAATAGCCCAACAACGCAACCGCGGCCAAGATTCTAGCGGCGACAGCCGACGGCCGACAGGCGGACACTTTGAACTGAGTTGCAAAAACAACGCAAACAAAGCGAAAATTAAACTTATATTGTTGCGTTTGCCAGGCAACAAGGATAAACTTCAGCCGCGGCAGAGCGCGAACATTAAAAGCAGTGACAGCGAGCCAGCTGCTGCTACGACGGCAACTGAATAAGGAATATCCATGCTAGCTGGCAAAATGTCAGCGTACTTTAGTTTAACACACTCGCCGACATTGAGCATAGTCTTTTATTAGGACGCGTCTGTGGCAACCGCAATGCCATCCGCATTCAGATGCGGGCCGGGCCAACAGCTGCTTAACTTGCAGTTGGTTAGTGAGTTTTTCCTTTTTTTTTTTTCTCTTGTTATTCGGCTGTAATTCGTTTGAAATAAGATTACTGTCCCAGCTCAACGTGGTCGCAATTGCGGGCTAATTAAAAATTTGTCATACTAATTAAATGCACTCCAAGAGAAGACGTGACGGGATAACGGCAGGGCGGCAGCAAGACCCTGCGGCTTATGGTAAATCAGTGGCAGCTGCAACATTTGATCATCAAAACGTGAAAAATGTAATTATGTTTTAGCCAATAAAGAGCGCGGCTTATGCTAGTTAGCTACCCAGCTACCATAATGCTCGTCATATATCATATAGAAATATTTAGGCAGATTTGCATTTTCTGTAAGCTGCATTTTCTACCAAAGCCACCTGAGCGTCGTTGCATGCTTGAAAAAACCGTCACAAAACTGCTGACAAAGCTGCCACAGCCCGCGCCCTGACAAAAAAGAGACAAGGCAAGAGGCGGCCTAAGCCACATGAGCTTGGCACGCGTCTACTGTCGTAGCTAACAATGCTAACCCGCGAAACGGAATTTTAATGAGATATTACTGACGAAAGCTGTAACAGCAGAGCCAGAGCATAGATCAAATTGCGACTATGTTCTGCACTATATTTAAAACAAAGTGATTTTGCTAACAAAATGTATGTAACTTAGAAGAGAATAAATTATGTCAGTTAAAGCATTTTCAGCTTATATTAAGCACTTAAGTATATACATACGTATTCGTTGATGTGTCTGATGATATTTGAGCTATACACAGAGTATCTAAAAGTGTAGCAAGTATAGCTAGAGCCTTCCTGTTTTTTTTTTGCACGTTTACTGTAAGCAATTTTGCTTGTTAATGAAATTTGCATTTGAGCTACGTGCAGCGCAAAAAACATTTGACTCTGTTTCGGTGATGTGCGATAAATTAGAAAATCAAGAATTTTATGCTAATGCCAACACCCACAGACCGCAACAAAACGCCAGCGCTAAGAATAACATACTTTTAGCTTGACAAGTTTTCACCACTTTACGTTTTTCTCAATTTACTTTTATTTTTTCTACTTTTCTTGTGCGCCAGCTATTCGAGCAAATGAAATTACTCATACGCCACGTTTTCAATTTTTATAAAGACTGCTAGACTGACTCGAAGCAGCGACGGCGACGAAGCAGCTGCACGACTTTTCGTGAACGGAACGGAAGAAGGTAAAACCTAAGCTGATTACTGTGCAAGGAAATCAAATGAATTTGCAGTGAAGAAAAATCCAGTGCTACATTAAATGAGAGGAGGGGCAGCTGCGGTACCCAATCCGCATTGATTTCTTTATTGCAATTTTATTTGATTGCGCTCATATAAAATTACGTATACGCAATGTTGAGACGAGTACTGTAACATAGAGCTAAAATCTCATCAGACCTATCAGCGAGTGGCAGCACGCATGCAATCGTTGTCAACATTTACAACAACAACAACAACATAAGCGGATACGTCAACCGCAGCATCAACAATCCGCCAACACTTATGAGGATGGAGCAGGGGCAACCGGAAGCGGAAACGTTAACGTTAGAGCAAGCATCTAAAACGTAAATGTGTCACGTAAATGGAGCGTAAATTTCAATAAAAATCATTTCAATTCTACCAAAGCCAAAAGGAACCGTAACTGCTTCAATCGTACGCCACACGGGCAGGCTGAAAATGTACGTAGTCTTGGTGGGTGGCTTGGGTGGCTGCTATCTCCACAATTACAGCAGTCGGCCCACGTGCCTGGCAGATGTAAGTGAAACCGTAATCTGGCAATGCAAACCAAAGTACGAAGGTACGCAAGAAGGTAAAACACTAAGCATTATGCCTTCCGCTTAAGGGAAATTGAATTTTTCGTCCAGCTTCCGCTCGTCTGCCATTAACAATAGCACTTAACTACTCAATATCACTCACCCAACTTGGCGATGCAGCATCTCTGCCAGCGTGGGGTTGTTAACCGTCACATCTGGCGCATTATCAACTATGACATGAACGTACTCGTCAGATACCAGCAGCTTCTGTAGATCCACATACCGATCGTGTGGCGTTACCTTTCGCGTGGTGAGCGTAGAACCAGCGACTACCGTCTCCTGGCCACTAGTTGTGCCGCCACTTTGACTGCCCGAGGGTTGAGCCTGAGTTGATGCCTCCTTGGAGCCTGAAGAGTTGCTGTAAGAAAGTGCGTTTAAAAAAGGCAATAATTATTTTGAATTCCAGGCACACTTTTATAATGGGCCTAGTCAGTTACTGCAAATTCCAAGTACCTGTGGCGCTCAACCAATGCACTGTGCACACAACCGACTGGCACAAGTTGCCCGTTGAAGGATTTGCTCACAAGGTCGAGCTATGTTTAAGTTACATTTAATCGTAGGCCTATGCTCTACACACAAACACACACGCGCACATTAAACTTGACTGCTGTGACCAGGATTACGGGCTGAGAGGCCTTTTGCTATATGGCCCAGCTTAAATTGTGTAAACAGTGAACGACACTAGAAAAGTATTAATAAAATGTAAACATATATATGTATGGTCCACACATCTATTAGTCCTAGCTCAGTCCTAGCTATTTTCTAATAAGACTGGGCCATTTAAGCTACATCTCATAGACATTTCACTTAACTCATCTCAGTTGCTGGTGTTGTTTGGCTTACTTTGAACTTGGAGCAGATGGCAGTCAGGTTCTTGCAGCTGCTTGTTATCATAATATTCGGCAGTTGCTCGTGTGCTTCTCGTAATTGGAGTGCTGCTCGCTTTGGTCATTAAAATAAATTTCAAATATGCCTACGACAAGTTGGTAAAATGCAAAAGACGGATGTTGCATCATTAAACGAAGGGTTTACGCGCTGAGAGTTGGCTCAAATCAAGTCCTGCAAATTGCTTCAACTCAGCCGCAAAACTTTGTGCATTGTCGCTTGAATTTTTAAGTGCGTAACAATTTCAGGTTATTTTTTACAACCTCACCATCTTTATGCCCATATTATATGTCTCTGTTCTGGGCTTGTCTCTGGGCGTCAGTCAAAAGGTGCGTAACAGGGGCAGCGGCGGGCAAAGTGCGAAACTTTTTCAATTAACAGTTGCTGGCAAGCTTAAACTTTACAGCCGCTTCAGACCGTCGGATCCTTTTGCTCACTGTCTTTGTCATTGCCGAAGGGCCCATAATGCACACCTCTTAACGAGGCTCAGCAGATTTTACGCTTTTAATGCTGTTGTACACTGAAGGATGCGACGTAATGACATTATGTGTGACAATGAGCTTACTTTGTTGCACGTATACAGTTTACCAACAGTTAGGAATGCAAAAGTACTTAGGCTCCATTTAAATAGATTTATGCAATACACCACATTGATTTTCCGGCCAAACACACATTATGTGATTGTGGCTAACAAGCCACGTGTCAGGTAAGTCAATCGCATTATTTAGCATCAGCTATGTAACGCAACATGACAATATGGCAACACGGCAGCATAGATCGATGCTCGATGTGGCCTGCACTTAATTAAACCAACGACAAATTTCCTCATTAAAGTGTCACGTGTGATGCGTAGAGCAGGTGACCTCTGCATTATCTTCACTTAGGTATGTAACGTAACGTGGTTAATTTAACAGTTTAGATATTGCATATATCACTGGCTCATTCTGGATAGTGTGAAGTACAGCTGACTGCGCTGCCAGACTGGTTAATATAAACTTTTGTTTATAAACAGATCCCTGCACAGACAAAAATTTCGTCAGCACATAGCAAAATCGATAAGAGTATCATGTGGCGTTAATGCTTACGATCCGAATTATCGCTTTAATTCTATCAGAGTCTTGGGAAAAATAAACAACAGGATGTGATTCGGCGTGTTCGTTTGCTCTGCAGGTCAATGATCGATTCGAATTATGGCTCGTAAAAAAATTCTTGCGCGCATTTGCTGATAACGAAACATTTTAATAGCTTCACATTAGGTTGATTGAATTTCTATTTCTATATAAATTACAAAATTGCTGCTGTCCCTTCTTGGGTCGCCCAATTGGAGTCAGACTCTCATTTGACCTTATAAATAATTGTCCAAATCTCAAGCGGAGAGCGCAAAAAAAACGTTCAAAAAATTAAACTTATTTAAATGTGTATCGTATCAACTTCACTCCGCACCACATGAAATTATTAATGCATAAACATCATTTTCCATTTATCATAACACTAATTATTTGATATATTGAGGGTAAGAGCCAAAGGAAACATGATCAAGATTTGGCAGACTGAGCAAAAATTACTTATTTATTAATTGAATGTTGACTGGCTTAACATTGGCGTATTAGATTTCCATGCAGAGGGTCCCTATGCTATCCCCACAATCGGGCCGATGTAGAAGTACAAATTGAATTTAATATGTGTATTTATTAAAGCTATTTCTCTCGCTTAAAGAGAGAATCAGACCTTGTACTCTATGCATACAGCCCGTAACTTTATTCAAGGCTTTTATATAATATTCAAAATTGTTTGGGGGCAGAACAGATTATATGTAAGATTGCAGCTAACCAGCAACGTGGCAGGATTGTCAATGCCATTGATGCGCGAAGTTGCGTGCATTTAATTAAACTAATGACAGAGATTCCTTATTAAGGTGTCACGTGTCGTGCGTGACACAGGTGACGTCTGATTTATGATCTCTCAAGCAGTTAAGCAAATTTGCAAGGCTGCAAGGTAGATAGGAACGTGTCAACTTCAGCTGGCTAAGGTCCCAGATTGGTGACTATATAAGCTACTGTTCGGACAAAGAGCTCATCAAAGTGTGCAATGTCGTCGCGACCAAGTGAAATATTTCGCAACATTATGCGCTTTGTGCGATTTATATCGGGCTGCATTGGTGTCGATGCCTACGATCCGAGTTATCGGTTTAATACTATCACAGCCTTTACAACGGGCTCGATCATCATGTACATGTGCTTTACGATCGTAACAGTGTTCAAGGAATTTAAAGAGAACTGGATGTTCTTGATACAGGCATTTGCTACGACCGGCAGCGTGGTGCAAGGCATCAACAAGTTATGTGTTGGAATCCTTTCTGCCCGCACAGTATCAGAGCTCTACCTACAAATAGAGAACATATATTTGGACTTCGAAAAGAACCATGATCCCAGATATCCAAAAGCACTCTTACACAACTGTAGGAAGCTGAGACGCGTTCTCTTATTGGTTGGCGTCAGCTACGTGATTGGCGTCTGCGGAATCATCCTCACAACGGTTGTGGCATCCATTGTAACTGGCCAAACCTATTTAAGTATGCACTTTCATCTACCCGGCTTAGATGTGAATACCAAATTGGGTGGCTGGATGACACAAGCAGTGCATTGCATATGCGTTGTCATTGGTGGAACTGGGCTGTATGCAGGAGACATGGTTATCATAGTCTATCTGCTGCAATCGTTTGTCTATGCAGATTTTTTGAAATTCAAGGTGGATGCGTTAAATACGCATGTCAACATAATACAAAACGATAAGCTACAATGTCAGACCTCCGAAATGCTTGTTGATATTGCAAGGTGGCACCAGATCTTTACAACGTGAGTAAAAACGGACCGAAGTTCAGACGCAATGAGTAACCTCTGCCTTTATAGATTCATAGCCAAGTGCAACGACATGTTTTTTATATTGGTATCCGTTCAGGTTGCATCCTCTGCCTTGTGCATTGTCATAACAATCTTTGCGTTGCTTACTAGCGAGTGGTTAGGGGGCTACTGCTATCTATGTATTCTCGTTTCCAATTTGTATCTCTACTGCGTACTTGGCACAATGCTCGAGAGCTGCGTATGTTGCAGATCAACCAAAGTTAAATGTCTGAAATTAATTATAATTAATCTATCCCCTTAAGAATGATAACGTTATGTACGAGATGTACAACATATCGTTCTACGATCTAAGCGCTGAACACCAGCGCTTCGTGCTGTTTATGCTAGTCAAAAGCCAACAACCGGGTGTGATTCGACTCCTTGGAGTGATGCCGCTGTCTGTGAGCTCTGCTCTGCAGGTCAGTGAGTTTTGCAAATTATGCCACTTAATAATAATATTTCCTATATTTACAGATAACTAAGAGCATTTATAGCATTACTATGATGATGGTTAAATTTATATATAAATAGATCATAATTCAAACATCAAGTCAGACGAAGCAATAGCAGATATTTGATGCTTACATAGAATTTTAACGCTTTAATTGCACGCTGAACCGCATGGAAGAGAAGAAAATATGAAAACCCTTTTAGAGGCAGCACCAATCGGCTTATGAATTAATTAAATATTTACCAACTACAAATTCGCGTTTTATATTTCCGTACAAGCTGGCGGATGCCGCAATGTAGCTGCAGTCGCTGCACCTGGGAGCTTATGGGATGAATTTCTAGGTAACAGGTTGCTTGGCTCAGACGGTAGCGTGTCTTGCCTGTCTTGGCAGCATGTCTTGTGTTTAGCTGCGTCATTTTTGTGTTTTATTACATGACTTCCGCCAGCCGCAGCATAAAACTGGCGGCCCTCTAAAACACACGCATACACACACGACAAAAGGGAGCAGCATGTCGATGGCAGCGCAAAAGCGCAATTGCGAGTTTGCCAATTGGCCCGTTTCGGGGTGTGCGAATGTGTGTGTGTGTGTGTGTGTATGTGTATGCAGAGGTATGGGGAGCATTAAAAGCTGCACGCAGTGGTTCAGATGTCTGTTACGGCCGTTGTTGTTCCTATAACATGGAGTCGTAGTTTCCAGGAACGTTAGTCCTGACCGTGCGCTGTCTTAAGTTCCAGCACCCGCTGGCTTTTGCAGCCTGCTTGTAGAAAACTACGTTTTAATGCCAGGCCAGCCATGTTTTATTGCAACTTTTGTTGCATTTGAAAAATTAAATTATATATAATAGAGGACCAGCGGCGGTAACGAGCTATTACGCGGGACCAATGTCCGGATAGTAACTATTATTTATCTGTTAGCGCATACACTGAACATTAATCAGCAGACCTTTTTCTAAATTATTAATAGGCATTAGTACGTAGGTTTTAGTTCTTAAGAATTCTTGTGATATATGCACCATAATTTAAAATAACTATCAGTACTACACTCCACGTATATAAAAAAAAACACTCCGTTCTCTCAGCATGGTTGCAAGCCCAAAAGAAATCGTTTATAGTTTGGTAGAGGATTTGAACAAACTTCCTGCTTTTGGGCTACGTTCGTGAACGCAGTAAACTTTACTTCACGGTTAAATTAATAAATAAAAAATAAAGCAAAATAATAAAAATATAGCCTTGATCCTCAGTTAAGTTCACTGACACTTTAAAAACTAACTGTACCGAAATGCAACAAAATTCTAAGTCGTTTCTTACCTCTTTTGCAAGAACTTTCGTTTAAACTCGTGCAGCATACCTCCGCCTCCGGCCGAGCCAACTTCGTTGTAATCATTGTTATTGCCAAAGCGCAGCTTTTGATGCTGTTGCTGCAGCAGATGGCGGTTTGCAACCCCAAAGTCCATTTGCACATCCACAATGAGCAGCAGCGTGAGCAGCACGAGCGTCGCTCCCAGGCTAATAGCCAGGCGCTCTTTAAGCTTCATGGTACGCAGGACGGCCATAATGGGCGAAGGAGAAGCACTCCTATTGCTGTTGTTGCTATTTAATTGACGTGGAGCAAAAGCCGTGGCTGTGGCGCCCTCTGGCTTGCTGTTGGACTGGGTGGCACAAAAATTGCGCAGCCTTGAAAGCCAGTCGAGATGACAATCCTGTTTCTGCTCTGGCTTGGCTGCCTGCATGTGCGGGGAGCCGGACGTTGGCGATGCTGCAGCGTCGCGGGCGCGTGTCGAGCGCACAATGCGCCGCTTGATGAGCACACGTCGTCGTGGCGCTGCCTCCTTATTGCCACTCTCGCTATGCTGGATCCCAAATTGTGAAGCTGCCTCCTCTAAAGCGTCAGTTGAGCAGCGCTCGGTGGCATCAACTGCAGCGCTGGCGTTGGCGTTGGAGCGTCGAACGGCAGTTTTGCAGTGGCTGCTGTTGTTGCTGTTCTCGCTATGCTCATGCAAATTGGAAACGCCTATTTGTTCAGCTGATAAATCGTTATCGTTGATATCAGCGCTATTGTAACGCTGCTGTCGCTGCCGAAACCGCTGCAAGCGCTCCGCTAGGGGCGCAAACTGCGCACAGCTGCAAAGAGAGGAGAAACTTTCGTTAGCATGGTAGATACATATGTATGGGAGATCGTCGAATCTTAAACGAGTCGAATGTTGTGTGAAATGCAATCAAACGCACTACTGAAGATCAAGGTTGAACAATCTACAAGAACAATCATTCAAAGGTTCAAGATAATATGAAGTAAGAGGGCCCGACAAGGAAACGCCTTTCCAACCTTCTATATTTTTTCAATATATATCTTTATAAGCAAAGCACCCAAAGAGCGCAGAACTTTTTTTAGTCATAATTATGGCATTTATAAATGCAAATTTGTGTATATACTAAGATCCAGAGCTGAACCATTCAAAATGTTTTTCTTTGGGGACGGTGGAAGGTATCCAAAAATAGAAACATTTTCGATCTGTGTATACTGTAAGAAAACAGAATTTATCAGCAAATAAGCTTCATATACCGGCCAATATACGGACATTCGTTCAAAATTTCTTGTCTGAAGCCTCCGCGATAGTCGCCGAAATCATTAAGATCCGGATTAAGCAAAGAACTCTGATAAGTGCTAAATGTGATTACTTGGTTAGAAGGGCTAAGGATGTCACTCACTTTGAGGGTAACATAGCTGAAGGACACTTTTTTCCTGCCTTGTAAGCGCCATGGCAAAATTATAAAGCTTCCATTGTTGTGGGTATAACAACGAGAACGAGTGTCAAAAATATGAACAGGCGACCACCGTAGAAGTTGTTTTTTATTATTTGTGCAGAAAGCGGCGTCACGACCATCCGCCATGTTGACTGCTGCCGGAAATGCGGCAGAGTCCATTTTTTGTGCCGCCAACTTTGCCGTCGTAGTTGTTGTTTTGTGCTGTCTGCCTTTTTTTGTTGTTTGCATGAAGCATATTTTTTTCCATGCGCTGTTGTTTTGCATTGCTTGTTAGAGGGTGTGTGTGTCTGTGCGGTTGCCAGACAATAAGAATTTGAACTATAACTACAACATGCTCGAAAGGGGTTTCAGTATCTATGTTTGTTGTTTTTGCTGTTGATAGGCAGGTCAAAGTTAACGAAGCTTGTTGCTTGCCCACAAGAAGAGCCAACATTCGTTGTCTAAGCTACTCCGATAACAATATTGTTGCCATGTTTGTGGCCGCTTCAGCATCTAAATGCAGCTCACTAAAAGGTACGATAACAGCTACGTGCATGTGTAAATTGAAGACACATGACATATTTACTGGCATTTTCAGATTGCATGAAAAATAACGTTACGGCCCGCATGCTACTGACATGACATAACTAAGCTGGCAGAAATAGTCGCTAGCTTAATAGAAATTTAGAAACGAGCCATAAGCCATATTCCATATGCCATATGCAAAAATTGCTGATTGGAGCAGTGCCTGACAGATAACACGACAAAGGTGCCGTCAGATTGTAAAATGCCCCAACTGAACTTTGGGACGGGCCACAGCTAGGCACCATGTCAATCAAATCAAATATCGTGCCAATTGCCGATGTTGCCTATCAAAGTTGCATATCATGGCGCGACGATTTGACAGCTAGATCCAGACAGAAGCATATAACTGGGTGCAGACGCTGATAGTGGACGCGACCAGGGGCCACAGGCAGACGCTTTAGCATGAGTAGATATCTGAGATATGCCTGCAACAATCAAATCAATTGCAGACATCGACGCTGCTAGTTGAATGGGCGCCCGGCAATGGCAGTCAAATCCAGACAGGAACAGCAGCAACGTGACCTGAACAAATTCTGTGGAATAGCATAGACGAGTTCATAGACTCCAAGAGAACGGGTAGTCGATACTGCGTACATTTATCGTATGACAACGACTGTAACAAACGGGTGATAAGCGACAGCAGCAGCAACAACAACAACAACAAAAACAAAGCGACCTACAAGTGCAAAGTTTGAGTGGGGAAAGGGGTTTAAGGCGCGTTAATAGAAATTGTTATAGCCGCATGTTGTTGTCGACAACGTTGCCGTTTCTGTTGCTGCTTAATAAAGTTGCTGCGTTGCATTAAATTAAACTGATGCGGTATATTATTGATGGAACGATGGGGCTAGGGAATGTTGACTACAGCTAAGACTGGCAACAGCGTTGCTTTAATGCAATTGCCGACAATGCAAAAGCAACCGCGACAACAACAACAACAACAACAACAACAACCACATCAACTAGAGTGAGTGACAGCAATTTCCCTTCCAATTTGAGCTCTGTTTTCATTAATCAGATGAAAGAGAAAACAACAAAAGCGTATCAACAGAGTTAAGGGCAGGAGAGTTCAATGTATGCAGTACGTGCAAAAGAGCCCATACTCATATTGATAAGAGCAGCACTTGGCCAAAACAAGCGGCACATTTATTATCAATCAATTAAAGTCAGAGTACTTCAATTGAATATCTTATCGCTAATTACGAGTAGTGGTAAAGTGGAGTATAGACAGGTATAGCCTAGTTGATAACCCATGAATACCTTTTGCTAAACCGTAGACTATTATCTTTAATGTACTTTTCTGTAGTAATCTGGCTGACACAAGTTGCCCTCATTATCGACCCCATTGTATAAATCAAACTCACTTTCAATCAAATGACAAATTGCTTTCCGCTACCTTTCTCCTGCTCAATTAGCTTCAGTCAGTGAACTTGCCAGCGTCGACAACAAGATTATGCATTTTCCCCCAATCGAATCAGTGCAGCTGCCCCCTGCCCCCCTGCAGCCTCTCATCCATGCCAGCAGCTACGCATGATTGATTTTCGGAAACTATTTCCCATAGCCCAGTTGCACCACATAGGGTGATCACAATGCTGTGCAATTTTGCTGTAAGTGCGAGTAAGCGCGTAACCCGCACAAACTTGACGCGTTGGCAAACTCAGCAAACTTAAATCAAATCAGTGGCGATTGTGCAACAACAACTGCTAAAAATGACACGCTTAATGCGTTCAGTGGCACGCCGCCCTCTCGTGCCACACCACCGGCTACAGCTGTTTGTTGTTTGCCACGCATCAATGAGGTTAAAGAATGTTCGGCATTGTGCTGCTGCCGACATGCCAAACAACATCGAGAATGGCTGGCAAAAGACTTATCGATTTTATGGGATTGTTGTCAGCGGTTGCACTTGAGCTGCTTGCGACAACAGCAAAAACAAAAAAACTTACAAAAATAACAACACAACCACTGCAAATTTGCTTTATCGACCAATCGAGCGAGCCAATCAAACGAACTGCAATCCGATATGCAAATCACTGACAAACTGTTGCAGTTGCAGTTCGCTTGCCAGAGGGTGTCAAGGTTATTTTTTACAGTTCTCACTTGACTAATTTGGCTCATTTTGTGAGGGCTTGCCCCATCTACTTACGTCTACAAATGATAGTGGCAGCGCAAAACTTAAACGAACTGCTAAACTAAGCCAAATTGATGCCAACATTAAGAAAACTTGTATAACAAATGCCTTAAACTTTTCCTAGACATCCCAATCGCATAACTTTGTCAAAACAAACACAATTTAACTCGAAAGTCTATTCTAGCCATGGTAAGCCCAAATTGTATTTGTTATTCTAATTCCATTTATTCAAAACATTGTTTTTATGGATTAGTTTATTAATGATACGTTTTAATTTTTAGCCATTAACGTGCATAAAAATTAGTACGAGAACCATTTTTGTCATGAATCATTTGCCTTCTAGATTGAATTTGTAATTTAATTTGATTAACCATGGTTTTCGATTGCATATAATTAAATATGTTGTCTACAAAATTGATTTAAATTAAAAGGAACTCAGCTCAGATTTATTTTGCCATTCATTTTTTTTCTTGGCGATTTGCCTTTGTGCTGCGTCAATTTACCTTTCGCTTTGCAAACTTTGATGTTGGTCCTGCGGACTCTCTACCAGCTCATCAGCCTTATCTTCATCGTAATCGTAAGCAGGAGCTGCAGCAGCAGTGCCAGTAGAATAAATGTCACGGTGTTTGTCCGCCTTACTAACATTCAACGGCAGGGACTCCTGCAGTAGTCTCAGGTGATTCAGTGGCTGCGATTTCTCCGTTGCTTTGCCCCAGGTCATTTCATTACCAAAGTCAACATTGTTGTTGTCCCAGATTCCAGGCAGCTTAAGCTGCAGGGCTTGCTGTTCCTTCTGCTGTTTTTCCATGATGCTGTTAATAAAATTTTCTGGCTGGCTCATTGCTTGCCAGTTCTTTCGATCCTGCCAGGCCAAGGAAGGACGACGAGAGGAGGCTCCAACTGGTTGCTGCTGCTCCTCCAGCTGTTCTGTAGCCAATTGAATGGCGCTCTGATGCCAGCCATTGTTTTCCTTGTTAGCCAAGTCACCCAGTACATAGCTTGAGTCAGTATAGTCCTCGTCGCTGTTGTAGTCATCATAGGCATGGTACTGGTGGCTTTGGCCCCCCCTTGAATTGTTGTTAACCCCATTATATTGTTTTATTGCTGATTGATTCTTTGCCATTGCTTTTTGATTTATGCCTGAACTATCGCTGCCTCGGACTATGCTCCGCTGGTAATCACCATTGTTCTTATTATTCCCATTGTAGCCGGCTATTTGTCCCATGGATCGTCGCAACGTTTGACTGCTGTGGGACAGGCCTTGTTCCAACTGCTGAGCTTGGGTACCCACTTGCGCCTGAAGCTCCTTTGACTCCAACCGATCCCGTTCCAGGCATACACTACTTTGGCTGCGCTGTCGTGCTGCCTTTCGCTTGGCCAGCGCCGCCGGGGTAGGCGCAAACAGATTCCGTATGTTTGCATTGCGTTGGGTGGCGCAAAATTGGCCGTTGCCCGCGTCGCTGTTCTGCTTAACCTAAATAATTATGAATTGTTTGCAATTTGATTTTCATTTCTTTTTCAGCTAGAAGCGGTTTTTTGGCCGTTTAATATTGTTAATTGGACTGGCGCTAGGAAAAATTCTGACGCTCAGACAAATCATGCACAAGAAAATTCAGCAACAAATTTTTTGGTTAGTAAAGAGCGCAGCTGCAAGGCGACAGATGAGCAAACATCATAATAACTGTAACAATTGTTATAAACGGGCTATCAGAGGAGACGTAAAGGGCAACTATGGTCAACTCAATGTGCAGACATAATTGGATGAGTTACTTTTGGAGCGGTTTATAAGCGTAACAACTTCGGAAAATGTAGTACTTACAGTGCCTGTCAGCGATAGCCTTGAGGAAAGTGACATTGAACCAGACGTAAGTAGAGAGCAAACAATTCAGAGGGTCATCAAAGTAGACGGATACAGGAAATTTTGTGTGCGCCTCAAAGTCGACTCAATCTCTTCATCCGTAAAACACCGGTACACAGCAAACATGGCAAAGAAATCGGAAGGAGCAGAGACGAGTGAAAATTTGAAACGTAAGACAGATTAGCATAAGCGGATAATACCCAAACAAAGCATTGGCAACAAAACAGCAACTGCAGCACAATTTGGAAAGCCCAACATAGTATGGAATCGAAAGCATGTGTGAACATCTAAGTGCTGATGCCAAGCAATTCTCAAATGCATAGCAAACAGAGCTACAGCGAGCGTATGGCGCTCAGGCGAGTGCCAAAAATACAAAGCCACATCAATACAAATGTGAATGACTCACGAGTGGATGCTTGAGCTCCAGCTGCTCTATAGCTCGGTTAAGGCTCCTCTAAATTCGCATTTTGAGTGGCAAAGCGCAAAACAATAACAGCAGAAAAACTTGCCACAGATTTAGAGCTACTCTCTACAGTCGCAAGAATATACACTACTCTCTGAGGCTCAATTATAAGTTGTCAAAGATAGATAAAATCTGATAAAATTTAAAGATCAATCAATACATTCAGCTTGCAAACCTATTATTAGTGTGACACGCGTTGAGGTTTGAGGTTTATCTAAATTTGAACGTGTCAACGACTGATTCAAATACTGCCTAGCCATGTCCCATTTAGCTCAAGTTATGTCAGTTTTCCCTCTTCTGTATACTGTAATACAAGTACTTTTAATTTTTTGTGGTTTCCCCAACAAAATAATCAAAAGTGTTCACCAACAACAATGGCAAACACCCACACACAAACACACACACATAAGCGCACACAGCAAAACAAACTGACAAGATTGGAACCGGGACGTGTCGTTCTATCGGATGCAACTTTACATCTGTTTGTTTGTTCCACCGAACGTAGTAGAGCCAGAGCATCCAAAAAATGCATGTCAAGTGAAATTACTTGTTTGCAGTGGCAACAGATTGGCAAATGGAGGTCAGCTGTAGCAATCGATGCCAGGCTCGGCCAAGGGTGCATCTGCTTCGGCCACACCTACCCATATGTATCCATGTTCTGGCCTGAACTTTGATATATGCAGGCGACACTTCTATCTGCACTGATATGCGACTAGGAGCGATAAATTGAGATGAATGCCTGGCACAATGAACGTCGAACAGTAGCTTCGGCCATGCAGTGTGTGGTTCTTATTTTACTTCAGTCATATATTTTGTTTCAACTATAGTGCACTTGCCTTGCACTTGTTTGTCCATTCACTTTGAACTGTTGTCAATGTCCCTGATAAATATTTTTGACACCCTGATCGAATAGTGTGGCTTTAAGAGAATGCGCAGCTGTAGTGTGCGGGGTCTATAAATATTTTATTGTGTATTTTATTGCATGTGCCATAAAAAACGGCAAGTAGGCTTGCGACAGCGAACGCCCATTAAAATGCAACACGCATGCAACGCGTTGCGATTCCGTTGCATAATTTAAGGCGCTCGCGCACGCAGTCAACTGAAACAATCAGCAGCAAGCCGCTGCTGCCAACGTCATTTCCAGCGTTGCTGCTGATGTCGACCATAAAATATTCATTTAAAATGCAACATGCAACACTTTGCATCACGCATTCTGCATACTCACCCCCTATCTATGCAATATCGCGGGTATCACATGCAAAAATGTCCGCCCTGCAAATGTTGCATGCTGATGACAGCCTCAACCGGACGAGTGTACAGCTCCATGGAGCGCTGTTAGCGTTTTGACGCCCAACAAATACTAATCCTTAGTGTGAGAATAAACGTGTGATATTTGACCAGGGTTTGACTTTTTCAATAGTTGGCGATAACAAGCGAAATAAAACAAGGCAAACAAACTCTAACAAACGAGCACTTACCAAACAAGCTCCACCAGCTAACAATTGGATGTGACCGACGGGTTTATGCAAATTCGATGAATTATCAACTGAAAATAGTCCAAATATTTGTTTCATTAGCTTTAAATATTCAACAACATTAATTTCAAATATATGTATTCATATTCCTCCTTAATGAGGTATACCTAATGATTTCTTCTTTAATCCGAGAACCAAATGTCAATTAAAATTAAATACACAATTCATTTATTGACACATTCGTATATACAAGTTGCAATCCAATCCAAGTGCTTGCTTGGTTTGATGCAATTGGAAATAAATTGAATTGTTAACTTAAGCCAAGCCATGGAGATGACAACACAATAACGCAGCAATTTAAACCAAATAGAAATGTCAGCTGTCAAGTCTAATGTAATTATCTATCTCTTCATGCCATTGAGTCTGCATTGTTATTGCTTTCGCAGTTGCATTGGTGCTGTATCTGCCGCATCTGTGAAGCCTCTATATGGCAGCTTTTATGCTGCAACTTTTGATAAGCCAACTGATAGATACTCCGCACAACACCCGCTCCATCCACAGCACACCTACGCATAATGCACAAAAGCTGTTTGGCCCTTCCAAATCGAATATGGGCATCGATGTGAATTAATTGGATACCGTGCAGATGCCATGATAAACAGCCGCACATTAACATTGGCTTTTAAAAGCAATATCTCGTAAGATATCAGATGGCGGCACAACAGCCGCGACAAGACAATGCAATAAGGTCGTATTATTGCAGAAAACTGCAGCCCGAGAGCTGGCCCAGAGCATTTAGATATGCACAATTATCCAATTCACTCAAACGTGGCAACATTGTCGTTGTCGTCATCGCTCATCAGGCCCCTGTATTTTTCTATAAACGCAAATTTATGGCTTAAGTGCGGGTTGCCAACTGCCCGATTGCTGTGCCTCATTATGTTGTGGTAATAGATCGAGAGCCTCCCAAGCCAGATTCAGTCATTGATACACGAACCTCACGATTTGGTCGACGTGATCATGCGCCTTAGATTATGAGACCAGCCGAGATTCAGGCACTGCACGTTTTGTGCAGAAAAGCGAAAATAAAAAGGGAAATTTTACGGTGCTCACGTAATTGAATTGCTGGCAGCTAAATTGGCATTTATTTTAATAAAAGCAAATATGCAATTTCGCTTTTCTAAAAACATAAAAGTACAAACAAAAGCTATCCAAAGCAACCAGGAAGCAGTAAGCCAGCTAGGGAAACTTGTTTAAACAAGGAGCATGTGTCGTAGCTTTGAAAGGTGAGAGGATAGGCAAAGTAAAGTCAACTGAAGTGACACGGTAAGTACGCATTTGATTAAAATGATAATGAGACAGTAATTTTAATAGGATACAATGCATCGAATGCCACAGCCATAAGCACTTTAAATAATTAACTGGCTGTCCACAAGCTCATGAAAAAGAGATATTATTATTCATTAATATGTACTAGAAAGTTGCCTTTCCAGCTTATTCTGTTAATCCCCTTAATAAGTATTGTTTTATTATATATTACAATAATATAATTTAACTATTTTTGTATCCGTCAGTTGAATGGCCACAAGCCAGATGTATATATATATTTATATTTACTTTCATTCAATTTAATCCATTATATACCAGAAAAAAATCAATTCAAGCTGCATAAATAATTTAAATAAAAACGAAGATTGACATTAAATGTTACTGACCCACTGGAAAAGCTAGAATTATACATAATTAAACTAATGTATGCCTAAATTAAAATAATTGAAACGTATTCAGGGATTTTAGCAAATTTCCATTGTTATGGAAATTTAAATTGATAATTGGGTCAACAACAACAATATATTTAATAGGATTTACATTTGCGTAAAATACATTTTCAAATTTAAATTACAAAGCCTGTTTTTTGGTTTAGCCAGACGTTAATGTATGCCATATTTTATTATATTCTACAAAAAATTAGTTCCTCTAACACTCTATTCTGATTTACGCAATGTATTTAATTCCCAATTTTCTAACTACGAATGTGGATGCTATTATTGTATAAATATTGAAACCCATTCGGCCATAATAATAGCAAATATGCATTGCGTGTTTGGGGATCAGTCAAAATAAATTAATACGAAACGGGCCAACTATTGGGCTGGGCTTTATAGGCGGATAGTTGATTATATTCTTCCAAATTTATGTTTATTTTAATTTATTTAATAGCTATATTGGGCAAGAGTATTTGAACTTTTGTTAGTCGTTAACTACTTGGCTTGTCCAATGCCAGTGCCATTTTCAAGCAAATATTAAGGGTGAATGATGTTCCTGTTAACATTGAACTTGAAATTACTGCAGATTAAACGATTTAATTTTTTGTTGCTTGTGGATTGACAACTGCTAACACTTTCATGCTCTGTCAATTGAATGCATCAACACGTGTTCAGTATTGTCAACACATTTAACGCTTTTGCAAATTGTTGCATACGTGATAATTGCCGGTCTGCAATTGTGAATGAGAATTAAACAAAATCCATTAACTCATAATTTTCTGCTATGCTGCACTCGCCATCAGCTCTTGGCAAATGCAAACAACTGAACGTTCAGTTAGTTAAGCCAAAAGGCAAAAATTGTGCGCAATTTAACGGCAGAGCGCGCTTTTCCACACCAACAAAAGCGATGCGCACGTATCCGTGAAATATTGTGAAAATAGCTGCTACATACATTCAACGGCCAACTCATACTCATACTCATACTCATACTCATACTCATACTCGTACTCGTATTCCTACTCGTACTCCTACTCCTACTCGAACTTGCAGTTAAGTGCAGTGCAATTGTGGCAGCAAGAAATCTTCCAAAATGTTGAGGGAGCTTGTTTCGAAAAAATTCACACGACACAACGTTGGCGTTGTTGATTATGGGAACCACTCAAAACGAGTTTGATTGTTGTTGTTTTTGTTGTTGTTGTTGCTGCTGTTGCTGGTATTGTTGTGATTGTCGTAATTTGGCTGTTGCATGCGAGTTGCATTGTGTAGACTATTCGTTTACACATGGTATCTGAAATATATGTACTCTTATACATGTTCCAGAATACACTAGTATCCTGCTTACTGTTGCTCATAAAAATATATAAGACATATTAATCAACTTTCTAAGCTACTAACAAATATCATGTCTATTTACAAAATAATTACTTACAATTAAGGGTATGCGGCAGTCGTACAAAATTCCCTTTTCGTAGACATTTACTGTATAAACGAGTTAATTGAATTTGTTTGTAGTGTGTTTTGCGCTCGCAGTGATTGGTTTCTGCATTTTTATTATCAACTGTAAATTGATAAATTATAAGATCTTATGAATAATTTCATTTGCAGACAAACTCACACGCCGGCCGCTACGCACTTTGTCAGACAATTTCATTAACAACAATTGTCGCTAGTTAACTACTTTCAAATGCGTCGATTTACTGACACAACAAATTGATAAAAAGTTCTGTCGCTCTCTGAAAATGTTTTCGAAATACATTATTACAAATATAAAATGCACATAGCAAGAAACGAATCAAAACTTAGATTGCGTTGCATGTTTCATAAAAAATAAACTTTTTTGGTCTTCAAATTAAGCTTACGCAATGTTGTCTACATTCGAATCGCACATAAAAGATTGAGACGTTGACGATGCCGACCGGAAGTTAGCGGAAATCATTAGACCCAGACTCGAAGCGCTTCTGCTTTTACTACTGGCGACATAAGATGTACGAAGTACAATGGAATAAAATGACAAGAAACTCTAAAAATTGTACAGGGCTGAACGTTATTGAACTTGCTTGGACGAATAAATATCATATTTGGAGAATTGTATTTTTCTAAGTTATTATTATAAATTGGAGACACAACCATCACAACAATTCCAATAACGATCTATATAAAAAATGTATACTTTTCCACAGTGCTTGTCTACTACCGCTTTCCATGGCCTTTGTTCTGCTCAGATATTTTTGCTTGCCCAACACACAAAAGGCGAAGATGCGCCCCAAGAGGCATTATTGTTATTACTGTTTGTTGTTGTTGTTGGTTGTTAGTAGTTGGCAGCTTATGCTTGAAACTACTCAAATATCCGGAATCATTATTATAAAAATGTGCCAAGGAGCGGATGCAGTGGGCCAGGAAGTAATTAAAGCTCTGCACATAATTGGTAAGTTTCAAGCAAAGCACGTTAAACTCCTTGATGGCTTAGTAAACGAGCTGAAAGTTGGCCCATAACCCAGGTCTGAGGCAGGTAATATTAATTAAATTAATTAAGTGAGAACAGTTGGGAATCTTTTTGCGATGGGGTACAAGCAACAAATGCATCCCATATCCTTGGCAGGACCTTAATAAATAGACCCTAATAAAATTAACAGAGGTGAAAGCGTGGTGTATACGTGACGAGGCAATGAGATGCCTAGTTGCCAACTGGCGCCAGTAAAAAATAAAAGCCAGATAAAAATCAAATTAACAAGCGAAGCGAGAGCACACAAAAAATTCGCACAAGTAAATAAACCTGTCCCAGTTTTTAACTAATAAAAAAAAGTGAGACGGTTTCTGATGATGCAGCTACACCTGAGTAAGACTGGGTCAGAGCAGGATGCTAGACGTTTCTGGCTTGTCGTATGGACAGAACCAATTTATCTTTATGTATATGTAAACATTTGTCGCTGGTGCTCCTGCTGCTGCTGATTGCGAGCCAAATGAATTTAGCTGCTGAGAGATGACAGTGGACTAAAGCGAAATATAAAAACGCAATTTCACAATGACCGAAAGGACATTTATAAAGGTGAAATTTAATGACGTTGACCGTTGTGAAAATATAAGGCCGGCAGATAAAAAATCAGGCGAATTAAATGAACAAGCCAGAAGACGAGGCTGCCGAAGCGTGTCCTTAATCTGTTTAAAAGCGCTGCGTTGCCTCAAACGAGATGCATCAAAATTAACGACAACGAATTTAAAATGTAATTGACAGCCCAACTGATGGCAGCTCCGGCGACAGTTATTAAAGCACACATTGCGTATACGCAACGCAGATACGGATATGCAACATTAAATGAAAATAAAGCAGACCGGCAAAGCGCCAACGCATAAAGGACACATTCGCTTTCCTGCCGTTGGTCATTTCTGCCGCTTTTCGCTCAGCATAATTGCTCTCCACGGAGGACTTAGCGAGTATGTGTTTGACTGTGTGTGACTGTGTGTTGGCGTGTGCTGTTGTCAATGCTTTATTTGCGTTTATCGCTATCATTTCTTTGGCCGCTTTCCGCCTGTTAATATGCCAATTTACATATACATTATTTTAACTACACAAGCGGCGTAATAAATCCCTCGAATTATTTGTCATTTTCAACATACACGCTGCTTAACCGTTTTCCGCGCTTATCACTTAATTGCATTGCACTTAAGCGTTGAACAAAGCTTAATTTAAATGCTGCCATAAAATGCCAGTTGGGTCGAGAAGCCTCTAAGCCAAATACTTGCAGCCATAACAATTAGAAGCAATTGCTACTTGGCGCTACTCAGCGCTGCGAGCAATTTCACTTTTCACGTGCAACTTGTCAGTTGAGAGGCAACGAGTGGCAGCGACTGACGTCTGCAACAGCCACTGACAGCTGCCTGGTGGCATCATTGCAAAGGTAAATATTAAACGTAACTCTCATCACTGCAGCAGCTGAGCATCGCGAGCCGGAAGCAGCAGCATATGCGAAAATTTCACTTTCTAACTCTGGCCTTACGTGCAGCCTAGGCGACACGCGGGACATACATACTTATGTGGCACAACGGCAGCAACAATGTGTTGTTGTCACAACAATGCGTCGGCGAGTCACAGGGGGCAAAGGCAGAAGCAGCTGTACCAGCAACAACAACAGCAGCCGCGCATTGCTAAGTCTCTGATCTCATGTTACCCCGTAGTATGTGAGTATTATGTGAACCCGATGAGGATGCCGCCTTTTCGAGCTGGTCGAGGCAAAGCGTCGGAGTTGAGCAAGAGACTTGTAAATGGCACACGGTGTCCAACAATGTTTACCAAAACCTGCAACGTATGGCAACAACAAGGCAATGTTGCATGTTCAGGAAAATAAAATAAATGTCAAAAGCATAAAGGAGAAACTATAAGTAAATAATTATGGGGTATTTATGTTGTTGGTAAATGAATAAATAAGTCATTCTAAATATAATCACATTGAAGGTAGTTCAAGTATGTACGTTTGTTGGCGTAGCACACAAAGCTATATTGATAATGGATTTGATTCTGAGGGTGTACACTATCTGCTTTTTATTATAAATTCTATTTGAAGCTATATGCTAGTAGGTCACAAAACTATCGTATCACACTTCGGTGCAGCACTAACACAAAGCACGACCAGAAACAAACAAACAAACAACAACTGCAATCAATTGCAACTACTGTCGCCTGAATGCTTGACTGAGTAGAGGCAAACAGCTAAGCCATTCGCATCTGTGCGAGGGAAGACCGCAACATCCCCCTATCCCTTGGCATGTGGGTAATAAATAGCTGCAGCAAGTTTCCTTCTGTTGCAATTCAAGTGCATTGCATTTCATTGCATGACTGACTGAATGCTTGGTTGAGTGAATGAATGCGTGTGCAGGGTGTGAGTGAATGAGCGGCCAGTGTGTGTGTGTGTGTGTGTGTGTTAGGTTTTGTGTGCATTGGTAGCCAGCAAATAAGGTAAAAAACAACTAACTACCCATCAAGCAGGCACAGCCATGGCAATCTCAAATAGTCTTCGGGCTAACAGGCGACGAATGCAAATCACACAGTTTTTTGCGGGTTGCGCTGAATTACAAACCAGACTTTTACTTTGATAAGCCCGCGAGCCATATCGATGATATTGATTTGCTGTCATTATTGTTAGTTTTTGTAGCATGGCGCGAGAGCCTTTTGCGAACAGCGCGACGAGCTGGTGCGCCCAAAGGCAGACAAAGCAAAACTTTCAACGAGCGCGGCGCGTGTGAAAATATCTAACACCGACTAAATTCCGCTTAGGGGCTACCCTTAGGTGTCGCAGCTACAAAATTTGAATATACGCGATTTGCTTGAATCGCAAAATTGAAATTGTTATTTGCTGAGCAAAGTAAGTAACAGGGCATGGCACAAAAAGTTTGCGGTCTCCAGTAGCCTGAGGCAGAAAAAACTGGGATGGGATGCGCTTTAATTTAAACACGAATATACATAGTACAGCGCACTTTCAATTTTGTTGTTTCTCAGTGGCAGTAATTGACTTTGGCCAGTGAAATTTGCATGCTGATGGCATTTCCAGCAGCTGAGTTGTAATTGCGTCCATCGAATTTGGAGCACAAGCTGTGCCTCATAGCTGATGCTAAACTAACTGAAGCCGTTTAGGTGCCAAGCTGCCTAAAAATAAAAGCAAACGAATTCAATTGTCAGGTCATCTGTCAATTTGTTTGTTGTCTAGCTGCAACCCGACAGCTGTCAAGGGAGGTGGGTGGGCAGGGCAGGTGCAAAGGCAAACATGCCAAAACACAAAATGCTTTTAATGTGACGCGCAACTTGCAACAAAATTACAGTCGAAGAGCCAAACGACAAAAGCCTGAGACAGGCAACAGGGCGGCAGTAGCCCAACTGACGTCTGTCAGTGGACTGGCCGACTGACTGACAAACTGCCCGAATGACACTGGCTGGCTGGCTCAAGTCGCGGAAAAGTTCAAAAGTTCGTTGTCGCTTGTGTAAACAAATTATTTGTTTAGGCTGCTTTTCCTGCCAGGTAATTGGCCACGCAAGCTGGCCAGCGAAGAGTCAATGCAATGGACGACTAAAACGTCGCCAATACCCTGTAGAAAAAACCTAACAATTTATTTTTTCAGGAAGGTAATATTGTGCGATGTGCCTATTATTGTATTTGTCAATATACATTTTAAATAGGAACTTTTTTAATTAAATTTATGACAAGCTTATCCACAGGATTGCATACTAGCGAAATCGAATAGCTTATATTAGAGGGTAAATCAACTTTCGATACTCTAAAGAAGTGTTTTATTTCTTTTTGTTCCCTTCAAAATCTGTATTTGGCTTTGTATGGGCAGGCAAATTATCGACTTGTCGTTCAGCTGTTATTGTGCAAGGACCCAGTTGCAATCTCATGCACACCACAATTAAGTGAAATGAAGCCCATAATGTTGCCGTTTGGCCATAATTAGTTTACAATTCAAATCTATGGGTGGTCGGATTGACAACTGGCCACACAGTTAACTACCAAATATGCATACACATTGACCACAGTTGATTAACCGCTCGGCAAATCAATCTGCTTGCCAAGCAAGAACTAAAAATCAATACAGCTGCGTTTACACTTTCCCATTAATCAAATTAACTGAAATTGATGATGTGCCTTTGGTTACAATGGCTCAATCTCATTGTTTGAACGGCTCTTTTCAATTGCACAATCGACCGCGTTTTTGTAAGCGTGTGCATTTATTACGGCCTAAACACGCATTACGCATTGTGCGTGCCAAATTCTGTGGTTTAGCCCTTTTGGACTGGCACTTATTTTGGCCTAAGCTTGGTAATCCTTTTGGAGCACCAATAAATCAATAAAGCGAAAATTCAAACGTTTTCACTTGGAAATAAAATGTTTTCAAAGCTTACAGTTTCTCTAAATTATTATGTTTTTGATATTATTATTAAATTTATTTCAATTTAAGATATTTAATTAAAATTCATAAGAGTTTAAAGCGTCAACAAACTATTTATGTTTTTATTTAGACTTTTGGCGTAGCGATAGCTTTGCAGAACGAACTTGTGACACTTTCAGGCACTGACAAAATTTATGGTATATATACATTTGAGAGTGCGAGCTATGGTTTATGGGGCTCACCACGGCTTATGTGTTGTCAAATATTTGACTCATTAAAATGATTGAATAAGGCAGAGTCGGCAGAGTCTTTTCAGTGGACCAATGGCAACGGCAACCAACCAACCTAAAAGGATAACTGTGTGAAAAACAAACATATCGCGTATTTAGAACTGTCGATGGCAAAGGCCAACATAGGTAACAAATAAGACCTGCAGACGGATTTTAGCTTTACAAATGGTTTACGAATATTTACATGGAATTGAATTGTAGGCGAAATGGAAATCACATTCAAATTGGTTCGGCGTTATGAGAACATATTGAAAGCGTGACTAAATCAGTTAGACTTTAACCGATACGAATGTTGTGGGCGTAGCAGTGTGTGGGCGGGTCGTACCATTTTCCAACCAATTGAATTTCAATTTGCATAATTTTTGAAATGTCAACGTAATGTGCATATATGCAATTCAATTATTTTCCATTGAATTGAACTGGGGACATTGAGAGTAGACTACAAGTGGACAAAGAATAACCCATCCAGCCAGTTCGGTCGACTAACCCTTTGTAAAAGATTTGCACACAAATAGGGACTGAACAAACATTTTTGCACATTTGCATGTTTATAGTATGTAGCCGAGACAGGCAATTCATGTTACAGAGTGACCCCAACCTAACCTTAAACTCAAAAACGTAGAAAAAGCCAATTCAATGCGTTGTGCCTCACGGTTGAGGACTGAAACTTAAACTAGAACCCAAAAGCATAGAAAGTAATAAAATGAACGGCATTTTTTTAACGGCAAGCTAAAAAAGAAAAACACAAATAGCAAATATAAAATAAAATAAACGAAATGACATGAAACTCAACATTAAAATACCCTTGAACACATTGCTAAAATAACATATTTTATACTTTAAATGTTTTATAGAATTTTTAATTAGAAAATCGCTTACATAATTAAAATTCTATGCGCGGAAAATGTATTACCTTCTGTATAACCAATACAAGTAGTACAAACAAATACCTCTGCTACATGCTTTACACAATCCCTTCTATTCTGTTTGTGCATTTCGTACGAACACGCACCAGCTCCTTTGCAAAAAAATGGAAAACAAAGGGTACACTGTATTTACTTTTCTCTTTTTTTCTATCCTTTTTTTGTATCCTTTCTTACAAAAGAAATGTATAAAACACGCAAAGCTGTCCACAGACAACGGTAAGGCCATCGGCATTGTCATTGTCCTGCTGCTCAGGACATTTAAAAATAATTTTGTGGTGGCTACAAAAAGGCGAGTCACAATATTTAGTTTTGGCCAATGGCCAAATGTGTTTTTTGTGGGCGCGCATGTCGTAAAAATTTAATTAAAAAATTATTTCGCTAACAGTAAAAATCAACACTTTGTGATCCTTGAACAGCGCCAGCCGCAAGCCCAAATAATGATTAGGCAGACGCTTGACTGACAACAGACGCTAAGAGCGTGAAAGCTTTACCAGCTGCCACGCCCATAAACTGCGACAAAATGTGCGAATAATGTGCACGGACAATGGGCATTTATGGGCTCTGCGAACCTGCTAGCCGGCGCTTATGTGTCAAGCCAACAAAATTATGATGACGACTTTTATTGGATTAGAAGGCAGTGCCTGTCATTGTCCTTGCTAGTGCCTGACGCTTAAGTGGCCCGCCTGGATGACTGGCTGTCTGCCTGACAGCCTTCTTGGGCGAGTCAATAAAAATTCAGTAAATCCCTGTCGTCCAGGATCATTATGGGTACTTTATGACTGCTTATGTTTGTGCACTGGCGCACATTCGAAAGGATAAATACACAAGCTGTCAAGAGACATGTTATTTTTATCAGGAGTGCTCTAAACATGAATTGCCTCATCATTCATGGAAAAGGTAACAGGACGAAATGGTGTGAAGTAAGTATGTACTCATTAATATCCATACCCAGTAAAAGGTTAACTAAGCAAACATAAGTACTTATTTATATATTTCATGTTTGATTGTCAACTATCACAGCATTGTCTTTTATAAATGGAAAATGTTATTAGTTATTAGCTCTTGAATTATTAAACGAGATGAACCTTGAGACAAGTTGATTTCCATTGCCAACAATCTACAAACATATTGTGGAGGCATTAACTCTGATGTTGATAAAAAGAAACTCAAGTAAAATTAACAAGCCCTAACGAAGTAGCCAAAAGAAAGAAATGCAACCAAATTCTCACGCCAATTATGCGCTGACAAAGAAACAAGAACCGAATGATGTCTTCAATCCAAATGCTAATGAAGAGGTGGCTGGCTGGGCTTTAAGCTGCGACCTCAAGCTGAGAGTCTTGGTTCAATTATGGCCCCGCTCCAATGCCAGCCCATTAAAATTAGCATATTTTTTCAACACATCTTGTAGATTTTCATGTTTCGCCAAATTCGACATGCTAAATAAGTTGACACCTTTTTGGGGGAGCGGCTACAAGAAAAACCAAAAACACTCGCTGCTAATTGCAAGCGGGCGGCTCAACAGCGGCTTAATTACGTTGTTTGTTGTTTGTTGTTGCTGTTGTTATTTTAGCTGACCTTTTGGCGTGGCATGCCCATTTTGGTCATTTGCATAATTGTGTCGCATTTATTTATTTAAATTTTTCTGCCAATTTTCACTTAGAATTTGCATACGAACATTTTCATTAGTATGTGCTGAAAAATAGATTATTTCCAAACAACACTCTAACCAAAGTGCACAAAATGGGCGAAACTTTTGGCAACATTAAAGCAATTATTTGTTTTACAACAACAACAACAACCACAACAATAACCATATGTGAGCAGCAAGAAAAATCAAATCAAGTTTTAAATAGAATATTTGAGCATCAAATTAGTTTTCTCGCACACGTTTGCAATTTCGGCACTGTAAAAGTTTGTTAACAATAAGTGGCTCAGCCTTCCCCAGAGAAATGGGTCGAGTTGAGAAACCAGAATATAGGCCAAGAGGTGCTGGAATTTCTGGAAAACAACCCTTAAAGTGGGTCAATTGCACCAATGGAAAAATGCACAAATTTAAAGTTGATTAGATAGGAAAATATAATGTGTGGTTTCTCAAAGCAAATAAAACAGATTTCAATTCGTATTTTGTAGTATATATTATTCTTTGAGAAACCATAAGTATTTTTACTGACAGTTGAAGCTACTAAATTCGCAAATAATTGCATGTTTCTTAAGTAAGCGCCTAAAGCATTTGAAATCACACAAGCAATTGGCCAAGCTTTGTATATACTATTGGTTGGGCCCACATGGCGTATGTGTAATACTGTTATGTCAGCGCAAATATGCACAAATATTTACTTACTCACCCATTTACCTAAGCAGCTGCTGCTGCTGCCAACAACTAGCTGATAAGCCGACAGCCAAGCGACTTGCCTTTGTTTGTTATTGATTTCTATTAGCTTGCACTTTCTATGCCATACCTAATGGAACTGCATTTAAATAAAATGATAAAATGAAAATTTGGTTTTATAGCTGCATGTGAAAGTTGGCTAATTGGTGGTTTTAATTGTGCTATTAGTTTACCGCCTGTAAATGTTGTTACCATTAAAATGTATCAGCATTTATTTAGTATGTGCACATATTTATTTTAATTTTAAATATATTTGCTAATCTATATTGGCTGTGGTATCTCCGACCTCATAAATGACTGAATGTACGAAATAGCATTTAAATATAATTTTAGCAAATGTTTTTAGTAAATGTTTGTGTGACGCACATATATGCCGAGCATATGGACCTGTTGATCGAATTTCGTATTTACCTTAATGTCTTAAAAATATTTACCGTGTTAAACAAATCGATTAGCTAAAGTCCTCATTGTTCCAACACTTTATTTGCACAGTTGGAAAATATTCTTTGCGTTTTACTTTGAATTTTCGAAAAATCTTTTATGTCCCAATTTCGGAGGTCAGAGAGAAATGGCTGCATTCGTCAACTGTAAACAGACAAATTTGAGGCTAGCAAATATTTTTTTTTTTTTTTTTTTTTTTTTTTTTTTTTTTTAATTTGGTTTATTTTGCGCTGGAATCGATCAGTGCCTTCTGATCTCTACCAAGCGGAGTTAAGGGTATAGTGTATAGTTATTATTTAATAACTTAAATGATAATTACAGACTTAAAAATATATAACAATAATGGGAAAGGGATGTTTAAGTGATGTGCCTCGTTGGTAGGTCGTCGGGGTGTAGCCTTCGGAGGCGCCTCTCACTAATGGGCTCAGCCAGGGCCCTTGCGGCCGCGTTCGGATGCTGCACCAATTTGTCGGAGTATCGGCTGCTGAAGAAGTTGAGCTGATCTCCGACCTTTGTTAGGCGGAGATCGCGTTCGATGGCGTCTGTTGTTACGTACCATGGCAGGCCAGCAACCTTGCGTGCTGCCTTGGCTTGGACCACTCTTATGCGACGGAGCTGGTGTGCTGATGCCGTGCCCCAAACTTGGATCGCATATGTCCAGATAGGCGTTACCATCGTTTTGATAAGCAGTGTCTTCGTGGATATGTGCAGCTTGCTTTGAGGCTTTAGTAGCCAATCGAGCTTTTGAAGTCTTCTCAGGCATTTTGCTCTCGTTGCTGCGATGTGAGGCCCCCATATGAGCCTTCGATCCAGGTGGACACCCAAGTAGCAGAAAGAGTTGGTCTGCTCAATGGTTCGTCCATCGAACCGTAGCCCCTGGCAGCTGTATGGGCGCAGCGTAAAAGTGACGCAGGCGGACTTGGCACAGTTTATAGCGATGTTCCACATAGCTGTCCAGGTTTCGATCTGCAGCAGCCAGTCCTGCACTGCACTTGTAGCAGCTTGCAGATTTTTGTGGGAGGCTAGGAAGGCAGTGTCGTCCGCATATGTTGCCACCAGCAGTCTCGCAGGGCTGAGGTCTTCATTGCTTTGTCCTTGTGTGGGCAGGTCCGCCGTATACAGCGTGTACAGCATCGGACCGAGGACGCTGCCTTGTGGGACACCTGCTCTGATGCCCTTAATTGCCGACCTTTGGTCTTTAACGGCCACTTTAAAGGTGCGTCCTGCCAGAAAGGAGCTAAGGATGCTGAAGTATGGCGCTGGGAGTATCAGTTTGATCTTGAACAGAAGACCATCGTGCCAGACCTTGTCAAACGCTTGTTTGACATCGAGGAAAACGCCGACGCAGTATTGCTTCTGCTCAAAAGCTTCTAGTACGTGTTTTACTGCCCGGTGGACCTGCTCGGGGCAGCCGTGAGACTTTCTGAAGCCAAACTGATGATCCGGGACCAGGCGCGTGACCTCGTCGAGTTCTAAGAGACGGCTTAGCAGAAGTCGCTCAAAGACTTTTGAGAGCGTCGGCAGAAGGCTTATAGGGCGGTAGGACTCAAGTTGAGTTAGCGGCTTACCGGGTTTGGCGATCATCACAATTTTCGCATGTTTCCATTGCTTCGGAAAGTGGCCAAGGCGGAGCATGGAGTTGAAAATTGTGGCGAGCGCCATGACTCCTTTGCGTGGGAGAGCCTTAGCTGCTCTGTTGTCGATTTCGTCGCATCCTGGGGTCTTCTTTAGCTCAAGCATTTTCAGCTGTGTCCCGATTTCCGCGGGGGAGATGCTTCTTATCGGGAGAGCCATCTGCAGTGGAGCGTCCAGTGACTCGGCTACTTTACGGCGCTGTGCAACGTCTGCGAAGTCGAATGGCTTGAAGGTTGTCTCCAAGTAGTCAGCAAACGCGTTGGCCTTTTCCTCGTCCGATCGGAGCCAGAGGCCAGAGTGGTCCGTGATCGGGGAGGTAAAAACTGGTTGCCTCTTAATGCTTCTGGTGAGCTTCCACACTGAAAAGGTGCTGTTGCCGTCATGCCCAGTTGTTTCGAGGAAGCTGTCTAGATTTTCCGTTCGAGTCCTAGCCAGCAGTCGTCTGAGCCGGTTGGACGCGCTTACCATTTCTGCCTTGGTAGAGAGGTCTCCGTTGCGGATGTACAGCCTCCTTAGACGTCTTTTGTCGGCAAGGAGACTCCTGGCTTCAGGGCTTAGTAGGGACCTTCTGAAGGTACGAGAGTGAGGCAGGGTTTGCGGGGCTGCACGTCTAGCAGCTTCCGTAATTTTCGCTGTGAGGTGGTCAACGTAGCTCTCCAGTTCACTTGCCGTATTTATGGTGACGTTGAGCTCTAATGTGTCCTCGAGGCAGGCCCGGTATACTCCCAAGTTAGAGCGCGGCGGGAGCATTTTGCGGATTCCAACTTCCCACTTGGGAGTCTCCTCGAGCTCAATCAGTAATGGGAGGTGATCCGACGTCAGGTCAAGGAGGCTTCGTATTCGCAGCTGTTCCTGTCTGAATCCCTTGTAGAGCCCGAAGTCAAGTGCACTTGGTGTTGCAGTAGCCCTATATGGGTAGCACGTTGCCTCTCCAGTGGCTATGACTTCGATGCCTTCATTCTCAATGGCAGAGAAGAGCGTTCTCCCTCGGGGGCACATGCGGTAGTTTCCCCACCAGCGATGTTTGGCGTTCCAGTCTCCTCCTGCCAGGAATTTGGGGCCAAGCTGGTCGAAAAGGGCTCGAAAGTGTGCCTCAGTCACTCTCAAGGCCGGAGGGCAGTATACAGAGGCGAGATTGAAGTCGCCTCTGCTGGATCCGAGTCGGATAGCAGCAGCTTGCATATGCCAGTGGCAGGATGACTCAAGTGAGTGGTGCGACAAGGACGACCTGATCAATATTGCTGCTCCTCCATGTTGGCTGTTATCTGGGTGGTTGGCGGTGTGGAGAGTGTAGCCTGGCACTCTGAGGGTGATTCGAGAGCAGAAGTGAGTCTCCGTGAGCAGAAACACATCGATGTGGTGGAGTTCGATGAAGGCTGTGATCTCATTCGCCTTCGAAAAGACTCCGTTGGCGTTCCATAGTGCTATCCTGAGGGAGCTCATTTTAGGCACTGTTATTTTTGGCGCTAGTGTGCATTAGCGCTTGTAAAAGAGTCTGTATGAGAGACATCAGTTGGTCGAATCTGGCGAACATTTGCTTCATCATGAGCTCAAGGGCTGAGTTGGGGCAGTTGTCGGCAACAGGTTGCGATTGGCTGGGAGTACTGCCAGTGTTCCTTCTGCGAGACGATGAGCGGGCACTGCGCTCTGCGGGCTGGGTACCGCGGAGGACGCTGGCAAAGGATTGTTGGCCAGGCACGAAGCTGCAGGCAGGAGCGGCTGTTTTGGGGCGGGGATCTCTGGAGCGGCTTGCATCTCTGCCATTTGCCTTGTGCTGGTTTTTCTGCTGGAAAGCATATTGCAGGTACTTCTTGCAGCCTTTGAAGTTTGCTGCGTGTGCTTCTCCACAGTGGTGACAACACCGATTCTCGTCCTTGCCAAGTGTGCACTCGTTGCTTGGATGGTTGTCCCCACACTCCTTGCACACATAGTGTCTCGAGCAGTAAGATTTTGTGTGCCCGTACTCTTGGCATCTGTTGCATTGTACAGGGCCCGACGTCTTGCGAGGCTTCTCCCACGAAACTTTGTGCCTGCATAGTACTGTTATTGATTTGACAAGGTTATTGTTCTCCGCTTTCCTCAGGTCAACAAATCTCATATTTAGAGGTTCGTTATTGACTCTGCTACGCGGGGTATATATGCGGACAACGTGGTGCCCCTTTTCTGCCAATTGCGCTGAAATATCTTCGGATGCGACCTCGTGGTGGATATTTCGTAGAACTATGCGGTACGGCCGGTCTTCTGCAAGCTGGTGGTGGTGAAACAGGCAGCCGTTCTCGCGAAGGTGCCTTGCCAGCGTTCGGTATTCGTCTGAGTTGCGGCATTGGACGATGCAGTCGCCAGAATTAAGCGATCTGACGGTGTAAGTGTCCGCGCCTAGGACGCTGTCTAGTTCCTTGCAGAACTTGGTGAAACTGAGGACGTTTGGCACAGTTATTCTCGGCACCTTAGAGGCAGGCCGCTCATTGGGAGGCGCCGTCTGGGTGGGTTGCGGGTGTGCGGCAAGCTTTTTATTTGCCGTTTGTTGCCTGCTGGCCCTTGCGCGAGCTGCGTGCGAGGTGGATGGCCTATCATCTACATCCTCGTCGGCGCAAGCTTCCTTGTTGGTGGCTAGTTCTACTTCCGTGTCCATGTCGCTTTCCTCTTCGTCACAGAGGGCCGCAAACCGGTTTTGGCTGGCTTTCTTGGTTTCGGTGGTGCTCGCCTTCTTACGGGCGATACGGGGGGAGAGATTGCCACCTTCTCTTTTTGTGGCCTTAAACCATTGACCTTGCCAAGTACGTGAAGTCTTGGGCGGGTAATTATTCAAAAACGCGTGGAGATCCGGGCTTGTAGCAGGATTCGCGCCAGGAATGGACGGGATTGCGGGCTAGCAAATATTTAACTAAGTTATTTGGTATCTATTTGGCATACACAGTTGTACAAATGTACTTAATTCCATTGTCCATGCGCAATTTTTTATCTGCCCCTGACATGCTAATGCCTCAGTTGATACGCTGCGAAGCCCTGGCGATTACAAACGACCCGGACCCAAGCCCGGTAAATAGAAAATAGCAAATAAATTCGCCGGTTAAATGATAAAATGCTTTTATGGCAGCCATACAAATCAAAAGTCGCACATAACCAATAGTACAATGCAATTTCATATTCGTATATTTATACACATGTGTCGGCTATCTAATTATCGGACTGCTGCTTATTTAATAAAGAGTGTGAATCAACAGGCAAATAGGCACTTCAAGTACCTGTTTGTCAGATAAGCTTTACAATTGAGAGAACTACCGCATTTGCCACATTTGCAAGATCAGATACAAGCAAGTAGATAAAAGAAAAGAACAACTGTGGGAACGACCGAAACTGCGACTTATGATGATAGTGCGACAAAATTGGTTGACGTCAATTCTCTTACTCTGTTTGATAAGTACTGTAAGTAAATGTTGCAAAACAGTCTGTGTGTAACGTTTTCACAGCATTGTTTTGGTCGCTTTTACTCACCTACTTCACTCCACTATACACGGCAATTGTCTGCAAAGAGAACAAAAAGCAAACATGATTAATATGCAAATGTCGGGTGATTTGATTAACTGCTCAACCCAGTTTTTCTTTTAAGCATGCACGCTTCCGCTAACAAAAACAAAACAAAATACTCCAAAAGCCACAAATGGAGCTTCGTGCACTTGACGTGGCTTAAACAATAAGTCAGAGACCACAGGCAGACTCACAGTTAAAGCTGAAGTCGAAGCTATGAACAAAATTCGAGTGTCGCTTGCAATGTGCACAGCTCAGCCAAAGCTGTCAAGAAGTCAGCGCAGATATACAACTCAAGATCAAACCCCCCATGTAGCCAGTAAATAATGGCAAAAGTCTTACTCTTTTTGTCAGCTCTCGTCGACTTGGCAAATGTCACAATCGGCTTAATGGTCATTGCATAACTTAAGCCAATGGGCAAATGTTTAAAGTGCACTCCACATGATGCCTTGAAGTTTGATACGTGCGCCTTACTAATTAAGACATTGCTGTTGTTGTCGGTTTTGCAACGAGTTATGGGTCAACCTTTTGAGTTACTCAAAGCACCAGCCACATCCACACTAGCACATACACAGCCACTGAAGGCACTTAATGTTAAGCTGCTTAGTGGTTAATTGAATTAGTTTACAAGTGAGGCAAGGCGTTCGCCTCTAGGTCTGCGAATTGCTTATTGGCGCACAAATGCACTCGTTCCCATACATGCACACATACACTTACACAACCCATCTAAGTATTCGCAACCATACACCCACAATTACAATTGCACTTGCACTTGGTACACAATTAGATTCTTTGTTACTGCAACTGCGGCTGCCCGCAAAGCCAAACAATTTTTACAGCGTCTCTTAATCTTCTGGCGCAATTCTTTTTGCCTTTGTTTTTAATGAACATTTAATTGTTTGCATTTTGAATGCCGCCATGGTTTGGGCTCAGAGTCAGCCTCAGTCTCATACTGTTGCGACTGCAGCTGTTTACATAATTGAACTATCGCTAGGTTTTAAGTAAATTGTTTAATTAAGTCATTAAAATGCCATAAAAATAATTACTAGCCTAGACGGAAGCTAAAGGCTGCTCGGACCCGTCTAGCTAACAACTAAAATGGGCAAGAGTTCAAATGTCTTTTGACATGCGACTCTTGCATTAAATGAGCTTCAATATGTATCATGGGCTAGCTCAAGACCAGACCAAGGTCTTGGTCTGTGATATTAAAGATATTTTGAGTGAAAATATTCATATTTGTAAGACCAAGACTATAAGAAAATTAGTTGATTCAATATAAGACTTACGTTATGGTAATTTGGTTAATGATGTTTTGCTTAATAATTAGCCGCGCAATGAGGCACACGAAGTAACTTATAGCCCATATTGACTCAAATCTTAACGAAAATTAAAAGTACGCAACAACAAACTGTCACCACAACAATAATTGATCCTTTTAACAAAAAATATATATCAATGGAAAACTCAGCTCATCATGTACACACATTTTCTGTCTTTCAAGTCCAAGTGCGTACAGAGCCACGATTTTAATGTTTTAATTCAAGCTAAAAAGCTTTCATAGTTAAGTAAAGCGACAAAGATTTGTTATATCTTTTTTATATATATAATAAAAAAAAAACACTATTTTATTTACATGTTCACTGGTCTAATATTTATTCGACTCTTAGTCTTATACATAAAAGCTACTTAAAAAATGTTCAATTTTTCTGTTCGAAAACAGAAGCACAATTATAAAAACCATTAATATCTTATGCAACGTCGATTTTCATTGAAAACCCGAAAATATATGATGCAATTAAATTCAGTATTGATGACAAATAAGAATATCAAAAACATTTTTTGTGTGCAATTTGTTTGAAATATTTTTTATAAATAAATGCGCTTGACGTTATCAATATTTTACATTTAAAACTACAAATTAGTAGATCCTCTTCAATGGCGAATATGATTAAATCCGAACGCGTCGTAGCCGAAATTGTTAAAATTTGGCCAGTCATTAAAAACAAGAATCAATTAAGTCCGCAGGCAGTGTTGCGTATACGTAACATGAAGGACCAATTTTTAATTTGTCCAGGCAACGTTGTGGAAAAACAATTTGAACTCAGAGGGGCTAAAAAAATAAGAACGAATACAAAAATCTGTGCACACACATAACAATAAAAGAATAAACTTAAAAAATAAATAAATAAAAATAAAACAATTCAGACATGAAAACACATTTTTCCACACGTAAAGTGTCACAAACTTTTTGATTATTTTTGCCGGATTGCAACAAAATTGCAATGTCAATCATAGATCCTCCATTTGCCATGCATGATAACAAATAAAAAAAAAGCGTAATAAAAACACAGACTTTGCCATTATTCAAAGAATTCTAATTGCGATAACCGTTTGGATAACTCATTTAATTGAAGAAATAAAATTCTGATTAAACTTGTCACAGCTTTTCTGCTGACAAGTTTCAATGGATGTGAATTTAGTTGAAGTCAAAGCAGTGTATTTTTTTAGATAGTCTTTTAGCGGAATGGTCAATAGCCTAGGATAAAAACATTTTTTCTTTATGCTGCGAGCTGATGACTTCCAACTCTCTCCCGTTTTCCCTGATATTGCGTCAACTTTCGCTACATGCAGACGTTAATCTAACTTGCATTGAAACTTGAGTCCCATTAGAAAGTAAAGAAAAATCAGAACCAACACAGACCGTGTTTTCTACACGGCTGCTTGAAAATGAAATTAAAGGCCAACAGAAGCTGCCAATCCCAGATGAAATGATTAGTTAGCTGCGTTCCGCTTTGTGCTCAACTTCTCAGCGTTACTCACAACTGAATTGAAATCAAATTAAATTAAATGCAATTATTTTATCATCATTTGGCCAACTACGTAATTAGGTTAAGTGCGCTGCCGCACTTATCAGCTGGCCTGCCATTGAGCGGTGACTAATCAATGAACAACGGCATTGTTTATGCCATGCACTTCAAATTAATTAGCTCACGCAGATCGTCTCGCATTTGTTGGTCTAATTCAATTGATATGGAACTGAATTCTATTTTTTGCCGCGATAGCAAAACTTTTAAAAGTGTAACTAAGTGTGAGAAGATGTGAGAGAGAAAGACCGAGACGCAGCCCAAAATCCCCCGAGAAGCATAAAACAATTATTCGTGCCTCTCTCGGTCTCTTTTGGCAACTGTGGCTGTTGTCGCCAAACTGCTAGTAACAACAACATTTTCATAGCCTCCCAATGGCCAAAGGTGTAAAGACAGCTGCAAGCACGGCAGCAACACGAAGCAAATGCGCAACGTTCATTCTGTGTATATATTTAATGTGCCTTAACTAAAAGAGCAAAGGAAAAGGTGAAGAAGGCAAAGGTCAATATTGAAAATTGATAAACAGGCAGCAGCGCCGGAAAGCGGCAACAACACCGCAAACGATCTATGGCTATCAACATGCTGTCCGCGACGGCCAACATTGAGGTTTTATAATTAAAAACAAACAAAAACAATTCCCCAACTTTAAAATTAATTTCAACCAAACTTATTTCGCATTAAATTTTGTACTAGAAATAAATTCATCAGCGGCAACTGAATAGCTTGCAGGCCAAATTAGAGCATTATAAATAGAGACGTCTATTTTTAAAAAGCTCTCAGCGAATCGCTCAATGGGTAAGTATTTTAATTTGATTGAAGACAATTATAATGCTTTGCCCAATTTACATAAGCAAAAGCCCTGAACTAAAAAATAGAAAATTAGAATAATGAGCATTTTTTATGTACTCTTCATGCCTTACAGCAGTGTGAAGGCTAAATAACCTTACGACACAAGATACGGGGCCAGCTAAATGGGACGAATTCTATTTATAACGTGAGCGGCGTTATATGTGAAGGGATATTCAAATGTGTAAGCTAAATATATCTTAATTGAAAATGCCCAAGTATGAATTAGATACACATATATATACTTAGCCCAAGTACTCAGTGTTGATATCCAATAAATATTTGAAAGCGCACTTTTCTATTGACTGACAAAATAAATTCGTGATGTACAGCAGGCCTTCAAATGTTGGCTAAGCACAGTATCATGTTTTTACTATTCGCTTCGTAATTATACTTCCGAGTGATATGTATGCATAAGTTTTCAAACATCTGATATATAAATTATTTACTTGCTTACACATTTTCTCACGCATCTATACGGCAGGAATAGTTGAAAAGTTTTTTCAATAAATGAATTCCAAAACGGAAGCTTATATTTATAAACTTCAAGAGTAAATCAAAAATATTTTCTGTATACAACTCGAAATTAAATTTTTGCCCGACGTGCGCTGTTCAAACTGCCATTTCATGCACGAGCAAACATGCACAAAATTAAAAACCCAAAAAAAAAATAAATAAAAATTCTTATATTTGTACAGATTTTAAGCGATATGCACAAGTATGTTTGCATATATGTATCTGTAAATTGTACTCTTTGCGACAGAGGCGCAGTAATGATGTTATGCAAGTATTTTTTCCTTTGATCAAATATTTTTTGGAATTTTGACCATAAATCATATTAAAGGCTTGCAAAATGAAGTTTTGTTCAAAAAAAATAAGTGACCTCAGATGCCTCCAGATCAAAGCAAGCAATTAGGAAGCTTACATATGTACATGTAATACAGCTGGACTACAGCAATTTTAGCGTTGGCCACTCTTTGACAATAGAACTAGCTAAGCATTAGAAAACTAAAGTGCAATAGAGTACATCTTGTCGGAACTCGGAGTAGATTTTGCCCACATACTTATGGTGTTTCCGTTTGAACTTGTGGAAACTCTATGCACTTGTATAAAGGCAGGCAGCTTAGCCGGCAATTCTTTTGGACGGTGTTAAATAACAATAACAACACTTTGCCAAATAGTTCAGGGTTATTTTTTCGCTGAAATATTTAAAATTTCCAAATTACAAAACAAACAAGTTAAATGTGCTAATTTGGCATATTCGTACTATGTGTGCATGTACGTATGTACTAATATGTACTAATATTTGTTTGTCAACACTGGTCAAAGTCGGCTTGAAACTCAAACCATACAAACTTATTCATATAGGTACAAAATTATCTGTCAATGACTGTGCTAATAGACGAATCCACAATTCGCCCAGGCAATTAAATTAAATTAAGCACACTTATAGGCCAAATTTTATGTGTTTTTGTATGGAAAAGTACTAAAAAAAATGGTTGAACCAGCCTTTTAAATAGTTTAAAGTCCGATTCAAAGTTAGTTAAGTGCTCATTGCATCCATCTCAATTTGTATCAACCAAAATGGTTGCTTAACTGCGCTTAATTTGAATTGGACAACGTGCGACATCAACGCGCATTCAAATATAACCCATAGATGAAAGCCTAACAGTTTGAATGACAGCAGTAGATAAAAAGAGACGACGCAGCAGGCATTGGCATTTAGCTGCAATTCGAAATGACACAAAAAAAAAAGAGAAAAACCATCCCGAAATCAATCAGTCAGCACGGCAACAACAACAACACTTCGCTATGTAACCGCCGGGTTCGTGCTAAAAGAAAAACCATATCGGATGGAAATCAAATTAAATGTGTCTGAATTGTGGCAATGGGTTGACGTAGGCATAGAATATGGTATGTATATTGCGACATATTTTGATGTTTGAGCGCGGGTCGCAGAAGCCGAGGGTTAAGCCACGCCCTTTTTAGCTGCAACTACCACTGACGGTAATCGAGCGTTTTAAGGTTGGGCTTGGGCTGTTGCGCGCTTGGTTGCGGTTCGTCTAGTATCTTTTCTCATCCAAAATGCTTAGCCCCGAAATAAAAGAACCGTAAGCGCAAAGCAGGCAACTTTGACAGCCAACTCAAGCATGGCCAGTGCTGTAGAGTTTGAGCATGCCGGTGTTGCAAAACACAGCGCAACGATTTGGTTGCTTTATTTTTGTATCCAGTATTCCAGTATTCTATAAGATTTAATTACGACGCCCCCTTTCACCTGCCCTCGGCCAGTCCAAAAAGAAAACTAGCCCAAAAAATATATAAAAACAGTTACACTTTGTATTTCCAGCTTTTGCCGCCTAAATGCTGCCCCGTTGGCTGGCCCCTTTTTGGCATTGTTCTGTTTATAAGCTTTGCACTTTTGTTAAATGTTTGACACAGTTTCTGGGTCGTTTAGCTGCTGCTTCTGCTGCCATCACTGCGATTGAGTCTATTCGGTCCTCTTTTCATATAAATGCCATTATAATTCTACCTTGAGATGTCTTTATGCTGCGCAGAAAGCTGGCGTCAAATTCTGAAAGACTCTTTCCCCAAAAATGAAAGCCATGCCGAAAATGTACAAGTCATGTTCTGGAAAGCGTAACAAAATCACAGAGCAACAAAAGAAAAAGCAAAATAAATATAATACGAAATAAAAGCATAGAGAAAATTGTACTTATATCTGTGTATCTGTAAGGGACCACTAAAACACAATTATGTCTGGCATATGATAATTGCAGACACACACATGCGCATCAAGGGGATTTTAATAATGCGTATCTTTTTCACCAGCCAAAGCGCATGGGTTAAGTTTTATAAATCATTAACCTTTTCGACCAGACCCAGCAAATGGCCAGAAACTTCTCTTTGACGTCTGCTGTGCACACATGTGTGTGGACCGTGCGTCTGTCAATGTTTATGTGTATGTTTATGTTTGCCTAAGTTGTTTCTGGCTTCTGTGTCACTGGCACAGAGCAGCACTTTAAGCATCTGTAAAATACTCAACACATTTAAGCTTCGTTGAATGCGCTTCATTAGCTTGAGTCGAAGTTAGAGAAAACTAGAGCGAAGGGGCCAAATCAACAGTTGAGTCGGTTTGTCAGACTCGCCATGATTTTCACATTTTGCCAGCGACAATTACAATTATATTTCTGTTTAATCATGCAGTTTAATGCCAGGCACAATAATAATATCAAGAGCAGCAACAATAAAATCGCTTTAATTTTCTTGTCAGCTTTTTAGAACAATTTCTATTCCGTTGATGATTCACGCACTTGCAACAGGGCGTACTTGGGTCAACCTTTTAACGGGATGACTTTGCTGCCCATTGGCACTTGATAGTCTAGCGGCTTATGCAGCTATAATGCAACATAATGGGAGCAATGCCCGATTAAAATCATATCGTTAAGTGCAACGGAAATATTTTCCCCTTTGCAGCTTATACCAGTCAGCAGCTATATAGGGAAAAGCTTGGCGCTGCATCGTCATAGGCAGAGAAAGCCAATCACAACTGCCTGCAATCGAAACGAACCTCAAGTGCGCTATGATACAACAAATGTAACAAGCTGACAGCCAAAGAATACAAAGCAGCCTGACAGCTTGGCTTGTGCTGCGGCTTCCTGGTCTCTAGAGTGCGATGCGCTGCTATGCATACTAATTTCAGATTAAATACATTAGTTATTTAATAATATCTACCGCTCGCACAACAGATATGGCCAAAGAATGGCTGTAGACTTGTCAGGGTGTGCGACGCTTAGTAAAATGACGATGTTGACGACTAGTCTAACTTGTTTTGAGCTGAGTCGTATGCCTGAGCACAATTCGTCTAGCAAACAAAATTCAAATGATACAAGCTAATTGCTAAAATACTCATAGATACTCGCTTAACACTCAACGCAAGCCCATCGAAACCTCGGGCCAGGGAGGTCGTTTAAGCAACCTATTAAAATAAACAAGTTTGTGATTCACATGAAAAGGAGGTTGTACTCATAAATGCTACTAATTATGCTCTAGTTAGATTTTGATCTCAGCAAATGTTTATGGCATCACGTTTATATGAGAATATTTCTCAGGTAGCTCTGAGCGTAAAATGAAAGTCGCCCATAAGATTGTTAATACGATGTGTTTATAGTTAAAGTTGGCTAAAGTTGATAATAGTTATTTATTACATGCAGCTGTAATTAAAAGTATGAACAATGCTGATAATATGCCGTCCTTCGTGCGTTGCAAATTGACGCGCTACCTTGTAAGGGTATCAAAAAAGTTGGCAATTCAAAGACGCCACACAACAGGCAGTCCGGCATTTTCGGTGCGTCCATTGCAATTTAATGCTCGAAATTTCATTGACACAGTTTTGGGTGTTTTTTTTTTTTTTCTCTCTTTTTTCATGTCAGCTGTAAACTCGTCTGCAACAGTAACTAAAAGTTGCCAGGCCGATGTTGTCGTGGCCGTCGTCTTTCTTAAAAAATATGCAAATTTATGTAGAACGCGAGAGCTGATTCTTTACCATTTATGTACATTCGGAGATCTGTAAATGCGGTTTGGAGCTGAACCGGTTTGATGAAAGAAATGCCAAAGACATTCTATTCCTATTACCAACTACGACTATATCTTGCTAGATGCTTAACGAATAATAAAATCAAAACTCACCCTTTGCTTAACATGGCTTTTGTTATATGTTAAATAATTAAATGTGTTACTGACCTCTAACACTTTCTCAAGCCCAACTCAAGCAGACAATTTATCGGATTATGCAGACTAAATGATCGATTCAATATAAATATTACACTCTCCGTCTTTCTGGTTCTTAAACATAAACAGACTGCCTAGATGCCCCAATAAGTTTTTATTTTTACACAAGCCCACGAAATGTATCTTTATAGTTGTTGTCTTTGTATCTGTATCTATATCTGTATATGTATCTGTATCTCTCACTCATGCTCATTCAATCATCAAAATTCAATGCAAAAAACCGGCTCGCACGTTTCTGTGTGGTTTACATTTGGCTGGCACTGTTTATTGTTTTTGCTGTTTTGATGTCACGTCATTTATTTTGGGGTTTGCTTTAGGTGCCCAGTTTTATATCGCTTGCAATATTTAATTTCCTGCTGCAGAGCATGCCAAAATTTGTGCGCATTTTTTTTTTTTAACATCGGCAATTGGCAATTGTTATTCGACTTTTGTTTCTATTGTTTATGAGATTTGTTGCTAATACGAGACTATTTCATTTTCCAAAGCAAGCCCCAGCCGAAAACGGGCTGCTGCTGTTACATAAACGTGACATTTGCTTACATTGCAGTTGTTTCATTTTAATGACAAACGTCATTTGGTTTTTGTTTCTACATGCAGTTGTTTCATTTATTATTATTATTATTGTTGTTATTAATTTTTTTACTCCATCTATTGTTGTTGATGCGCACGTTCACAGCGCACCCACGCGATGTGTCGAGCACAAAAACAAGTCATTTGTACAGGCGCGTATGCACTCAAGTGCTTATAAAAATTACATGATAAGTTTTCCAAACGCAACTGCAATGAGGCCACAGAATTCATGTTCCTTATCAGCCAATCAGCCAGCTGTTTATCACAGCACTGTTGGCTGTCATATATTAGCTGATAAGGGAGAGGGGGCTTTTTATACGCTGATATCATACGATAAGGGCAACTGAGTGCAACAGGTCCTGGGGAAACGAAGCTTTTCGCAAGCGCAGCTTGTCAAAGCTCTCAACAAGCAACGCCCTCTATGCAAAATCCTGGCAACTAAGCAAAACTATGTGACCGTGTTGGGCTTTTAGAAAGTTCGCGTGCTATAAACTACAAATTAAGCTTTTTTAAACAATAAAAATAAACAAAAATTAATGATAAATTGCAAAGTAATTACAAAAATTGCTTTTAAGTGTAATTTGAAGCGTTGGCCAAAAAATGTACAAAATATTTTCAGATATATTTGTATGGCCCATGCATTTAATGTGCTCGGTTGTATAATTCTGCGTGGTTGCATTTTTATTTTTTTTTTGTTATGCCGACCGTCAAAACAACAGTTAGTCGAAGAGCAATCAAACAGAAAATAAAAAAGAAATCAACCGTGTAAGGTAAAAACGAATACCTTTGGCACGCTGTTCGGGCAACGGGAGGGTCGCGGTATCAACCAGTTAACGGTAAGCGGGGCCTTCACACGACAACGAAACACCGGCAACGGAGTCGTGGCAGGTATTAAACGTCAATGTCAAAAGCACATTTAATAATTTGTATGATGCATGGGCATTTGTACGAATGTATAAATTACTTAGTTTTTTACATACACCGTTTTTATTGCACACAAGTTTTCAGCAAAAAAAGAAAGAAAAAAAAAAATGAAAAATATTTATATATATATCAAAATAGCGGACAGCTCGTCAAATATAATGCAATCAAATACCCGCAAATGGCATTAAGGATGATTGATGTAATGGAAATTGGCGGCACTTACGGACACATTCAATGAGGTATACCAAGATGATATATTGCGGATGCATGACTTTGCGTGACTCAAAATTGAGTGGTTCCGACTGAATTTAGTAATAATCACATTTACAGCAAGCTGCAGGTTAGCTAATTAAGGCAATTACCTTAAGCTAGCTGCTCGAATAATAGATTTTCATTTGAATCAAAAATGAACATCGCACCTTGCTTGTGTTTATAAATCGAATACTAGTGCACCCACGCTTAAATAGTTAGAAACAACGTTAAATAAATTGTGTTTTTTTTTTTTTAACTGTTTGGGGGCGTATTAAAATCACATCAGATAAACTCAAATAACACTCCGAAAATTTGAAATCAAAGTGGAAACAAGAAACGAATATCCACAAAGCAGACCGTGCGAGAGTTTCATATTCATGTGAACTTGTTGTCATCCATGTTGTTGTTGTTTCAGTTTCAGTTTTTGTTGTTGTTATTGTTGTAGTTGTGGTTTTTGCTGTGAATGCCAACGATTCAGTTAAGCCAAATACATTAGACATTGAACTGTTTATCGTTTGCTGCTTCGGATTGGTCATGTGTTCGCCCAGTTTTTGTGGGCATAAACAAAAGGCCAATGCATACAAAAATGTGCTGAAAACGTGCCGATTAATCTTCAGGCCATGGCAAATGGCATAGGTCAGTTACACTAATTGAAATAGAATGTTGCTGGTCAGTTTTTTGCCGGTCTCGTCTATCGTTTATGAATGATGTGGGCGCTGCGAATCCATAAAAGATACACGATAAGTTTTCTTGGCGTGTGTGTATTGGCTATTGTGAATGGCACTCTCATGGCCAACTACTTTGTTGAGAGTAAGTGTAAGTAAGTGGCCATCATTTAGAAAGCAGCAAAGCGGCAACAGCATCAGCTTACCTATGTATAAGTAGCTCCTTTCACTTTAGAATGCGATCGGGGCGAGTGAAAGTGCACCTGGCAAAAGTCAAATGCCCAGAGCAAAACAAACATATACGGCCCAAACAACTGCGGCTCGGCAAATAACTGTAATTAGCGTTGATTTGGCTAAAATGTGATGACGAGGCCAGCTGGAGAGTTATTCTAGAAAATCATCCAATTTCGATAAGCCTCAAACAGAGCCTACAAACAAACACAACATACTTACAACAAGTCGAAAACGAACTAACGCTTCACGATTCGCGCCAGTTTAGATTCGATTCGTAAGACTAAATACCCATATCCTTCATTACAGGATTCTGCTCTACAATAAAACATAATTTACTTGGCCGTTTTTCTGAATAACAAACTTTGCCATATAATGTAAGTGGACAAATATTTGAACATATGTTTCGATAGCAAATTGGCAACATATTGAACTTCTAGGTTCAAACGGGTTCCGTTCATAACCGAAAGGTATACTGCATATGTAACCGCAATAGAACAGAAGGACAAGGACCGAAATGACATCAACAAGGACCTTTAAATAAACTTACCCAAATGACATCAACAAGTGTGCAATGCAAAAGTATTCACATACAATGCAAGAACAGAGGCTCGCGGTGCATTTGATGCATGCGCTGGCTTGGCAACTACCGTTAAAGCTTTGAGTCAGCTTTTTGCGCCCCGGGGCAAAGAAACGAAAGTCAAAGTGCAGCCGACAGCTGAGCATGTGAAAATCACGTGGTTGCTAATGAGAGCGAGAGAGGGAGAGAGAGAGAGAGAGAGGGAGAGCAGCGCCAGGATAAGCTTTGCGCAGACGCTTCTAATGTCAAAACAAGCTAAGCTCTTGTTATTGTTGTTGTTTCGGGCTGGTGTGGGTTTGTTTTTAAAAGTTGGCCTGATTAGACAAGCGAACTGTGGCACACACAAAGAGCACCCAGCGCACAGCGTCTTTGATTGACATGATGAAGAAGCAAATGCTGCACTTGAGAGCCGAGCAGTGTCCACTTAAGCCAGCGACAGCAGCAACCAGAACAGCAAATGGGCGGAACACTTGAGAGCCGAAGGAAAAAGGGAGCGTGCGTTGGACTCCCAGCGAAAGTATCTCATGTGTGACAAGCCAGCGTCGCGTTGTCTGGGGACAAACTAATAAGGCGCCGGAAAAGCGAGCAGCGCAAATGGCAACAAAAAACAGTTAACACACACACACACACACACACACCCACAACGTCTGCCACTCCTTCAAGCTGGGCGCGCCAAGGTTAGACGATTGTCGACTGGGGATAATACTTTGAGCAAAGGTGGGAGGTCATTTAGTCAGCAACTTGTGCAATCAGCTGTTGCTAATACAAAAGCGTCGCCTGGCTTAGCAATGAAAAGCGGCAGCGGCGCGGGGTGCACTCGTGTATGCACGACGTCAAATATCAACTTTTATTGATTTTTGTGGCAGTTTTTTATGACGGTGTGCGTGGGTGCTGGGAATTAATTTCCTGAAGCCAGCAATGGATATTGCTACATTGCGTATGATAACTGGTTAATTAGCTAATTAATGATTAGACTTACCACTCGATATGGACTCAGTTAGCTCTGATTATAACGTTTAGCTAGTTAGTTGATTTTCAGTTTTGTTTTTGGTTTTCTTTCTTGCACTTGGTATTTTTATATAATGCGTTATTATTATACTTATTTTTTATTGCAACAATCTCTTATTATTGTGCATCTGTACATTTATATATCTGTATCTGTAGTTGTGTGTATTTCCGCTTTGAATTAAATGCAATTAAAAACACACACATATACAATTATTATTTATTTATGCACTCGCGTTTGTTTTCTGCGCCGCTTGCATATGATTATAGCCTTTACATTCGCACACGAGCTCAGCTGATGAAGACATTTTGCAAGACGATTTGCTAAACGACGACAGTGAAAACTGGCGACTATCGCACACGCGAAATCCCCGCTAGCCCCCGCAACTGATCTCAGTGCACGTATGTACATACAATGTACAATAGGTACATATGTATGTACATATGTATGTAGGTATTTAGTATAACATTGAATTGACCGGTGGCAGGTCGTAGGCGGGTCAGACAGATAAGACTGTGGAAATATAGACGAGAGACTAGCGAAAGAGCTAACTGCGTTATCAGCCTTGAATATGCTGACGATGGGCGCAGATAAAGATGCCCAATCAGACATGTATACAAATTGAACAACTATGCAATCAGCACAATAACAGCAGCTTGTACGACACGGTTGTACAGTTCATCGCTACATATGTACATACATACTCGTACATACTTGTATGTACATACACATCTCTATGTATTCGTTCGTTCATTCATGCTCAGCTTGCCAGGCTTAGCACGCTGTATGACAACAAACGATAAGATACCATGATAAAAGACAATCGGACGGAACACAGACTCAAAAAGACCGGCAGGCCATACTTAGGTATTCGTGAACAATACTGATAGATTTGAGTAGCATAGGCGGTCGAAGGTAAATTGATTTTTTTCTTATTAACAATTTCACTGCGCCAAATAATTTCACTTTGCGCAAGTACACACGAAATTGTTGTTTTGACAACAACAACAACAACAGCTAGAGCCAAAGCCGTGAACTTGAGGTGCACACCTAAGAAATTTGATTTCGCTGTATAAATTGATTATTAAACGTTTTGTGTTTGTGTGCATAGGTGGAATTCATTTGCATTCACAACAATCCGTCTTAATAGAGACAATTCAAATTCGTATTTTTAAATATTTATGTATATATATATATATATATATATATATGTGCACTTCACAGATTTAATCAATAGCTTTTTGTTATTTTAGTAAATTTTCAGCTGCCGCAAACAAAATAAGCAACTATAAAATATATTGTGTGTACGATGTGAAGAGAGCGCGCGTGGGAGATGTAAGATGTTGAGAGGGAGAGTGGGAGAGAAAAAGAGAGCGCGCGCGGCCGTAAACCGAACAGAAAACGAAAAAGAGGTAAGGTAAGGCAATCAACACCATACCAGACCAGACCCAGCACAGACCCAAAACAGACAAACCCACCAGCAAACGAACCGTGCGCGTCTACGTCTCGGACATGACAGCGGCAGCAAGTTCCGATAACAACTGACTGAGGCACAGCAGCGGGCCTCTGAGTTTTGTTTGTTGGCTTTGCTTTGCTTTCTGTTGCTTTGCAATGTTTCTACTACGTGTGATGCCTCGGCATGCACAGTGGTTGTCGTTGTAGTTGTAGTTTGCGGCTGTATTGGTGTTGGGGCTGCCGCTCAATCAATTGACAAAAGTTTTGCAGGGGCTTAGCTTTTCATTACAGCGCTCTCATCTGCGCTCGCGCTCGCGCTCTCGTTCTCCCACTCTCTCGCCGTCGAGCGTTCGCTCTCGCGCTCACCAAAACAGCTGTTTGGCGTGCACAAAATGTAAACAGACTGTGAAAAAGCTTTTGAATGCTCTCACATTTAATTGAAAATAATTGTAATCAACATGAACAAAAACAAAGCCAAGGTAGACGGAAACGAGTTTCCAATGGAGGGGGCGCAGTTGCGACCCAACCTGTGCCAGAGGCGGCAACAAATTGCAATCCCCCACAAGCACACAATTATATACTATTTTGGCTGTCACACTCCCAAAATATCGTCACTTGGCAGCAAATTGTAATTTGCTTTTCGCCAGACCGAAGACCCCAAAATTTGTGTCACACACACACACACACGAACCAAAAATAGACGTCAAAGAATTTCTCAGCTGACTGCACAGTTGGCTGCACTCGACCAATGTGGCCACAGGCGACGTCAACCTCTGCGCGGCGACCTAGACCCACATTTGCGCCGGGCTTAAAGCAATTGCTGCCGTTACCGCTGCCGCTTCTAACGGAAGCTCCAAGTTATTTGTATTCTCTAGATACTATGTACGTTGATTCGAAGATTCGCCGGCCAGAGGCGTTATAAATCTTGCGCAATGGCTCATTGGCGTGGGCTGTGGACTGTGGCCTGTGAACACCTTCGAGCCGTGTCAAGCCAAACAATGGATTTGCCTGGGCATAAAATCTATTTGCACAGCCGCAAAATTATGGCCGGGTCGTGAACGTTTGTTCTAATAGCCCATTGTTGGTCAGTGTGCTAATGTGATTAGAACTTGACGTTGGCTTGACCACGACCACTTGTTGCTCAACGCATCAACGCCGCCAGCCTTGCCGCAAGAAGCCACCGGCCAATGCTCGTAAATTTTTGCGTGGCGTTTCCGCTTTTTACCTGCCCGGCAAAGCAACATATGTGCTATTCTCACTGCTGACAAAACAAGCAAATGGGAAAACATAAAGACACAGAAACTAGGCAGCTCGAAGTGCAAATACGCTCACTTTCACCTGGGGCAGATACTTATTTGAGGGTTTATTTTTTTATTTTTTTAATTTTTAAATAAAAATTATCGAAAATCCGTATAAAGATAAAAATTAAAGCGTATAAATAAACTGACAGATATCAATCCATGTCAATCTATATTTATGGGATATAAGTAAAAAGTATCTTTTATTAGATTATTTAAAATAAAACCAAGCGCCCAAAAAAAAATTTTGTAAAAATTAAATTTTTGATTAAAAACTATCTAAACTGTATGAAAATAAAAGGTAGATAGTTAGACCGAATTCCATTCGATATGTCCATATCATTCTAAGCTTCCTATGCGACATAGTTAAAACACGCTCTGAAGGGTATATTAAATAGAGACTAGCCAAAGTCGTTATTTGTATTTAGCCTTTCGTTTGTTTAGCATGTAGAACAAGCATAGTATTTGTATCTTTCAGCTCTTAGTTTGCAGTTAGGTCTGCGCGCTCAAAATCCAATTTAGAGAAAAAAAGCAGCCAACGACCGAGCAGCATTTGCCCTACTAAAGTCAGTATCAGTCGGCGTCAGGCGATTAGGTTGCTGTGCTCTCAATTTGAGTCAGCTGCTATTTTCGATGTTTGCCACAAGACAATTATGTGACAATTATAAATAAGCCTCAGCGTTTCTCACATGTATGTAGGTGCCTTACAGCCAGAGGCGTTTTATCTGCGTCAGTTTTGTGCCCAGTTTGGGGCGCTTAGCTCATGCTCCAAAGGTGTTGTGTACTATGCACTGCACTATCTGTATCATCACATATAATTTATGGACTCGGCTGTTATCGAACGAAGGTACGTAGAATATGCCACGTACCTTGTAACTGAACTTTGCCTTGCTCAGCACATAGATACAGGTTATTGGCATCGGTACTAACTGTTTTCACTGCGGTTGCAACGTTCAGTGGCAAGTGCCATAATAAAAAAGTGATGCTCCACGTAACATGGCTGAGATGAAAATGGCACTTAACCGCTAACCGAAGATATGAGAACCAGTTTTCAGTCTGGCACTTGCTCTGAAAATGCGAAACAGATTCGATTCGAGTTGATGTTCTGCCAATTCAACAATTTGGAGTGGAGCGCGCATATTTTGTATGAAGTTCTTTGAATGCGCCGCGGAAATGCAAAAACTGTCGAAAACTTGAATGACGCTTGGACACGTCGAGGCTATTGAATGTCAAAGTTGAATCACAGCCCAGCCCAAGACCGCAACACACTAGAGCCGCCCAAGCAGCAATTGTTAGGAAGCCGCCAGCAGCTTTGTATGGAGAATGCATTTTGGCTGTGGCGTCATCAACTCGGCTCATAGCTCTGGCTTTAGCTTCGGTTTCTCGTGCGGCAAGACACTGCAAAAGGGGTTCGCCTGATTTCAGTAACATGTTTGTCACTCGCAAGAAATAAATTCAACTTGTGCGCTATAAGCAAAGACAACAGATACAGCTAGGTCTGTCCAGCTCCTAGTCTTTGCTTCATATGTTCACATTTAACACAATTATAGCGCATCCGCAAGTCTTGCATGCATTTTTTTCGATTTTTATTAAAGGTTTGCACGCAAACCGAAAGACAGCCAAGCCCGACCAAGCCGCTGCCAGTCATCATGTAACACCCAAGAAATATAGCGATGAGGCAAGCCCCAACTGAGTTATGCCAGCGAGTCTCTAATAAGTCTCGACACTCGCGTCTGTTTGCCGCAGAGAATCAGAAATTGACAATGCCGCTGAATCAGCGGAAATTGGGCATTTAGAGAGACGTCATTTGCATAAGACTTTGGCTTAGAGACGCATTTTATTGTTATGTTATGCCCCAGCACGGCCCCAAACGTGCACTGGACGCATCTCTCGGGGCTTAGACAAAACGAGCATGTGCATCTGCCGCAGCCCCCTTTAAGCGCATAACGGTCACTAATTTGTAAATCTTGTGAAATTGTCCATCAGCTCTTTTCAGCCACAAAAAAAAAAACACTCACTGCGCCGCAAGAGCCTGAGCGGGAAAGTGCGCTGTTCCAAATGATATGCGCAGCAGCCAATTTCTTCCTACCCGGCGAAAACTGGTCTACCGTGACCCACAAATGGCCGCATGCGAAGCCACATTGAGAATTGCCTTTAACACTCGAGTTGCCAGGCGGCAAAAAAGGCCCAATTAAACATGTGTTACCAAAATTTACATTTAAATTGTTCAAAGAGAGTTTAACGAAAGATGTTGTGATATCCCAGATGATCTCAGTTACATTGCAAACTGACTGCTTCGATTGGTTGGCTATTTTTAATTATTCGACTGAAACATATAATAATACAGTGAAAGCTTCCATTACGGAGGGCTTCCGTGACCCACAAACTTTGTACGGTCCTAGTTTTAATATAAAAGGCGAACCCATTACCTTTACGCGAAGAGTCATCGACACCTTAACATCTCTCATAAGCGTACAGATGCAATGAAACTCAAACAAGAATTGTAAGCCATTTGATTCATATTTGATGCCCATGGTTCCCATTGGCAAAGACATTGCTGATTTCTTAAAGAGCCTTGAACCTCTGCCCGTCGAAACGTACATGACCTTTTAGAGGGTATTCGAATTTTGTCATAAAATGTCTAACGCATAAGGGGAGACAACCCTATATTCTATGTAGGAATCAACCACAAAATATGGATATGTCCGTCCGTCTGATTGTTTTCTCTGTTGCAGGCAGTACATATGTATATCGGAACCGGATGAATCGGACCACTATATCATATAGCTGCCATAGGAACGATCAGTCCAAAAGTAGGTTCTTGTATTCGTTGTCGTATCTTTTTTTTAAATTAAGTTAACTAACACTAAACTCAACGCGTTTAAATGGCGCAAAGAAATATATTTAAATTAAAAAAAAATTGTTATGTTGTTATTCTTAAAATCATATATTATTCTAATGTTGAAGATGATTAACTAATGTTCAGCTCCAATAAAGTGTGCCCCTCTTCCATAACTGGACATAAACAAGGCGAGGGTGGGCGTACGGATATGGGAGCTGTCATTGTATTATAATACTTAAAAATAGATATTTTATAAAAAGAAAGCATGCCATAAGCAAGAATCCAAAGCTTATTAAGTTAACAAAAGTTAACAAAACAAAAGAACAGCGGAATTTAACAAGCTTTGTGTATATTAAACAAATTATAATGAGGACATAGTTGGACGTGTGTCTCTTCGACGACTCCCAATGTGTGAGTGTATTGGTGTCCACTCAAGCACGCATTATTTCGCCAATGTTGTCACGAATACGTGCGTCTGCGTCTGTGTCCGACTGCAAACACAAAGGTTAATGTCCATGACTTACCCGTTTTTTTAATTTTTGGCAGCTAAACAAGATCAGAAACAGCAACAACATCACGATGTTGGCTTTATACACTAGCGGTTAAAATGTTGCAATGAGAACAGCTTTGGCCATAAACCGATGAAACAACAAGTTAGAATGGTCGAGAATGTTCGACTAGCTGCTGCCCTGTAATGCTCGCAGTCAAGAGTTTCCGCTGTATTTGTATTTGCATAAGATAGCAAGAACTTCCGGAAGTAAAACGCACAGATTTCTCCCTTGCTAATGAATCGGACTTTCTCGACTTCCCACTTCGAGTTGTTCGAGTCTTTTATTGCTTTGCGCAATTCAACACATTTAAGGCATTTTTATATGTGCAGGGTATGAAAAGAACACGGCACTTTAAATACAAACAAGCGACAGCAAGCGACACGAGCAACACTCAAGCAACAAAAGTAAATTACAGCAAACAGCCAGAGCACAAATGCAAATTGGAATCGGAGACTGGGGGAAGAGTGGAAGAGTGAACAACGGCTGCTGAAACTGGGACAGACAACACCAGCGAGAGATAAACGATATTCGTGAGTGGGCCTGGAGCTGTGCCTGGGCGTGCAGAGAGTTTCAGTTGCCGCCCAATTGGACAGCAAGCGCAATTTGGGTTAATTGCTGCAGTGACGCATTGGAGCTCCGCTGCGGATCATATTCTCAGAGACAGAGTCAGAGCCAGAGCCAGAGCCGGAGTCGGAGTCGGATTCGGGCTCGGACAGCGGCCAATTAATGTGCGGAAATCTGCAAGGCGCCTCATAAAAAACACTGTCACTTTTTGCAGCCAACTTGTCTTGGACTGCATGGCTGGCTAGCTGGCTGGCCGGTGGAAATGGGCAGCTGCCAGTTTCTAGTTGCCACACAATTAGCCAGGCTAGTCGGGCGGCATTCTTGGGCGCAAGCCTTGACCATGAAACACGCACCATAAATGCTTCTGACAGCCATTTGAAGAATTCAATGGCAATTAAATCCATTGTAAATAAGTTAGAAATTGAAATTGTCCAAGCTCTGGCCAGGCTCTGGTCAATGGCACTCGAGCCGGCGACAGTTGCTCCTTGTATATCGCGTGTGGGTTGTCCAACCGGTTGGGTTGCCGAAACAGTTACTCCGGCCTTCGCTTCCAAAATGGAGCTGTCTGTCAATTAGCGCCGGCGCGACATGACAGTGCACTGAACTTGTTGCGCATGAAGTCTTCATTGTTTATGAATTGTTAATGGCCAGCGGGCACCGTGGACAAGCATAATTGGGCATGAGTAAGTACGAATACGTATGTGTCTGCTACCAAATCTGACGTCAAACGATTCACACAACTTAACCCGCTCGTGCTCCTTGCAAATTAGAAATATGTCAAAAAATGATCTAACTAACCCAAATTCAGGCACATAAATGTTAAGTGTGAGCCTAGCTTGCTTATAAATAATATATTTTATTTTATTTTCTATTAACTTATAAATTATACTTTAATGATTTGATATACATATCGCACATTTATTTAGAGGCTGTCATAAGGCCAAACCAGAAAGAAAGGCTTAGAATTCTGTTTACGGTTTCCAGATATGGAAAAAGATTTGCATAGCTCGTTATTGCTGGATTTGGTGAAAGTATCTTGAAGAACAGAAATTGTTGTACACTAAAACTCGATCGTTTCCTTCTACAGAGCTATAAAATAAGGTAGATATGAATGTAACAAATGCCTAATTAGGCCACTTTATCTCTTGATATAGTGATCCGATTCGGCCGGGCTCGACCTATGTACTGCCTGCAACAGAGATACGGCGCAAGCCTTCTGAGATGGAAGGAGACAGACCTCGATTCGGGCATGACTTTATCGACTTTTCTGTTGATGCAAAATTTCATTTCAAAACTATAATACCCTCTAAAAGAGTAAAAAATAAATTATATTTAAAAATTTATATATTATATGCATGTTGTGCCTTTACGTGAGAACATTAAATTGATACTAAATTGATTACTCTAAACGCGTTTTTTTCCAAAATCTTGTTCCTTCAACTAAATAACAATTTTTGCTCTGCTTCTTTACAAGTCAGCTTCCCTTTTAGCCCATAGTTTTTCCCCTAGTAAAGTATCATGTACTTTACAACATTCATTTAAAATGCAGCCCATTGTTTAATGGGTTAATCAACGTATTCAACACACACACACACACACACATGGATGTGCGAGTACAAATGCGCACACACGTACGTACATTTGTATTTATACTTAGATAATAAAATGAGTATTGTGGACCACGCGTAGTTTGCATAGCGCTATGAAAACGGGAGAGCATGCGGATCATAAGTATATACTGTCGAAACAGTTGTGTTTCATTTGTGAGTCCGTAAGGTAGCACCGCAACGATCTCTGGCAATGGATGAAACGTTTTGGGCATTGTGCGCAGCCTTATCGCTTGCGACTATTTCAATAACTGGCGTCTCTGGTCAAACACAGCTGGCGGATGAAACTACGCTGGAGACGGCCACGTCTACGGCGACTCCGACAATACCCAGGCTACCACTGGCCATACACTACGAGGCGCTCTGCCCGGATAGCATGTACTTTATAAGGCGTCGACTCTACGATGCGCTGCTGGACAACGATTGGTGGTCACGCACCGAACTGAAGCTCTATCCCTTTGGCAAGGCGGCAGTAAGTAGATGCTTTACCCCGCTCGGCAAGAGCATCCAAATTGAATCACTCGCATTGGCAGTTCTACAACAACACTGAGATGGGAGAGCTGCAAGTGTTTTGCCAGCACGGCGATGAGGAGTGCGAGCTGAATGCCCTGCATGTCTGTGTGCTGGAGCATCTGGAGCTGCGTCAGGCCTTTGATCTGATCTACTGCATGCTGCGTACCTTTGGCAACAGTATTGATGGCTGTGCCAACCACCTGCGCCTCAACGTGACCGCAGCCAAGCAGTGCAAGCACTCGCGCAAGACCCCCGATATCCTGTTGCCCTACGGCAAAGAGACACTGGCACTCGAGCTATCCTTTGTGCCCAGTATTGTGATTGACAATGTAAGTGAGCTGGCTGCAGTTGACCTGACCAAATCATTCTTATCACTCACGTTAATTCACAGCATTTTGCGGCCTACGAGCAGAGCAGCATTCGCTATAACTTTGAGGCCCACTTTTGTCGTCAGTACGAGCGCAAGTTTCAGATAAAACTGCCCTCTTGTGGCTAAACAAACATATTTCTGGGCGAAAGTCCGCCTAATCTCAGCGTGGCTGTAAAGCAAATTAGATTTGGTTGTTAACCACTTCATGAATTTTTTAAAGTGCATCGAATTAATAACTGAAATGTTTACTTATTTTACTCAGAAAGTCTACATAACTCACTCTGTTAGTTGTGGAGTTCGAGTTCTGTTAAGTGTGGAGTTCGAGTTCTGTTAAGTGTGGAGTCGTTTATGTTAACTGTGGAGTCGCCTATGCTAAGTGTGGAGTCCCTTATGCTAAGTGTGGAGTCGTTTTGCTAAAAGTGGTAGAGTTCCGTTAAGTGTGCAGCTGTTCGTTAAGTGCGCAGTAGATACGATTATAGCAATTTCCTAACGAATCATTTAACGAACCCTCATTGAATTCGTTCAATTGTGATTTCAGCCAAGTTTCACACAGCGAAGTGTAGACTTCACATTAGTACTTATATTTCCCTTGAATATCGTATGTTCTAAATAAGTAAACCCTATATTTTTTTTAGCTCACCACAAAGCCATCGCTTAGTATATTACAATATTGTACCAATTAGCTTTTAAGAGCTGCGTAAGCAAAAGCAAACTGCTGTGATACGTTTAGAACAGTCTTATTTTTACTAGCGGGCAACGCTCTTAGTTTATTTGACTATGTGGCAGCCTTGCATAAATAACGGTCAACACATAAAACAATTTTTGTAACGTATTTTTATGAACAAGGTTGAAAACATGTTGAAATAAAAATTTGATATAAAATAAAAAAAAATTTAATATAAATAGGAAAGTTAATGAAATACGCAAATTTAAACTGATAGGTTAAAGAATCAGTTACGTTAATCTTTTAAATTGCCCGCTAACTAGATAAGCACAGAACGTGCTTTCGCAGTCGTTCAAAGAATAATTTATTAAATATCAAATTTCGATACGCCCCTTTGGATTCCGACACTACAGTATTTTGCAATCTGCCAGAGAACACCTCGGGCCAGCCATTCAACATGCTAGTTATAAAGGGCCCATACATAATAATTTGCCAATCGATTTGTGCGCAAATTTACTTCTCGTCGAATCGTTGGGTTAACAAGCTTTTGGATGCTGAGAGAGGGTGGTTGGGGAGGGGTAGAGGCGAATTAATGGGTCGGCTACTGCGAACGGACACTGGCAATGGCCCTGTGTCATGTGAATGCATGCTGCCCAGTTATTTTCTGGGCTGATTTCTCTAAACAATAGCGTGAAGTCGACGATATAACCGAGGGCGCAGACAGATAGTTGCGATAGGACTGTCCGGTTTGGGGTCTGTCCGCAAATCGAGAGACGAGAGACGTTTGAATCATTTTCTGTGTACGCGCTCAGCACTTGCGCAATTTGTTGCCTGTGGCTATCGAAATGCCCCAGCGGGGCAGGTTTCAAGCGCGTGTCAGCAGCAGCAGTAAATGATGTCCACATAGAGACCACCGCCGGGCACTGGCCGGCAGCTCGTTGCTGAGGTCGCGGGGTCAGCACAGGGCGTGTTCACGGCAAGTGCATGACAGAGTGCCTAGACGGCCGCCTGCCGGCTGCCCGCTGAGTTTTGATTTCGAGTTATTGCCAGTTATTGCAGTCGACGATGTCGCTGGGCGACTGCACAAAACCAGAACCACGTCGCGACGGCAATCGCAGCTGCATATGCAACAGCAGCAATAGCTGCCGCCTTTATGCCATGCAATTCGAATCTCGGTTGGCCGAAAGCTGCGAAAAAATTAAATTTGCGCACAGAACAAGTTTAAGTGGTGGCAAAGTGGCAAAACTGGCAGCGGGGCTCCAGCCGAACAGCATTTGCGCTGGAGACGCGTTTTTGTTGCTTGCGTGTTGCCCTAAACGACTGCAACACCAGGCGCCGCCCACACCCGTGCCCTTGGTCCAGGCCCAGGGCTATTTGGCCAGTGCACGCCAAACTCGTTTGCAATGCAACAAAAACAACAAAAAAAAAAAAAAACTGTTGCATTTCTAAAGGCTGCTGCAGCAACCAAAAACAGCAGCAGCAGCAGCAGCAGCCGCCACAGCAACAGCAAAAGCAACAGCAACAAGAACAAGAACTAGTAAAACAACAACATCAACAGAACAGCAGAAGAAAAATAGCAAACAAATTTACTGCCAATTTGCTGCTCATTTCGTTTAGAAGGTGACATGGCCATGGCACATGCGTGGCATCTGCGGCAACGGGCAGCGGGCCGCACGGAACGGACGCAGTGGACGGGCTTGGCATGATTGTGGAAGCTCCGGCCAGGGCCAAAAATGCCAAGAGGGTTGTTCTTATACGTGTGTGTGTGTGGGTGTGTGTGCACTTTGAGCGTATGTGTTTCGCATTTTTACACTTAATTGCTCCGCTTTGCCCCAATTGAACTGGCTGTCGGGCGCGGGAAGGGGAATGGCTGCGGGGTAGGAGAGACGCAAGAGCTGGCTAGACCAAACCTCGACCCGCTAACAAAAAGCGCAATTGCAACTGCAACTTTTGGCAGGCACTGCACAATTCACACACTCAAACACACACACACACACACACACACACACACACACACACACGCATACTTGGCAACCAATGTACATGAAGGGGCTTATAACTGTTTGAGCTCACCCAGGCACACACACACAAACACACACAAACACACACACACACACACACACACACACACACACACACAGCCACACGAGCTTAGGAACGCTCGATAGTTTTGGAGTTTTTGGTTAGTTTTCGATAACGTTTAAAACACCAATAGACCCAGCGTAAAACGAAAATGTTGAACAAACAAACTAACTATTTTCGGCGCGATAATCGACGTCAATTGCAATGCATTGCAGTTGGTGTTACCCCCGCCCCCGCCTCCGCCACCGACACTGATGCTACCGTTCCAGTAGGAGTTGCCTTTTTGTCGAATTGCGCAATTTGCGGCAACTTTTGCGAAACATAATTTTTGGCCAATTTATTGCGTGCCTTATGTGGGCGTTGAGCTCATCGCTCGTCGCTCGCCATCATCATTATGGCCATCATCATAATGATCATCAGCTGGCCATTGAGGAAACGACTTGGGACCAACCCTACATTCAAATTTATGCGCCAAAACTTCCGCTCATTTGAAGTATAAAAATGGCATGCAATTTGATTTGGAACCAAAGAGTAAACCAAAAATAAAAAAAAATTGTGGCCCGGGTTATTCATTTAAATTATAAATGCATTCGGAATGTTTAATTTTTGAATAGTGTGGCCAGCAGCAGCAGCTAAGACTTGCACTCCTTTCTACACACACACGCACACACACACACACGCACACTTTGACGGCCGCACTTTCACAGGCAGCACATTCGATTCGCATTAATCTTCATTTGTTTCAGAATAGACTGGCTATGCTTCTGCTGCTGCTGCTGCTAGTGCTGCTTCAGCTCCAGCTCCAGCTCCAGCTGCAAAAGGACAAATACAAATCTAAAGCACAAATGTCTGCGGCATCGATGAACGACGACGACGTGGCAAAGAAAACGCAACGAACAGAAAAGCCATAGGTCATAAATTAGATTTTCCATTAAGCATATAAAAGCACCTTTTGGTTATCCTCAAATGCGTTTGCTCGTCCCACCATGCGCTGCTGCCCCTGATAAAAGGCAAAATCCAACTGTGCTGCAAAATCGAAGAAAAGCATTGAATAAGCGAATGAGCCGACGGACGCCAAAAGGGCAAGGTGCAAGATGCTAGGCGGCAGGCAGGCAGCCGACAGGAGGAAGGCAGCCAGGCAAGCAGGCAGTCCAAGAATGTTGCCGAGGTGCGCAAAAGGAGCAGCAGAAGTGGCTCCTCGAGGTATCCTGTGCAGCGACAGCGGCAACGGCAGCCATATTGAATGGATTTGCACAAACGTGCAGAAAACTTTTGCTGACACAAAGGATGCAAAAAGGTGAAAGACGCAGCGCAGCGGGACAGCTGCAGCCGCAACAGCCCTTTAGCCAAACTCGGACAAACTTGATTTGGTGCAATATTTTTACATATAAACTACTACAATAGACACTATATATAAAATATGCGCACCTAATAAACTATACATACATATATATAGATATGTATATATATATATGTGCATATATATGGCACAATGGCATTCGGATGCTTCAGTGGTTGCGTTAGACAGAAGACTTATTGGTGCGAATTGCTTTAATCAGCGCTCGAATGGGCCGAAAATGGAACATTGAAATCTCGTAAATGAAATGAGCCTTTTTGGCAGCCCATAAAAAGTCATATAAACATTTCAATTAACGTGGTCCACACGTAGCCGTCACTGGCCCAATTCTGATCGAAGCCACAGCCGCAATTGTCCGGCTTATTCTCCTTCCTTTAACGCTCGCACCTCTCCATTTCCATTGGCAGTTCCACCTGACAGGCATCGAGGACGAATGAGCCGTAGTGTTTGATAAATTGAAGCAACAGAGCCAAGACGACAAATGTGTGCGAGGGTTCCAGCCTGTAAATATAGCTGGTCGATTCGTTTCAATTCATGCCATTGCCTGGCTAATTTAGTGAGGAAATGGACACAGCCACGGGGGCCATGCGGGCAGCAGGGCAACAACGGGACAACAGGACCACACGACAGCAAGACAGCAAGACAACAGGACAACAGGGCAGCGCTGGTGACGACACAAATGTGTCGTATTCAAGGTCATAAAACGTGCGACACAACCGGTAATCAAAGCATGAAATTAATTTCCAATTGATTTTGGCCCCTTGTCGCTGCTTTCCCAATCGCTGCAGGAAGTTGACCAACGGAAGTGCGAAACGATAAACAGCAACGAGAGGAGCAGCAGCAACAGCAGCAGCAGCAGCAGCAGCAGCAACAAGGACAATTGAAACCCAGCACATACTTCACCAAGAACAACAGAAACAGGAGCAGCAACGGGCAACAGCAGCATTCGCAGTGGCAATGGCAGTGGCAGTGGCTGTGGCAGTAGCAGCTGCTGCCTGCAATGGGAGAGGGGGCCAGAAATGAGGGCATTAAACGATCAAACGTTTAATGACACCCGGCCAGCCATTGATTTGCCAAATACATGCGAGAACTGGGACAGGGAGCGTCCCAAGCAAAGCAGTGGGGACTTGCGACTATGTTGAGTCAACACAGCCGCAGGGACGACATTCGAGGACGTCGGTCAGTCAAAGGACACAATTCACGTACCGAGGGCTGTTGCATCCAATTCCCTAGCTTCTCCGCTTCTCTGGCAACATCTAGCCATCTATTCTTACAAGCCAGTCCTCTACTTATCGTGCTGCTCTCGCATGACCATAAAATGCCGCAACCGCTGTTGCCGGCAACGTTTTTGGGCTGTAGCGGTGTGGCGCCATGACCATCAATATGAGACGAATGCCAATGGCCAGGCATGTGCCCGAAGAGCAGCTGGCAATGGTCAGACGGGCACTTGGCTTTCCTCACACAAGGCACAAACAACTGAAGCGGGGCATTTAATGTCGCTCTGGCTGTCATCACCAAAGTCGAAAAACAAAGCAAAAATAAAAAAAAAAAAATGTTTGCCAGACAAACCAGTGGAATGGGTGCAGGGTAGCCGAAAAAATAGAATATGCACAGCATCCTTGACGTTTGTTCGCTCGTTGACGCCCGAGCAAGTCTCATAGAATCGCTGTCCTGCTCTCGGACTCCTCCCTTGGTGTCGCCAAGGCTGACGGGCCGGCGCCGACCCATGGCCGAGATGTGTTCATGTCTAATGTCGAAATGGTTAGTTTCACTTTTTGCGTCAGAAATCGTAAAATTGGATATAAAATTTTACGAGCGTGTGCCTGGGCCCTCACCCGGTCCTCGTCTCGAGCGCTCTGCTTTCTGTATGCTCTCGAGCGTTGACGATGGCGTTGACATTGGTGGTGGTAGCTGCTGCTGCTGCTGCCGCCTCTGCTGCCACACGAATTTGTCCTGGGCCTGTATTTGGTCACGGCGCAAATTTTGATGCTTAACTAGAAATGGCAGCTGAAGTGGCAGCAATGGCAATGGCAATGCCGACAGTAAAAACAACAACAAATGGAAAAGGAACAGCCACAACCACAGCGGCCCCATCTTTGCGGCCATAAATCATTTATGCAAGTTGCTGTTGCTATTTGCATTGAAATAAAAATCCAACAAAAATTTGCTTGTTACAAATTTAAGCGCACTCGACTCATTGTCTTGAACGTTTGCCTATTTGTCTGTCTTGCATACATATATGCATGTGTTAGTGATGGGGCTTGTGTGTCAGATGTAAAGCTGTAAAGCTTATAATATGCAATAATCTTAAATACACAAACACACACACATAAACTTGGCTGCAGAGTGGGGGCCTGCAACGGCCGCATATTCATATATGTATATTCATGAGCAATATATTTTATAAGCATCATCATGCATATTGGATAAAAAATAAGCTCAAAATACAAAAATATTTCGATATTCTCTGGCAGGCAGTAAAAGCAATCAGACGCCATTTGCCAGACAAGAGTGTGCCTCTAGTGCACACACAGACACACAGAGACACACAGAGACACACACACGCATCCATAGAAGTTGCTCAGCCATTGTGCCAAATGCTCAGCATAGTTCCAAACATCCTTTTTAAATTGTACGAGCATGCATGTATTTGTGAGTCTATTGTGAGTGTTATGTGCATGTGTGCGTGTAGAAAAGGCAACAGTAGCCAAGGCTCAGAGAAAGCGCCAGCAGCAGTGGCAGCGGCAGCAGCACCAGCAAAATATTTACAAAATTGTAATGGAATATCAACAGATCATAAAATCATGCACATTTTATTTGTCATAGTCGTAAAAGAAACATATATATACATATATTTATATATATATATATATAAACCAGCAACAACAAAAAGTGAAAAGAAGGAAAATGGAAAGTATATATGTATTGAAAATAAAATGAAAATACTCGACGAGCATGACAATGTCAATGGTGAGGCAATATACGAGTACATGATGGAATATTGTGGTATTTATTGAATGGCTTTGCCAGCCCCCTGGCACTTCAAATTCAGATCCTTAGCTAGCCGCTTGAACATATTAAAGGCTTCGCTCCTTAGGCAAAGCCGCATTACGAAACGAATAGGGAAGTGGTCAATTTGCTGATGCCCAACAGCACTCGGGAGTGGATAGTGGTCAGTGGACCATGGACAGTGGACCGTGGACAGTGTGCGGCTACTTAAAGTTTAATTTGAAAATTAGGCTGACCAAGGCTAACAGCAAACAAGAAAGAACACAGACAACAATAACAACACCAGCCACAACAGCAATGACAGCAACTTAAGCAAATGTCGCCTCTGAGTTGTTTGCTGAAAGTTTTCAGCTAATTTTTTGATTTTAACGAGAATTTTGAAGCAGCTACACCCAGGACCGTGGAGGTGACTGGCTGCCAATGAGTGGGACGTGGACAATGTCCAAATAACTTGGGAGCTCGCAACTAACGAGAAAATGTCTGGCAAACACTTAAAACTTTTACGATGAGATGCACTCCAAGTCGCTGCACTATGGAGCCAAAACTCGAAATTATGCCCAAACAATTCAAGAATATACCTTAGCTTAAGATGTTTGTAGAATAAGTGCAGCTTTAGATTTGAGCTATACACAAAACAAGATACTGTTATCGTTTATAATCCAAATAATACTGATTGTCTTTAATTGATCGTAACCTCATTTGGAAAATTTTGCAATATTTCACTGGATGTTTTCCACCGTGAGCTATATTCAACTTGAGTTGACCGCCGCCGCTGTGCTAGGCGCTGTCATTGACTTTTGGAGCTGCACACGCTCCCTACGGTTTACTTACCCTCTGTCCAATACTCTCCAATATAAGCGCGTTTGAAAACAAAACTCTTGACAGGCATCAGTTAATAAGAGGAGGGGCAGCAGCAGTGGCAGTGGCAGTTGGCAGTGGCTGTAATATAATCTGCATTAGATTTGCACTCCAAAACTGTCCAGGCCTTGCCGAAAAAGCTAAACTATAAAATTAATTATAATTATAGGCAGCACTCGGATTTGCACTCACTGTATCTGGCCATCTGTCCCTTGGCGTGTTTAGTGCGACTGTAAGCAGTCCTGGCTATTTTTGGCCAATTGTCAAAGCTGACAATTTTACTTTACTGCCTATTTTATGTGACCATGCCAACTGACTGGCCCGTCGTGGCACTGGCCTAAAAGGCAGAACCAAAACGAAAAAAAAAAACACAGACAAGTACGGGAACAAGCCCCATGAAATTGAGGATGACTGACAGTAGTAATAACCAGGCAGAGGCAGTGGCTGTGGGAAAGTGCGGGGCAGTCAGCCAAGCGGCTCATTGCCGTCGCGAGCTGGGCCAGGACTAAAGAAGCGATAAAAACGAGATAAAACGCTTTAATAGAGGAGACACGGCAAATGCTCCAAAAATGTTACCATGACCGCAACGCAACTGAAGTGAATAGTCTTGTTTTATGGTTTATTTAAAACTCCGCTCCAGGGTGCGGTAATGTTGGGTGGCTTGTCAGTGGAGCGATAAAGGCGCCAGCCCAAGCACCAACATTTGTCAATTGAACCCTATACTACCTGCTATTGGTGTGGAGCTGCCGCTAGTAAGCCTGTCAAAACGATTACCAGCACGGCACGGCACAGCAAGGCGCACTACATGACAGCACAGGACACGGCAACCCCCCAAAAGCCAAAAATTCATTTGCCTGAAATTACAAATTACGACACTTGCAGTTACCACTACCAGCAGAACCAGCAGCAGCAGCAGCAACAACAACAACAACAATAACAGCCATTGGGTGAGCAGGGAGCCCAAGTACGCACTAACAGAGAGGTGGCAGCCAACTATTAACTCAACAAGCATAAAATGAAGCCGGCCAAGAAGTTAGTAAACGAAGGCCAGCTGAACTGAACTGAACTGAGTTAGCTGAGCAGAGCTGAACTGAGGATGCCTGCGCCCGAGTACCAGACCGAGTACCCAGTGAAATTGCTTGTGCCCGGGTGCGGATTGGTATGTGGGCGGCACTGGCACTTGAGCACACATTCACGTGGCAGCTGAGCTGGCAAATAAGCCGACAGCAGATATTGTCAACGTGTGCCGCAATGACGCACTTCTGGGAGTGGGCCTGGCTGCTGATTATGTTGTTGGCATCGCCAGGGTTGTTACCTTTTGCATGTGCCTCATATTTCAAAGCCGTCAACACTTTTCAGGTTGAGCACAAAAATACTACAAGTCCAACAGGGCCACAATTATGACAAAAGTATGGCTGGCATAAATTTTGCACTTGTTTGTGCTGATGGCTGCTTTTGGGACTACTCGCCATCTTGTTGGGGGCCGCCTGCTTGCAGGCTTATTGTGTAGTGTTTGCTGCGAGAGGGGCTGGGGCTGTTGTTATGACATTTGTTTGCTGTGAAATAAAGCGCCGCATTAAAGTTAATGACGCCCAGGAAGGTGGCTTAAAGTGCCAGTCACTCAAAGGCCACCAAAGGCCTAAGGCAACCGCAACCATAGCCGCACCAGTCAACCCCCATCCCCCAGCCCCCATCCCTCCACACGCCACGACCAACTCCCCGCCACCCGCCAACTCATACCCAATTTAACTTTACCGTTCTCAGGTCACAAGCTGAGGCGGAAATTAGAAATTAAGTCGCTCGCTGTTTGAATATAAATTTAATTAATGTTACACAAATGCTTAAAAGCCTGCATAGTTTGTTTGCCATAGACCATCGCCCAAACAAAAACAACAACAACAACAACAACAACAATAACAATTGGCCGGGACCAGCCCAACTCTGACAGGCAACAGCACGCGCCTTCCGCCCATGTTTTCCGCCGGAGTTATGTGAACTTTTGGTCGCTGTTTAATAGTTTTCAGACGCTTGTCTAACTGACGCCTTCCGTCACATCTAGTATATGCACATCAACAACCGGTCGAGGGCTGATCGATAAATATGTCGAAATAAAAGTACTTTAATATACATTTTAACCAAGAATTCTCAACTAAAAGATGACACAATATTTACAAACTTATTGCACATCTGACATTGCACTGGCTAAAGGTTTGATGGCAAACACAAGTCTACTGCCTTCCTGTCACTAGCATAATATTTATTTATCGACATTCGGATGAAAAGTTAGCAGCAAAACAAACAGAAGCAGCAAAGTATTTCCACAGCTAAGTGTGTATCTATAAATTAAATAAAGTAACCCTCTTTCGGCAATTAAGACTGGGCAAAAATGGTCATGCGTCTTCCACTCTTGCTGCTCGAGGTCAGTATCGTTGACTAATAGAGGTGGAACTGTATCCGCAGTACTTGGTTGCGTCATGTGAGTCCTGCTGCAGTTCATTAATTATTTTGGCCCAGCGGGTGGTCGCTTAAGAACGAGTGAAACGAAGAATGGGTCGCCAACTAGTGACAGTTTTTTGTGCTGTTTGACAAAAGCAAGTCGCTTAATTAGTTTAACTTCTGCGAGTGGGGTAGTCGGAGTTGATTATTAGTGCAAACTTTGACATCGATAACAAGACAAAGTCATTAGCATTTGCACTGCCCTCCCGCGCAATGGCAATGGAGAATGCAGCTACATGACAATGCTTTCAATTCTTTTCGCTGGCGTAAAATCCAAATAACATTTTAGCCATGCTGCGCATTGTGATTTGCATCTTACAATGCAAAGCTCGCTTTGCATTGGATTCGGACACACAGCGGCCCCCGCAGCGGTGTCATTAAATCATGCTAAATGTCACTGACTGTTGCTGTCAGTCAGAGTTGCGCCACCACCGCCAATGGCTGCGGGCTGTAAACTACCACTCTGAATGGCTCCACCTCTGTCTCTGCCTCTATATCTACCTCTGTCTGTGTCTCTGTCTCTGCATCTGCCGCTGCCGTTGCCACTTCTGCTGTGGCTTGCAAATGCAAATAGCAGCAAGAGCAGCAACAGCAGCATCAACATTTCCATGGAATTAGTTAACGCTTACCAACCAAATGGGGCAATTGCAACTACCCGACCAGCTGAGCGACTGCCTGTCGCCGTTGTAAGCTAGACAACAAATTGACAGTGTTAAATTAATTTGAAAATACATGCAGCTATGCCATCTCCAGTTGCAGCTCCTATCTACATTGCCATTTCCATTTCCACTGCCATTGCCATTACCCTGGCCTGGCCTAGGTAAATTCAAATGCACAGCCAAGCAATTGCCCAGGGCGGATCTGGCCAGTCAGCAGTCACGTGGCACCAGGCAGCGTTGTCACCTAGATGCGTTTCACTGATTTTAATTAATTCATCTGTCAAATAAGATTAGTTTTATGGTTTACATTGTACACATTGCCCTTGTTGCTGTTCTGTTCTGTTTGGGCTTATTGTTGTTGCTGCTGTTGTTGTTGTTGCTGTTGTTGTTGCTGTTGTTGTTTGTACTGGCCTGTGGTATTGGCACTTGCGGTTGTCTGTTGGCGGTTTAGCCAGCCAATAGCCAATGCACATGGACCCGGGCACAGCGTGTGTTTGTGTCACATGAAAAATAACTAATTTATTGCATCTAAACAGCAATTTGACTAACATGCTGCAAATGTCAACAGGAAAATCCCAAAACAATGTACGCACAATGGCTAAAGCCGAATTCGTGCACTCTAATGGGCCAGTTTTTAGTTACCGGTTCAGATGCATGTTTTGGCCCTAAATCGGATTTTGGCAGCGCCATTAATGAGCCAAAATAATTCAATAAAACTGAAGGCAATATAAATTAACCTGTTGCCGCCTATGGTTCACCAGCCTGTCTGCCTGTAAACCGTATAAATTTCATTTTGACATGCATTGCAATACACCCACGCATACACACACAGACACACACACACACCGATACAGGCACACATTTACTTAGGCGTATATCCGGTATAGCTGCCCAGTCCAGGCAGTCACATGGCCCATTAGGCACAGATTTTGTAAATTATGTCAATAATTCAATACAGAAATGCCGACGCTGCTGACATTTGGCACACACCGCACCACACCAAGGACAAGCCACCCACCATTAGCCACCTTAATGACAACAGCAACAGCAGCAGCAGCAGCGTCGACTTCGTGTCAAATTTGTGCGCAGCTTCATTGTTAATCGGCTGGCCATAAGACCAAAAACAATTAACTTAATCAAATGCAATTGAGCAATGTCATTTGTGATTGCTATGCCACTTGCCTGGAACTGATCCGTGGACTCTGGTCGGGGCTACGAAGCCAGCATAGCCTTTCTTCATGCATATTGTTTATGTGTGCCTGCAATTTAGGCCCCGCTGTTTCGCCTGCCGTGGCTGCTACTGTTCGTAATGCTGCTCCTGATGATGTTATGGTTGTTATTAATAGGATTGTCAATCGCAAATTGTGCCTGGGCTTTGTGAGCATTCCAGTCACCCAACTCGCAACCAATCGCTGTTGCCGCGGCTCCATGTCTGCGCGTCGTCATCATCATCAACAACATTGTCGTCGTTGTTGCTGTCAGCGTTGCTGCCATTGCTAGCATCGCTCGCCTTTTGGGCCTGGATCTGCTATCCTTGGTGTTGTGGCTGAAAATTATTATAGCGGTTATTATTCACAGTCAATTACATTGCCCCAGCGACACAATACAAAGTGAGAAAGAGATAGAGAGAGAGAGAGAGAGAGAGACGCGCGCACACACACACTCAACCACACAACCACACAACCACACAAGACACCGCACAACAAGTATCGCATGGTCGTCGCGACGTTAAGACAGCGAGCGACATTTTGACAGGGACAACTATCTATCTATGTATTGCACATAATGACAATTATAATGGCAACCACAATTATGAATGCCTGGCGATTAATAACACCGCCTGACGGGCACTAAGCAACATCAACGGCAACAACAATGCGCCAGCAATTTGCAGCTGTTGTTGTTTTTGCTGTGTGCCCGAATAGGTTTTGGAGTGTATTAAAATTGTCGGTCCGGGTTTAATCCGCTGTCAATTTAACATCGCTTTATTTCCCATTTTGCCAGCATCATTTCAAGTCATAATTGGAGGTTGCAGACTTAAGGCGGGTCCTGGCTTGCAGGATTTATGCGTTGCCTGGCTGCCATACGCACAATAAAACTTTCAGCAATCGTTGTGTATATATTGAAATAAATGCTGATGCACGAATCGGTTGCGAGCACGTTGCGAACCATAGCGCTATAGTTACCTTTAAGCATCTTTAAGCTCGCTTATCGACATCATTGCATTTGCAATTACTTAAGATATTTGTTTGAAAGGATTGCATTTAGTTCGCTACAATTGAGCCCTCATTTCAGTGTATTTTCAGTCTGTTTAATGCTCCGTCTCTTTATTTATTTGGCAGCTATTTTCTTGAGCGACAGCCATGCTTAAATTGTAGCTCGAGACTCGCATTTCCGTTGCTGTTGCTGTTGCCGTTGCTGATACTGCTAATGTTGTTGTTGTTGTTGCTGTTGTTGCTGCTGCTGCTGTTGTTTTATTTGCTGTTTTGCGCGCCAAATCGTTAGCGCATTTTAATTAAACTCTAAATTAGTCATTTTCATTGGCCTTTGGCTCAAAGTACAAGGGCCCTTCTGCCGCTACTTTGGCTTCATCCTGTACAGCTTTTGGCTGCCTCTTGCACTTCTTCTTTGAGCAAATGAAAATTGCGGCACTGCCGCATTGCGTACCATACACTATACGTGTGTGCGTGTTAGTGTGTGTGCGAATGTTTATGGATGCACTTTTTGCTGATGCTTTTGTTGCTGCTGTGCATTTTCATTTCATTGAGACGACAGTTGCTTTCTCAGTAGCGCTTTGGCTAACTGTCAAGCCACTAGAGTCTTGCAAACTAAATTAGGGTTAAGATTGCAAATAAAATGTATTACCCTGATCTCCCTTTGCATCGCAATTTGCCCCTCTCCTTGTGCCTCATTTGAATTGCATAAACAACTTACAAAGCAAAAAGTTCAACGACTGTCGCTGTCGCCATTTATCTCTTTTAGCTCGGCGCTGTCTAATGACACGCCCACCAGCACACGCACGCCACAGCTAAAAGAGAACCAGTGAGATAGATGGAGAGTAAAATTCATGGATATACGCCAAAGCGACCGCAATTTAAGCCTAAATGCTGTGCGTTTAAACAACGTCAGGCCAACGGCTGTGAACGTTTGTCGACATGCAATGGACCGTCAGGCTCAGCCCCACTCCCAGCTCCATTCCCAGCGCCAACTACAGCAGCAGATTTTCAAATTTAGGAGTAACCAAGTATGAATTTGCTGGCTGGCCGAAGCTTGAGCGGACTTTGTCTTGGTCTCATTCTGTATGTCCGGCCTGTCTGCAAATGCTGCCTGTGAGCACGCCTCGGGCTGTGGGCTGTGCCCGTCCAACACGCCGTATGCGCAATGTGTGCACAGAATACTGCAGCGTCTAACTGCACTAAATTTAACTACAGTTAAATAAATTTCATGAAATTAGTAATATTTATGTTACATTATTACACTGACGGCAACTACAAATAAGAGGAAGAGCACTAGCCCCAGTTCATACAGAAGCAGCAGCAGCATCAACATCCACAACAATAAAACTGGCGTGCGCCTAAGTAACCGCTCTTTATCTCTTTCAATAACGAGTCTAACGACATCAGCAACAGCAACAGCAACAATAACAATACAGACAACCACTACAAGAACAACTAAAACTACAACTACAACTATTGCTGGTAGCTGTAGCAGAAGTAGAACTCTGCGATTCGGTCATCAACTTGGTTATTGTTGCAGCGCTTTTGTTGTCTACGTTGTTGTCGCTCGACTTGAATGAATGACATAATGGTGGAAGACCACAATTTCAAAAGCATACTTAACAAATATTACGAAATACTGCGAAAAGTGCATGCAACAAAAGAATAACAAGCCAAGGAGCGGCCAGGCCAGTGGCCACAAGAGCAGCCGCCTAGGTGAACCAAACAAAGAACACAAAACAATGCGAACGACGCGCCATGGACAGCATGCTACAAACGAGGCTGAGAGACCAAACCACCATCAAAGAGCAGATGCCAACGTGACCATATCGTGAGAGTTTAATAAATGTTAATACCTACACAATTCTGCCTAGTCGTTTACTCATCCACAATGGATTAAATCGCCTTAAAAATAATATTAAAAATTTTATTAGGAGCTGAGCCTATGATACCCTGGTCTAGAGCAGGTGTTCACACATTAGAAAGATATTAGGCGTCGTGAGCGGACTGTCACGTGCTCAACACTGGCTGTACTTATGCTAAAAACTGTTGCTGCACTGACTATAGTGTTGTCTGTGTCTATGCTGTTGTTGCATTAAATAATAATAATCATAATAAGTAATGTAGGTAGGCAACGCTTTCAAGTGAGCAGCACGTGCTGCAGGGTGACAACGGCGGCGGTGTGCACCACTTGGGCCAGCTAAACGTCAAGCAAAGTGCGCCAAAAGGACACTACAGGATACTGTCGCTGATGCTACACTTCCTGGCTGTGTAGCGGCAAGCAGGCGACCTGCGTTGGCTGTTCATTTGCCAGCCATGCCAGCCATGGCAGCCAACCAGCCAACCAGCCCGTCGGCTTTGTTGGTCTAAATTCCTTAGCTGCTGTAGCGTTTAGTTGTTGCACTCCTGCTGGCTCCATCACCACTCATCAGAGCTGTTGTTCACGACCTCGTCAGCACGTCTCGTTAAATCCTTTTGCGGAGGGCGGTATATTGTTATCAGCCTGCAGCTTGCCAGGTCGCCAGCTCGCCAGCTCGGCATTGTTTATACTACGTACACGTATGTACATATAGAACGAGACTAGTTGGTTTGGCCTGGCCGGCTCTACTGTAACTATGGCTTAGCCTACTGCTGACAAATACTTCGAGTTTCACATGCTCTTAGGTAGCTTATACAATGGGCAAAAGCGCCATCTTCATTGTCGGCATAGAGCGACTAAAACATAACAATAGCTCGTCGAGTCTAGTTAGTGTACGCAGATTTTGCATTTTAACGTTGCCTTTACCTGAGCTGTGGTTGTTGCTGCTGCTGCAGTTGCCTTTGCCAAGGTATTAAGCTCAAATGATTTAATGAGCATGTTTTACCTAAAATGTAGTAATTGTCACGTATTACGTGCTCAGCCTGAAGATTTTGTACGCATGGCAGACAAATAGCTAAATCTCTGCCTAGTTGCCAGGCTGCCTAACATCCTGATTACCCGACTGTAGCTTCAGTTTAGAAAATGTATATTTGCATATGTAATTTTATGGTAATACTCGTTAAAAAATATATGAATAGCGGCACATAAACAAGCAGGGTAAAGTATATATATATTTATATATAAATATGTGTGCATGTACTTGGGTAGTTAGTTGCCTTATAAAGCTCATATATGTATGTAGATGTCTATGTATGTTCCGAGAAACCAAATTAGAACGTTGGAAGAATCTTTGCAGCTTTTCAGTTCAGCAACCGACGCACGTGGCAAAAGAAATTTGTGGCTGTTGTTTGTTGCTGTTGTTGTGGTAAAACTCTTGGCGAACAAATTTTCGTGCTGAGTGCATAAAAGACTCTAAAAAATTCATATAAAACCAAAGAACGCACTTTACACGCTCCGCCAAACACAAACACACACAGACAAACACACACACACACACACTAGAGTCGTTCACGTATGAGTGACATGTAATAAAAACGAAACAATATTGTATGATAAAGTATACGCCCAGTGGGCAAAAGGTTTCGCCAGCGTACTTCTATATGCACATACAAGCATGTGTATACATATATGAAAACTGAATTAAACGAACTACGAATGGGACCATAATAACAACAACAACAACAACAACAACAACAACAACAACAACAGAGACAAGAGCAGGCGGTCGCAACAATAGCCGGGCAATGAGAACCACAAAAGCAATAGCCAGCGTAAGGCAAAAGATAATAACAACAACAACAAACAACAAATACAACAATATCAAGCAATCCGCACAAGACAAAAAGCAGCAACAACAACAACAATGGGAACGCGTAGCATAAACAGGAAGCACAATAGAGTCAACTTTCGACGAGGTCACCAACAACCAGCGACAATAACAACAACAAAAGCAACAACAACAACAAGTGCAGGTCTTACGGTCGGTCACTTAATGGCGTAGCTGTTGCTGCTGCTGCTGCTTCACTTTTGAGCTGGGTTTTTTGTTGTTGGTGGCAAGCAGAAAGCAGCAAACGGCAAACAGCAAGCAGCATACTTTATTTGATGGTCATAACTTTTTCATTAGAACAAAAATATATATTCGAGCACAATATGTCCCGCAGCGCCGTAAACTATAAGTATATAAATAAGTACGGTACTGCGAGAAGCAGTAGAAGCAGCAGCAGTTCATATTATGCCACATGTGTGTATGTACCCCTCTTTGTGTGTGTGTGCGTTTGTATGACTCTTGTGTGCGTTCGCTTGGTCTGCTCTGCGTGGCATCAGAACAACAAGAGCAATAGCCTGAGTTGTCATACTTTTTGGATGACCATAAAAGTTGCTGTGAAGTAGCACGCTTTACATTGCCATTGCAGCTACTTAAACAACTGAGAGTCCGCTGCCATTGCCCACTGAAAGTTAAAGTGCAGCCCCAAGTCGCTCGCTGGGGAGCGAGCTTGAGCGTTAACAGTCTGCGGAGCCAGCCGAGTCAAGTTTAAAGATAAACAATCATGCAAAAGCAGAAAACAGAACGCAAAAACCAGACCAGTTGCCTGTTCCCACATTGCCAGATTGCCAGATTGCCAATAGCGAAACAGCACAGCACAGCGCAGCGCTTAACAACTTTCGATAGGGCACTGACAGAGAATTCCCCTAATAAAAGAACTATAACTATGGCTCAAGTACTTAGTTCAACACATAAGTGTTGAATCATTAACTAGTTGTTTGCTTTTGCATGCATACATAAACCAGTTTAATTGCAAGCGAAATACTGCACTCAGCATGCAACTTATGGAGCATAGCATGCTTTTAACAAGGTATTGCATGATCAATTCAAGTGTTATCAAATTAATCGTAATAAGCTTAAACTTAAATTTTATTTGTGTGCGAGAACAATTGCCTAAATTTGTTCAATCCTCTTTAATTTTGCAATTGCATAATGCTTTCATATTTCTATACATCTGCATACCGATTTCAAATTGCTGATTGCAATATTCTGGGCATCCTTCAGCGGGGCAAGCGATTTTTAAGCTAAGCTCAAAGCTAGGTTAAATCAGTGAATGCAGCACAACGACATCGTAGCACTTAGCGTTGTCCTAACGATGCTCCAACATGCAAAGCCCTGCCGCTGGCTGCTTCAGTGCTCTTTAAGTCAGCCGGCTTCAACATTGTTTCAGAAGTTTTGAATTCGAGTACCAAAATCAACAACCTGCCGCTGTTGTTAACGTTGTCGGCGCATACTTTTGTTGTTTTCGGCTCTGTAAGCGACGCATAGGACTCAGCAGGCGGCCTGCATGGCTGTGTTTGTTTGTTGCCGCTGCAAAGCCAACGAAACTTTTGTCCTCACTTGCACAAATACCACCGTACAGAGTAGAGATAGAGAGGGAGAGAGAAAGAAAGAGAGAGACGAGGGAGAGATGCAAACACAAGTGTACAAACACTCGTCGCAAAAGATTGCCTTGGGAAATAAAGACGTCATCTCATGCAGTTGAATACCCTAGAGAGAGCTTACTAAACTATTATGGTCTCGCGCTGCAACAGCAGCGCCTAGCCGAGACAACAACTTTTATAACAACAACAACTTGAAATAACATCACTAATAACACCAAAAACAACAATACAACCAGCACGGTCGCTTTGTAAAACAACAACAACAGCAGCAGCAGTAGCTCGCATATCATATCAGACGAATTCTGGTACTAGCTGCAAATTCAAAAGCCACAAAGCAGGCGCACACAGCTGCAAGCCCTGCCATGCACACGCGGGTACAGAAGAGCTTACTGTCCACTTAAGCGCAGCTTGTCGTTGGCCAAACAGAGACAAAAGGCAGCGCACTACAAAAATCAGGCACTAAGTATACCCCTAAGATATTTGCAACATGTCGTTTTTTTTATACCCTGCACCACTGATTTGGGTTAGCTGGGGTATGATCAGCCCGTAAACTAGAGTTGGCATCGACAATTCTACTTAGAAAACGTATGCTTGAGCAGCTTCAGCTCGATCGCGACAAGCTAGCCAGACTAAGAGAGATCGAGAGTCTTTTGTGACTATCTTGATCTCCTTAACATTAGACCTGAATATAAGGTATCTTCTAGTTGAGTACATTTGGCTAAAGCATTTCTAACTCGTTTTGCTTTTAATTTGGTTGGTTGTTTGTCATGCTCGTTACTGCTAGCTGCTGCTTCTGTCGGTTTAATATTGCTGCTCTGTTGTTTCGGTTGCTTTGTCGTTGACAAATACATTCAAATGAATGTGACTCGCATAGATTTGCTGAAATGGACATGAAAATGAGAAATGCGTTCAACGAACCAGCAAAGCAGCTGAAGATGCCCTCAGCTAACACAAAGACGCTGGTCGAACATGTATGGAGCTACATGTGTGTGTGTGTGTGTGGGTGTCTCAGTTGTGTTAGGTGTGTGTGCTAAGAAGAAACAAGTATTGCTCATATGGCAGAAGCTTCAACTGCAGCTTCAGTTACGCATTCAAAACTCATCATCGTCATCAACAACATACGCAACACCAGCAGCAGCAGGAGATTGTGATGTGGCAACAGCCGTCAGCCCGCAACTGCAGCTCTGGCAGTGACAGTCGGTGGCACATTTTATTGTTTTATTAGAACAGTTGGATCAAGAGTGGCGGCGACGCTAGCTCAGACACAATCATACGGCTGACTAATGCACGACTAATGCGCAATGTTCCGTATACGTAATAATATGCTTCATGTAGCACTCACCAGGCACAAATACGTCGCTGAGATAGTCAGTTCTGAGAAATTGTTATAGAATAGTCGCTTACCCTTTTAGACAAATTGTTTGGATTATTGACTGGCCATGAGCCATTAACTAATCAAAAACTGCAATAATACAGATTGCTATCTATTATTGTATAAATTGAATTTTCGGCAGTCGCACGTAATGCCATCACAGAATTTTTGTTATTTTAATTTATGGCTTAATCTAAAACATAAGTTAATCAAATTACATATTAAATTTGCATAGCTTAAATGCCAGTTGTGTGCGAACTGAGTGCCCATTCTTAGAGCTCTATAGTTGCATCTCTGGAGGTTTATTATATATAAGTATTTGACATTGCTTACTAACTTTGGAGTTTCGTCGAGCTATGCAACAACCTAAGTACACTCTATTACGCAATCATACGCTTGTTTCGGTATAATGTTTGTTATTTTCCAGTCGCTGTTGCTCACTTCGAAACCAAACGAGGGAGTTGCAAATACCCGACTGGGAGACACCGTTTAGCCAGGCTCAAGTCTCAACTGAATAACAGTATATTTGCATTCACATATGTATTTAAAATAATTAGATTATAAAAAAAATAATGCTGCATATGGTAGCAAGGAACTTGCGTATAAACAGTTTAAGTTAAACGCAAAAAAAAAAAGTCGATGCATCAAAGGATCTCAGATGCTTTCCCTTTAAACGCCTTTTTAGCCATTTTATGAGCACAGGGTATAAAAACCTGAAAAAGAATGTCTGAATGAAGACCATTGCATTGTTATAACGCAACAAACGTGTGCGTGGGCGTGTACGGGTACGTAAGTATGAATGTGAATTTGAGTCAAAATGTATGACATTCAAGTTAAAGCCAAATGCACGCATCAACATTAGAGTATGGCAGGAGGGCAGCCAGAGCCAGCAGAAACAACTGAAATCTCATATCTAATGGGAATATGTGTGCTTTTGTACAGGCATCACGTAATCATTGCACAACTACGTAAAAGGCAGCCATTATTATTTGAATGAGAATGTGAATGCGAATGTGATGTGAGAATGTTGCGAACGTAACAGAAAATTACAAGCAAAAGATGTTGGCATTTACGATAAAAGCCTTGGTAATGTTCTACTTAAGACGCAACAAGGCTGCCAGCACACAATCGGGTCAGGGGCACACGCAGATGCAGGGGAAACGGGCTAAGATACTGCCAGCTTGTTGCTTTACTTTTTGGCTGCAGGTTACTATTTGTCGAATTTTCAATAATGCGAATTGCCACGCATGCGAATTGCTCTTTGTCGGAACATTGTTTGCAATTAATTTCTTTAATGAATGCATAATTGCATTTTTGTGCGCGCCTTGAAGCCATTTTGCAAAAGAATTCAAATGAAAATAAATTAACGTAAAGCAAAAACTCATTAAAATGCGCCAGACGCAAGGAAATACGTGTTACGCAAAGAGCACACACATGTGCGCACAAATACCAGTTTATTTGTGTGTGCATTATTTTCTTTCATTTGTTTGTTGGTTTTATTTATATATTTTTTGTTCGCCTGTTTTTTCATATTTTTTTTTTTTTTTGCAGTCGTCCGAATAATGAATTTAATGAACCATTAAGATGCTCGCCCAGTGATAAATTTCGATGCGGCGCATAAATTAAATGGCACCCGGACTGTAGCCCATAGCTTTAGTAACTGTGATTGCATCGCCTGAACAAATATTTTTTATATAAAAAACACACACATGGAATACTTTTTATTTATTTAACACGTATTTCATGTTTGTTTTTATTTTTTTTCCGATTTCTTGAAAAATTTGTTTGATTTGTATAATTGCAGCACAAATAAGCGCAATTACTTTGCTCCCTCAGCGCATGACTTTTACCAACTTTCAAATGCGACTTAAGTCGGTTGCTGCAGCAACAGAAACAGCTAAAAGAAGAAGAATATGAAAAAAATACAAGAAGAAATACTGAACAAACTGTCTGACAAATTGCTGCAACAAAATTTTTTCATCTCCCTTCTGGTTTTGTGCCGGCTTTGGGCGTAGCAAAAGTGTTTTACATGCCAACAGATTCATGGTATTTGCACGCACGAAGCTTAATGTCGCACCCAGCAGCCGAGCCTTCCCCACAGCCCGGTTAACAGCACAGAGCCTCCCTGAACATGGCCCCTACCACACACATCAGCATTTGTTAGTCGCACGTTGTCTGTTTGTCTGGCTCTGCGGTAAAACTTTTCTTATATGTATGCAAGTACAAGAAGGCAGCGCTGGCAACGCTGGCAACGCTGGCATCGCAAGTATCGCAGGCGGAGAAGCCTTGTTTCCATTGCATACTTTTCAGGTTGCGTGTGCGAGAAAAAAGTTCTTAAGCTGCTTTAATGGGTTTGTGCGTAAGCCTGTGCCAAGTTCAAGCCGTTGAAAGTGCTTTTAAAGTCGCCGGGTCTGTACATTGCACACCCACTTACAAATGCAAACATACACAGACCCATACACAACCAAGCTCAGAAGAGTCAAAAAATAAATAAATAAGTAAAGTTAATAAAAATAAAAGCAAAAGTTTGCAACTCAACTTTAATTACATTCTGTTTCAGGTGTGTTTGCGTGTAGCTGTGTGTGTGTGTGTGCGTGTGTGTGTGTGTGCGTGTGTGTGTGTGAGTGTGTGTGTGTGTGTCAATGCTTATTTAGAGGCGCTTGCTTCGACTCTGGCAATAAAGAGCACAAAAAGCAGCGCATTCCTAAGAGCTAGTACGAAAAAAAAATTGGAATTTAGTTGTTGCCAGTGACTGTGACTGTAGGCAGGTTGCCTGCTACCGCTTTCATAATGACTTCATTCAAATGCCAACAAACTTGAAATACCAAATGAAATAACTTGCGCCTGGGCACGGCCATGGGAACTGGCAGCAACAACAAGTTGAGTTATGAGTTAGCATATGACTTTCATTTTGAAACCCAACGCGCACACTAATGTACACACACACACACACACACACACGCACACACACACACGCACACACACACGCACACACAGAAAGAAAAGAGAAATTTTGTTGCCATTTGCAAGCAACATTCACACATTCGAGTGTGAGATGGCTGCTGCCTCTGCCGCTGCCCCAACTGTTGCCACGGCCATGCCCATCCAATGCCCGCAAATGTTTGCATTTTTGCACATTTCTCCTGTCTCATTATGCTAAATACATTTGCATTGTTTGCTGTTGTTTTTCTAGCTCTTTTGATGCATATGTGCTGCCATCCATTGCTGTGTTGCGACTCACTCTCATTTTATTCTGTGTGGCTCTGACTGTGGCCCTGAGTCTCGTCTCTGGACTCTGCGAGTGAGTGCGTGGCGGCTGCCTTGGCTTTATGGTTGTTTGCTTCCGCTTTTGGTTATTACGCATTCATGTCTTGCCAAGTGCGCTTCAAACTTTGCAGCGCTGCCAGCGTAGCTAAAAAGCCAAAAACAACAAATACTAGATTTTCAGCAACACAGTTGTTGCAGCAGCATCAGCAGCAGCAGGAGCAGCACATCAGCCAGACCGTGTGCAGTTTTGCATATGAAGTGCCGACTCAACAATCGAAAATTTGCGCAACAGACGCGTTAAGTGGGCGCATGCATTGAGCTCAAAACTGTAGCATACTTTGCAGCCAAATTTATGCAACTCCTTAATGAGGCGACAGTTGGATTTAAGCTGAAATTGTCAAGATACAAAAACAGAGAAGAGCAAATGCTTACACACGTAACCTGCCCACGCGTAACCTGCACAGCTCATCGCTTTCCGAGAAATTTATTTACACTAATCTCCCTGACTTCGCCATTGCTAATTTATGCATAACAGTTATAAATAGAACTGGACAGAAGCGTGCATACGCAGGTGACCAAATACCCCCCCACACACAGACACACACGTGCGCGCGCACACACACACAGCGGAGAGCTATTATGCGCTATGTCAATAGCAGCTAACAATAGCTGCAGTTGGCTCGCCATCGTGGCAACGGTATTAGCAGAACAATCTACATAACAATAAGCGGCGATTAAAAGCTTTACGAGTCCAGCATAGCCCAATTCACATGCCTGGCGCATATTATCTATTAAAAATTTATGGCCAGACAACAGACACGCCACCCAAAAGGCGCGCCTGCAGCCAAACAAAGCCAACAAGTATGCACCAATTTAAAATACTGGCCAAAAACAAAAAAAAAAAAAATAGATAGAAAAACAAAACAGCGGCAACGACAGCGACAACCGCCCAAAAAACCCAAAAGCAAGAAAATTTTCAAATAAAATTCACAAGCATGAAAGCGCCATTATATACTGACAGAAGGACAGACAGACAGACACAGTTTCGAGAGCTCTTTCTCGCTCGCTCGCTGTCTCTGTGTTACTTCTCTTGTCGCCCTTATGGAAGTGGGCCACATAAAAGAAGCACAGCCCACAAAACCCACGAAAAAACAAAACAGCTTCTAATCATTTTTAATGAAATTCCAAATAAACACGTAAAAGCCAATGAATGTCATTTCAAAAAGGTAAAAGCTTGTGGCATGCGTTGTGTATGGAGGAGGTTGAAGGGAGCCGGGCACAGACGTGCTGCTGGAGCAACAAGGTGAGCCAGAGCACAGGATGTGCGATGCTTGCCGTATGAATAGCAGCAACAAAAGCAATAATAATAACAACAACAGCAACAACAATAAGCAATTGCCGCTGGGCAGCAGCAGCGCAAATTGAGTGGATGCCGGCGACGGCGAGTGGGCAAAAAGCGAGCGAAACAAGTGCCACAACAACAGCCAACAAAATTTATTAGTCCGCACAATTTGACTACTTTTAGGCGCAACAACCGCAGGACTGAACAGAACGGAACGGCACAGGATGCCGGTCGAGAGGCGATTGCCGCAGCCTCGCAGCGCTCCAGCTTACGGCTTTAGGTTTCGGTATGTGACACTCGCCTGGCTGCAGGGAAATATGTTTAGCCAGAGGAAAACCAAAAAAAAAAAAAAAGAAAACACCGAATACAAAAAGGGCGCACCAACAAAAACACCAACAACAACAGTCTCATACAAATAAACAAATTTATTGCACAAACTGGAGAAATATTGTGAAGGCAGACGGCGAACGCCGAGCAAAGTGCGAAGGGCTCGCTGGCCAAGACAAACAAGCCAACTTGAATACGCGTTAAAGTTACTTTAAATTTATGAATTTCGTGATAAGGTAAACAAGCTACTGCTGACCCGACCCTACAAGACTCCCCCTGGTCCGATCCCGCGTAGAGACATGCGCCTGACATTAAAATACGCAAAATAAAATGTCTAATTTAAGTTACGCTACAGTTGCACAAATTTTCATTATATGCCACTCAAGGTGGCAGCTACGTGCGCCAAGCAATTCATCAAAATCAACACCGACGCCTGAAAGACCCTGCAGGCGAGAATGATATAAAAGAATTCTCAGTGATGTTTACTTTCGAGAAGATCAAACTATAGTTGCTGAGGTCCCTGATTAAAAATCTTGATGCCAATAGAAGTTTGTCTAAATTAGGGCCTAGATATCGGCATGGATTCCTTCTTCCTTTAAAGTTTTTTATGCGTTGCAAGCATTACGATACAGTTATTATACCCTTACCCATTATATAAAATTTGTGGCATGGTCCTGGCGGCGTGTGCTGGAGGCAGGCTTTAAGCCAAAGTTATCATCTGCCTGCATTTTGCTGTAATTTAAATATGCTTGGCGGTTTTCATTTTTTGCCCCGTTGGGTGGGCAAAACGGCAAAAGTTTTTCATAAGTATTTTATTTGCGGTCCACCCACTGTGTATACATACACATTTTGAAAAGGTGTTTGACCGGCAATAAGTCAATTTTGTTTGCGTTTTATTCACGCCGAGCTCTACGCTGCGAGCGGCAAACCCCACGTCCCAGATCTCTCTGGGGAGTTGGCCACCAAAAATTCAATGATTAATGTGCCCTGGCAGAGTTGTTGAATTGGGCGCGTTTCGAATGGGTTGGAGCGCAGGCTGAGCATGGTTATGGCCATTGGAAATGTGGATCTGCTCCCAGCACACAACCCGTATCGGCAACGACGCCAATGTTGGCGGCACCAACTCACAATGACCTCAGCGTATTTCAAAAGTTTATTAATTTATTGGATTTATGAAGTCATTGAGCATTATGCGTGGGCGAATCGTATATCCCGTATCGGGTGTAGGATATTCATTTAGCGAAAGTATTCAATTTCGTTGCTTTTGTGGCAGTCAAAAAAGCGTAGCCGGAAAGGTAATTTGATTTAACAGGCCAAACTATGCGCTTATGTATTTGCATGCTATGCATCATTTATATCAAAACAAACATGCAATTTTACTGATTCCATTACACAGCCACTGTTTGAATGTGCATTTGCATGGGTGTGTTTGTGTATCTGGTCGTGTAATTAGTTTTAATACGAAATGCTTGGCCGTATTAAAACTTTTGACTGCATTGAATTGTAAATCATTGTAGTTCAAAAGAATAAAAGCAGTGCCTAAGCTTAATTGTAAATCAAATAAGCATACAACTAGATTTCCGCATAGCTTTGCACAATCTTTATATATAATTTAATTGATTGCCATGATATTTTAAGTTCTTTGACGGCACAGCAAGCATTCAGCTTTAAATTCGAATCACTTTCACATAGTTAAATTTGATGAATTTATTAATTTAACTCCAAGAATATTCAATTAGAAGAATAATCAGCTCATATAAATATTGTTAAATAAATACTGCAAGTAAATTAATTCAAGATGTGCAAATGCGCAAAAGTGAATTAATGCTCCACCAGAAAGACACTATAAACACTTGGCAGTATGATAGAACTCATAGTAATTAATTTTCACTTATTTTCGCGTGAAACTCTGGCTTTAATATTACCATAAAACAATCTAGGACCAAAGCAATCTGTTATTCTATGTTTTTATATATATATATATACATATATTATAGCGGATACAATGGGTCAGCGAATGACAGCATTGCAATTATTTGTATGTTAGATGTGGAGGCAATTGATTCGTTAATTAATGCAATCCCAGCACAAACAAAAACCCACACAAAAAGTAATTAAATAAACGAATTACTATCCCAGCAACCAAAACAAAACATTCCTATTACGAATATGTGTAATTATCAGCTCTGTGTGTATGTGTAGAACATTCAACTAATCAATGGAAAATTCTAAATAAATGCGCCAGCTGAACTGGCAGTGTTTGCTTTGGTGTAGGCATATCATACATGTTTGGTACGTGCCCTGCAACCTTAAATTGACTTAAATTCTGTATTTACAAATTTACGTGCCAAAAAAAAAGTGGGTGCAATTAAAAATTACGTAGTATTTTAATAGCAAAACTTTTCCCTTAAATGGTTATTTGGCTTGTTTCGTTGTTGGTTTTGTGGATTTTTTGCCGCATTTCATTAAACAAAACTTTGCCCACAGCAGCACAAGCAAACAGAAACACTGCTAGAGCCAGTTGAGAATTTAATAGCTTCACCTAAAGCTGTAATACGCTCTCTACTAGTTTGTTACAACCTGTGGCCCGGCGGACAGCGGACGTTGGACAGCAGAGGACATCGCCACTGCCGTGCATAAGGCACGCCCACACAGACACACACGCACAGAGACGAAAATTTCATCAAAAGTGCCAACCTTGAGCACTTGGTTATTAAAATGCATTCAACCAAAATCTAAAAACTACCAAACTTAAAAAATAAAAATAAAATAATAACGACGACGATGCTAGAAACTAAACAACTTTTACAGGCAGTTTCGTTTGGAGGGATATTGCGTTTAGGTGCTGGGCAAAAGGAGGCTGCAGCTATTTGGCCATTGTTGGCAGGCGCCGGAGGCGGGCGTCGTCCACATTTTTGTCGTTACACTTTCTAGTTGGCTTTTTTTTTCTAGCACGCTGCGGCGTTGGCTGCCTTGCGAAAAATAATTAATTTGCATAATCCTTTGTAGCACTTTGCTTCATTCATGCCTGGCACGTTGGTTGCAGTTACGACGGCAACGGCGACGGCGACGGCGACGGCGACGACGACGACGACGACGGGGACAACAGTGACTACGTCGTTACCTTGGCCAAGCTCTGCAAATTCTGCAATGCAAATTACCTTAAGTGCGAGCTGCACAACACATCACCCACAAAAAAACAGAGTGCACAAAAAAGGAAACGCAGCTAACCTGAGCATCTCGCAAGCCTGCATTGTGCATGGCACTAAACAACCTCAAATCCTCGTAGATCTTAAGTTATGTACACACGCACAGCGCCAGCATGCATGTATGTATTTTCTGGGGTTTTTTTTTAGTACCATAGCGAAGGTCGGACTAGGAGCCAATGCAGCTGTCTTCTTTCACGTCGCGAGACAAGTTAAGAAATGTGTAAAAAACACCTGCTGCCAGTTATTTAAGCAGCAGCCGACCAGGCTACCAACGCTGCCAGCTTGTTATGACGCGGGTGGCACGCCGCCTGCCCGGCAGCTTGGCTGGCTGCACTTCATCATACAAGTCGCCAGCAAAAGAGAAAGGAACAAGCCGGTAAAGCGAGCTGAACCTGGTCGGTTGCCTGAACATAAAACTGGTGCCCTTAAGGGCCAATAGCAACACCCAAGCACTTGGCTTCAACATTCGGTTAACACGAAATATCTTGCCGCCTCTGATTTGTATCCGTGCAGTTCTTTGTTGTTCCAGCTCACTTTTTGCATGCTACAGCTGCAGGCGCATCAATCTGGCTCACTTTAGCTTAGTCGCCGGAGAGATCACCAGATGAGGATGAGCGAATGTCTTGGCAAATTAGTGCAGCGTCAAGCGGCAGTCGAAATTTGTCTGCTGTCAGTTTGTAGCCTGAGCTGCCCGCTGATTTATGTGGCACGTTGAAGCCGTGTGGCGGATGCAGCCGCACAGAGCCTGGCCAACATCTCAGCCGCCAATTGTGTTTCTGATGTTTCGGCCAGTGTCCATGCCAAGTTACATAACTCACAATGCGGTCGACTCGCTCACGACTCGAGGGTATTGCTAGTTTCTCAGCGGCGGCCGAGTTACTCAATTTGCCATATATAACCGCAGCCCCCTACTTTTCTTGCAGTTAGGTTTTTAACTATTTTTCAAAAAACTACACTTTCAAACCTCCTCCTTCTCCTTCTCCTTCTCTGCCTTCTCCTCCTCCGACGACAACCCCCTTAAGTAATGAAGCAAACGCTTGCAGTTTTGTGGGTGCTGCTTCATTAAGTATGCCATAGCGTTGTACCTGCTTCGCAAGTATTTGCACTTACACGCATACATATACTGTGATGATAGCTCTGGCTCTCTCAGCTATTTTCTTCTCTCTGTCTCCCTCTCTCTTAGGCTGTCGCTGGGTTCAGGTTCATAGACCTGGGCTGCACTATAAAATTTATGCTGGAATACCCGTTTGTCCTTGGTGCTGCGTCTGCCTGGGCCAAAACCCTGGGCGACCGGTAAAGTAAAATAAAGTAAGTATTTTTGGGTATTTGCATAAATTTTCTTAAGTGCATCAGGCAGTAAATTGCAATCGATGTTGTTATTGTTGTTATTGTTGTTGTTTTGCTGCTATTGGTGTTGTTGTCGCTGGCGCTAGCATGGCATGTTGTTGTTCTTGTTTTCTTTTACACTCCTCTCAGGCCCCACGCTGCTGCACGCTTTCTATTCTTTTCTTTTCATTCTTTTTTTATGTATTGCCTGCTAGCATGCTGCAAATTATATAGCACACTTTCCACACCTGGACAGGCCGTCTTTGACGTTGCCGTCGCCGTCGCCGGCCACGAGTACAACCTACAACTCAACACCCGTACGTTGGCTCGCTTCCGGCTCGCACACTTGGCCACCTTTCAACATGAGCCTTGGTGTCTGGCAAATTGTTTTCAAGGAACATGCAAAGCGCAAGTATTTAATTAATTTTTGCATATTTTATCTGTTTGAATTTGTTGAAGCATGTTAAAGGGCTTTTCCAATTCTCTTTCCCTTACCGGCATCGTCTTCATTCGGTCTCTCTGTGTCTCGGTCTTGGTCTTGGTCTTGGACTTTTACTTGTATCTTGACTTCACCCTTGTGTTGAAATGCTTAAGCCATTGATTGCATCTAAAGTGGCGGTATTTATACGTTTGAGCTCATTTAAATAAATTCTAAATAAAGCACGACCAACGAGCAGTACTAGCCATTGGCCACTGCAAATGCTACGCTCACAACACTCGGCCAATTAAGTTTGTGCACGACAGCATGTAAAAGCCACTTTGACCTATCACACATGCCCTTTAACAGAAGCAAACTGCATGAAGGGCTTTCCTCAATATTTATGTACAATTACTATGTACAAAATGCTCGGTGCTTTTTAAAATTCAAAAAACAACAATTTAAAAGGTTGCATAAAATAAGATAGATAAAATTGTTTAAACACAAATATAGATAAATCATTTTTGATGTATTTACATTCTGTACAAAATTTCAGTTTAAACATTTATTCAGGTTAAAGTACAAATAAACAAAAAAATATATAAAACTTGCCACTGAATAATTTCTATCCACAGTAATTGTGGAAACGAGTGTAAAAAATTGTCTCCAATTTTCCAATGTAAAATCTCATAAAATATTTTGGTCAGTTTTTTCGTAAAAATAAGCATCAGCTTATAAAATTGTTCGAAAAGTTTACACTGTGCAAGCTAAAACGTAAGTAGTTTTGCGTGTTGTTTCGTTGTCCGCAAACTTTGTTGACCAACTGTTTACTCACTAACACACCGAAATGCGTTTGTATAGGAATGTAGACAGAGACGTTCACTTAGATATGTATACGTATGTATGCCTGTGTGTATATTTCATAGCCAGTCAGTTCATAAATTGCTTCTCGTGTTGTTGTAGCTATAGCTTATATTGCTTTGCCTTTTGTTCAAAAATCAATTATGCTGTCATTGTCATGCTTCTGACCTGCCCCTACCCCAATTCCCTACGACTTCTACGGTAGAAGCTCACAGCCGACCACAACTGTTATCACACCTAACGCTCTTTCAAAACACGTTGCTCAAACAATTGACTGTTGGCACCCCTGATGGACTAAAGGTCTGGTGTGCAGTACAGGGGCTTGAAGGGGAGGTGACGCTAGCGTGCGCCGCTCTCACTCTCCAGTTTACGTGGCCATAATGGACCCTCATCAGTCTCATTATTTATGCGACGTGCGGTTTCTTTGGATTTTGTTAGATTAAAAAGTGCCTGAGGGTTTGCCGAGCAGCTTGAACGTCACCGCACGGTCACCGTGGTCAATACAGCTATGCGAGCCCAAAGGTAAAGCAGGTCGAACCGGTCAGGTATTGTCGTTGTTCCTGACCGTGGCCCTGGCCCTGGACATGGCCCAAGCCCTGCTGGTTTATGGCTCTTGCACGCGCCCCTTTTACTCAGGCGACTATTTGTTAAATTTATAAAATAAAATACAAGCGAAAAAGCAAAAAAAAGAAAGCTAACCAGTCCGGCCGGCCTATTCACGAGCAAGCCATGTTAAGAGATTGGCATTAGCAATGATTTTTTTACGACTGAGCCTGTAGTCAGGCTGACGGGCCTTTTCGCACTGTTTAAAGATTAATGTGACAGCCATTGAATATTTATTAGTTGTTACTTTGCATATAATTTGTGGGCCTCGCTAACTGCCATTGATTGGGCCAACCTGCATATTTAAATGTGCCAGCAGTCAGGCTGTTGACTCTGCGGTTTTAATTTGTCAAAGTGCGCTAATACGAAATTAATTTGCCCGAGTCAGGGCTGCCTGCTCCCTACTGGTGGGGAGTCTGCCAAGGCGCTTGTCCACTTTGCGGCCAAGACAAATGGCTTCTGCTGGTGAAATATTAAAAAAAGACAAAAAGAATAAAAGGAAAGAAAAATAAATTTGTTGCCTGCTGCCCTTTGGTTGCGCCATGTGGCGCAGTACTCGTGCCCAAGTCCATGCCCGTGGCCGAATCCGTGTCCATGTCTGAGTACAAGTGTAGAAGCAATTACGTTAAATAAAACAATAACAAAAGCAAAGTGTAAAGCAGACAAATAAACAAAAGGCAAGCAAAATACACACGCATCTCGGCAAGACAAATTGTTGCAGCAGCTGCATGTTGTGCCAATAAACAAAACAAAATACATATAACAAGGCTATGACTGTGTCGGATAGCACGAGAGCTGTACTTAAGCCGGAGATGCAACAATATCAAACCCAAATTAAATAAAATAAAGGAAAATAAAACAAACTGTTTGCGCAAACAAAGTAAACCAAATAATGAGAATATTGCATTAGTTTTGACCAATGGCAGTGCCCGAAAACGAGCTGCCCGCTAGTAAAAGTCCATGTTTGAGCATCGGCTAAAAGCATTAGCCGCAGTGACATCACAACAACCAACTATCTGCTAACACACACGTTACCAACAGCAGTTCAGAGACACACGAACACACAGACACTTGACTGCTGCGCCCAATGCTGACGCCGACGACATGCATCTACAATGGCGACAACATGCTACCACGACCAGCAGCAGGAGTAGGAGCAGGAGCAGCAGCGGCTGCTTGGGGATTGCTAGCCCAAAAGTAAAATGTTTTTACACTTAAAGACAAAACCAGAGATTCAGCCAGAAAACAACTTGGTCCCTGTGCATGTTGAGGTTTGGGGCCAAAATCTTTTAGCCCACTCACGCAGCCGAATGCCGAATACCAAATGCTGCCCTGTCCCGGGTACTGAAACGTTTGCGGCTGCGGTTTGCACTTTTTGGTCTTTGAAGCTATACAACTGTATCTGGGTGACTGTGTGACTATATGCCTTGCCTCTCTGCATCTGTGTGGGCTGTGACTGAATAGCAACAATAACAACAGTTGCTTGCATAGGTCCTTGCAAGCTGTTGTCGCTTTCGTCCTCGTGTTGCATTGACAGAAGATTAGTGTGAAGCAACAATGTGAAAACAGCGCTGCAGGGGTGCACGCCATGCAACCAACACAAACACCCACACAAACACACACACATACATACAATTACACAGCTATTGGCACTGCTGCACACAGCAGCAATAGCGGAAATGGATGGCGGGGCGCCTCAGCAGACATTTTTATTGCGAAGCGCTCGCTTTTTAAGTTGTTCCGAATTGCATTTGGAAATGTTGCTGTGGGTGCTGCTACTCCTGCTGCTGCTGCTGCTGCTGCTGCTGCGCAACTTTTGCTCAAGAATTACGTAATTTAATGAAATTTAATAAACATCAACGGCAACTGTTAAGTCGTTGACGTCTTACCGCTTTCTGTCTTTGTGTACGTCTCTCTTTCGGCTACGACAACGGACCCGGCGACGCTGCCAACTTGAGCTTTATTAAATTTCACGCATGCTACGCGCCCCGCCAAACCTGAAAATGAATGCACATGCTGCCACTGCCCTACACCGCCCATAACCCTGACTGACTGACTGACTGCGGCTGTAGCTGTTGCTGGGGAAGGCGACGCGAATAGGGTGTAAAATGTTTGCACATCTGCATATAAATTCCTCTTATTTTTGCTAGCACCCAGCCAGGCGGCAGCAGCTTACACACTTCTTTTTACTTATTTTTTTTTTTTTGTTGGTCGCCATTGCCAATATTTGCATTTGCATTCTATTTCGCGTTTTTTCTAATACCATTGTCGCTGCTACTGGTACGACTGCTGCTGTACCTGCTGCTCTGCAGCTCTAGCTGTTGTTGTTGCTGCTGTTCACTTACACTGTTTACATAAACATTTTTTCGACACAACACATTTCGTTGCACAAATTTACATTTAAATTAAATTTTAAGTGCATTCTGAACTAAACTAAGCTCCTAGTTGCATTATGTGTATGCCCGTCTGTGGGCATGTGTGTGTGAGCGAGTGTGCGTGTGTACGCGAGGCAATCAGAACTCAATGCGTGCACTTTAGGTTTATGGCCATGCAGACGACAGGCTGGCAGCCGGGCAGGTGTTCCAGGGCAAACTGACAATGACAGGTTAAGCGCCGACTACGTGGTGTGCGGTATACAATGTTGTGGGCTTCATGTCTGCGACAGTTCCGGTCCGCGCTCAACAGCAACAACACTTGCACATGTCCATATTGATTGTTATCAATTTTGGTTATAACATAGCCAAAGCACATGCAATTTACAGTGCAATTTTTCATTGGCAACGTTTTAATAGATATTGCAGCCACTTACATCTATGCGCTCTCTATCTGTGTTTGTGTATAAATTATTTATGTATTACATTTGCATATTTTTTATGCATGTAAGTAAGTTAGTGCTGGCCCCAATTGGAATGTGAAATATAAATAATCTTATATTTTTTTGTGTAAAAATTAGTCAATATATAATTTATAAATTGAATATTTAAGCAAAAATATATGACTTTAAAAAAAATAAAACAATATTCTTGTATATAAAAGAGACCGAATCAAACTGAGTTTATAAACATTTTCTATTATTCTAGAGTTGATTATTTAAACAGAGTTTTCCCTTTATCTTTTTGCGCTTTTTTGATGCATTTTTATACCCTGAACCCATTAAAAATGGGTATAAGGGTATATTGTATTTGTGCAAAATCCAAATGTATGTAACAGGCAGAAGGAAGCATCTCCGACCCCATAAAGTATATATATTCTTGATCAGCACCAATAGCCGAGTCGATCAAGCCATGTCCGTCTGTCTGTCCGTCCGTCCGTCAGTATGTATGAACGCAAGGATCTCAGAACCTATAAGAGCTAGAGACTTGAAATGTAGATGTAGGTGCTCCTAGTTCCCGCGCAGATCGAGTTTATTTCCGATAATCGATAACTTACTCCGTTTCCAAGCAAGCTTTTTTGGGCAATTTTGGTAACTAATAAGAGCTAGAGTCACCAAACTTGACATATAGCTTCTAAAATATAATATATATATGCATTTGATGTTGTAAGAAGAGGGTTCAGGGTATCCCCTAGTCGGGAGCTCCCGACTAGAACCTCTTACTTGTTTATCGTAGCTTAGTGCATATATTCTACGAATACCAAATTAAACTAATAAATGAGGTTGCATTCCCAAAGTTTTTGGTAGGAATATATACAGTATTCGAGCCACTAACATTGCCAGTTAAGCTGTCAATTCAATTACACATATATGTTTTTTTATTCAAAATAGCTCTGTGCATGCCAGACGCATACGTTGGTAATTGTACACTAAACAAATAAATTGCAAACTTTTTTAAAGCCTAACACAAGCAAATAGAAGTGTTTGATATTTTTGCATTTGAGGTAGCGTTGGTTCCACGTTTGGCATTTATTTCAAATGGCTAAAGCCTTTGTTTTATTGGCTCAAAATAAGGAATGTGTATGAGCAAAAGTTGTGGGTTAATTTTTAAGGCAAAACACATATGCATGTACCATTTGATGGGTGGGTGGGTACGAATATTAAAGACCAAATTTAATGGCCACTTGTGGCAGTGCATATGTTTACACATTCTTAAGTATGCACCAGAGATGCACACTTACATTTCAGTCACTTACACACGCACACACTTGTAATTTTGTGTGTATAGCACATACATAACAGCATGCACACACATTGTCAAGTACGCCAGTACAGAAAATTGCATGCGACCACATTGAGAGTCTGGGCAGAAAGTGCCGAAATTGAAGACGACGCTGCAGCAGAATGTACTTAAAAGTGAAAGCCAGCCAACCGTAAGCCGTAAACTGTTAGAATGCATCGTGCGGTTAAAGATGCCAAAGTTTTACGCCGTAATAGAACACAAGACTTAGAGGTGCGCCTCAGCTATTGGTATTAAATCCAACCAACACACAAATTCCATAGAAGGATGCTGTACTATATTTGATGTTTATTGTAATAATTGAACATAGAGTTTGCATATTAATTTAATAACCTTAATTCTCAATCTTAATTATCTACGGTCAGCATTTACGTTAGTGCATTTAATTATTGTATGTCCATTTTGCTTATTGTTTCACAAACAATACGAACTATTTATATGAATTTGCATAGCATATACTACTTAAGCTGGACAAGGGATAAGCTGTTTAGTATATTTTTTCTATCATAATTTTTGATCTTGGTATGTGGTGCTTACATCTATGCGATTTGCAACTTAATAACTTGAAAACTTAAAATGCACTTAGCTGGATTTTAGATCTTACGTCTAGATGTGAAAAACACCTCGAATTATGCAATGCTTAAGCTTGAAGTTTCTATCGCAATGCTGCATGCGGCAACACAATGCTGCATGCATGACAAACGTTGGCAGCCGCAACATAGCAACCTGAGATTTTCTTCTACCTTTTACATACTTATTTTACTGAGCTCTTATAAAAAAAACGCAGCGTTTTTAATTTACTACGAAAATTGCAAGGAAGTGCTGGATGTTTTTGCTTTGATAGCGACGGGACTGCCTTGGCAGTGACTGCATAAAAAAACATTTTTTTCTCGTTTGTATATTTTCTTGTTTTCTTAAAACGAAGAAAAACAAGAAAACTGCAAGCGCTGGAATCACATGAAATATAAATAATGAAAGCGAGGTCGAATGCACGCATTCATGTGGGCTGCTGCTGCCGCTGCAACTGCAGCTGCAACTGCAACTACTGTCGGCATCTCTGTTGCCGCCTCTGTCGCTGCGCTCTGTTACTTCCCTCATCCACTTGCTCTATCAGTCAAGTCACTTTGTCAATCCGTGTGGAGCGCCAGCAACGAGCCGGAGCCGGAGCCGAAGCTGGCGCACAAATTTGCATGACGTCAGAAGTCGAATTTGCTGGCTGTGAATAACGGTTTGGGGGAAGCGGTTTGCGGACTGCGGACTGCGAACTGCGTACTGCGGCCTGCAATATTTCCCAGCATTCAGCCTTTTTGCTAGAGAGTCTTGTTGGTTTTGTGCTGGCAGCGTGTATATTTAATTAAAACAGGATTAATCTAGCAGAAACAATACTTCACTTAATGCAGCTCCAGCAACAGCACATGGCAGACTGCCGCCGATGGTGATGTTGAAGCTGAAGCTGTGGCTACTGGTTCTGTTCCTGCCTGCGGCTGCGGGCTGGCTAACAGACTCGTTGGCTTTCCTGGCAAGCGGACTGGCAAGCAATGCCTGGATGCTGGCTGCCCCAGACTGAACGTAAACAATGGCGTTAACTGTTCTTATACACACATGCACACTTTCGCAAAAACAATCTTATTCACGGGCGTGCATGAAAACTTTTGTCGGATCCCCAAATAGTATGCTAGGCTTTCTGATATGTTATGAATATCCTTCGATTCAGACAGCTAAGCGAGCGCCTTCAGTCATTAAAGGTGGCCAATCAAGGAAATTGCGTGCTCACATGTCAAACAGAGGCTAAAGAAACTGTACGAGGTGCTGGGGCAGCACCAAAGAAAAACAGACGAATGAAACGTTTTTGGCCATTTACTATCGACTTTAATTAATATTTACCTTGGGAGCCGCTTGCTGCTTTACCAACTATTAGCCAAGGCAAACAGTTTTAACAGCTTTGGCTGCCTTAGCTTTTAGACCGGGCCCATCAAAAACTTGACTATCACAAGTGGCAGTCAAACGGAGGGCAAATAAACAAAATATACGTTAGAGCAGCAGCAAATTTCGTTCTCTTCTATTAAATAATTTGAAAAAACGCAAAAAAAAAAACAAATGAAAATAACAACAAAACAAAAACAAAAAAAATAAGCAGCAAAAGCCAAGAAGCAGAACAAGCGGCAAACCTAGCAAAAATCTACACCAGGAAGTGCTATACACAGGCAATGCCAACAACAACAGCAACAGTAACATGAGTCGAAATTGTAGTTGTACAAACACGTCAGCTTTTAAATTACTTGGCCTAAAGGTAAATTGAGCGGAAGTTAAAATGTTGGAAAAAGCAGCATGAAAAAAATAATCCAAACCAAAACACAAGCAAGAGCTTGCTTCTACGGCTGAGACTCGTGCCGTAACGGAATGCAATGCCAGCGAATAGAGCTGCTCCGGCTGCTCCTACTGCTCCTGCTCCTGCTGCTGCTACTGCTGTTGCTGCTTGTGGTGGTGTCCATAACAACAACAACAGCAAAAGCAGACGGGCAAGGCGGCACACGGCAAATTTGCCGGGAGTAAACGCAAGAATAATAACAACCGAAAGCAAGTTTTTTGGCTCAAGTTGTTGTTTCTGTTGTTGCTGGTGTTGCCGCTGCTGCTATGAAATTCAGTGGCACACAAAACGTAATTTCAACTAAACGAACCGACAAACAAAAAAAAAAAAACACCAAAACAAAAAGGGAAGAAAAAATATCAAAACAAACAAAAACACAAACAAAGCAAAACAACTGCAATTGCAACGAAATATTATTTTTAGCTTGCTGCATCCTTCCTGCTGCCTTGGGGCGGTCAAAGCGGAGCGAAGCCTCAAACCTAGTCAGACCCCACTAAGATTCACATGCGCACGGGATAAGTTGGCAGAATTTTGCAATAATAAAATATTTGCAATGTACTCGAAGCAACGGGCATCGCCAAGGCAATGGCAATTCCAACGGTGCGACGCCAGCGGACTGGCAACTGCATTTTCATAAAGTGCAGCTCATAAAGGAGGCCGTGTGGGTGGAAATTTTGGGTGGTTGCATGCTCCTGCCGCTGCTAGTGGCCCGGAGCTAGTGCAGGCGGCAACGGTGTGCATGCTACGGGGCAAAAATAAAAACTCAAAATAAATATGAGGCAGCAGCCAACAGTGGCAACAACAATAACAAGCCGAATCAAACAAACAACAATAGCAGAAGAAAGAAAGTACACAAATATAAGAACATAACAAAAAAAAAAAAAATTAAAAAAACAAAAATGGTAATAATAAAAACCCGCGAAAATATTTTCAGCGGGCGTTGAGAAATGTTGAGCAATAAAAATTGCATTTTTATGCTGATGTTTGAATTTTGCATGCAAATGAAAAACGAACAGCAGACCGACGCGTCGGCAACAAAATGGCTTGGAAACAAAAGGGCAGCGTTCCCGGCTTTGTGGGGATCACTCTCCCTCTCGAATGCTTACACTTCCCCTTCTCTCTCTCAGTCTCTCTATTTCTGTAAGGCAGGAAGTGCTGGCACTGTTGTTGCTATTGCTGATGTCAGTAACAGCGCCTGCTCGCAGCTTAGCTGCGACTTTGCGCCCACGCTGCACGTGTTTATGACTTTGAATTGCAACTTCATCCGCCGCGTTGGCCGCCGTTGCAAACGTTGGCAGCATGTGCCGTCGCTACGCTGCCGTTGCCATTGCCGTTGCTGTTGCTGTTGCTGTTGCTGTTGCCGTTTGCTGTCGAGTGCAATGATGGCGGCGCATAGCGCGCATTGTGACGCGAAATGGCGTCGAGTTGAATAATCCAACATGGCGTTTTGCCACCGTAACGACCGCTACAGTTTATTTGTATATATGTGTCTGTGTGAGTTCCTCTATGTGTGTGTGTGGTTGTCTGAGTGTGAGGGCTGTGTTGTCTGCTTCCGGCAGCCGGATAAAAAACTTGGCGTTAAAGTGTTAATATTTTGAGTTTTGAGAGCATTGTCGTCCTCTGCACTGGCAGGGCACGCAAATACAGTACTGGTACAACTGCAACAGCAATAGTAGGCCCAACGGAAAAGGCCCAAAAGGGCCACGCCTCCGACACTATATCCCCTTGACGCTGACACTTGTTCAATTCAAATAGCATGCCATTGCGACGACATTGATGTGCCGGCACGGAATCCGCCGGACTGCAACTGCAACTGCAACTGGGACTTCAACAGAAACTGGCAGCATGGCGTGCCGCATACCGTATACCATGTCAGCCCAGGCACATTTATGTTATCTTTAATTTTCGTTACGAAATTGGCCGTAAGAGTGCAGTTCGAATTGCCAATCTACAAGTATATTTATATATATTTATTTTTTACAATATCGCTGTGGCCCAATGACAACTCGCATTAAGTAAGTTCGCCAAGCCCATTGACTGCCAGAAGTTGTTAACTTTCTGATAACATGTGGGATTTACGCTTATAGATTCAATGTTTATTGAGTATTGCAAAATATTTATTTTAAGCTTAAGCTCATAATTTTTGAACAAACTTTTAAGGACAAGCACATCAAATATATATTACTTGATTAGTTTAATATAAAAAAAGGGCTATATTCAAGATATTATGCAATTTCCACGAAGTCTGTTTGAAATAATTACTTGTGTATACAGAGAAGAAACCATGGGCTAAGGACAAATCAACCCAAGGTTCTTAAATAAAATAATAGTTTTACATAGTTACAAAAAGTTTAAAATGGTCTTCAAGAGCATAAATTCTTGAATCACGCAAAAAAATGTTTCAAAATTCAAGAAAAATCAAAATTAATTAAATATCAAATATCTCTGAAACTGGGGTGCTTAAGGATCGAATAAGCAAAGCAATCGAGAGCAAACAATAAAAAGAACTTTTGCTTTCCCAAATGGAATTGGTTAAATTCAAACAGATAATTATGTAGATAAGTATAAGATGCCGCCATCGCGAATCACAAGACCGAGTAAATATTTGTAAGTTTTGCTTATTGTATTATGTACGTTCGTTCGCCTAACTTTAATTGATACATTTACTTATATATGTGCATCCATAAATAATGGATTTATGCATAGAACTTCAATTTGAAATCTGTTTATCTCTCAGGATCTCAGGATCTCTGAATTAATCTTTTCTGTGATACATAAAGTTATTAAATAATAATAAATAAAAAAAAAGTCATACCCAAGATAAGAATCAGATACTTGAGTCACTTATTTCCGATATTACTGTCTTAATTTGATTTAAGCACCAATTTCTAAGAGTTTTTTCTCTGTGTACGGATATCAAAAGCATGTAGAATTATTTAATTATTTTAAACTGAAATAAGAAAATTTTGTATATTTGTCTGCAATTCGAGCTGACTAATTAAAAGAAGTAAATTTGTTTTCGATTTAATAATTGCTGGAATTTTGTTTATTTGTTACAAATAAATTGTCGAATGAATTGCGAGGGAGATTTCAAATTCACTGAGCTGTGCCAAAAAAATAAAATGTGTCAAAACCTTATCTACCAATTTATTCCTGTTAGCCGCTGGGATTGTCTGGAACATGAAATTAGAACCAGTATCATATGACGTAAAGGAAGGACTTTGAACAGTGTCAGAGGCAGCCTGTCGGCTAGTGCCAGAAGCTCAAGCTCGGTTGCTTCCAATCGAATGCAATGTCGCATCTTCTCTAATTGTCGACTTTAATTAAAAATTAATTATCAGCATGTTGCATCTTGTTGTTGATTTTACCATGGCAAACAGTCTGACAAACGAGCATGCAGACGCAGACAGTTTGGCTGGCAGCTTGGTCATGTCACATTAACCATACGCACTGTGCGCAGTGCGCATAACTGGAGGCCATGTCGCATTAACAGTCCGGCCAGACACACAGACAAACTGCCGCACAGCCGCGCAGATGGCCTTGCAACTTAAATTGTCAGGCAGACATTTAAAACCAGTTCTCATCAATTTCAGCGGGCATATGCTTAACTTTACTTGCGGTGATTTTGCAACTTGGCCGGCAAAGTTTCAGGTAGTTGCTAGATAGTTGACTGTTTACCTGTTTGTCAGTTTGCCAGTTCGCCGGCTTGCCCGACTGGAGTGCTTTGCACATTGACAGCGTTAATTAACTTTTAATTTAATTTCGCGTAAATGAGTTTTTACTGTCAGCGAACTGTGTTGCATTGGAGCTGAAGCCGAAGCCGGCCGGATGGACGCTTCATGCTTTCAAGCGTGGTTTTCAAATGTGGCTGTGGGTGCCGCAACTGCGACGGGGACAGCGACGGCGACAGCGACGGCGACAGCGACGGTAACCGTGAATTTGTACGCTGTACGCCAGTGTCAATTTATGCCACCAAAGTGAAAATCCAAACTGAAAGATTTATGTATGTGCTGCGGTATATGCATATACCCATGCATATGTATGTACATGTATTATTTATTATATTTTCGTTGGTAAATGTGATTTATATGAAAATCTCAGCAGCAGCATCGCCAACTCTGTCGCTGAATGTGCGTGTGAAATATTTTGCACCGTTTGAGATTTTTAAATTCAATTTTTAACACCCAATATGAAAGCGAGTTCCAACGCCTGCGACAGCGACAGCGCCAGCGCCAGCGCCAATGCCAATGGCGAGGGTTATGCCTGCGGCAGCGAACACATCGCAGTCGCATAAATAAGTGCTTCAGACCACTGTGCAGCTAGCAGTATGAGATTGAGTGCCAGAGAGGATGAAAGAGATGGTCATGTGTGCTTCACAGAAGGTGTGTGTTTTATTAATTGCCAGAGCCGTTGCCGTTGCCGCTGCCGTTGCTGTTGGCGATGCTGATGCCGCAACAGCCGCTGCTGCCGCAGAAGCCAGCGAGAAATATTCCAGCAACGCACGCATGCGGTTTTTTTTTCGTGCCAGCGAGTACGAGTCCAAGTCAGCCCACTAGCAGAGCATATCGTTAATGAAAACTGATTCTAGTGCCATTAACGTACGAGCTCTTCAGACCAATGCCAACACGTTCAAGTGAAACGCCATCGACCCCGACAGCCGCATGTCCCCGGCTCCAGCTACAGCTCCGGCTCCGGCTCGTTTTTACTCATGCGTCACCAACTGACTGAGCCACTGATTACGTCCTGGCAGTACGCGCAGTCTGCTGCCCACGTTCTGAATCTGCTTTTGCTATAGCGTCAGCTTCGGCGTGTGGTTCAGGTTCTGGTTCAGGTTCGCGTTTCTCGCTCTTGTTGTGCCCGCTGACGACTTAATGACAGGCATACAAAATACAACAACGGCGTGAAAACTGCATGCCTGTGCTGTTTTCGATGATTACCTTTTAATGCAAAATACACACACACACACACACAGACACAAACATGTACATATACACGTATATGTACATATATGAAATGAAAAGCCAGAACAGAGGCAGCAGCCAAGCCAAGCTGCCAGCCAGGCTGTGCAAAGAATGAAGGGCCAGCCGGGGGTAACTGGGATCTGGACCAAGCTCTGTCATGGCATGGCATGTGTAAATGACGCTTAAAATTGAAAAATTAAATGAGAAATTATTATGTGTGGCGGCAGCGCCAAACGAGAGATGGACTGAGCTAAGGGGCTTCCAGGCACATGTGATCCCAGCGGGACGTGCGTGTATATATATATATATATATATATGTATGTGTGTGTGTGTGTGAGTGTGTCATGGTGTGATGGTGTGAGGCTTCGCGTCATTAAATTAATTTGTCAAATATGTATAAAATAATAAATTACCTTTTTGTCAGTTACTCGTTTATTAATTTGTACATGGCAACAACTTTTCGGTGTTGTCCTGGCGCTTGCTTCAAAATGAATGACTGCACAAAAAGGTTTTCGGGGGGAAAAAAGGTGCCAACAAGAGCGGCTAAAAGTCAACTAGCATAAAAAATTATGATGTGTAAAAAGCGAACATACAGTATAAAACGTGTGTGTATTGTGCATGTGCTCTGAGCGTCAGCGTGGGCCTCGCCGTGGACACGAACGTCGACTGAGACCGAGAATGGGCGGCCAATTTGGCGCAACCTGCGCATCATGTGTAGCATTGTAGCATTTAATAGCAACGTGGCAATGGCAACCATCAACCGAACCTCAACGTCATATGTTTTCTGCGAATTATTTGTTTTTTTATTTATCATTTATCGTACTTTTCGTTAGGGGGCAGGCGAGAGAGTTTATTTTTATTGTATGCCAAAAAGCTGAATGATTTATGATTTATTCAATGCAATGACGGGCAGTTTGTTGTGAGTATCAGAGCGGCTGTTTGTCTGTTAAATTATTTTTTAATGTGTCTATTAAAAAACACAACAGCTGCAACAGCAACCAACAACCAACATACAACAACCAACGGCCGACAACCGGCGGCTGCAATTGGATCAACTGCTACACGACCCAGACCGTATATCGGGAACAGGCTCAGGACCAGACCTGGTCTCAACATGCCGCCCGTCGTGTTGGGGATTTTGTGCCAGCATTAACATGAGCCAATACAAATGGCATGCCAAATTGTTGTGGATGAACAAATTTGCCGCTGCATATGCGAGCGAGTAATAAAAACTAGTGGAAGTAAAGCCGTATGCGATTTGGTGTGGTATTTGTTTTAAATTACCCTAGCGTGTAAGTGATGAACAAGTAAATAGTCCGCACATAAAAAAACCCAACAAAAGCAACAAACAATAAAAACAATATAAACAACAAATTGAGCAGTCGACAACAGCAAATTTTTGTCTGAGCCTGTGCCTGGGCTGGACCATGTGCATTGGGTTAAGCCGACCCCAGACAAAGTGGAGCATTGAACAGACTCGAGATGATTGGATTTTGGTTGGACTGGGCCATCAGTGATGAGCCATAAAACTATTGTGGCTATTGTCTTTTAGAAGAGCACATGTGGGATTTGCAGTAGCTTTGCTTTATGTTAAATGCCCATGCAGGCATACAAAATTGCTCGTATGGCAACTGCATAAACTAACAAAGTTATTTTATTGTTTATATAAAATAAAATATATACTAAAGCCCGCTGTCATTCGGCATCAATCAAAACTCAAGTTGTCCGGGTTTCATTATTTTGAATGCATATTGTATGGTAACATTCGGAGAAAGAACAAAATCATTAAATTACACGTTCTAAACAGTATCAGTACATAATCCAAGAGTGTCTTATTATTATTATTATTTCTTTTTGTAATACGTAATATAGTGACTCATGAAATATTTTAAAGAGAAACAAATGCCAGCAATTAAAAATCGCTTTTAGTGTGGATGTAATATTTAACGATAATTTTTATTTTATTTTTCTTTTAACACACACACTCAATCAGGGCGCAAACTATACAAACTATTCAACAACTACATGTCCAGCCCAGGCAGCGGCCACATTACTTTGAAGTTTGCGCTCACCGTGGTAACCCAAGCTGCCAACATGCAGGTGGAAAGCAAACGTAAATGTTAAAATGTTTACCCAAGTCAAATTGTTAACTGTAATGACCAATTCGAAAAGTCGATTAACAAAGCACCTGCATTTACCTGTACCACACTTCAATGCAATTACCCCAACCATGGTCGGGCGTCTGTCAATCGCTTTGACACCATCAGCGCGCCAACAGCTGTGAAAACTGTTGATCAGATGAAATGTCGTCGATCTTTGACTGAGTAACTCTAAATTGTAATCAGGATATGGGTATCCATGTTGAATCCGAATGCATTCAACCATGGCTAAATTAAAATATGCTCATTAAGGACGACCCGAACAATGGCTGTCCGTTGTAAATAAGCACTCTGTATGCTTGTTCTGCCCTGAATGGTTTGTTTAACTATTTTTATTTTTATGTGGTTGGGGTGACGCGGGACATGTGATGTATTAATTTAGAGGAAACTAACAGCAACCGCACCAGCAACAACAGCAACTGGGTGAGCAGCTAGAACGACAATGACACCGGACACAGCCACAGCCGCAGGATGGGAGTAAAACTATTTCACAGCTAAAAATGCTATTATGCGTTTGTATTAACACGGACACACACTTTCCCACACCCGGGCACACACACGCACACACGTAAGAGGAGGAGCAGCAGCTAAATAGTGTAGCACGTGCTGGTAACAAACACAGGTAGCCAACATTCTAACATTAACAAGCACGTCGCATGCAAACTAACTGTACCATTGGAGCAGAAATATCACTGATACGAATCATATGCGGCAGCGCCAAAAACGCAAAGCATGCAGGCGACATAGTTTGGAGTACGACGCACACACAAGCACACACACACATTGATGCGAGGGCTGTCCAAAGAATAATCTATAGAAATTACATTCAAAATAAAATGCTGCCTACATTTTCGAACACTGACAAGATATACACTTTTAGAAAATATTTTCTACTCTTTAGATACCTTATTTTCCCTCTCAGAAAATATTTTATTCTTTTTAAATAACTTTTTCTCAATTTCAGAAAATATGTTCTTTTTAGAAAATGTTTCAAGCTTTCAAAAAACAAAAAAATATACATATATACATATATATATATACATATATATATTTCTGCTTTTTTGTAGAATAAATTATATTAAAAACCTTGTACCTAGTCAATATATAACACAAAAACACACACAAATTGACATCTAAAATGTTTACAAAAGCTATTTAGCTAATTGAAGGGGTGACCCGCGTATGCTCTCCATGCGTGCAACTCTAGCGTACGCTAAATAGTTGGCGAATATGAGATACAGAAGCATCCTTTGTTACTCTTGAACGTAGATATATATGTATGCATACATACATACATGACAGCTTACACATAGACATACCTGTATGGGATGCTGGCAAAAGTTAGTTACGAGCTCCAAACAATGATATTACGTAAAATATTTTGAAATTGCTGCTGCTACAGCCATGGGTGTTGTCTGTTCACTGGTCGTTGTCTATGTGTGTGTGCGTTGTCTATGGGGGCGTGGCAGCGGTCTTGGGATTGCGGCCATGTGGCATGTGACAGCAAAGCGCTGCTGACTCCGCCCCAGCACCTTTGTCGTAATTGTGTGGCACATGACCCCGCCAGTGTATCCCAGCGACAGTCTCATGTATGGCACCCTTTCGAGCAGGGCCAGTACAACGAGTGGGAGGTGCAATGGCAGCAATAACCACAATTTCAGATGGTGCTCGGCAAAGGTGCCCAGGCGTCGCCCTAGCCGACTCTGCGCTCTCCAAATGCCCCCCCCCCCCCCTCCCCCCCCCATGCTTCCGTGGCCTAAACGTAAGCTCATTACATTTTGGCTTTGTTTTGGACTAATTAAATTTGAATGACTATTTTCACTTAAAAAGTTTTTGCCAGCATTGTTGCTGTTGTTGCTGTTGTTGTTGCTGCACGGGCTGCTGTTACGGGTGAGCACGGGGTCAGGGGCGGGACAGCTAAGGGCAACCGGTTGTGCAAAACTCTTGAGTAAGATATAAACAGAAGCCGCAGCCCGAACCCAAGAGCAGAACAGGAACCAACCCTTAGCATAAAATGCCAAAGTGTCGCACGGTTGTCACACAAAATATTAGAAATAATACTTAACCATAGAATTGCACAGCTTTCTGGCTGCGGGAGTGGGGTTAATTGTTCGCCAGGCGATGCCAAGTGCCAACACCCACAAAACAGGCAAACAATTTTTTTTTGCTCTTGCTCCATGGCGTGGGTTTTTGAAATGTCAACTGTGAAATTAGCAGCGGAGGCAAATGGCAACCGGAAACGTGCGGCAAACCGGATATAAGCAACGCTGACTGCAGCAACAACAACAACAACAATGCGCTATTTCATTTGAAATCTGTCATCGAATTCATTTTCTGACGTCAATATGTACATTTGCGTGAAAATATACGCCACATAAGTAACATATATACAGCTAGAAATCAACGTATATGTTATTTAAAATGAATTAAAATTAAATGCGCTGCAGTCGCATTCGATTTTTGCCACTTCATGCGCATCGCATGCTAAATAAATGGTCTCTGGGATAATAGATATTAATGAATTTTGCGCAACATGCAACCAACAATAAAACGTATCATGCGCAAAAAAAAAAAAAAACAAAACAAAACAGAAAATGTACGCAACAGCAAAAAGCAAACGCCGCATAAATAAATACAAAACGAAAAAATAAATAATAAATAATAATAAATAAATAAACAACAACGTATCAATGAGCTACAGCCCAAGAGAGCTGGGAGGAATCTCTATTTAATCAACAACACCTACAAAGGACACTCGGCTCTGGCAAACAAATATTTAATACTGTTGAAATTAAATGAAATGAAATACATTAACGCAACGTTTTTGAACTTACTTTTAATACGGTTGTTGTCTGTTTTTGTGTTCAATTTTTATTATTATTTATTTTTTGCTGGAAAAGCATTGGCCACGCCGCAGCCTCAATAACCACAACAGAGCGCTCAAATCAATTAAGCGCACAATTTCATAAATGCGCAAACATTTTTAAGTAAATACGGGCTAAATGAAATTTTGCACACTATCACTTCACAGTTGATATCCTTGTGTGTGTGTCAGGCAACATTTATTAAAAAGCCTACTTAATTTGATATTATTCGTTTCAAACAAACGCTGCACTCCTCAACAATATTATTATTACCTTTAAGCCCAATTAGTTAAATGCACACGAAAGATTTTCAAAACTTTTATAACATAAATAGTAGAAAGCTTCCAAAGCTATTTTACTAAACAACAAAAATTAAATATAGTATAAGCATTTTTCAAATAGCGAAAAAGCGTGTAAAATTTGTGCACAGCAACTTTTTAATAGGTGTTTGGTGGTTTATTATTAGAAAACTCCAAACATTTTTAGCTTAAACAAATAACAGGGCGTAAATAGAGAGTGTTCGTCTAAAAGCTACCCTGTTAAAAAAGTCGCTGGAAACAGGCAATGTCTTTAAGCCTTGTAATCGATTATATATATAGTTAAATTATGGTCTATGCTTTTTATTACATCATCTTCAGCTGCAGACACATTTGTTGGGTGAGACCGTGTTAAATTAAATAAAAGGACATCGTAATTGGATGGCAATTGTAAAATTATACAACAATTTTATGCTGCGGTGACTGTAGCTTGGCCAAGTTTGTTTTTGACAGACTAAAATAAACGCGAATAAGTATGTGTGCGTGTGCGAATGTGTAAATTGGCGCACTAAATGTGTATTAACAGCTAGAATGCTCACCAATGTCCCCGGGCCCGATTATAATGAAATATGAACATTAACCGCATTAGCTTAAATATACAAGGAAAGCACAAAAACTAATGGTAAACACGTCCATATATGGGCGAATACAGACAAACGCCCCACGCACATGCAAACACACACACACGCGCACACACACACACACGCATACACTTGTAGTGCACAATGTGTTTGTGGAGGTGGCTTGGCAGTGCGTATGTATTTGAGAAGATAGACAATTTTGCTCTGCACACAGTTTTGAACAAGAAAATTTAATAATGAAATTGAATTTACAATTATTTTTGTTTTGTTTACGCACACACACACATAAGTATGCACATACACATATAAGTACATACTCAAACAATGGCCCTTTGCGCGGGCTAGTCTCCCTCTCTCTCTCTCACTCTCTCTCTCTCTCTCTCTCTATCTATCTGTAAACATATGCATGTGTGTGTGTGTGTTCGTGTGCATGTGTTGTTGGAATGGGACTTCGTCAATATTTGATTTGCGTTAAGCGTTAAGTTGAGGGCCACATCAAAGCAGCTTGTGACACAGCAACAATGGGTAGCCGTAGCGGGGAATGTCTAAAATGTAATTAAAAGCCCTTTTGTTTGCATATAGTCGGCGGCCAATTACATATCAATTAATGTTGAATTAAAGCTGCAACACACATAAACAATGCAATTAACAGCCGGAGCCAGCAGAATTGCACAGCCGTCGCGGGATGAAGTGATCCGATGCTCAATTAACGAGACCAGTAAAATCTTAAGTAATTGCAATAAAACAGACTACCTGAAGTACATATTTTATAAAGTTACTCGCTGGCAGGTCGCTGCCAAGTAAATATGCCATAAAAATCAGCGCCAAGGCAGCCAAAGGCACTGCCGCCAGGATAAAGATGAGAATGTTGACGACGAGGTAAGTCAGCCCAGCCCAGCGAGACAGACTGGCAGTAGTGGGAAGTAGGAAGCCGGGACGCCACCCTTATCGGCGCCCCAAATGAAGAGCTTTCACATGTCTGGCACATAAAAATGGAACGCTGTTAAACGCACCATGGGGAATGGGCTATGCGTTTGGGTATATTGGTTGCTTGGTGGGCAGGGCGGGGCAGGTGCTGTGGGTGCGGCTGTAGCTGTGAGACTCGTTAAAATGTGGAGTGATGTGAACTGAGTTGAAGACGGCAACTCGCGCAAAAGTTGTTTGGTGTCGGTGTCAAAAAGGGGCAGCAGAACACCAGCGAGAGCAAAAGCAAAAATTGCTTATGTTTTCATAAAATGAAGCGCAAACATTTTTTGACTGAAAAGCATAATAAAATCATAAGCAATAGCAACAACAAAAACAACAGCAGCAACAGAAATACAAAATTCTTTGCCTTGAACTCGAAGAGGCTGTAATCTGATTTTATTATAATTTTGATTTTGCTTTCTTTTCATAAATTTTATAACAAACTCGCTAGCAAGGCACACACCCACACAAAACAATGCAGAGCAAAAACCACCGCCAATAATAATAATCATAATAACAGCAACAACAACAACAACAACATCAACAACAACAACAAGAGCAGCAACCAACTGAGCTTAACTTTCGGGTAGGGTGCGAAGTTTGCCTTAGTCTTATATTTTTGTCAGTCGCCAAGCAGGCGTAAAATAATAAACGCGAAATAAAGTGGAAGCCCACAAACAGGAAACCGCACGCGCACACACATACATGCACACACACAGGAACACACACAGGCACACATATGTGTGTGGTGGAAAGACAGGGCTACATGTGTTGCCAAAATGGCGCTTCTTGAGTCGGTTTTGGCATCGTCCTTTCGCTGCTCGCCGAAGCGTTTACACTGATTTTCGCTTTCAGTCAATTTTAAAGACAACTTTAAGCCGCATAGCTAACCAAAGCAAAACAACAACAACAAACACAAATAAGACAAACAACAACGACAACAAGACGACGAAAACCAAGAACAACAAGAGCAGCCCATTTCCTTGCTGTTACATTTTTAATGAGATTAAAATAGGCTCACACAACACGACGGCAACAACAACTTTCACACACTCACACACCCAACACCCTTGACAGACACACACACACACACACACACACACACACACACACACACACACACACACACACACACACAACACACAGACGCATACGCAAGCTTAATGTAGGTGCGTACTTAATGGCAATTTGGGGACTTGTGTTTGGTTTTTTTTTAAAGAGTTTTTCTTGACGCTTAGCCCCGCCCTTGGCCAAAAAGGTTAAAGAGCTTTTGTGTTTTTGGCCATGTCGGTCTGATGCGCCCCCCTCCCTTAGCAGCACGAACCTCCTCGGCTTGCCCACTCATTAATCTACGAGGCATTAATTTCTCACCGCAAAATCCAATCTAAATTGCATAAATCAACAAGCCGTAACGAAGGATGTACCCGGCGTGGCGCCACCCATCAGTAATTGGGTCACTTGTATGCGAAAAACCAGCGAACTGTTGCATGTAGAGACTACATGGTAATGGAGGCGTTGGGCGGCAGGCGGCTGGCAAATGGCGGCTTGCAAAATACGATGCAATCTCACAGCTACTTTGTCAAGCGGCAGCTGCTACAATAACAGCACAGCCCATTGCTGTCGCAATCGCAGTTGCAGTCGCAGTCGCAATCGCAGTCGCAGTCGTCGTTGCAACAGCTACAACAATCAGGACTCCAGATGCAATTCGATATGCCGCGTCGATTGTGCGCCCTGTGCCTGCCAGATTTGTGTGCCCTAATTAATTAATTGAAATTCATGAATTGCACATGCGTCTGCCGCTTGAAGTTTGAGGCCAGCTCGTGGCACGCAGCATCGTTTGAAACGAGCTCTCCAAACGTTTCAGGCGCACAATGTTGCCGCCAACGAAGCCGCATATTAATTGCAATCAAGGCTCAATGGGCAGCATCAACTGTGTAAACGCCCCCAGTGCGCCAGGTCTCCATCCCCTCCCTCGACTCCCGCACAGAGTGATCCATGCTTGAAACTAAAGTGTGGAAGCAGATGAGTATATGTAAAAGAAAAGCTAAGCGAAAGCCGCTTAGGCACCGAGGCGTGTTTTAATTTATTAATGGGTATATATCGAACAGTGACAGTTCCACTTTTTGTTGACTGCAATACCCCTCACAATAACCCCCTTCTCCACCGCCAGCACGCTAGTGCCAACAGAATGCAGTCCCATCATTTGACCTACTAATTCTGGTGTCTCAACTTCATCTGTGGCTTATCTATGCGTCGCGCAATTTTGATTATTAAGTGGCACTTAATTTAGTAGGCGTGCGCATTGCCTTTTCCCAAATCGACAAAATATTGAAATTGACAGCGTGCCGCATAGTCAGCCAGCCAGCCAAATGACGTTGGGAATCAAAATCGAAATGGAACCGAACAGGTTCAGGTCGTAAGTAGTTGGATATCTGGTTTTCTATTAACCAGTGGCCATTAGGGAAATGCCAGTAGCTGAATGCCTATCGATTAAGAAATTCATGATATATTTGTATCACTTAAGAAAGCGAAAGGTTTTTTTTGCTGTTTATTACCTACCGACAATTTAGGCTGTTTACCAACACTGGCTATAACTCCCAACATAAATCAGACACATCTCTGGAAAGTTATAGTGCGATTATGTGTTGATTATTATAAAAAAGTACAAAGTTTAATAGGTTTACCATTGAAATTAAATGTAAATATATAAAAAATTACCTGAAATCGTAAATTGTTATATTGTTCACAACTCAATATGAACACAATGTGTAAAATATGCTTCCTCGTGTATCTCTCGTTTAGTATAAAAGCAAATCTGTTGGAGCCCAAAAAACACGAAAAATGTTATACAAAATTAGTTAGTTATATAAAACAAGTTTACTGAATAAAATATGAAAATAAACAGACAAATAATGTAGATGAATGGATAATCCGAACTGATTCCCCGGGGAAGTTGTGTTTTCGGCATAGTCCATGTTCTGAATACGATTCAAGCAAAGCCATAAGCTATTTTCGAATTCTATTAAGATTTCAATTGAATATTAAAAATATAAAAAAAAAGTTATTATAAATTAAAATAACGATACCAGATTATTTAGCCCAAGTGGACAGGCCAACAGAGTTAAGCTGGTACACGTTGGCCTAATCAGTGGAAAATGTTTTCAAAACATTGCGGAGCACCTCATCAGTCGTGGAGAGGTTGGGGTTGCCCAAGTGAAACCCAATGTTACTACAACAACAAGATAAACAAGAAGCGCACCGCAACAATAACAACAACAACTGAATGGCGAGCCACCCACTGGGCGTCAGTTTCGAACTTGACTCGTAGGCGTGCTCTCTTAGCATGTTAACAGAGCGAATATCGTAAGTTTCGAACTGTTAAGGCGAGTGGGCGAGCGGTCTTAAGAGCATGCCAAGTTTAAGAGAACGTCGAAAGAGCGAGTTCGAAAATACACCCGAGAGCAAGCGTGAGAGTTGTTGTTGGTTTTGTTTGCCAATCTCGTCGTTATGTGCGAAAGTCACGAACACTCGCAGTCGTATGGCGTTAAAATGTGTGTGTGTGCGTGTGTGTGTGTGTGTATGTGGCACAATAGGTGTAAGTGAGCGTATGCGTGTGTGTGTCTAAGGGGCTCGTGTGTCGGCATGTGCAAAAATCGCGGATGTAGATGTAGGCCAATGGGTAGTCGACGACGAATACAAGTACACGAGCAAAGGATTACAAAAGCAACAGCAACAGCAATAAGAGCGAGTGAGAGAGAGAGAGAGAGACAGAGAGCGAGAGTAGCAGCTAGCGCGGCATAGTATGCCACACAAATGTTGAATAGTTGCGGAAGGTTATGAATTTCCGTGAGAAATTACTACAAGTAATATGTGAGTGCTATATGCGCATACATGTATGTGCCGCCAGCGCGATTATGTGTGCATGCACATGTGTGTTTGTGTGTGTGTGTGTGTGTGTGTGTGTGTGTGTGTATATGTTAGCCTGATTGTGAATACGGCTCCTGTTTTAGCCCAGGCTTTAGCTGGAGTAAGAGCTGACGCTGACGCTGACGCTGGTGTTGCTTCTAGAATTTGAATTGGTATAGGGATTGGGCTTATGCATGGCCTGTTCGCTCGTGTGCGACCACGGGAAAGTCGGAGGCGTTGTTTCCATCTGCACACCCCCTTAACCCACACCGAACGCCGCTGGCGCTGGCGCTGGCGCTGTGCGGCAGCCTGTGTGTGCTCATGTGTGCATGCTGATAACAATGTTGCACTTGCTAATGCATTAATTTTAATGCATTTTGGTGTAGCACAACCCCTCGCTGGGCCGTTTAAATTTCCGATGCTCCCACAGGACGACAAGTTCGAGTTACAGTTCACTTAATTATGTGAATGCCGTTGAGCTGCTTTGGAGCTGCCAACAAAAGGGCAAAAGTCATAGCCAAGTGTTGAGTTATCCATCTTAGCAGGTGCCTTGGCCTTCTACTTCCACTTATATTTATCCCAATCCTTATTCCTCTTGCCATTCTTATCTCTTGCCTTTTGCATTGCTTATGATCAAAACTCTGGCAAAGTGTCGTCCTCATCATTATCGCTTTTGTTTCAAGCTGGCGCCGGCGTTGCTGCTTCTGCTTCTGCTGCTGCTGCTGCTGTCGCTTCTGCCCGCAGCGAAAGCGCCATAGTAGAATCCTTTGGTCCTTTGGCGCCGGCCTGACACTTTTCTGACATTGTGCAAATGAATAATTGTGCTTTTCTTTGCCAGCAGTTCAGCCCGCCCAGCTACAGCTATAGCCTTAGCCACAGCGACAGTCACAGCCCGACCACAACAACTGCACATCCGTTCCACATCGTTCGCTCAATGTCTCATCATCATCGTCGCCGTCGTAGTTGTCGTCAGCCTCGTTGCTCATTCGCTGGGCCGTTGTCATCGTCATCATCATCATCAACAACATCATCATGGTCATCAGCATCGTCATTCGCATTCGCATTCGCATGAGACTCGTCTGGCCTGTCCTGGCCAGCTTCGTTCATTCTATTCTGTTCTGTCCTGTCTCGAACTGGCCCGTCCGGCCACAGCCAAACAAGCAGCTAAACAGTCGCTTAGGCAGCCTGACTACTGACCCCTTTTCAATGGGCATCCGCTGGATATGGCCACGGGTAGCGCTGGACATTGCCATCCTCTTTTCCACACTGTTTGCCCATTCATTTTGTTTCTGTTTGCGCTTTGATTGACGGAGCTTCGCTGAGCTGAGCTCGACGCTGATGCTGCCGCTGCTGCTGCTGCTGCTGCTGCTGCTGCTGCTGCTGCTGCTGCCGCTGCATGTCCTTGCGCTTGTCCTTTCGCAAGCCAATGCCATTGCGCTTTCCCAGCGTTATTAATGATTTCTCCAAAGTTTTCGCTACATTTTATGCTACATCTTCTACCCGGCTGGCCCCGGATGCTCTTGTTGTTTATTCTTGTTGCCGTTGCTGTTGCTCTTGTTATTGTTGTTGTTGTTGTTGTTGTTGTTGTTGTTGTTGTTGGCATATTGTTGATTGTTCTTTTATCTCGTCTCTGTCAATTCGCTGCGTTATATTGCTGCGTTCCATTTGACTTTGGGTTTTGAATTTCCGCCGCATCCCATGGGCAGCCGGCGCTTTGGCCTCCACCTCATCCAGCATTGCTGTTGTTACAGCTCCGTTCCCCGGTTCCAGTTGTGCCCAAAGCTTCACGCTTTACGGTCGGGTTTCGGGTTTCGGGTTGCCAATGCAGCCCGTTGAAGCTCAACAGCGTTTTGCAGTTTTGTCTTTCTGCTTACTTGCCCATTTCCTTTCAGATAAATACTTGTCAATCAGTTATTAATTGCTTTTCAAATTTTATTGAATTTGTGGTTTTAGTTCGTTCGGTAACAGCAACGTTATGACCATCCCTCTGATTGACAGGCAAATGCCCAAGTTTTGGCTGTTCTGCATTTCCTCTAAGCTCCCCAGGCTAATTAACCCAGATGATTCCCACAACCCCAGCAAGAAATCTAAATGCAACTGGCCCCAAAAGTCAATCAATGCAAGGGAAATTATGCGTTTTCAAGTTAAAGACAAAGGCAAAAGCTGAAATGCACCACCGGAATTGAATTTGAATTCGGTTGAACATTTTCTCACGGAGGAACCGCATTTAATAACAAAAATACATTTTTAGTTAGACAAACAAATATTGTAGATGTGGTATGTATGGAATTTTGAAATTTTCTGACAAATATCAGATGTATAAATTATTGGAACCAAAAAGGTTCCCAGATTAAGGATAGTATTCCAATATTGATAGGTAATTGATAACTAGAAGGCTTAGTCAAGTTATTATGAAAAGTAAAATATAATATCGACCAATACTTATAATTGCCAAAATATAAGGATCTGATTCTGACGTATGCACATATAATTTAACAACAAAGTACTTTGGTAGAAGCTCCTTCATATTAAAATATATAAATTGTAACAGAATTGTATTTAAAATTATTTTTTCAACATCGAAATGAACTCCGTGCCGAGCTGCAAGCACAAGTATTGTGTACAATATTTCGATCTCGATTCTTATAGATTTACTTGAAATGGGAAAGCTTTCCAATGATTTGAAATAAACCGGCACATTGCGGGCACTAGGAGAATATATATCTGATCGACTCTGAGATCGACGCGTTTGAACAAACGGACGGACAGACAGACAGACAGATAGACGGACATGGCGAGATCGACTGGTCTATGACTGCTGACCAAAGAATAGATGGGTTCCTTCAATTCCATTATTCTCATTTTTGCCATTTTCAATGGGTTCAGGGTATCAAAACCAAATACGTTAATTTGCCAGCTGGATGCTTAGTCTGCCATGACAGCCTCTCATTTTACAGTCAAATTTCTTTGGCATGGCAATTGCGATAGCGCACGTTAATTGCATTTCTTAGCCGTGTGATAGACGACGACATTCGGGTTGTCAGCTGGCACTGACACAAGACGAGCGAAATTAACACCAAGTGATGGGTGTACGGCAATGTATGTGTATGTGTGTGTGTGTTGCAGAATAGACAAGGGAAGAGATATGCACACATGGAGTACCTACCACGATGAGCAATGCAACAGAGATGGCGCCACGAAGCCACAGTGCAATGCACAAGAGCTAACGGTGTGCACAAAAGGTGTGTGACCACATAACTACACTCATGCATACACACACACACACACACACATACAGACAGTGGCAGCTGTGGAACAGCGAAATGCAATTAGAAAATAGATGTGGCCAGTAGATGCTCATGATGTTGGTGAAATACATGAATGGAACCACAGCAAAGACCACACACCGCTTGCACATTGGGCGCGCACACTCTCCATTTCATTAAATGCGCACGAATGTTTATTAAAATGCATGAAATACTTTTAAAAACAATGCAGAGGTCGGCCGAGCACTTTGTTGCTGTCATGTTTATGAGACAGCTGCTGCGGCAGCAGCATTTGCCAGCAACAACAGCATTTAATGACAGCACCAACAACACATCTGAAAGTAATTAACTCTGCGCCTCACTAGCGATCCAATTGCCATGGCTATAGCCATGCTGCTGGCCACAGTCCCCCAAACAGATAAAACTCACAGATACCGACTGCGACAGCGGCAGCGACGGCGAGTGCAACTACAAATGCAGGCTCTGGCTTAGTTGGTCGTTTTGGTTTACTTTAGTTCTGCATTGCTGGCTTGCAACATATGCAAATGGCCCCATTGTTGTTGTTGCTGTTGCTGTTGCTGTTCGCGCATCTGGCAACATCTTGTTGAGCTGTCAAAATATGCTTGTTAACAACATTTGTTGCACCGCACCAACAGCTCCAACAACAGCTTGAACAGCAACAATATGCTCAGACCCGGCCATGCATTAGACTAAACATGTTTACAAGACATCAGCAACTTTTTAGAGTGCACGCTTTTAGAAGCTGCTTTCCATTTAATTTCTGACAGCAACATTTTTTCATTTGTGGTTTTAAATTTGAAATTTTTTATAGTTTTTTTTTCTTTATTTTTGCCTTACTTAGTTAAAAGGCGACAAAAATAATCAAAAGATTTGCCGTTGTTTTTGTATTTAGCTGGCATGTTGTTCAACTTTATCTCTTGGTAAACTTTCCATAAATAGCCAAACCCAGTTCATTCCATGCAAAAGATATGTGTGTTAGCAGCCGCCTTGGGCGTGCGTTTGTCTAATAGATCAGCATCAGCAGCAGCAGCAGCCGCCGCAGCCGCAGCAACAGCAGCAGCAGCAGCAGAGACTCAAATGTGCTTTTAGGCCATTTATCATCTGGACGCTGTCTGCAATTTCAGCGACTGGGCGTCGTTCGTGTTGCTGCAACAACAGCGGCGCGCGCCGTTTCTGCCTCTGACTCTACCTCTGCCTCTGCCACTGCCTTTGCCACATCCTAAGCATGAAATTCGAGCGACGTGCGCGCACAAGGTGTCTGCATTTCAACGCCCCAGACTCAGAAGCAACAGAGACGATGAGACCCCCACGGTATGGAACTGAAACCTGGACTAACCGCTAATGTTGCAGGCAGCAGGCAGCACGCTACTGGCCAGCTTGGCTTTTGCTTCATTTACACTGAAATTATTCAGCATAAATCATTTTAATGTTGCGTGATTTTTAGACGGCCATTTAGCGGCCCCCGAATGTCACTTAAAATCTGGCACATTAAAAAGACAACAGGCGACAGCAAGACGAGGGTTAATCCATGAATTTCTGACACATGAACAGCAACTATAACGTTTTAAAGCGAATTTTAAATTAAAATAAATGCAATTAAAATAAATTCTATAAATAAAAAGAGGTAATTTGAATTAAAATCAACAAATGAATATGTATTTAAATATAACACAACGTTTTTATAGAGAAATTCTAGGTAAAAAGCATTTCTGTGTTTATGTAGAAAAGGCATAAATAAAAATTATTATTTTTTTTTTTTAATTTCCATTCGTAATATTTTTGAAGCAACTGTCAGGGCTTGTTAAAATGTTAAGTTTTTAATAAACTTTTATTTATTTATTTTGTTTCGTTTTTATTTTTGATTGCTGGAAAGTGAAAAATATCACATTCATATTCAAATTTTGTTGCCCTGACAGCTGTTGGCTGTGGACGAGATGGCGAGGCACTAAGTACATAGAAATGAGTTCACATTATAATTACATACGATGTGGCATCCACGTAAACTTTTTTTGGTCGTGCTTTAAACCATCAGACAGTGAAAATTATGCAGATCAAAGCACGCGCGCTCACACACACACACACAATCAGATACATATTTAAGTCATATATTATACACAGATGTGCTTTGAAGTTGCTCTGGCCAGATTCAGATTCATTTCAGCTTTGAGTTGGCATTCGCAGGAATCACATCTTTTAGTTCGCAGCACAAATGATACTTTGTTGTCGTTTGTGGTCGATTGTTGTTTGTTGTTGATGTTGTCGATGTACAACATATATATGTATGTAAAAAAATTTCATTAGTATTGGCATCATAAGATTGTTATTGTTGCCAGACAGTTTTATACCACGTATAAAGCGTATGCGACTGTCTGGCTAATGGCTCCTGCAACTTACGCCATCAACTTTGGGCCTGCAGCGTGATCTTTGCAGAAAGCGCATTATGTGAGGCGGCATGTGTTCCTTGTACATGGCATATTGGCGCAGTACAAAACGGCAAGCGCTAAAGTGCACACATTGGCCAACGTTTTTGTCGGGTGTCTGGCAGCTGGGTTCTGCCGGTAGATATAGATAGAAAAATATCTAAGTATAACTGTGTATGTGTCTGTGTTAGCCATAATCAATGGCTGGCTTACGTGTGTGGCAGAAAGTTGGCAACAAGATGACGAGCCAACAGCAACAGCAGCAATAGTAGTAGAAGAAGAAAATCAATCGAAATGTGCGCCGCATTTTGAATTTGAAATTCAAAAACAGCCGCCGCCAGCAGCCAGCAGCCCGCTGATGATGTATTAAAGTCGCGTTAAGGTCTTATGCGCTTTAAGCGGCCACAAGACACAGACTGTTGCGGAAACCGAAGCTGGGCGACAGATTGTTGCTCAAGTAAACAGCTTGGGCGCTTGGGCAACTTTTGATAAGCGCGCGACCGAGCGACTCAGCTACCGAGCGGAGGCAGCGGAGGCAGCGCTTATCAGCGGCGTGCAAAACAAGAGGCCAAAAAAATATGTACATAATATGTAAACAAAGGCACACGCACACACATCCACACACACCCACACACACGCGCACACAGCTAATATGAACTGTACACATAAGCTATAGCTGTGGCAGCCATAAACACATGTTTTAGCCGGCGCACACCAGTATGAACCCATGCTTTGCTTTCAGTTTGAACACCCTGGAGCCCTGCTTTTGGCGGGCTGGGTGGTTGTTTTGTTGCAAAGGCAACGGCAAATGGATATTTATTATACATCTATGTAGATTTATTGCAAAATTGAAAATGAATTCAAAGCGTGCGGAAAGTAGCAGCTGACTCGGTGTCGTCTTTGTTGCCTGCCCGCGTCATTGGCCAAGCAACTGTCTATATATTAACAACATTTTGAATATTTCAGTGCCGCCAATTAAATTAAAAATTATGTGAACTTCGAATTCCCTAATTCTACTCCAGCACCATCCATTTGCTTCAAAACGAACCATCATTAAATATTAAATGAAAACTGAAACTTGTGCCAAGCACACAATCATTATAAAAGCCAACGATCGTTATATCATTCGAATTAATTAATGAGTGTAACTAAAGTGACTGATATTTGTGCTTTTGCATTGCATTTCTACTAATCAATAAAATAACTTAATCAGGACTATATTCAATTTTGACAGACGCACGCTTTAAACGTTTCTACTTTCCATGTATTTGTGTGCATGTGTGTGTGTGTGTGCTTGGACGTAGTTTCGTTTGAAAAATTTTAATAAAAATGTAAATTTATTTTGAGTTGCCTAAGGGGTTTCTGGCACATGCAAAACCAATAAAAAGATATTGCTCGTTATGAGCTTGGCGGCCGTTTTGAAAAGCTGTGCAATTTCCATGCGCTCAAAAAGGTGCGCATGAAGTTTGGCAGTATCGTTTCCGTTATTATTGGCAAGTTTAAAGTTTGGCCCCGTAACATTATGTCAATATTCAGACTGAAAATCCCAAGCAAATGTGCGATGCTGGGATGCTTTTACTACGACCATACCTGGAGAGTGGATATCGCATATATGGCTTAAAGAAATAAAAAAAATATGAACAAGGGGAGAGCTTGGCTCATTTCATTGGACATCACGGAGGCATGTCACAGTCTACTAATATATATCTTAATTCGAATAATTTAATAAACAATTTATTATGTGAATAGTATTCATTTGTTTGTAAGCCATCGTTTGGATTTAACTGCGCAACTTTTGATTGCTTATTTCCAAATTTCAATTGTTTTTAAACTGTTTTTAACACCCATGCCAGCCCGTAACTTTCTACGTACACTGGCCATAATGTGGATATTGACGAAATGTTGACTGATTTAATGGACATCGAACCATTATCAACTACATTGCAAAATACAGTCAAGTGGTGAAAGAAGCATTGCTTGCTCATAAAAGCCGCACATCATTAAATTCCCCACCGCAGCGAGTGGCCCCAATACTAACAAATAATAAAAAAAAAAAAAACAAATTCCAGCCTGCTTAAGCTAACTTGGCCATGCTACTCAGATCATCCTCGCGTCCAGCCTATTCCCCCTCGAAATGTCCGTACGCACTCACATATGTAAACGTTTAAGTACGATATTTAGATATGTGTACAAAACATGCCGGAACCGAAGCATAAAAACCGAAATGCGCATAATAAAAAGTCATCATCATAGACATATAGACCCATGTGCGCCATCGTCATGGTTTCAGCCCTTTTACAGATGTGCGATAAAACAACGCCCCGGCGACAAAGGGCATCGAAAATATGAGAAACAAAGCATAAAATAAAACACTTCGAACTTCGAGTTGACAATTTGAAGACGTCAATAAAGTTCCAAAGCAGCTCGATGTCAACTCTTCTGTTGTTGTTGTTGTTGCATGCGTTTTCGCTTTTGTCGTTTTTCCCAATAAAAATTCTTTAGAAATCATTTAGAAAACGCATGCATGCACATCATGTGCACGCCCACGGCCCCTCCCTTACGCCGCCCCCAACAATGCCAGCACATAGATAAAACGCGTGTCAGACACGACACTGTCATGGATCATGTGTCAAATTGTGACTTGCACTTGCAGCAGCAGCAGCCGTAGTATCAGTGTCAGCAGTAACTGCAATGGCAACTAGTAACCAGTTGGCATTTACCTGAAAGAGCATCCGATGCCAGTTGCAATACTCGGCAAGCGGGTAGCAGGAGTTGGAGACCAAGTTAAAGACGTCTAGTATGAGAAGAAGACACTCGAGTGCTCAGCTCGAGGCGACAGCAAACGGCACACGCAAATGCACTTTTTGATTGCCTTTGGCTGCTCTTATCTGTCTCTGGCTGTTTTTCTTATGAATACCAAAGTGTAACACAGCGACTGAGTCGCACAATCAGACTTGGATTGTTGTTGCATTGTCGTTTTATTTGATGTTCGGGTAAAAGCTTTTATCAAAAATCGTATTGCATGCAAATTAGATTCCTCTCGGATCTCTCTCGTACCTACAACGATGGCCTCACTGTCGCTATGAGCTGCAATATAAAAAAATATACACGTTGCCTTTTATATGATGATGCCATTGTCGTTGATGCTGCAGCTGTCTCTTCCACAGCGGCTGCTGCAGCTGCTGCTGCTGCGGGCCTCCTGATAAAGACACCGACGACAAAGCTGCCAAACGCTGATGATTCAGACATCGCATCCAGAGCTCATTCTGCTGCTTACGACCAAATTGTTGTTGCTGCTGCTGCTGCGCTTTGGTCTTTTGTCGCAGGTCTCAATTGACTTGATAAACTTCTTCCTACAATTTTTTTCAATTCTATCGTACGCTTTTGCTTGTTAACGTCAACTGACTACACACGCACACACACACCAGCGCACGCACACACATACACGAAAGGGAAATGCAGGCGTAAAATGAGTTCGCTTTTTCTTTGGACTCTATCGAGCACGTCTTATCTCTAGTCGCATACGTATATGGTCCATGACAGCGGCGGCTGAGACTCTGGCTAAGGTTCCAACTGAGGCTGAGGCCGTGGCAGCATAACAACGCCGGCTTAAACACACTCGAATGCATTTCCATTTCATGGCTATGGCTTCATTGCCGCCAAACGTCGTTGTCGTCTGCCGCTTTGTCTGGTGGCTATGCGCCAACTTGCCATATAAATGAAGGGAAAAAAAATAGAGAACCAAGTACCGACGCCGCAGTCGCCGTCGCCGTCGCCGTTGTCGTCGACGTCGTCGTCGCTGCTGCTGTTGGTGTTATAGCGTTCATCGAAGCTTAAGGTGTATAAATCACACACAATGCGGTCTTTTGTAGTTTCAGGCGACACACACACACACACACACACACACACACACACATTCACACACACCATGCCCGGCACTGATGCTGCAGTGAAAAAGTGCGCAGCGCTTAGGTTTTTTGGGTCTAAATTATTGCCCTGTCGTTCCGCTTTAAAGCTGCACTCGGTGTTTGGACCAGCTGTTCATAGTTTCCGCTTAGCATTTAAATAATAATAGAATTATAATTTATTTTTAACAATTTGTCGCACTGTTTGTAATCATTTGTTAACTGTCAGGCGCTGCAATGAGAAGGCGTTTAAGCCGCTTAACAATAAGTATACGAGAAGAAAAGAAGGAAAAACGCAAATCAACTTCAGAAAACTCATAATACCTTATAAAACGGCAGCCACTTGAGTTACGGCCCACAGCCGTATCGGCCAAATGTCGTCCGATGAATAGCCAGAAATATTTAAGAGCTATATTTAAAATCAAATAAACACATCTGCCAACAATCAAATGCTTGCCATACTGTAAATTGAGCTTAGTTTCGGTATACTCAAGACTCGACTGACGTTGGTAACCAAATGAAAGTGCAGGCAACTGCAAAGCGACCCACTCAAGTGCAAGTTCAGCGCCAGCCTCAGGCAAACAGCTTAGCCTGGATTGTATTGGAATTTGTTTATGGCCAACGGCAACTTCATAGTTCCACAGCGTGAATGGAGGGGTGGGAAATGCAACTCTTTGACGCTCTGGCGCCATAGAAACAAATTTGTACACATGTTTCTGTCATTTTATGGAATTATGTGCAACGCAAACGACAAACGAAATAAAATCATTTTCCTGCTTCACAGACCGAACATACTCTTTTCCACAACATTTGCCCTGACAATGCACTGTGGCTGTGAAAACTGAAATATACAACAAAATTGTTGGTCACCATATTAATTGGTAATAGGCTCTATTCGGAACTCTGGTAAGTGTATGAATATGCATATATTACACTACCGACCGATTGGCCAAAGATAGACTAGCTGCTGGATTTAGCTATCAGATCTTCCTAAAATTATTATCAATACAGTATGTATTGATAATTCAATATAATTTAATGGAAATCTGTGAACAACACGAAATTATATGCGTTCTATGAATTCACATTCCATATTTAAACAAAGTTTGCAAAGGATAAACATGCCTGAAAAAGGAAAAGGTTACTTGTATTTATATATTCGTCGATTTTAGTGCCACGTTATAATATATAATAAAATATTTACACAAATCTCGAGAGTGCTTGCTGTAAACTGAATTTAAGAGCCAACTGTCGAAAGGCATTAGGCAAAAGTTCTCGATGTGTACGTGCCACGCACAATGTCATAATAAATCAGGCCATTAAAGTATTATTTCACAATCAGTGGCACAGTTCAAAAGGTTACAGAACTTCTGGTTGCCAAACATCAATTTCCATCCATTGTGCAGCGGATCCGTTGCCGCGGGTCCTAGTCTGTTTATCGTTTAGTTCAGCAATGACAGGTGCAGCTGCCAGTGCCATACAATCGAAATGTATCTATATATCTATAAGTTCAGCTAGCAATGCGTGCGTATGCTGTTTGTTTATGGAATTTGAACTTTTAGCTGGCCCAAATAGCCTGGCTGACTGACTGATAGACAGACATGGCAGACAGACAGACTAGCTTTCTAAACGAGCGCCTCGCTCGCTCACTTAGACGAGCAGCTGGCGCTGAAGTTGTTGTGATTGTGATGCTAACTGAAGCACGTTGTTTACGAGTATGTTGTTAAATGCAAAAATGATTTCCTATCAAAACAAACAAATAGCGAGGCGCACGTAGCAAAAGGCGCCGTCAAGTTTTTTTTGGTTTAAAATGCAATAACCAATCTAATAAATTGCCAAACAAAATGATTCAAGCATTAAGCCAACGCGTTGTCGCTATTTGTATTTCATTTTTTTGATTTGATTTTTCTTTTTTTGTCAATTTTATTGTTGTTGTTGCTTTTATATTTGTGATTTTGTCGCAAATGTGTCTCATTATTGCGTGATATTTATTTAGGTTATGACTTAAGTTGTGTCACGTTCGCCTGAATTTATATCCAATATGTTGGCCATCCGTCGCACCAACGCCAAAAAACACACACACACACACACACAAATTCACGGCCAGCTTCCCAGATCGAAACATAGAAATACAGAAAAAATTATGCCCACAGATCTAGCAGCTGATATCTACTATGCACTGGGTCTGCTGTCTCGCTGGACCTCAATTTATGTGTATAGAAAATTTATATGCAAATATTCAATGCACGTCGTGCGCATTGCATTCCACAGTCACAGCCATCGCCACGGCGTGCCACTAATTGGACCCAGCGGTTCGCCATCGTGATCGCATTTAAATGTGCTGATCAATTTGGTTAAATGTTAATAGCGCCCTGGGCGAGCGAGAGACCCGGCGTTCGCTGCGGGTCATGCTGGTCTACCTTTTTGCGCTTTGGGGCCAACGCATTTTATTTCACATTTCACTTGTGCACATAAAAGATATACGGCAAACATAAACTGAAATTAGCTGCCAATTTGAGATGCTGCCTTTGTTTCAGCTCAGCTCTTCAAGCTGCATGTGAATTGTTTTATATTTATTTGGGAGCATTAAGCCATTAAAAGACAAGCCCCATAAAAAAAATAAAAAGATACAATAAGCTATCACGCTGCGCCGACAACGACTCCCCCGAATCCATCTGCTACTCCAACTCCAACTCCGACTATAGTAATCAAATCAAATTTGTTTGGCTCTGTGTTTTGTATTTTATTTGTCTTTTTTGGGTGCAGCCTAAAAGTATGCCACAGATTTCTCACAACGGCTTAAGCTTTGCAGCCAAATCCGCTGCACTTTTTCATTGGCTTTAAGTTTTTCGTCTATGTCTAAACTTATTATCATTCTGGCTATTTATTTTATAGCTCACACACACTCACACAAACACCACGCTGCTACAATTGTTTTCACATGCAAATGCTTGCCCTGCCCCTCTGCCGCCCATCACTGACAAACATTTATATGCAAATAGATCGCATGCGTCCCGCTATTGCCCCAGCTTGCGCGCTCCCATTGCGAGACACACTCAAAAAGAGATTTCCACTAAAAGACAAATGTTACAATATTACAGGGCACTCACTGAGCGGGAGCGTACCTTGAGTGGCTGCTGCAAACGCTGGAGGGCTTTTGCTTGCTTGCCTGACTGCCTGCCAATGCTCCAGCTCTTGCTGCTGGTGATGCTGGTGCTGGTGCTGGTGCTGGTGCTGCTTCTGGTCTTGCTGCTCGCTTCTTGTCTGCCCTGCTACGCGCTCAAGTGGCAAAAAAATCGCTGAAGTCGCAAAAATTATTGCAGTTGGCAACTTGAAACTGACATTTCACACCCACACACACACACACGCGCGCGCACACACACTCAGAGAAACACCCACACACAAATAAAGTGCGCGTGCGATAAAAGTAAAGTGACAGCAAAAACAATTGCAAACTTGTGCAATTAATTAAGTGAAAAGTGCGCATTTCCCTGATGCAGCATTAGAAATTGAGTTGGCACCTTTCATGATGAGCTGGAGTTTCAATCCCAATCCAAATCCCAAAGTAAACACAAGCCCAATGTTCCCACACGTGTTGTCATTTAAATATTTAAATATGCTGCTGGCAGCAGCAGCGCCGACAACGACAACAGTTGCTGCCGTCGCTGCTGCTGCTGATGCTGCTGCTTGAAGTTTTGCATGTTTTGGTGTCTGTGTTAAACCAAAAACCAAACTGCTGCCCCGACAGCATCAGCCTTAGCTACTGCCGCATACATACAGCGTTGAGTAACGAGCACGTAACACCAAAAATCATATCACACACAAACACTTAGCGACGAGATTATTTTTCTCGATTTTTTTTTTTTCATTATTTTTTTTGCTCCCTCTTAGAGAATTGGCTTGCTGGCATCGTCTTCTTTTATCAGACAAACTAAGCGCAAAATTAGTTTTTGAACTTTTTAAATTGGTTTATTTCATGGAGTTTTGATTTTTAGCACATTGCGTAACGAGCCTGAGAACTACGCGCTCCTAATTGGCTCTCCTCGTGCTTCAGAGTAGAACGCAGCGTTGGTGCAACTTGCTTAGCGCCTTCATTAGCCATGAATGTATATGTATATGTGTGTATAAGTGTGCGTATATGCCTGTGTTTGTGTGTGAGTAACTACTCAATTTGCCAGGCGACTTAAGGCGAAATCATTTTTTCAACATCTTTGGCTACACAAATTTGCAATTATTGTAATATGTACGAGCGACACCCGTTCTGACACGCGGCCCCTCAACTTACTCTATAAAACCCATCCCTCACCCTCACCCCTTCGTGTACCCTATACCTGTACACATATATACTTTATGACATTTTGTGTTTTTGTCGCTACCAGCTAGCAGGTTACAAAGTGTGTATATGCATACATATTTATGCAGGTCAGTATGTAAGAGTATGCACGATTGGGGTGTTGGATAACTGGGTAGCTACATGCCCATGCCATGAGCACTTAATACCTTATAATTTGCTGTGAGTCGTTGCTTTCATAAAATATACTTTATGAACAATAATTCATATGCGCGTGTGTGTACGGAAAGTGCATAAAAATCAATTTTTGCACATGAAACAACAGCGAAAAAAATACAGCACTGGCAAGGCGGCGAAATAAAACAACAGCAACAAAGTCGCGTATGCGACAACAGCAACAACGGCAACAGGAACGACGACAGCGGCAACGACAACGACAACGACAACGGCAACGACAACGGCAACGACAACGACGACGACGTTGCATACTTCTCAGATGACAAGCTATGGGCGGAGGGATTGGCCGACGCAAGGAGGTGCGAAATAGCTCTCTCGCATAACCCTCGTACAGCATATAGTACTTGAAACTGATTACATGCACAATTTTGCCCCGCTCTTTGTTCTGCAATGGCAGTGGCAGCGCCAGTGCCAGGACATGGCCGCAGCAATTGTTACCCGCATCTGCATTTGTATTGGTATTTGTATATGAACATATATAAACATATATGTATATCAATGTGTGTGTGTGTGTGTGTGTGTGTCTGTACACCATATATTGTTATATGTTCCTGCGGTCGGATCTGCTGCCGCGGGGCAAGCTGCGCTGGCTGCCTCCGATTGCTGTTTCCTTTCTCTTGTTTCTGGGCGCTCCCCTTCATGCAATTATTTCAACAAATTTAAACCTCAGCGAAATAATAAACAATTCGTTTTCAGATTAAAATGCAATTTTCATAACTTTTTGCACAAGGCACTCCTACACTCCATCGTCTCGTCTTTCAACCCACCAGCCGCAATTACTACTTATTTTATTTATTACGTAAGCCGGTGCATTAATTTTTCACAAGGATTTCGTAACGTTAAAATTTTCCGTGATGTTGTTGTTATTTACTTTTTTCAAACCAGTGTGGGCTGGCATTTATCATATATTTTCACATTTTACTTATGTATATATACATATATATGTTGATATTTTATGGCTATGAGTAGACCATTTGCCTGATTTAAATAACTTTTGTTTCACGGTGGCAAACCCTCCCATCCAAGAAACGAAGAGGTTTACACCAAGCAACAAAATTAAAATATTTAATATGTTAAGAGTTCAATTAAATATGTGCACAAATGTGTATGCGTACATATACTACAACCTTTTTACCTAAAAAGAAAATGTTATAATTAAATTTACCTACATGCAAATCCCAACTACACTTAAAAAAGCGTAGTGTTTTTATCAGTTTGTAAAATGTTGCAGCCCAGTGTAATTGACATAAAATATTATTTCATTAAGCTGTGATTAAATTAATTCATTAAGAATACCCAGCAAAGTGGCAACACCTTTCGCAGCTTATGGATGAATATGAAATGCCCAGCTCCGGGCTCATTCGTTCATGTGACAGCTGAGTGCCAATACCCATTTGATGTGTGGATCAATTCGGGTGGAAGGGGATAGGTGTTGGCGAAATTGGCCAGGTGTCGGTGACACATTATGCCTTGCATATTTAAAGGCCATCCGGCGTCCATTCGAAATGCCATTTTAATGGCTGTTGGTTAGCTAATTGGGCTTACGATTAGCAAGTGAATGCTAAATGAGCATTGGGCGATGAAAGATTAGTCCACTGAGCATCAGACACCATTGAGACACAGCTGAGCACGACATCTATTTAAATATGCAACTCAGCAGAAACCTGTCGATTTACATTGGATACTCTGATGCTCGGACAATGTGTCAGATTCTCATTATAGAGCGTTTTCAATGTGAATTGTTTCGAACAGATACAAAACGTTGCTCACAACAGTGACTTTAAAGTCACTCGGAAGGGCAAAGACTGAACATTTATTGTCATGGCTTCCTGCTATGATAATGTGATATACGTCAACGTCAATTGGATTGGATGATTTGAAAGCCAATAAGCTTCTATTCAGTGGGGACACACCCACACTGCATCATGATTTATTGCCGGAAAAACAAAGACACCCCTTGACTTCAGCTTGTAAAAGAACTGTGACAACTGTATTCGATAACTGAAAAGCTGGCTAAAGTAAATCACAGCCAGCAGATATATATTATAAGATATGTAGATATATATTATAAGGACCTCCAAGGCAATTATCCAAAAATAATCCTATTAAAGTTTATCTCAGCTTGTGGTTACATATAAAAGAAAGCGGATTAATATTAACTGGCAGCTATGTAACATGCCTTAAATGTGGAAGTTAAATGCAGTAAAGCTTACTTTGAGTGTAAAGTGTGTAAAAAAATCGTATGTTGAGTTTTCTATACTCATTGAAATTTTGTTGCCGTATCGCACTTTAGGTACTTGGCCTATAAAACGCACGCCCTTTGACCCGAGCTCGTCGTCTAGTCTAGACCATTTCAAATGTCATTAATTCAACGAATCACTCGCATCGCATCCACGTACACATAAAAACACAAAAACCAACATCAATTGACCAATTTTCACCTGGCCTATACATAAATTGGCAAAAGTCCAACGCTGATAGTCCAATCAACGAGGTACATAATAGATTTTTTTTCTTCCCCCTGCATGCAGTGCCATAAAAATAATCGTTAAATATAAGTATGTGTAAATGAGCATGTAGGTAAATACATTCTCGCATGTACTTATATGTGAGTGCGTAAATAACGCAGACGCCATTTCGTTGGCAATCTGAAATTTGTGTGCAAAAAAGGGTTAATTTATGCACTTTAATGTTAATGCGATGCATCTGCGATAGTAAAGCGTTTTATCAGATTTATATTTAAGTGCATTTATGCCAACGTAATTTTATATTTTCTTTAATTTCAATATTAAACCATTTGGCACGCATTTACGCATTTATGCATTTTATTTCATAATTATAATTTGAATGCGGCTTGTATATTTATATTCTTTTAATTGCATCGCATGGCATTTTCATAATGGAATAGAATCAACTAATTACGACTAGATTGGCTGTTAATTTCGGAGAACAGCTTTAGATAATTTTTTTGCATACGTACACATACACATTTATATACATATATAAATATGTATACACATATATATATATAAATTATCATTTATTTTACGTACACATACCGCAGCATAATAGCCACATATGAGAAATTATAGGCCAAAAATGCGACAACCCATTTAATTATTTCGCTGCGACCATTTAATTAGTTTCCATTGCGAGTCATCAATCTTGCCAGAGGCGAAACCCACGCAAATCTGGGTGAGTAAGCAAATTGGCTCAATTGATAATTTCATTGAAACACTCAATCAACAGCTGGCAAATGGTTATACATAAATTTGAATAGCTCTCTCACTCTACAGCTCTGCCTGCCTCTTTCGATCTCTTTTGCTCACTTGCGGATTTGGCCTCTAGCAATGTCTATATTTACGTTTAAATGGCACTTTTCTTAAAAGGCTTAGGCGCATACAACAACTTCTACATACACAAGCGAACCCAAACATGCACACACATGAAGTGCTCCTGGTTGAGTGACATTCAAATAGACAAGCTGCCAATACGTGCAGCCGTTGTGCATAAAACTAAAGGAGTCAGCACTACGGCATAGACCGGTATTCAAACAAAAATAAAACGAGAAATAAAAAAAATACATTGAAAACCAAAAACGAGCAAAATTTTTGTTATTGCATTTGAAAATGGCAGGCGTGGCCGGGGCGTGCACATTTGGGGCGTATTGCCGAGCCCATATACACGATTGGAAATCATTTTTTTTGTTGTTGTTTGGTTTTTGTTTTTGTGTTAGTTGCTGTCTTTTGCTCTACGCTCGTGTTTTGCCATTTTTTTTTTTGTGCTTGGCCATGGCAATTGAATGGCCAAATTTCGTAAAATGCAGTTTGAGCGCACGTTTGAGACAAGAGATGAGACAGCAGCAACAATAGCAGCAACAACTTGCTTTGAACTTACTGCCGTCTGCCAGTCAATAGAGATGGGCACCTTAATAGCTAAGCGTACACAGGATTAATGAAATGTATCTGTGTAAAATATATCTTTAGACGTGGAATACAAGATAGAATGGGTAGATTTCAAATGAAAAATGTGTGGAAATGAAAAATGTATGTGTAGAATTTGCAGAAGAAAACCTTAACCAGGCAATGCCGGAAAAGTAAATCGAATTTTGTACTTTAGTCAATTACCTTATGTAATATAGGTGAATACTTTAGCAGGGCTTTTGCAGAATTCCACCCGAAATTGTGAAAAATTGGTGGAATACGCTCGTACGATACTTATTGTTAACCATAATCGGAAGGATTCAAAATAAAATTTTATAAATTTCAATAAATATCTTAATGGACTTAAATGTTTGAATTAAAATGCACAGACGTGCCATCTCTAGTTGGCTTCCATGCATCGCGTCTATATAAAGTTTTGTTGTTATGGGCTTTTTGTTGTTGTTGGATGTTTGTAGCTTTGGCTTTGTATTGTGTGATTTTTTGGTTGACTACGGTAGGCGGCACGGAATAGAGCGGGGCGTGCCGGTCGATTGCAGTAGTGCCGGTGCCAAACTACTCGTTGGAGCCATGGGGCAGAGAGCGTGCACAAAAATGAACAGAAGGAGCTGCAGCAGCAACAAACGCTTGCAGGCAGGCAGCCCGCACAAGCGAGCCGTAGCATACAAAAACAGACACAGGTGTAGGTAAGAGTACAGAATGAGCTGCAGCGCATTGCTCATACGCAGCATTGGACAAGTTTCTGGACAGCACACTGGAACCACTCACTTGCCGGCAGTGCAAGTGCAAGGTGCATGTGGAAATATACTGAGCCAGAATCATGGGGAGTACAACAAGCCAGACAAGCAAATCACATGCCACAACCCTCGACCTGCATACCGAGTGGCTGTGTATGTGTTTTTGTGTGCCTGCAATTTGCAGCATATCATAGCAAGAAATGGCAAAACTGACTGCCAGGTCCAGTCGAGCCTGTCCATTTACCTGACGGCGGCTTTTTGCAAATTACCGCAAATCCTTGAAGCTCATTTAATAGCCACACAAATAGGAAGGTGTAAAAACAGTTGCTAATTAATAAAGGCTACGCTTCATTTTCGATTTTCAGCTGCTCATTGCCAGACATTTACAACGCTTTTTTTTGGGTTTCCTTTAGCTTTGCATACAGGTATGTATGTAGTATTTAGCCACTGTCAGGCACAGACTGTGGCCGCAATGCTTAACAAGCTGTTTGTGCCAGTCAGCCAGTCAGATAGTCAAGCAGAGAGCAGGCCAACAGTCCATCAGTTGGTCTGTCCGCTGGACAGTCAGTTAAATGCTCGTCATTTCGTTTGTTTATTGTGCGCAATGATTGCAAGGGCCTTAAAACTGCTGTGATTGCAAATAGGATTTGACTTGGCCTGAATTTGGCCCTGGCATACTATCTGGCTTCAGTATGTGGCCTCCGGCATATGCCCAAATGGTTGGCAACAAAAATCACATATTGTACACACGTACGCTAGCTTAGGGCACAGACTGCTCCCAGTCGCCAGTTGCCAGTTGCCAGTTGCGAGTCGCCAAGCGGCAGTCGCTAGCCGCATGGTTTGGCATCGCATGCCATGCAATTTTTCCCAGGTAACAAAATGAATTGCCTGTTGGCCAGCAACGTCTACTACTGCTGCTGCTGCTGCTGCTGCTGCTGCTATGACTGTGCTTTAGCTGGGACTGCGGCTGACAGTGTCGCATGCTCAATGCGCACTATTTGCTATTATTCCAGTGATATTTCGAGAGTGCCATTGGCCGTGTTCTATGGGGCTGGAGTGGAACCCAATACGTACATACCCGTCCGTACACATATATACGTATAGATGAGTGCAATTTACCGCTAACAATGCCATGCTCCGGCAGTTACAACAAATGTTAGACGCAGCCAACAACCAACAGCCGCAGCGCTGCACAACCGTTCCACAATTGCACAGTTGCAGCGCGGTACAGCTAACTACTTGGTAGCTAAAACTACCTAAAGGCTAGCGCACACACAGCTACATATGTTGACCATGGAAATGCATAAATAATGCGGCACAGTATGGGGCACCAACATGGCCTACGACCGGGACAAGGATACCAGCGGTGACTGCTGTTCCTGTTGTTGCTGTTGTTGTTTTCGCTGTTTGTGCTGCTGTTGCTGTTGCTGTTGCCATTGCTGGCAACGGCACTATTGCTGGCAGTAGGCATGTCTGCTGCTGGCTGCTGTTGACCGCTGCCAGCTGCCCGCTGGCCGCTGGCCGTTGGCCGTTGGCTCGCCTCGATTGTTGTTTGCCATATTCGAACATTCACATCAGGATTTCCCGCTATTGTACTTTTTGGCTTTTGTTTATTTACAGTCAGCGCAAAAATGTTTGTTGTGGCCCGGGCGGCATGTGTGCATGTATGCGTGTATGTGTGCCATGTATGTCATGTGTGCCTAGCTGGATTTAGGCTAAGTAAGCCGCATACACCTGTCCACGCACACAAACACAAACGACAAACAACAAACAACGCAAACAGAACCGCACGAGCGACCAATTTAATACATGATGGCATTGTTGGGCTTTCAATATTTGACTGCCATTATTGTTGCTGTTGTTGTTGTTGTTTTTGTTGCTACTGCTGTACATCTGCTTAAACAAATGTCACGCGCGGACTTGCCTCCAATTATTCATGTGGCGAACGTTATTAATTTGAAAGCATATTTATCACAAACGAAATCTACGCCACATGCCGTAATAAATCAAGAAACGTTTTTGGCCTGACACACACCAATAACACCACAATGTACATACATATATTTAAATCTCAAAAACAAACACATACACAGACACACACACACACACACAAGCATGTATATATGTACCTGCGCTTACATATATGGGGAGCGTCTAGCAGAACCTACAACATGAGTGAAATTTGGCCACAAGGCGTTTGATGCCTGGGGAGTAAGTGGTGGGGCTAGAAGAGGGGTGGTGGGCCAGTTCGCTATGTCATAGCCACACTAAAGCGCGCCAAGGAACCAAGCAGCCAGTCAGCTCATAGCGTCTAACCATGTGACAGTCAGTCAAGTCTCAAAATACAAAACACTCAAGGTGATATGAACCTTTTAGCCATGCTTAGCGTCCTTTTTGCCGTCCTTCGCCCGCTATTTGAAGGCAGCCAACAACAAGTTACGTTGCGGCAACGATAAATACATAAATTCCCAAGCCCATCCAGCCAAAGGTTGACAATGCGTCACTGTATGTCAGACATTTTGGCTTCAACTTCAAAAAGTGAGCCCAACCAAGGTGGCGACTGAGAGTCTCAAAGTAAAACGTATGAAATTCCAATTGTTTGTGGGCGTCGTTTGGCATTGTGCCTTTTTTCCGAACAAATCCAATTGCAATATTAAAATCAAGCCAGCAATATACACACACACACACACACACACACCACCATGGCGGATGAGAGAAAAGTTCTCAAAACCAGTCGACAGCGTACTGGCAGCCAACTGTGACGCTGTCGCGTCGTCGCCTTGCGACATTACTGAGGGCGCTAAGCTGGCTGCCAGGACGCACGCCGTCCTGCCGTCAATGGCAGGAGCAGCAGCAGCAGCAGCAGCAGCATCAGCACCAGATCCAGGGTTATGGGAAAAGCCAAAAAGGCCACCGACACGTTCAAGGACACCATCCACAGACGCAGCATTCACCATATAATGTTTGATGCTTATGCTACTTACGCGTTGGGAATTTTTTTTGAAAATGGCATTTACCACAGAAATATGCTTAGCTACACCTACATATACATACGCATACGTGATATGGCATATATGTATTTTTCTCTTGTGTGTTTGTTTACGCAAATTGCCTAAAGACAACATATCATATCAATTAAATGCACACAAACAATTCATTTAATGATATATAATACACTCAGCTCTGATGCGTATCTATAGCAAGCACATTTGATCAGAGTTTATTATAAAGGGAAAAATTATTCGTGCAATAATATGTAGATACAACTGTATTACATATAATGATAGTGTTTATTCCGATTAAGTAATTGATAATCAATTATTTTGCTTTTTTACCCTGCACGCATTTAAGCTGCCAACAAAAAGTATAAATCGCTTGCTTAAATGTATGTTACAGGTAAAAAGAATGATATCATACAAATGAACTATCCCCAATATACTTGGATATTAACTGCCTAGCCTATCTAATATGCTTGCCTTTAAATTATATTATATTATTATATATTATATTAAATTAAATTTTTTTTTTATTATTAATTAAAATATCTTTAGACCAGGGTATCTTCAAGTGAGCACTCTCAATAAGGGCATGCTTTCGTTTTGACTTTGCTTTGTTGTCTATTTTTACACTAGATTGACAACAGTATCAGCTTATAAATTGAACACACAATATATTGTGATCTTTTATGGATTTAAAGAGTTGCGTATATCATTTAATATAACCAATAATTTATAAGTACATTTTGTTCAATTTTCAAGACTGGCCGACTACAGAATGCCCTTTAGTCAGCTGCAATGTGGGAGGTGAATTGTAAATTATATCTTTTTTGCGTCTACAAACTCGACATTTATCGATCGACAATCGAGCTATCTAAAATCGACAACGATCGATCGTATAGACAAAAAGGCGGACAGCTAGACAATTATGTATAGATCAGCTCGACAATTGACTCTAAACAAGAATATGTACATAATACAAAAGGGGATTTTCATAACATCATTATACACTGTTTAACCAATTTTTAGTAAGGCAATGAGCATAAAAAGCTGTGCAAATCTATCAATTTTGATGATGCATATTAAAAATTCATGATGATATACTTTTTATATTGTGCGCATTGTGCCCATGAGACTACAGCGTATTAAATTTTTGATGTAAAAATTGTAATATTGAGCCCAAGCTGAATGTCTGATTGACTGACTAACTGAATATTTGAGTTTCTGACTGCCTGCCTGTCTGTCTGTCTGCCTGACTGTCTGTCTGACATTACACCAATTGCCTTGACGACACTTGCCGACGACACTTCCGTGCAATTGTATGCCGCTTTTTGAGTTCCGGCTCTGGGGCTGGCTGGGGTGTAAGCCACAATTTTTATTGGCCGTATGCGTGTTGTCAGGCCATGTATGAATATTTGTGGCAGGCAATTCTTATGAATTTTCAGGCACGTTTATATTTACTCGCATGTACAAGGCCAGGACTCGCGCGACACACCGGAACAGGACGCAAGGACGATTCCATTCGTTGAATGTGCCGTTATTATGGCAATTTTACCACATGATGATGCGCTCGGTTATTTGGTTATTTGGTTATTTGGGCAAATCAAGCAATTTATTCGCAATTGTCGTCGACGCCGCCATCCGCTGCAATTGTGTGGAAATCGATATGCGTTGTTATTTTAACCGTTCATTTCCTTCATTGCCATTATACACCCACACTTACACTCGCCAACACAATGCACAGTGCATAACAAAAGTCGGGCTGCCTTTGCCTTCGCATGGACAAATTTGATTTATGCATATTTCCATATGATTTATTTCATTAGCATCATTGCGAAACGTTTCTTCGATTCAGCACCAGCTTCAGATTCCGAATTCGATTCCGCATCCAATGCCAACGACTGTTGCCCGGCCTTTTACCTTTTACGTTGCCAAGCTGCTTTTTTTAATATTTATTTAAACATTTGTTGCAGCTTCCGTTTTCATTTCTCGTCCGTTACGTTTGAGTGATTCAAACTTGACGGTTGCCTTTGTATACATTTTTTTTCCGCCTCATTTGATGCAGAGAATGAAAAGTTTTCATGCACCGCCATCCCCGCAATCAGCTGCAGCCCCCGCCGAAAAAAGGCAAAAGTCCCGCACAAAACGCAAAACTTTTGTTAAGAAAATATGAATTTGAAATGAAAATATGCTAGAAATGAATTGAAACCGTAACGGTTTGAGTGGGCCAAAACGAGCGCGTGCACGAACGAGCATCGAAAAAATGCCAATCCTCCGGTCTTTCCCTGCCCTGCACTGCCCTGCCCCGGCCTGGCCCAGCCGTCCATAGCTTCTGCCACTCGCTCGCATCCGAACACAATGTTGCAAATAAAACAGCGCATAAGAAACAATATACAATAAAAAGCAAAAAATAAGCTGAAGCTGGAGCTGAAATTGGAGATGGAGATGGACCAGGAACTGGAGCTGGAGCTGGAGCTTGAACTGGAGCATTCGGCTGGTTGGCAGATGGAAATGAAAGGCAAACACAATTCAGTTAACGAGTGACGAACGCTATTGCTAACTGGGGACTGCTTTTGTCCATGACTGTGGGAGTGCGCAACCTAGCAACGTCTATTGAAAATGCTGACTGCCGTGGCTGACTGGCCGCCAGAAGAAGATAGACCTGGTGGCGGACGCGAACGTGGACACGACGAATTTACTGGCACTCTCTGAATGATTGCCTTACTCGCCGTACTGACTGACTAACCAATGAACGGCTCCAAATGAATGACTGAATGAATGAATAAATGAACGGATGAGCGCTCTTCTACAGATGGATGCATTCGCAAACACACACACACACAGAGAGAGAGAGAGAGAGAGAGAGAGCGAGAGAGAGAGAGAAAGGGGGCGACACTCACGCCCTCACACAGACAGCAGCATAAACAGCAAAGCGCCGTTCGAAAAGTCTTTCTATTGAACTTGGCCGTAATCGTCGACGCTCGGTCAATACAATAAAGTTAGTTTTCCAAATCGGCTACTTTATTGAGCGTGAGCCTCGGCCTCGCTTATTTGATGTGGCTTGTTGGTTCATAACCATGAAGTCAAGCTCTGGTCTGGTTTCGAATACGAGTACATTTATATTTCTACTCCAACGGCCGATAAAATTAACTATTTTGCCAGCGAGCACGTAATGGGCGCATCATTTGCTATTGGGCTTACTGTCTATCTCTGGACTGGACTGAACTGGACTGGACTGCCTCTCACTGTCGTACTGTTCATTTCCTGTTTGGAGTGCTTTAAATTGTCATAAAAAATTGCTATCTACTGCTATCATTTCTGGACAATATTGTTGTTATTGTTGCTGTTACCATTGTTGTTGTTACTGTTGATGTTGCGCGTTTGCCTGCCACATTTCTACACTCAATTTGTACAAATTTAATTGTGTGCTGCCTGCAGTTATTGGCCAACGGCAACGCTCTCTTACATTATTTTTTATAATCATTTATATACATTTATTTAATTTTTTTTGTTTTTGTTTTTTCTGTTTGTTAGTTGTTGGTTCTTTGCTGTCCGGTCAACGCCTGGTGCGCCAATGTCCGCCTGGGGAACCTTTTATGGCACTTTATTTATTTACGATAGGCCCTTTAAATCAATGAAGCATACTATTTGACGCTGTCTCTTAAATTTACGCAGAGCCGTCAAGTACAGTTTGTTGGATGGCTTTTTTCTCTCCCTGCTTGGGTCACGCTCTTTTTTCTACTTTTTTTTTTGTTGTTGTACTGTGCGCTAACAACAATCAGCTAGTAAATCGAATTTCTTGCCTAAAACAACAACAACCACGACAGGGCAAGTGGGGAGGACAACAATACGTGGCAGCAATGGCAACATCAACACAAATAAATACAAATACAAAAAAATAAAACGAGAGAGCGCTGCAGGACGCTGCTCAAACTAAACAGTGCGTTTGTTTTAGCAGCTTCCGTTTCCTGTCGGCAGTAGCAAAAAAAAAAAAAAGTGGCAGCAGCAGCAACGCATTCATCCATCTATCCACGTGAGGGGCAAACTAACCAGCAACTAAACATACGCATGGCCATCCATCTACAATCACCCATCTAACCATCCATCTATCCATCTATCGGAGCAAACGTCCAGTCACCGCTCCTTTGACAAGCGCCGAAGCTTCCTGCTCCCTGAGCTGTTGCTACTCGGTATGCTGCCCGCTGCCGACTATCAGCTCTCCCACTGCCCGCTGCCAACTGCCTGCCTGCTGTTGTAGCCGGCCAAAGCTAAACGCATTTGTTCGAAGCTTGTTTAGTTTAACTTTAATTGAATTTTGTGAATTTTGCCCGCTTTCTCTGGCTGTGCCTTTTCTCGCAGGCAATGCGGTGTTTCTCTAGTTGTTGCTGTTGTTGTCGTTGTTGTTGTTGTTGTTGTTGTTGTTGTTGCTGTTGTTGCTACAACAGTTTCCTTACAGCTTTTTTATTTGCTGGCCCTTTGGCCACTCGTCCGGCTGGCAGCTGGTGCCACTTTTATATAGCTGAATTTATTATGGACAATAACAAAAACTGTACAAAACTGTTGCCCATGATGCCGACTGCCGACTGTCGAGTTCCGAGTTCCAAGTTTCGAGTGGCGAGTTAGGCCGCCAGTTGCTGGCTCATCCTGCAATCCTGCAGGAATTGCGCTCACCTTCACCATATGGTCAATGGCACGAGTTTGGCTCATAAAAAGGCTTACATAAGACGGCCGCTCGTCGGCTTACCTTTTCGCCAAGCAACTGTGAAATTGTCTTGTTTTGCTAGCAACCCTTTATTGTTGATTTTAAACTAAGGCAAATGTTTCGAGTTGTGGCAGGGGCAGTGGCAGTAGCGCCAGCCTGGGCGTGTGCGTGGGCGTTACCTTTGCCAATCGCATGGGCGCATACGAATTGTGAATTCAATTTTTATGTCGGGCATTTTAAATAATTTGTGCGATTTAATTTTTGGCTTAACATTAACTGAGCCCGTAAAACGTTAAAAAAATATAGACGAAAAAAATGGTATACAAACGTGCTTATGCGGTTGATTGCCGCTCGAATGAATCGATAAATCTTTGGTGCGATAGGGCGTGATGGCGTATACGTAATGCCAGTCCATACAAAAGCCGACACTGATGCCAAACGATGACAACATAAGCCGGCTAAAAGCCATACTCGGTGATTGTCAAAGTCAAATATAGAATTATATATGGCAGCGGCTTAGGCAAATACACTGTGCTTAGAAAGTTTGCGCACATCCAGCTAATGAGCAAATAATATTATTCAAAATGAAGCTACTGAACTTTATGCACTCAACTGTCAGCCAGAGAAACCAACCTCAAAATCTTATACTATAAATATTGCAAATGTGCTTATATAGCATTTATGCATATACAAGTCGTATATTGACCAATAAATATATATGAGTTTTCGATTTATCGAATTCTGGCTTTTTATTTCATATGTCATTTTAAAATCAGAAAGACAAGTCCTTTTATCGGCTCCTGCAAAAGGTACTGAAAATAACATTTTGTGAAAACACACTCGAAACACTTTTCATAAGCTGCTTCCCATAAAACGTTTGACTCTTATGTCATAAGAATTTCATTGGACATTTGAGGCAATATATTGAAAAATACTCCAGCTCTCAAAAATACTCACATATAAAATTATTGGTAATGAAAAATGTGCAAGTATTTTCAACTGCATTCTAAGCAGACTTGATTTTGAAGATAGTTGCATTCAATTTTAACTTGAAAGCCGAATTTTATGGGTCCGTGTTAATCAGTGTAGGCGATTAGTAGGCCATACATTATGCTCTTTGTATTATTGCATAAATTATGCGTTAAGCTGCTGCCTATCGATGCGGTTTACCGTCAGCATGAGCATAGAAATTTATCTAAACCCAAATAAATTTAATCAACCGCAATCGGAAGTGTTCGAATAATGACACAATAAACAACAGCAATTAAAATATCAAACATAAATCATTGTGCAAATTTACAACAATTGTCATGAAAGCCAAATAACAAAACTGCATGCAATGCAAGACAGGATCTAAACAGGCATATGAATATGTGAGTGTGTGTGTGTGTGTGTGTGTATGCATGTGGCCTAAAAAGTCATAAAAAGCGTTCAAATAACAAACAAGCAGCACACAGACCTTTGTGTGTGCTAATGTGCATGTGTCCATGTGTGTTTGTGTGACTGTGTGATTGTGTGATTGTGTGATTGTGTGTTTGTGTGTTTGTGTGTATTGCTAAACAAACATACTCTATGGCCTGCCACGCCCACAGACACCGTTCCAACACTTTGGCGACCGTACAAACAGGCGTAAGCGCCTGCATAAATTTGTACTACGCATAAAATCAAATCAAAATTCAACGACATGTGACAATTTTATGTCCACAAAATTATGTATTTGTTGAAAACACACGAGAGCAACAACAATCGAACATAGGAAAACAACAATAATGCAAAGCAATGAAAATAACCACAACGACAACAACAGCAACAACAACAACTACAACTACAACAACAATGACAGCTAACAACAACGTCCTGTGAGGGCGGCCAACGAGGACATAAGCAATAACAGCAACAGCTAAAATAGCAACATGAGCAGATTATAATGAACAACATATTCGCACGGCCGCACCCAAGCACACACACACACACACACACACACACACACACACATACACACTCACAGAAACCCACTCACAGGCAAAACAGCACGCCCCCAACTGCAAACACCCAACTACACACAAACATATAATAAAGCGACACGCAACAATTTACGTGTTTTGACACTAATACAAAAGCCATTACAATACACGCAGGTACAAACACACACACACGCACACACATTCAAACAACCTACCACTTGGGTATGTTATTTCGAGTCTGGTGAAAAGAAAAAAAAAACTTTATAGGCTGCCTCAATATTCACATGCTTCATATGCGATGAGTTGCTTTTTTCGCTTTAAAGGTGACCAGGACAGGCAGTTCATAAAAACTTCGCCCGAACTTTGAGCGACGAACCTTTTAAGCACCGAGGGCAGGCGAGCCATGCGCCTTTTGAGTGAAAGTCTTGAAATTGCCATTGGCACATGCATATATTTAACTAGCTTCACAAACGATTTCTGGTGAACACCAGCTAGCAAAAACAAGGCATGCTTCAAACAGCTTTCCATTATAGAACTTCAACAATGGGGCCGCACCTTAAGGTTGAGACAATTTCGTTGGCTTTGCCAGGACTTCTCTTTGACCAATGGCCGACAAAGACAATGTCAAAGGTTGCTCTAGGGGAATGACCCAGGCTGTGGTTGGAGGCTTAATGATGAATTGTGGGCCATGTTCGGTATACTCTAGATATGACATTGACATATTTTGCAACTCATAAGAGTATGCTACATATTTTGTACATAATTTATTTTCATGTCCTGAGGAAAACTGGTATGAATCTATAATAAAGTAAAAAGCAAATTTGAGCCTGACCTAAAATAAGCAACACATTTAAAAGGCAGACACGTGCTTAACTATTAAATTCAAATTTAAGCAGGCTTGCACTCTCATTCATTCATACTTAAGAGCAAAACGTTCATAGGGACTGAATAATTTACAAAATAAGTAAAAAATTGAACTTTTCGCCTATCTGCCAGTCGATTACACACTAACCATATGAAGTGCACCACTCGAATTTCATTAGCAATGCTCGACTACATCTCAATTTCGGCACTTTGCTGCACTTGTGCAAGGTTCCAGAGCCAACTGATTGCTCAGTTCACGAGTGTTTAACTTTAATACAACTTACGAGTGGGTGCTGCAAATGAAGTCAAATGAAAATGCTCACAGCTTAGAATATTCCGCAGGATTGCAACTTTGGCAAGACAAACATTTTGGGGCCTCTGCCAGATTCCAACAGTGAAGACAATGTGTGTGTGTGTGTGTGTGTGTGTATTGTGCTCTATTTTATAATAAATGTGCTGTAATAATGCCTACATAAACTTGTTAACATTCAACTGCGCAAACATACAAACACATAATAGTAATTATGCGTTGCATCTGAGAACAAAAACAAATACTAATGCGGGTAAGGATGGGGCATTCAGCTCGAGGTCAGCGATAGTCGATTTTGCAGTCGATGCACTTTGCAAGACTCTTCGAATATCTGCCAGGCAGCTCTATTGTTTTTGTGTGCCTCCGCATGTGTGTGTGTGTGTGTGTGTGTGGGTGTAATCATGTGTGCAACCATTCATATGTATATTGACAGATTGAAGGATTATCAAATGCCTTTACAACATGCTATGTCTGATCTGAAATTTAAGCTCATCTGCTGTATGGCTGCATTGAAAGTCAGCTGCATACATACATACAAAACACACTCAAACACACACAAACACACACAGACACATTGTGTAAGACGCGTATGCAAATATATTTTGTCGCATTAGAAGCAGGAGTGCATCAGAATGCACTGGCCGCTCAAATGTAAATATATTTCCATTGTATTTTGTGGATTTCCGGTTTGCAGACGAATCAAAATTTTTCGCTCAGCCATAGAAAAGGGCAGCTAGCCTAAATAAATGAAAATATGAACAAAAATGTTCTGCAGCTCTACCGCAGCTAGAATTGTGCCAATATGCAATGAACCGAAGCCACAAAAGACAACACAACATGTGAAATTAGTTCTGCCACTGACTCTGATGATAATCCACACACACACACACACGCAAAAATTGGTTACAAATGCCAGTACATGCTATCGGTTTATATTTCATGAAACCCCTCATATTACCATTTACCTATTGCACTTAGAAACTAAGTCAAATAATTTTTTACAATATTTGATGCTATTTCAATTAAAGTGTCAAACAAAAACCGAATGCGGCAATGCAAAATAAAATCTCGCTTTCAACTTTGGGATACCCTGTAGCCAATCAGACCTGCGCTTTTTAGGCTGCTATCTATAGCGAATATTTTATATGTCTCACATTTACAGCGTATTTAATTATACATATGTCTATCAAAACTTTAAATCAACTTTTGAGATGCTTTTTGATGCCTGTTGAATAAAACTTTTGCTTATGCCTCCATTTACACTTAACTTTTTGCCATTCGAATATCAGGTTATTTTGATTTGCTTTTAACATAAAATAAGATTTTTAATTGATTTCTGAGCTATGTGGTTTTATGCTCTCCATACAGCCAAGGTTGCGGTACACTGACCAAGACAGCGTTCAGACTTGGACTCGAACATGGCCCCGACATATAAATGATGGCCGAGAAAATAGCATTTGCCTTTACATCAAATAGTTATCCTCGCATGCTACAGTTTTATTTATGGTCCAAGCGAGTCAAAACAAACTTTTTCCAATGTGCAATGTCCATTTGCCAGGGCACACAACTGGGGCAACTGCAAAAGCTGATGAACTGAACAGCCATATTGCTACTCACTGGAGAACTTTAAGGCAGTCAATTGAGACCCCTCTGGCAGCACAGCCAACCCACCGACCGCTGTCAAGTTTATTAGCTACGCTCGATACAATACTGATGATTGGCTGCTTTGCTGCTTTGATAAGCGCACGGGCATTAAGCTGACAAAAACTGTACCGAACGAACGAAAATGAGAAAATCTTTGGAGGAGCAGAGCAGAGCTGAGCAGAATGCGCAAATCCTTTAACACGAAATTAAGACACATAATCCTTGACAAGCAGTAATGGCAATCAAATATGCTAACGCTTGCATTTTCGACAACTAAGCCCGCCGTCAATTGACAAGGCCAGCTCAGGCCGATGGGCGTGGCAGCAACTATGTTGCCATGTTTGTCAGCAATAGATAACGCTTACCAGAGCTTTTCGCCGGTAAGCCTTTTGGGCATTTGCTTATCTGGTTAACAAAAAGCGAGGCCTACTTAAAGCCGCCTGAAAAATGGCCTTCAACTGGCATTAAAACAAAATAAAATCATATCAAAAATCCGCCTGCTTAGGTAAATCTATCACTTTAATTGGAAACGAGCTCATTGTGCGCTCGCTCTGCAGTAGTTAAATAATTATAACATGGCCATTGTGAAGGCAACCAAAAGGTTGAGCGAATGAAAATGGAAATTGTAATTACATTTTTAGCACATTGCAGATTGCTGTTTTCTATAAATTAAATTTCATTTCCCGTTTGCTAGCTGTTTGGCTGGCTGACTAGCTGGCTGGCTGGCTGGCTGCTGGATGACGACTGAGCCTTATTCGCATTGCATGCGCAGCAGCGCCATTAAACAGCAGTTTCCGGTTTACGCGCTTTGAGTTTCCGCTTCAAACACCGAGAACAACCAAGTCAACAGCAACACCAACAACAGCAACAAGAACAACAACCACAACAATAATAATACGAGCACAGTGCACAATGCCTGATTGCTGCTGGTCGAGTGGTGCTCACGCTGCAGCTGTTGCCGTGGTTATTGTGTGTGCCTTTGTTAGAATTGCTGTTATTATTTTGGTACACAACAATGCCGTCGCTGCGGTCGCAGGCGACGCCGCCTTGCAACATCTTAATATAAGATTCAATTCAGCATAAAAGCCTCACCGTTGCCAGCACTAGGCAAATTTCGTCCTTCTGCCCACTGCCGCGGACTCTCCAAAACCGGTGGCAGCATGCATACGCACTACAGCCGCAACAACACAACCCAACAGCGACAACAACAATAACAACAACAACAGCCGCAACAGTTACAGCACAAAAGCAATAACCAAGCAACATTTCTATTGCATGCCAGCAACGCCAGCCACAACAACACACACATTTATATATTTTTTTAATTAAACGCAAATCCCTTTGGCAACACCACACGCAACGCGCACCACCAGCAACTGGGGCAAAGCCAGCACCAGAGCCAACAGGCTGCGCTATTTCAAATCAGGACGACCGCTTCAAGGTTAAGGCGTTGACTTTGTCGCATGCTGCGCGCGTCTTGAATTGTATTTTACAAAATTGGATATTGCAGAGCCTTGAAATACAAGTACTTCTTCCACTACATTTACCATATAAATATAATTTGATATTGAAAATTACATAAAACGATGTGTATTTTAAAATTATAAAATAAATCTAAGGTAAATTCAAATTCTAATTCCCCAAATCTCTAGCTAATGTCCTTTCTAGCAAGGAAACTCTCACCACATTTCAAAACTCTTTAATTATCATTACTGACAATAACTTTGTATACACTTAATATCTTTGCATTTTGCACGTTGCATTTTGCATTTAATAACTTTGTAGGCAATTCTTAAGAAATTTTCATAAGGATTTTTATGGGAAAATATTTAATTTGTTATAAAATGTATAATAATATATTTGTATGTTCGATTATACCATTTGATGACGATTTTACTTATTTGCTGAGTCAACAATCGAAATATAATATTAATAATTTTGTACAATTTTATTCATACAAAAAAGAGGTAAAAGTATATTACTGCAAATATCACCTTGCTTACTCAGTTAATCTAAAAAATGTTAGGAATTCAGGAAAGTTTCTATAGAAATGCAAGTAGAAATTTGGAAAAATAACAAAACTTTGACATGTAATATTTTGAGTTCCTTTTCTAGATGTCAAGCCCCCATTAATTTGTCAAAACTAAACCGATTTGAACGCTTAATGGCATTTTTTTAATCGATCGTAGATCGATAGAATTAACATTCATTTGATATTTTGGTGTCATCATTTACTTAAGCTCAATGTCGTCATGCACAACGGAGGTTCAGCTTTGATATGATGTTCATATTAATTTGTGGCATATTTATTAAAATAATTTAAATAAATTTGTTCCTGTCACTGCTGTCCATGTTGTAGTTGGATCCGTTGACAATCGGCCTGATTGCTTGCATCATGCAAAAAAAAAAAAAAAAAAAATGGCCCTGGCTTTAATGATGACTGCGAAGCTAGTTGAATCTCTCTTCCGCTGACATTGAGCAGATTATGAGGCACGTCTGGCATCGCTGGCAGTGAGCACAGCGGTATGAAAGCCCAATTAATATTTCATAAAGGAGCACGTATCCGTCGCTCACATATACATACATAGCGCACAAAAATCCCTCAATCACTGCCAATTAATGTCAGACGCAGGCACTCATATCTGCCAGCCAGCAAGCCAGCCAGCCATCCAGCCAGCCAGGCAGGCAGGCAGGCAGACAGGCAGCCAGGCAGACAGGCAGCTAGCCAGAGAGGCAGCTCGAACCGTCATACATAAAAACAATAAATGATTTATACATGAAAACAAAAAGCGTGCGCGTAAAAGCCACAAAAATAAAAATCACACATACAGTCGTATAAGTAGACGGAGAGACAGACAGAAAATCGCTCTGTAGACCACAGCAGGATATGGGAAAACGTGAATTTTGTGAATTTTACTGACATATTTCTAGTACAATTGTATATTTTATTATTCGCCTGAAATCAAAGCAAAATAAACCAAAAAATAGAAGCAAGAACGATTGCTCTTGAGTGGGGGGCCGAGCACTCAATACTCTTATACCGCGTAATCTGATCTTAGGTGCAAGGTATTTTGATTTTTGGCAGCAAGCTTTTAAAATAAATGCATTATTTTATTTTTGTGTAACTAAAACTTAGTGCCACAATTAAAGACTACTTTTCATGGACAAGAAAGACGCAAAAAATACATACACACGGGCTAGTTGATACACTTCTTCATGCAGTCGCAAAAGCTTTCTTCGAAGCGTTACGTGTTTTATAATAAAATTATAACACCCCCGGCAAGGGTGTAAGAGTTAACGTAGCAAAACAAGGCAAGCAGCAAGTACAGAGCCTGATGTCTATCTGTCTGACTGTCCGTACAATAAAAAGCAGCATAAAGGACATGCCAATACAGACAGAGGAAAGTAAATGCTATTCGCATGCGAGAAAGCAGGCAATCGAGCGTGCAGACCCTCCGGACCTAAGCCATTGATGGAGACATCGGCAAGGCAGACAAATGAAGTTCTCTGTATTATGTACAAATGTATAGCATACAATTTGGGACAGCTAATTGGCAGTTTAAATTACGGTATGTCGTGCGACCATATATAGGCTAGCTTTAAATGTACAATTGAACGACATGCACGGTTATGGCACAAACTAATTGCTGGTTTTATCAATGGCCACTCCCTCTATTTTTTTTTTTTTTTTTTCGTTTTTTTATTGACAACAACAAAATCCGGCACAACAAAAGCCAACAAATTAATTTGCATTTCTATTATTTTCATAAATAACACAGCAGAGCATCGCTGTGGTCATGTCCATGGCACTTCCGTCTGCCAAAATCAGTGCATCTGCAAAAACAATGACGTTTGGTCCGTGCCAAAAAATAAACAATTTAAGTCAATTTAAATTTCTGATGATTTGCAACTGTCAGTTGGCCGAGGGGCAGCCGACCGCCCACTCCGACTCCTGCCTGAACGCCGCCAGCAACTGTGACTGCGGCTGCGGGCCACGAAAAAAGAATCAACTAACTCACCACACTATCAGTCACACTTAGTGCATGTTGCACAGTTTCCATTTTGATGAGCACAGCTTGCCGGCAGACGGAAATAACTAAAACAAAAAAAAACCTAAAAAAAAAAATAAAATAAAATAGCGCCTGGCGCACAAGAAAATTTGACAGCACAAAAAAAATGTGTATGCATATATACTATATATATTTGCACATACATCCTATATATATATATATATATAAATATATATATATAGCATATATAACCAATGGAGCTATGGCGGGTCTGACGCAATGCCTAGATGACTATGACGAAAAAAATACCACAGCGAGCAAAAACAAATGCTCAGAGTGCAAACATTTGCACGCACGCACAAATCAAAACATCAACAGAAGAAAATAAAAAACAACAAATGTTTTTTTTGGCTTTTCTTCATTTTTTTTTTTTTCGCCAAAAAACCCACAGCACGTAGCAACCCTCCCCTCCCTGTCGACAGTACACACACAGTCGCCTACTCGCTCCTCGACGCCGCTGTTTGCATGAAAAGTCTCGGCAACATTGTACGTATTTGACATTTTAAACGGGCCAGTCGCCACTTGTCAATCTTTGTAAAAGTTCGCATTTCACATATTTCCGCTATGCTCTAGCCTTTGTTTTGATTTTCGATTGTTAAGCGGCCTGCAATATGTGAGTGTGTGTTAGAGTGTGTGCCCTTCACAGGATTCCTTTTTATTTTGCCAGACTTTTTTGTACACACATACTCGTGGCATTTCTGCTGGCAAATGGCTTTCCAAACGCTGCGCCCGCCAAAGTCAGCCTAAAAGTATGCAAATAAAATATGCGCTCTTATCTGTTTGGCATTGGCTTCTGTTGGTTTTGCGCCCATTGGCCGAACTCCGCGTCAACTGCCCCGCTTAGCATTCGTTCTGTGGCAATGCGTTTAAGAGTTGAAAAAAAAAGGAAACCATAACGAAACAAAAAGCGTCGCCAGAAACAATGTTTTAAAAGCGGGTTTTTGGGCAACATTTTGGCATACTTTAGTCACTGGCACATGCTAAATGCCGGATCAGGGCATAGTTACGTCTAGCGGCCCATCCGCAGCTTTGCAATCAACGAAATTGAAATCGTTTGTTGTTGTCGCTGCAGTTGCCTGACACGCTGCCAGTTGCGACTCATATGTTCTGCACAAAAAGTTACTTTTGCTTTGTGCCTTGCCAAACTTAAACAAAAAGTAACTACTAACTTGTTAAACTTTATCTACCCTGTATACACAAACATAGCGGGTAGTTGGATTACTGATAAGCTGAACACACTCTTGTTTTGGAGTTTTGCAGTTGCACAAAGTCAATCGAGAAGTTGTTATGCTATCTCGTCTAGCACATTTGAATAATACCCCTTAAGCTAAAGGGTATTATCACAGTCGAAATGCAGGCGCATTTAGAAAATATTTTGCGCTTAGTTTGCTTTGTTTTCGTGCTGTCATGTGCACTTATTTCTAAATAATTGAAAAGTTATTTCAAAACAAAAGCACCACGCGAACTGAAGTCAACGTCAAGAGCGTCTAGAAAATTTATATAGATATTCGCGTCGGAATGAGAAGAGCTACTCGAAAAATCAAGGACTCGCTCATATGTTAGCTTTATGGTGCCATTTTGTTAATTTATTTCACTTGCTTGACAGTTTGTTTTCAAATTTTTTCAATTCTTTCTTTAGTTTTTTTTTTTTTTTTTTAGTTATTTTGGGTTTTAGATTGTTGATGTTTGGCTGCTTGGTTGGGGTTGAGCTTTTGTCCTTTGCAGTGAGTTCACGCGCTGGGCGAGCTACATTTTTCGCATTCCATTTTAGTGCAGCGCATTTTTTGCGTGTGTCTGTGTTATTGCCGCTGTGGTTTTGACATAAAGTGCGCTTATAAAAAACCGCCAAGTTAGAAGGGCGCTGGTATAAAATATTTTGATGAATGTAACGTTCCCAACAAGCCAAACAAACTACAAAAAAAAAAAAAAAACAAGGGAAGAAACAAAAACTAGATAACGTTCAAATAGCTGATAAATTTGTGCGCCAAAAACAAATGGTTAAAGTTTGAAATTGAAATTGGGACAAAAGGCAATGGCAGGGCGAAAGTGCAGCGTAGTCAGCTTTTTAAGGTTGATAACAACAAATATACAGCAAATATACAAAAATAAAAAATGTACATAAATAAATACATATCTCAATCACAAGACGACAATACAGCAAGCAAAAAGGATAACTGGGCGAGCTGCATGCAAATATGACAGCAAAAAATGGACAAATAAAAAACCAAATGAATATGAAGCGTTGTTTCCTATTTCCTATTTGTTGTTGCTGTTATGTTTTTTTTTTGTTTTTTGTGTTTTCTTTTTTCTCTTTTTGTTGATGTTGATTAAACAAAGACAAGAAAAAGAGCTGCGCAAATTAAAAAAAAAAATCAATACTAAAAACTGACTGCACCAGAAAAAAAAAACCAAATACAAATAAATACGTAAATGAAAAGTGTAGAAGTATTTAGGTATGTACGTGCATACATACATACATATATTCCAAACATAAGCTGTTTCCATTCTGCAGCATCAAAGATTTTTTAGATGCTGAGATAAAGCAAGCGACTAAATAAAAACCGCACACAGACACATTAAGAATTGGATAGAGAATGAGAAAGAGAGAGCGTGCAAGCGAGTGAGCGAGAGAACGAGAGAGAGCCACACGTACAAGTGCAGGTCCATTTATCTTCTGTCACTGTACGAGTGCTTCCGTTTTTGTAATGAATGTCCAGCTGTGTGCATTGCCATTGCCCCGCGGGGACGAAGACGGCCACAGCCAAAACAAACCAAACCAAGCCAAACTAAACCAAACCCACTCAGTACAATTGTCGTTGGCAACGTCGCTGGACACTAGATGCTCACTGGACGCTGGATGCTGGATGCTGGATGCTCGCTGAAAGGCGTCTTTTATGCCGCTTGATAAGATAAGCCATGCTTAAAATATACGTCTATATGCACACACACATATATAATGTATATATATATATAAATATATATGGATGTGTACCAATGTGTACTGTAAAAGATACACTGCACAAAGTGTCAGCTACCCAAGATCTGAGAGACAAAAGGCGAATGTGCAACTTGTATGCGTCGCATTCTTAATCCAGAGTTTTGTCATTACGCTTTGCTCTCTCTTTATTTCCGTTTGCTTGCAGATTTGCGTTATTACCCCATCCAATGCCAACTAGACCCACTCAACCACCCAACCACCTACACACAGCCTAATTCTTTCCTCTGCTTGAATTGGGCAGATTTTATTGCATTTTTTTTTTTTTTTTATTTATTTTAACATTTGCCAGAGCAATTTGAGCATTGTGCAAATGTTGATGGCTGTGGAGCCGTAGAGAAATGAAGGGATTTACAAAGCACAAGACTAAATATCAGCACTGCATTCAAAGATTTGTACGGCTGGCAGTAAAACAAGGAATTCCTGATATAAAACAATGAACGGCTTCCTTACAGCTAAGCTGCCCGGGGGCACATTCATTGTGCGGGAACAGGTGCACAGCATTTAATCCGATATGCACAAGCAGTTTGATATAATTTTAACTACGAAAAGTCTACTCTAAACAGAAATATGTCAATGAATTAGATAATTATAAAAACATTGCCAATGCCAAATCAATGAAATGTAATCGTCTCTGGCGACTTACTAAGAAAATATACGTTTCCGACTGGCCCACATTAAAAATAATCAGCGAAATTGCTGGAAATTATTATAATTCAGATGATTTCATGCTTATATATTAATTAATATTACTTAATCACAATAAATATGCTTTGCTGTATTAAGCTTAATTGTACATATCAGAGACCGAGCAATTAAAAAAAAAAAGGCTTAAATGCCCAAGCGTATTAATGTAATATTTGTACACAAATGCAAGCTTACAAATATTTAAAAACCTTTTATAATGTTTGGTTTTTAATGATTTGATTGATAGCATAAATTTCCATTGATTGAATTGTAGATGCATTTCTATAATTTAATATTTACAGATAATTTCTGGCTTTTTTTTATACGTTTACTTTCCCTCATTCATTCCCAGAGGCCCACATTAATTTCATTTCATTACCGAACTCCGCAACAAACAGTCTAAGCAAATCATCCATTAAATTTGCCGCCGAACAGCAGCAAACAATTCCCTCAACTACGCAAATTGATCAATTTCAATTCAGTGCAAATATCATGGGCGTGATTCTGTTTGGGTGGCACTCCTAATGTCACTCCGTAATGTTGGTAATATAAACTTTTTATTTTACGAACATTCAATACGTACACGTTCTACATAGAATGGCAAACAAAAAAAAACAGAAAAGAGACAGAGACAGGAAAAACCCCAGACGACACCTCGCCAAATCACAGTAAACTAGAGAAATTTGTCAAAGTTGGCAAGTCGATTCGCACAGCAAAGTTGCCAGATACGATTTTGGCGTCAACTTCTAGTTTATTTGTCTTAAGAAATCTTTGTCTTTGAACAACTCACACATGCCGTTTGATTTCGTCTGCTTTTGCGTACTGCTGACCTTTCCCGTGAGCATTTCCTTGTACATGGCACACGTTTATCTCCTGAATGTGGTTTCCCTTCTTAAGTTGATATGCACCGCTCTGCGACTATTCGCCGAGCTGCAGACATAAGATACGAAACATCAATTGTCATCAATTGCAGCTTGAGCGGCCCCGGCTAGAGCTCTTGGAACTAGTACTAACTGCGTTCGTTGAAGCTGGTGCGCCTACAGGCCGATTTTCTTGGTCGGCTGAGTCTATTGCTGCGAAGCTGGGCGAGCGCACGCACCTGGATAAGCAAGCGACTGCGACTGCGTTAGAGCTACAAATTATCTAGTGTGTGCAATAAACGCTAGCGAACCGCAAGCACATGAAATTTAATGCTCCTTTCGAATACTTTTCGTTTTTGGAGATGCGGCCAGTTGCAGGCAGCCGCAACCGGTCGGTATTCGCAATACGCAATTCGCAATTCGTATTCGCTTTTAGCGTGCGCAATTACACTTGAAGAAATCCTGGGGATTTCGGGCGAAAATCCATTTGTCACAATGCTGAGTACGTGAGCAGCGCTGACTGCCGCAGTCGCAATGGCCAGCAGTGCGTGCAAATGTGTCGCCTGGGTCCTGTTCGGAATACTGCGGAGTCCTGTGACTCGACTGCTGCTGCAGTGCATTGCTGCACAGCTGCATTGCCGCGGCTCTATCACAATGACACTTCATTTCAGTTGGCCTCTGCGGCAAGGACAACATTTGGCCAGAAAAATATACTTATATATGCTCGTATATGTATAGTATGTAGGTATGTCTATAAGCATTGCTAGTGCTCTTTTTAAATGAAACAAGAATAAAGAAAGAGCTATACAGCCATTGTTGGGAAGTTATTTGAGACTCCATTTTCCCCCAACTGTTCCTTTAAGCCGCCCATTTTGGTTTATTTACATTTGACAATATAAATACAATTTTTGGGTTCAGAAATGCTTTTCTATACGCGTTACAAACATCATGACATAGTTAAAATACTTTCATTCAAGTTAATAAAATTTGTCTATAAAAAATATAAATGTCTAAAAAAGCATTATTTACCTGTTGGGCAAGAGCTTCAAAACACTCTTTTATTCTCTCCTTCCTTCTCTCTCTTTCGCTACGTTAATGTGGAATATGCGCGCCAATTTCTTTTAAGTAAAAAAGCTCAAACCAAAAATCCAAACGCCGCGTAATTTATTGATTCTTAAATATACCTTTGAGGCGAACTGCTGAAAGACTTATTACACTTTTTACACACACATACCGCGAACTCATTGCGTTAAGTATCATTTTCTTGATACAATCTTGTTAGGAGAAAAATAAAACGCGCAAAGGATACAACCGATCAACAGGACAGACGCGTGCACACTAAATAATCTCGCGCATATAATAAGAAGGCGTTTGCACTTATATTCACAATAACAACTAAGAGCAAACAACTATTGCGGCACACGCCAGCAACAATGCTCGCTTCTTGCGAAAGAGCTTTCAGCTGAGTTAGGCTAACGGGATCAAAAGTGTTACGCCCAATCGCATAAAGTGTGAGCATTTAAATTTTCTCCCGCTCATGCCATTCCCAATGCACTCACTCTCTGGTGCAGCTGCAGCTAGCTCTCTACGCACATAACGGAATCAAAAGCGTTAGCGCCAAAAATGTATCAACAGTGGTGGAATAAATTATCTCCCACGTTCGCAAAATGTCCACTCTCTTCTCTAAATGCTATTTTAGTAAGTGCTCTTAGTCCGTTAATTCATGCAATTACGCTAAATACAGTCGTCATATTATACGACAAACTTGTAATTGCAGAGTTTTTCATACAGGTACCCATGGTAGTTTTATGATATAGTAGTTTGATTTTGATACAACGTACACCATGTTTTAGGATTATTGAAAAGCTTTTAAGTGTAAAGTTTGATTAGGATAGGTTGAAAGACAACATTTGTTTTCGCTCTTTTCATGGGAGCTTTGCATTTGACTTACGAGCATTACCCGCCCTTGCTCGTGAAAAGTTTGGTGCTATGAATTTTAGATATTACATTTAGTCGCTTAATTAACCTTTGACCTTTATTTATAGTGATATGGCAGTGTGATAAGAAATTGGTTAAGTTAATTTAAAAACAAAAAACTGTTCTTAATAAAGGTATTTATTATTTAATTAAATAACAAAACATAAATTCGTATGACAAAACAGTTTAGCTTAGATGATGTTTTGCCAAGCCTGGCTGGGTCCTCCAGGCGTTACCTCCAATCGCATTGTAATCTCCGATTAATGCTGTGCTTCGGAAAATGCTTTGTGAGTGGGAAATCTGCTTGGCCTCTTTCTCTTACTAGCCGTGAGCATTGTTGATCGGATTTTCAAAAAATTGTAACTGCACTAGAGGACCCGCCCCATAATAAACCATGCTCAGGAGCTAAATCTCTGAAGTAGCTGAGGTTAGAGCAGGTGGATGGATGGATGGATGGATGGCACTTGAACTGGTGGCAGGATGGGAACTAATTGTTGTTGTGGCTGGACATATTAGTGCAACTCTTAAATCGACGTTACATAATAGAATTACATGCATGTTGAGCGTATTATCTATAATTGAAAACTATTTTTAATTAATAAAATGTCAGCACACCGCCCCCGCTTAATTGCCACTCGTCATTAAATTGTTTTTCCACATACAGGAATAACAATGATAAAAACAAAAATATTAACAGTAATATGTAAGTACAATAACAATACATAATGCAGAACAAACAAATAAAACGCAAGTCCACAAACAACATTCAAGGGAATAAAAAATGTTTGTAGACTGTTACAATGAAATATCAGACCGCAGAAAAAAATAAAAAAAAAAGGTTAATTGACCAACAAATAACTTAATTAAATCAAATGAAAATTAAAAAAATCAATTTTTAATGAGGTTCGCCGGTGTTGACCTCATTTCAATTATGAACAACAAGAGTGACATTGCCGGCATTCACTCGGCGTGGTAAGTATCTATATGTAAGGCCGATCCGCCCAACCGGAAAACAACGACCCGGCTGAAGGGGGATACGTTGAACTTATCTCACCGCCAGCAATTACGAAATATCCGAATATGAGCTGGGGCAGGTGGGTGGTGGGGACACTTTTAAAATAATAATTAAAGCAGTTAAAATGTTTGTTGTCTTTAATTAAAAGTGCAGGGCGGAAAAACTATTAATTAGGGCTGTAAGTTTTAAAAGTTTTATTTTAAATTTTATGAAAAACTTGACTGATAATTACAATTAATTGTACGTGTCTGTTTGCAGCTTGACAGGTTGAAGAGTGAAATGCACAATCCCAAACTAAGTACTACATAACGTGAGGTAAGTATATCTTTAGCATGCCGAAGTTTGAATGCCCTTGTAGACATTACCGTTTTGCAGACATATGAGAAAAGTGCAGCTCAAACCTAATTGAAATACCTTTCAAAAGAAAATAGTTTGCCTTATAAGATCCTACTAATCCACCGTTCTTTCCTATAGCAGCTATGTGATAAAGATAATTCCAACTTTGGTCAAGTTATCTTTGTGTAAAAAAGGTTTCCATTTTAAAATCAACTTTTCAATCGATTGTTCCTATGGCAGCTATACGATATAGTGGTCCGATGTTGATAAGATTTTGCATGCACGTAGGGAGCATAGTGCATCTTATAAATACATACATACAAGAAGCTACACTTGAAACGATGGAACCTACACTGCATGATATAGTGGTCCGATCCAGCCGATTCCGACTTATATACTACCTGCAACATGGAGAGGCTTGATCGGATTGAAACAGACAGATGGAGATGGTTTTATCAACTCGTCTGTTGATGCTTATCTAGAATATATATATTTTATGGGGTCGAAGATGTCTCCTTCTATGAGTTACACATTTCATGACAAAATTATGCCACTCTCTATAAGGGTATAGAAATTGTTAGAATTCAATAGAAATTCAAAACGAATAAAATCCTTATTTAATAGCCATAAATATTTATATTTTCTGTTCAAGCTTCTATTCTAAAGGTATTTTCATAATTAAATAGAGCACGAAACGAAAAATGTGATAATTTAGGCACAAAATGGCCATACAAATGTAAAAACAAAAGGCACTCGAAAATAATAGAAACAAAATCGACAATGAACCAATTTGAGAGTCCAATTGAAATGAAAACTATTTCGAATGCTCGACAAGTTTTCGGCTAGTTCTTGTTACCTGCAACCGATTGCCAATTTGCAAAAAAACCAAATTAAAAAAAAAATATATATATAAATAAATATATTTTAATAAATAGCTCAAACAACTACTGAAAACAACAGCTCGCAAATGGAAACCATTAACAGCTTAAAAATATTTAATTACCAACTCTGACCGCCGCAGCGAATGGTGGCATGGCAAATTGTGTAGGCTGGGAAGGGGTAAGGAGCTGGGGGTCGTGAGCCTGCCACCAAATTGCAATTAATCTTCTTTTAACAGCAAACTTTTGATCCGCTTTATTTGCATTTCACTGTGGTGCAAACACAAACAGAAAGCAGCAGCAACACGAGCACGAACACGAACACGAACAACAGCAACTACAGGGCCAGGAAAATAACGAAAATGCTTGTCATAAAAATTTATCAAGGGTTAAAAATTATGTTACGCATTTCGTTTTGGTGGCTGTGAAATGATTTATGCAAAATCTGTGCCCTAACCAAAGCAAACCGCCAACAACAACAAAAATGAATATAAATTGTGCAATTTCTTGATTTTTTTGTCCCGCTTTTCTTTCGCATTTTTTCTCAACTTTTTATGTCCGGCAAATTAATTTAAAACAACAACAAGCAAGTGTCAGCACATTGCACATTATTTATAATCTCACATTGAACTCGTGCTGTGACCTAGGGGGGCTGGCGAGCTGGTCCACTTTGAGCTCTGCCTCAGCCGATGATTATTTTCTTGAAGCCAAAGACGCTCGGATAGTAGTCACCATAGCCACCGTAGCTGTAGTATGGCGAGCTGTAGTAGCCATAGCTGGGATAGCCCCAGCTGTAGCCGTAGCCAACTGGTGGTACGCCACCGATCCAGGCTGGGCCGGCTCCGCCCACGCCGAACAGGAATGAGCGCGCATGACGAGCTGCTCGCTCCGACGCCGGATTGCTGCCAATTTCCTGCTCCAATGACAGCAAATCCGTTTTTACAACGCCAACTGGCGCCACTTCCTTGTCAACAGCTGCGTCGTCGCCGACACCGATGACAGCCGCAGCCGCCGACGCCGCTGCCTCAGTCAAGTGCGTGCCCAGCGACAACATCAACAGCAGCAGCAGCAGCAGCAACTGCGACGCCAGCGGCGTGTATATTGTATGCATATTTAAATACAAATGTTGAAAATATGATATTTCAATTTGTTTCAATTGGTGGCCGCAGCGATTTCTCGGCTTCAATGTTCGACGCGCAACTGTCGCTCAAAGAGCGGAAATCTATTTGCTATTTATATGGAAAAATTCGTTGGCCATGCGACATCTCTTTTAAATTCAGCTAATTTTATTCAACGCAAATTGTTTTAATGAAACACATCAGTGTTGAGCACAGAACACACAAATTGTGTGCTAACGAACACTTTGGATGGGGCTGAGGCAATCAACGAGTCCAAAACCAGCTCGAACTTTTGATGCTCTTACTAAAAATAAAAAATAAAAGGAAACAAATTTGGTATTTGAAATATTTAATAATCTTTTTACTTAGGCTAAATAGGAAATGGTATAAGTTTATTGAAATTATTTTGCATAATATTGCGCCAACTATTCCAACTTTTTTTGTTAAAAATATTTGTAATATTTAAACATATTTGCCATTAAACGGTTAATAAATCTAAGGAAACTAACACAACCAACTATCGAAAAGCTGGTAGACCAGGTGATATGTCTTCAATTTCACAGGTATTCGGCTTGATAAGATTACATATGCAATGTTATATGCTCAAATACTCAAAATACCAAGATTTTCAAATCATTTGAAATCAAGTTATTAAAGCACGACAAGGTTTGTCACATGCCGCATGCACATATGAGCACACCGAGCGAGCTTATTACATATTACGCATACGCGGCGTGGCCTGCTGACAGCATGATGTTGTCTCGTTGGTTGCCAATTGACACATTTCGTGTTCAAATATGCGTAAATAACAATTATTGTAATTTTTTACAGAATGCCGCGCAGCGAGACAAAGCACAGACTTGTTACCAGAGTCAGCAACAACAACAACAATATGCCAAGCATATAACCTTTACCGTGCCTGAACCTTGAACTTGAGTGACAGTGTCAAGTGGCAGCAGCTGCTACATGGCGGCAATGTGTGCCGATGTGTCAACGGTTTAGATTGCGTTGCATGATTTGCAAGAAAAATGAAGACAATAGTTGAATTTTACACTTACCACTCGTCTAGCTGTCATTGTTGTTGCCGGTAGCAAGAGGCAATGGCAATGGCAACAGCAACAGCAGCAACAACAATAATAACAAGTTGCGCTGTCAGCGCGTCACGCGATTTGTTGGTTTGAACAAGCATGAAATGAATATATTTGTCATCAAGCAAAGTTATGACGGCCAACATTGTGAAGTTCCCCCCTTCTATTAGCAAGAATTGAAGAAAAAAAAACCCCACCAGTCAGTCGGCACTGAGTTACTAAATTTGCGTTTTAATTCTATTTGCACATTCAAGTCAAGAGCACAAATGCGATTTCGTACTCTTACCAATGCGATAACCGATAGCAATAAGAAACTGCGCAGCGCTCACAATCAACACAAACTTTTCGCGAGACTCTAATGTGTCTGTGTCTGTATCTGTGTCTGTGCCTGTGTGTGCGGCTGTGTGTGCTTAAGGAAGTCTGTGTGTCAACAAATGGCTCGAATGAAATTTATAAGCAAAGTTACAAAAGTGCACTGACGCAAGTTGATAAGGGTATACGCCTTGAGTTGGTTTATACGGCTGTATACAACGCTTATGAAGAGCTCTCTCTTCGGCGATGGACACCCGTACATAGATAAGGCCTAGTTGTGGTCTAGCAAGTTCTACTAGAGGTCAATAGGCCAAAATAAACAAAGCAAATGTATTAAGATTGAAAAGTGAAGTCAAAGTTTGAGTGAAATTAATTAAATGTTATGCTGCTGGACTCACGTCAAATATAAACCATTGATAAGACAGAATTAAATCGGTTGTTTGCCTTTTGTGCCCTAAACTGGGGATCCTCGTACTCCCGTAGACTATTGATGATCAATCTTCCTTCCTTAATTAATAGAACTATGAACATTAAACCAAAATGTTTATTCATAAGTTAATTACGGCTGAAATCGACTCTCAGTTGACCTGCCAACTAAACTTATCTGACCCTACTAAACTAACACGTAATTATACACCTTTATTGCTTCAACTTTGTTAAACTAACAATGCCTTGCATGAACCGTTTCGAACCCTCTGTTATTACGACAACATGTATTACAGACCATGCTGCTCGGAGTCTTCTCTTCTATCTAGTATAAACTATTTAGCAAGTAGAATGTTAAAGCCTACAGACAGTTGGGCAGACAGTTATGCCGCATAGTTTAATCGGGATTCGCGCGAGAAAACAATTAATTCTTAGCTCACTTTAAAAAGGATAAATTATTAAATTATGTAATTAACTAACTGCTAGAGCCCAGCATACTCATATAAAGCGAGTTTTATTAAGCTTCCATATATAGACTCTTTTTTTGACAATAACACATGAGCATATTTAATACCAAAATAATGCTGAGTAATTGTTTTTATAGCTGAACGCAGCAAAGTGTCCCATTTCTGTAGAGTAATTAATTATGCTGTTAATACAATAAATAAATGTAACGTCAATAGTCATAAAAAATAAATAAAGTGCCCATTTGTGCGCTCTATTATAATGTCATTATTTTTATGATTCTATGCCAGACGATGACAAAATAAAAGCAAAAAAAAAAAAAGCAAACTGAATGAAAGTCAAGAAAAGAAACCAAAGCCTGCACACTCCATTCGCATGTCAATGGCAAAAAGTTCCCATCGCCTTCCAAGCTAGATGTTTTATGGGTAAACTGTGTTTTATTGGAGAATTAAAGGCGATTTGATTGGAACTGTCAGCGATGTTCAAAGCTTACTCAGTTATGCAGTCGATGACAGGACCCCCTGTAGAAAATACGTCCATGGCGTGACAGCAATTTTTTTTTATTTAATTAGCTTTGCCAGCGCTTAACGCAACGATTTATTTCGGCACATGAATGTATATACATATTGCTTAGTTATCTAGAATCTATTATAACGCACAACGCATTTCGCCAAATCATCGTTAGTGTATATTTCCCCTCCCCCAACCAAGCCGGTGGCCTCTAAATGACAGGTTGAGCGAGAAAAAGTTAATTTTTTTTCAATTTGATATCGCTTAATTATTATTGCAGTTGTTGTTGTTGTTCCTACCCCTGTCTTTATTGTTGTTGTTGTTGTTGTTGTTGTTATGACAAGGCAGTTTGCGTTGTCATTGTCACTGTCTCACTGTCACTGCCAAGAACTCGTGGCTAATGTGTCCATGATGTCTGATGTAGCCATTGCCGCTGCTTGTTGTCATTGTTGTCGTTGTTGTTGTTGTTGTTGCTTTTGTCGCTGCTGCTGCTCTTGTTATTACAGGGGGTTTCCCCAATAATGGATGCTTTTTATGATTTTTATGACATCGCAGCCAGGCAATAAATAAAACACTGTAGCTGTATTGGCAACACACATTCTTGGCAAATCGACTTGAATGGCTTTTTCAGGCTTAGTCTGGCCCCACACTGTCCGACGGTTCATGCTCCAAAAACAAATGCCAAAGTAATCAGCTTGCTGGGCTCTGTGCAAAAAGTCAAAAAGCAGCTTGCCACCATGTGGCAGCTTTAAATTCCAACAGTCAGCACATTTATACATAGAGAATAGCGGATTGCAAGCCACCCAAAAATACCCACACACTCGAAACAACTTAACTCTTGAACACATGCCGCCAGCAGGCACATAGAAGAGAAACTTTTGTCACGACGACGGAGGACAGCAACAATGAAGACGACGACAGAAACTTGCACTTCACACACACACACACACACACACAATCAGGCAAATACAGACACACACATGCACGCCCAAAAGTCCAGGCAACATTTAACACAATGGGCACCAAAGAGAAAGCCATTAGCCTGAAAGTGGTAGCAACAATATGAGATCTGGGACAATGCTACAAATGTGAAATAGATTTCAAATTTAATTTGAATATAAATGTCATATCTATGGAGCATTAGAATCTAATTCAATTTAACAGCTGTTTTCACACAAGCTTAAGCATTTAATACAAGTGTGTTTAAAGGCCTGCAATTATGATATTCGTACGTTTCTGAAAAAACCCAAAGCTTTTTTCTCCTTGCCCCGCAATTTCTTCAAGCTGGTTTTGTGTGCAAAATTTTCAAATTATTTTGCAGACTCTTCATACTTATATTTAACCTTTAAAGGTATGCACTGCACAAGCAATAATAAAATCATAGCTGTGCGAAATTCGAAATTAAAAAAAAATGGCTTATAAATATTGTAAAATCAATCCATCAATTCAGAGAGCAGTCATCAATATTTGTCAACAGTTTCTAGTGTAATTATCCATAGTACAATGGCCCATATCAATGCTGTGTAATTAGCCATATTACATTTTTGGCATAGAAATACGCAAAGAATAGCCAAAAAACTTTGTTTTGTGCGCTCTGTGGCTGTCAGAGCATTTCACAAGTTGTCAAATTTTACGTTGCACCCCCTTTCCCCCCCCCACCCAGTGCTGTCACACTTACCAACTTACCACCACAAGCTGCCACAGTATGTAGCTGAGTTTGTCGGTCTGTTGGTTAGCTGGCGTCGGTCTGGCAGATGGTCAGTAGTTTTCTGGCCATTTACAACCCACTCGATACATTTGTGCTACGTGACTGGTCACACTGTGCTTTGGGTATAAGGTAAATATCACTCCGGGGGCTATGCGTGACGTGGCCCACAAACAAACCAAATCGCAACGAAATGTACAATTTGTTGCCCCAAAATTGATTTGGCTTAATTTGTGCACATTTTAAATTGACTAAACATACAATGTATATGCATACATAGATATTTATACATATGCGCAGATACATTTGTATATTCAGCCATAAACACAAATAGTTTTAGTCGCTGGCAGCATCCCTAGGGCATATTTAGGACTAAAGCTGTTTTTAAAATATTTACACAGCACGCAAAACTATGCGCCGCACATATTGCTCATTATGGATGGTAAATAGGATAGTTATGAGCGGGCATATGTGGCGTATGTGCAATGCAAACAGCACACACACACACACAGATACACGTATTTGTGTTTTTCGGTAACATAGTAAATATGCATAGTTAAGTTTGTTATTTGTATTAATGATGGTAAAATGCGCAAAAACTAATATAAAACTTCTTTAATATGAAACGTCAAAACTACTTAAAAAGTTTGACATGCTCAAAAAACGTGGCTAAGGTGAGCCAAACACACACAGCCTAAGCCTAAGCGCCGTACGGCAATTTGAGAAATGCTGAATGGGTGTGTGCTTAAGAAAGCTGGCGAGAGCGGTAAGGGAGAGGGGTGCGGGCATGGTAATGGTGTATGGTAAGCTAAAGCAAATACCTAACAACAAGCAAATCCCTTGATGAGTTATTAAATCATTTTAAGCCACTTACAACTAAAAACAAATTGAAATATCACGCAATACCTTTGAGAGCAGCGGCAGGCAACGCGACCCACGCGACTCTAGTTGCTGCTGCTGTTGTTGCTGTTGTTGCTATTGTTGTAGTAGTTGTTGCTGCTTGTAGCAGGCCAAACGTAACAACTTAATAACGTACTAAGCCTCAAACACACAAATATGAATAGCAAGCAAGTTGCCAGGAATTCCTCGCTTGGCAGCGCTGGCATTTTTGGTCTCACCTCAGCCAGCAGCCAGACGAGAGCGTGAGAGAGAGGCAGAGAGAGATAGAGAGCGCACATAGAGTGAGATAGTGAATGAGTGGCAATAAGGAGAATGAGCGTGAGAGCGAGCTGGAGCGCTGCTTAGCTGCTGGCCCCAAAACGCTAATAACTTTTAAGCTTTGCCCCAAAAGTTTTTTGCTGCCTGCTGCCTGCTGCTTGTTGCTAGCTGCCGGCAACTCCATCTGGCCCACCTTTTGGCTGTGCTGGTTCTTCGTGCCTGACGACGCAACTTCCGCTTTTACCCCATTCAGCTTAATTTCGCAACGCAGTGGGAGTTTTGGTTGGCCAGCGATGCCTGTTGAAAACATGCTCAATAGTTGGCATACATTCTCCTATTGCCTACATGTGTACACACGCACACGCCTCCAGTGCGTCGCACTGTCTAAGTGTGTGTGTATGTGTGTGTGTGTGTGTGTGCACGGCAACTTGACTCGAAGCCTAAAAGTCAGTCAGCAAAATCAGCGACGCATAGCAAAAGCGGCAGACGACAGGAAGCGACGTGTTTGCAGCGCAAGCAAAACTTTTCATTTAACTTCCATTGGGTGGTTGGCCCCAGGCTGGCTATAACCCGGCGCCACCCACAGCACGCAACCAATACCCAGCCCCCCATGCACACACCCATTCCCGACCCCGCAAACTACCAGCATTAATATTGTTTTGTGTGCGAAAAAGCAGCCAAAATTACGACACTTGAGTGTGTTAAAAGTTGAGCGCGTTGCTCGCTCATTCGCTCGCTAGCTCCACAAATCGAAAAGTAAGGGAAACAGAAAAGAAAAGAACCAAAAAGAAATGGTAAAGAAAAGTGAAAAGTGGCAGAAACTTGTAGAGGGAGCACGCAAAACAGCAAAAGACAGCAGAAAACTTGCCAAAGACTGGCGACGGTGTCGAAAGACATCCTGGTTGCCAGTCTAACGAAGAGACACACCAGCGGCAGCAGCCATGCCGCTTCTCACATGCCATGATGAAGCCGAGGAGCAGCAGGAGTAGTCCTTTAGATGGCACTGCTGAGCTTCTTGTGGCCCCTCCGGCACCGCTCTGCCATGATGCGTTGTGTGTGTGTGTGTGTCGCAGTTTGTTGCTTTTGCTACTTTTGCCAGTTTACACGCACCGCTGGGATTCCACAGTGGAAAAAGGCGAAAAAGTTACCATGATCCATTAACGTTAATTGTTTGGCGGCGTTAGCAGCAGGCGGGGTGAAACAACTTGCCTGGGATTTGCACGACACGCAGCCTGCAACTACGGTGCCAGCCTCCCAGCCCCAGCCCGCTAGCACCCAGCTTCCTGCTCCCAGCTACTAGCAACAAAACAATGAACCACCAATGGGGTCGGGGGGGGGCAGCCATTCGGATAAGGTGTGTATTACAATGACAGCGTGAAAGTTTTTCGGCAGCGCGCCCCCACAAAACCCAGCAGTCGACAGTCGGCAATCGACAGTCGGCAGTCGAGAGTCGAGTGCAGACAACAAGCAACAGACAGTGAGCCGCACACAGATACATATATAGTTTACTAAATTCAATTAGAGCTGTTCAAATTGGCATGCGCACACCTGTCATTGGGCTTGATAATGATGCATGTGGCGCGCAGGCCATGCCACAAAAACTTTGTGGCAGCAACTTTGTCCTGCATTGTCGCAGCTTTTAAAGCGGCTGTGGGTGGCGAGGGTCGTTTGGGCAAAAACTTGCGCTAATTTTTAAGTCAAATCCCCAACACTTCGCCATGCAATTTTTAAGTAATTGAATGCTAGCATATACGCGGCACACACACGCACACACCAACTAAATTAATTAAAGTTATTCAAGCAAAATGAAACTTGCGCGAAAACTGTGCGGCAGAGGGTAAATAATAAAATTAAGTGAAATAAAAATAAGACACAAGTTGAAGTTGGAGCTAAGGGGCCAAACGGCTTTTCACACTTGTTAATCACATTTTCGCGTCTTAAGTAAATAGCAGGCTGCGCCCGCAGGCCCAACTTATTGTAATTAAGCGGCTTAGTCGTTGGAAGGCCTCGCGAGCACAAAAGCGTTGCCTGCTTTTAGGCGCAGGCTTAGCCCAAGGTCGACAGCATTGTCGTCGTCCTCCGCGACATCGTCTCTGGGCGTCTTTAGAGGGCAGTTTATCGAATTAAAAAAAAAACCAAAAAAAAAAAAAGAGGAGAAGCATATGATGGGTGCGGTGGGGCCAAAGCTCACACTTCATTGTGCGCTGGGGAGGCGCACAATAAAACTGAAGTGGCCATGAGGATGCTGCACGCCCCACAGGACTTTCGTATACATATATATATATATATGTATCCTTATATATGTATATATATATATGCCGTTCGATGGTGGTGCGAATGGGCAGTCATGTGCACCGCCGCAGTCCCGACAAAAGTTGGCATAATTATTTCATTAACACTTAACAAGTGGCCCAGCCAAACTGCGCGTAGCCCAAGTCCAACATTGCGAACGGGACGCAAAAACTTTCACATTACGCATTTGTGTGCAATTTTCAAATTAACAATTGTTAATTTTTTTTTCTGTTTTTATTCCTGTTGCTTTGCCGTTTTCTTTTCTTTCATGCGGGCAAGTAATACACAGCAAAAAACAAGAAAATTGTAACTTGACCATTTGCCTCTTAAAAATACATTTTTTCTTTTCATTTTTTTTTATTTTTGTATTTGTTCGTTTTTTAATTTCTGTTTGCCTCCATCCGTTGGTCTTGGAGTTTTTCGTTAATTTTTTCTTACCAACTTTTTATTGCGTGTTTAGCATAATTTTTTAATAATTACATTTTTGTGTGTTTGGCGAAAAAAAAAATAAGCAACGAAAATAATAAGCAAAAATGGATGGGCCGCTAGTCGCCGGGTAGGGGCAGCGGGAAGTGGGAAGCGTTCGCCTTTGTGCCCAGCCTTGTCGTTAGCGGTACGCAAAAGTTTAACGAAGTTTATTTGCATTACTGACAAACTGTTTAATTAGGGATTTTCCCCACATTTTTCAAATGGCAAACTTTCTGTCTGCCATAGCACCCACCCAATCTGGAGGTCTCTCTCTCTCTTTTTCTCTCTCTCTCTCTTGCTCAGGCCTTTTCCGCAAATACAATTACACAAAACAGCTCATCCAGCAAAAAGATCACATAAATGCACACAATGTGGCCTGGCTAATGACTAAAACAGATCCAAATATTTGAAATATGCGAAATACAGAGAAAAGTTAAGCCACAAACATTTTGTGTGCAGATCGGCTAAAGTGCTTCAATGCATACTTTCCAGACTTAGCTCGGGAATGCCAATGGAATAACAAGTCATGTAGCAAATTTTTGATTTCGATATGCCCAGTGGCAGTGCTGAGTGCTAAGTGCTGAAAAACGAGCTGAAAATGAACTGAATAACATTTTGGCGTAGTGGCCAAAATATGAATGAGGAAAACTTAATTTCTGTATTTATTCGGGCATAAACATGAAAATAAATTGACGAGTGTGACGGCCGAATACGATTACTGCCACATTCTCAGACAGACACACACACACACACACACACACGAACGCGCTTACACACAGCTAAACAGACTGACAGGCACTCATTCTGATAACTGCTGACGGTCAATCAAGCTGTGCGTTACCAATTCAAGCATCCGGCCCTGGCCAAGCAAGTCAAGCTGCCAGCCAAACAACATTGGTTCGCTTCCATGTAATTGTTAATTACTGGGAATATTTTTGTGGCCCATACCTCCATCCCAATACCAACGCGCCTGCCGGCAACAGAAAACACGCACGCACAGCCAAAGTCTTGAAGCTTGGGCTACCCCTGCCGATCGCAGCTGTGGCAGCAGCAGCAGCAGCAGCAGCGATTTGGCCATCTGTTACCATTGGCTTGCGCATATTTATGCTGTTGGCCAAATCTTGTGCGTTTTGTGTGTCTCATCCTGTTGCTGTTGCTGGCACGCTGATTTGGCCGGCACACGGAGCTAAGAAGCAATGCCACCGCCGAGCCCGTCAGCGGCAAACAACATCGTCATGCCGTTTGGCATTTGGATGTGGGTGAGGTTGAGTTGTTGTGCTGGCTGCTGCTGCCAGCGAGCTGTGCTGATGGAGTGGAGCATGGAGTGGGTCGGGCGTGGGCAGGCAACTCAACCAGAATGAGCCACGTCAAGTGAGTTCACAATTTTGCGTGCTACCATTATTTTTCTTCCACTCGTGTTGCCAGCTTCTCTTTTCCACTGCCACAGATAATCCTTGGCATGCAACGCCTTTATCCTGTTAGACTTGTGTTCTTCTTTGCTCTGCATTGTGCCGTATTACTCTGTGCGTGTCTGCCCTACGCTGTTTCCACTCTTTTCTCTTTCTTGTTATACCCTGTTGCACTGCCAATTAACGCATCTCCGCAACTCAATCGGGAAACTTTATTTGTAAATATACACATATTCTTAATCTTTTTATGCAAAGCATCTTATTGTTTACTAATAAAAATAAAATCCTTATGCATTTGCAAAGTTAGCTTAGACTTTCTGAGATCTGGCTGCAGGGTAACTCCAAGTCTAGCAAACACGTAATGTAATACATGCTTACTTGTTTACTTGCTTTTTTTTTGCCCGCTGATTTCGCTACTTAATTTTTTCGCCCTTTTTTTGCCAGCCCTCTGTGGCTGTATCCGTAGCTGTCTCTGTATCTGTATCTGTATTTGTATCTGTATCTCTGTCTGTATCTGTATCTGTGTCCTGTGTATCGTGTCGCTTCCGCTCTTGCTGCGCTGATTGGGCGTATTTTGTTGTTTTCATGTTGGTGCAACGCCGCCTGCCCTGCTGTCAGTCAAGCCAAGACAGAAGACGTCCATCCACATTCGCATTCTCGTCTATTTTCATTCTTTTTCTTCGTCTCCACCACGTAATTAAAACTTGAAACGCATATGAATTAGAACAAAATGCGGCAACGCGACCCGAAACAAACCCGTTGTGTGCCACAGGCCGCCATCCGGCGATTCCAACTGACATCGTTAACATTACTGATTAAGTTTCTTGTCCTGTGTCACTCAACGTGATTTGAAATAAAAATCTACCAGCGCCCGCAGCTCAGCCAAACATTAACCCGTTGATGCATCAGCTGCGTCTATATCTGTCCGTTTGTTTAACTGTCTTGGCCTTTATTTAAAAATCAAAATTGGGCTCCTTTTAAGATTTAACCATAGATTGGATCAAAGGAAAAGAAGCTGCCATCGTATCCACCGTAATAACGACGTCGTAAAAAGCAGCCTACATAATAACCTGGTATGTTGCATCCAGGTCTATATCCAAAACCATGACGACGCACTCGCTCATGGTGTGACTTGTCCGGCAGCTCTTCAACATTCTATTGACCTATTTCCGCTAGCTGCGGTGCATTCGCATCCGCTGCTGCTTCCAGAACAAAGCCAAATAGCAGCACACTTAACGTCAGGCGCAGAAACATGAAAGAGCGCATCTTATGGGATGGCTTAGTCGTTGCGCTGAAAGCAATAATCTTTGCCAGGGCCACTTACAAGTATTTATAACAATTTAAGAGACGCTGCTTAAGCAAAAACAAGTTTCGTATTTGCTTAATTAAAAGTTGGATACGTTTATTGCTAAGCACTTTTGATCTTATAGCATATGTACATTAAAATTTTATAATTTAGCCAAAAAATCCAAATGGTTGCGGATAGAAACCAGGATTGGCAAAGCGCCGCCTGCCGCCACCGAATCGTCCTCCGCCGCCGCCAAAAGGTAAGCCGCCGCCTCCAAAACGGCGTAGTCCGCCCCCGCCAAATCTGCCGCCGCCAAAACGCCGGGCGTTGCCTAGCTGCCTGACCGAGCGCACAGCCGGCATCTCCTGCTGATCCGTTGCCTGATTTACATCCGCCAACAACAGTTGCTTCATTTCCGCTGCTGGGTGGCCGTCTCTGGTGCTGCTTGCACCCAGCATGGGCAACAGAGCACTTAGCACTATTAGATATAAATGGAGCACACGCATTGCCCTTCGCTGTGGGGCACAGAGTCTACTAAAATGTGGCAAACACTCATCTTGACTCTTTATATAGGGAGAAGCAGCGGCATGCCCGTTAATTCTTAACGAGACGCTGACCCTTTCGAGCAATTAAATTTCCTGAGCATTAACAAATGGCCAAGAAAAATCCCCTTAAAGAGCCGCCGGCTCATGCTGCTGCCTCAATTGTTGTTCTGTTGCCAGAATAAACAGTAAGCCTGCCGCATGACAAAACTAACCTGTTCTGGGACTCGCTCGCTGCTAATTATATCGTCGAAGCAGCAGCAGCAACAACAACAATATCGCAACAATAAGCTAAGTACACAGACCACTAATCCAATTATACGTATACGCAATTTCATTGTCAGCATTATGCCAATTCGAATGCTCATTAAGAGATTTCGTGCGCGCAGAGGCCACATGTAAGTTGTTTACAATTTCCCAAAGCCGAGCCCCCGAGTGCCCCTCAAAACGTAAATGATACATGCTTACGAACAGACGTACTCGTATTTATAAGCCATAAATAACGTGTAAACAAAAAGCTGCCACAACAAGCATACACCCTGTGGGCCCGCCAACCCAGGCAGCTCTTGCTGCCACAACAATGCCAGCAATAGCTCACAACAACAGCAACAGCAACAGCATCGCGGCCAAATTATAAGCCTATAAAAGGCAATAAAAAACTTTGCGATATCAAATTACAGCGCCCTCATAAAGTTATAAAAGTTTCAAGCGTATCCAACAGCACGTTTCAGCCACGCCCCCCACCAACACCATGCCGAAATCGATCCCAGTTTCCAAGCAGGCCTAATATTTTCAATAACAAATCAATCAGCTGCTGCCGCTGCTCCTCTCGGACAACATGGATAATCAGTTAGAACGGCTTTTGGCTGATGCTGCTGCTCCCAGTTCTTCTGCCAGCTGTTGGGTCCCTTGGATGGATGGATACAGCCCAAATATTGTACAGAGGTGCTGTAGATTTATTGAGACACGCCCTCGATAAGATATGACATGGCGAGGCAAGAAAGTCAAGATACTTTCACACTCTAACGCCCCTGGCCAGCTATTTACATATAGAGTCTTGTTTGTTATCAACTTTTGAATGTCGCTCAAGAATATATAAACAATTTTTTTGAACATCCTTTTTAACGGCATATCAAACATTTGTTCTTTGAAAACTTTCAGAAAATGTTTCTTAAAGCATCGCATCGGCATCTGTAAGGGTATGCAATGAAATGCCGAGCCATAGCTTCAATCTAAAGACATTTTTTCCTTTATGCCCGACCAGCGCACATAGAGGCTGAAAGAAACTTTTATAAATGTGGGCTGGGCCGAATACTTGTGTGTGTGTGCGTGTTTGTGTGCGTGTCGACCACGCTAAGGTCAAGGGATAACAAAAGGCGTAAATTTAAAGCCGAGTTAATTTTTTAACAATAAAATCCGCTTGTCAAAAGCGACATTTTACAGTCAGCCTTTAATCTTTATCGACAAACGCCCACTAGAAACGTGGGGGTGGCAATTTGAGACCAAAATGCCTGGCTGGCAATTGAGATAAGGTGCAATTCATTTCTTTGTTATAAATAGCAGCATTTATATATTTATTTTATTTTGTATAAAGCGCCTCAAGCGAATTTTGGCACAAAAGACTTGGTGCCCGAGTAATTGCCGCAAATAGGTTTAGGCTTAGCCGTCAATCGACTTAACAATCGGGTGAATTAGTTAAACTCCGCCAGCATCTACTTTAAATCAAGCAGAAATTTAATTTACTCATTTTTGTTGCAAAACTTTAGTTTTACTACATGAACGGCATCGAGCAGCGGCTTCTTTGCCAAGGTCTAATTGCCAGAAAGTTGGAGCTGCTTCCAAAGGAACTAAGCATCATGGCCAAGCCAATTCATATGAATTCGCCAACACTTTGGCTAAGCGATAGCAGGACCATAAAACTAGAAGTGGTTTGGCTGAAACTGCGTAAACTTTTGGCCAGGCATAAACATTGCCCTTACTCCCAAATGAAATGAATACTCCGAGCAGAGCATTTGGTATTAACTGTCTAGCTAAGCGTAAACAACAGCAACAACAATAGCCCCTTGCTCTATAATAATAACGGAAACTTATTAGGCAACCAGACAAGTCCGCTCAGTTGCCCTCTCAATACACCAAGGGCAGCTGGTCAAGTGGCTGCTCAACTGGCTGCCAGCCGGCCATTTAAATGTCTTTACTGGGCAACGCTCATGTTTCTGTTCAAAATATACATTTTTAACAATTTAATAAAATAAGTAAGAATTCTCTAGTCGAGAGTCCCCAAAACACAATTTTGGGGAGAAACGAAGTATTCTGGATCTGTGTATTCTATACGAGATACTTGTTCCGAGAAATGCTGTCAATCAGGATTTCAACCAATAAGTGAATTTTTGCTGAGATACTTGTTCTCAAACCCAGATTCCGATATCGAGTTTTCATAGAATCAAGACAAATTAACAAGGATGAAAAGCAAACTTGACCTTCTAGAGGAATTCAAGATTCCAAGTCTCTAGCCTGCTTGTTTCAGTTATCCTGATACTCTCCTTAATATATCTAACAAAAAGTTATTTCCTAAACTCTTTTAAAACAGAAATAACGCCTACCTTTTGTTTTTCAACCTAATCTTACACAAGAACAAAATCTTACGAGCTACTATATCAGTTGGTTGCATAGAAACACGCAGTTGAGTTTTTATATGGAATACTGTTCTGTTATTTAAAATATTTTAACCGAACTCAGCTTAACTATTCCTAACATATATATATATATATATATATATATCTGCAAACCCGTATCGTTTCTAACTTATGTTCTTAGTTCTTTCTGACCCCCTCTCACTATTAATTTCTCTCTAATTCTTTCTCTCTCCCTCCCTCTTTCTCTCTCGTTCTATGTTGCCCTCTTTGTCTCTCTCTCTCTCTTTTTATGTTAATCTCTCTCTCTCCCTATCTCTCTTCCCCTATCTCTCGTTCTATAATTGTTTCACCGTTCTCTACTATCTTTCCCTCCCTCTTCCTCTCTTTTTTTATCTCTTACTATCTCTTTCGATCTCCCTCTCTCTCTCTCTCTCTCTCTCTTTCCATCTAGCTAGAGCTTTCTCTGGCTCTGGCTCTCTACCCCTCTCTTCCGCTATGTCTCCTCTCTCATTTTCCCCCCCTCTCATTCACTCGCCCTCTTCCACTATGTTTCTCTCTCTCTTTTCCTGTCTCTATCTGTGCATTTGACCAGGCCACAACTTTTATGCAATTTTAATTTTAACTGCTTTTTGTTTTGGCCCCACGCTAATTTATGCAGCAGGCTTGTATGCCTTACCGCTGGTGACGACTAGCCTGAAATTGGATAGGATAGATTTCTGGCCCAGGCTGACACGCCAAAATGTGCAGCTATTGATGTTGACGTCGTTAATTGACCCACTTTTTGAACTGGCTTAAAACGTTTAAATTTGAATAAGCAAATTAAACAGCAACAACAACCACAACAACTCTGCGATGAGGCGATCATTCTGCATAAATGAATAAAAATTGATGCGATGGCGCTGCCTGTAGATTTGGCTTAAGCTATGGAATAAGAAAAAAAACAAAACGTGGCTCATGCGACAAGTCGCAAAGTGACGTGAGGCATAGAGCCATCGAGCATTGTTAATGGCCAGGTCGCGCATAAAACAAACAGCTAGCCAAACAAAAACAAACCTGCGAACAAACAAGCTGGCAAATAGGCAAACAACAGCAACAACAGCAAAAGCAGCAATAATAACAACAACAGCAACACCGACACCAACAAACAACAACAACAAACAACAAACAGCAAACAGCAATTTACACTTACGCACCAAAAGTTGAAGCTTATGACGTGTGCGTGCGGCGAACCTTGTGCGGTACGCCCGGTGTCGGCCCAAGGGGTCTTGGCCTGGTCAATAGCATAACTAACCTTCAAATGAAATTAGCACATTTGCTCAGCTTACCTGACCGCAAGTGCCGGTTAAGGTTAACAGGAACGGGAACGGAGCAAGTGGCAAGCAAAAGTTGAAGTTACCTGGCGCAAAGTAAAATGTTTTGCTCTTTAAACATCCAGTGAGCCATTCGATTTCATGAACGCCACTTAGCGTGCGGGCCAATGGCGTTGGCAATAGCCGGCAACTGGTAGCTGCTGGCCTGGCCACATGAATTGGCTTTTTGTTCCATTTTGGCCGCAATCGCATATTTAAATAGTTTGTTTTATGACGTTTACATTAGCGTCTCATTTCGCTAACAAGCAACAACAACAACAAAAAAAAAACGAACACCAAAAAAAGAAGCGAAACAAAAGTTTCTATTTTATGCGCAAAGTTCTTAGGCTATAAATGGCCAAAACATTCGCTGGCCGGGTCACAGTTGGCTGCACAGCACCACACGAACGCACAAACCACACGGTCACCACATAACAACAGCTATACACAAATTCAAGCAGCTCGCTAGGTAAACAGCTTAAGGAGTCCCGGCACAATGCGGAACTGCGCCTTATTTGGATTATATGCGCTGCTAATCGTCGCCTGCTACTTGGACGCAACAGTTGGCCAGCCCCTGAAGGAGGAAGATGCGGCCAGGCCGGAGGCACAGCCAGGGGCGGCAAGCGGAGCACGCGTTGCCAGACAAATCGGCTTTGGAGGCTATCCGTCGTACTATGGCAGCGGGTATGGAGCCTATGGCGGTGCATTGGGTGGCATTGGCGGCTATGGGGGTGCCATTGGCGGACTTGGAGGCATAGGATATGGCGGATATGGCGGTGGATATGGCGGTTACGGTGGATATGGTGGATATGGAGGATATGGTGCTGGCATACGTAATCCTTATTATCCTTATGGCAGTACGTACGGCGGTGGCCTATTGGGCAGCGGATATTATGGTCGTCCTTATGGTTATGGTTATAGTTATGGATATCCGTTCTCCGGCAGTTTCGGCATCTCCCAGCTATCGCCATTCATGTGAAACCAAATTGTCAATCGAAATATATATGTATATAGATTTACGGTGGAAAATTGAGTCCAAATGTTTTACCTTAATAGCTATTCGGTAGCGTATTTACCTAATGTCCACTGTCCTGTGTACCATGTCCCGTTCCATTGACACGCTTAAATGCTCTGCGATTCAAAACGATTACTGCTTTCATTCATTAAAAGCTCGTGTGGCTCACCTCATTATTTGCTTACCCCAACGTTAACAAGAGCTCTCAGTTGTGGCACACTCTCACACACACACACACACACACAAATACACTTGGAACGCACAGCTGGCGATAACTACAGATTAAGCAAATAGTACCGAGTGCCAGCGGGCTACTTGGAGAATGAGTGTGAGCCACGCGGCTGCAACGGTAGACAGGAAGAGCTGTATCCTTTTTAGATTTTAATTACCGATACTGCTGGACTGTGCACTGTGTCAGCAAGGCGCTAGAGGAGCGTCATTATCCATGTCGTAAGTCCAAGTTGTGTAGTGCCATTTAATTAGTGTGACTTCAGTCAAGTTGCATTGCTCATACGCACCGCTGCACCAGCTTAAAGCATTCAGCCCGTCTCTCTCGCCGAGTGAAAGCAAACAGAGTTGGTCAAAGCGATAGACCAATTGCAAAAGAAGTGAAGCTGAGGCTAATGCGAGAATGTGAGCATTGATAAAGCTGTAATGCTCTTACCTAATGATAGAAGCTATAAACGAATTGCAAATTTAAACTACAGCACGAAATGCTCTGAATTTAAATACAAAATTGTCAGCATGTGGTCCAGTTGATTCCATCATTAGCTGACCAACTATTCAAATGACATATATATATATATATACGAAAGATACTTGGGGTTGGAAAATACCGAGAATATCAGAATTTGCAATTGCTAGAATCTATTTGCCACTTTGCAATTGCAAATACTTTGTGTGCAATTCTTTTTAATGCCCCTTTGAGCAGCCACCCAGTGTATCCAGTGAATAGTCTATGCATGTGATTTAATTTTTTATGTGCGCGTATTTGTTTTGCTCGGCTTTTAAATGCCCTCGCCGCCTGCTGTGTTTAAAATGGCAATCAGATAACACCTCTATTTTTTCTCTATTTTATTTTTTTTTTTACCCATTCAAAGGTAACAGAGTGGTCCCTTTCAGCTTTTGACTGCTGCGGTTGCATTGAGAGCGCTCTACACGCGCCTTTTATGCGCTGCCAGCCAGAATGGTCAAAGCCTACGCCCAGAATATTTTGTAGCCAACTGATGCTAAGCTGGCATTGCGTGACTCACTAGCTATCTGAATGGCTGTGAAGCTGCTAGGCAACATAAGCTAAATGCATTCTTACGCTTTGTGAATCTGGACTGCCTGTTTACATGTAAATGTTGTACAAAGTAGCGCTGAATAAAGAGTTTCGTCCGTCGAGACCTTTCCAGTTGAGTATTTACTCTTGCATAGTTCAACGCCAGGCAAAAATAGGGCTTGCTTCCAAGAACACATCAACAGCTTATCCTTTGGCAGTCCGATAGTCTAGAAATTCGAATAGCAAACACTCAAGACACGGCTGACAAGAGTTCTATGGCTCAGGTTCTCCTAGCAAATACCACGTATATACTTATGTTTAAATAAAAAGAGTGAAATTGTTTTTCAAATATGCTTTTTTTGTATTTGCTAATCTTTTAAGTGGTGTAAAGACAAAAAAGATGCATACTACTGCAGTAGACCCGTTGAATCCTCGGCCTTGTAGGGTATTAAAAAAGATTGGCCATTAACTGATGGCTAGATAGACAGGTTAAGACGAGAAGAAGAAAATGGTCGCGGTCAGGCCGCAACTAAAAAGCTCGCACCCTTTGAGCGTACAAGTGTGCAAGCAACAGTTGTGTTTAGTTTTGAAAAGGACTTGACCAAGGAGTTGCTGCATAGCACTCACAAAGACAGCCCCCCAAGCCGTAGCCAAACAGTTTAAAGCGCATTAAACTTATCTGATGGCTGAGTGTGTGTGTGCGTGTGTTGGTCGGGCGTGTAGGAAAACAGCTGGCTGCCAGGCCACTTGGCTTATCAATGCATTTTAAACGAGCTGCTTGTAAGCTGATGTCGTTGAAATTAATGACAAATTAATATTAACAAAGCAATCTGCTGCTGCTGCCACCCGAAAACCAAACAAACCGCAATTTACCCATAGACGACGGCAACAAGCCGTCGACGGGCAGCGATTCGACTTGAATGTTACTTAATTGGAACTTAATGTGCATGGAATTGTTTACAAGCGCCGCGACGGGCATACCAAACAATAGCCCTTAGATAAGCACAGTGCCGACAGCTTTGAGCAGCACTTGGGAGGCGTGCTGGGTTGTGGGGCCGGACGAAAAGAAAAATGCGTTTTAAAGTGACACTTGATGTAGGTAATGCGACAGCGTAACAAGCCGAACAGAGAAACACAATAAAATAAAATAGTCAAGTGGTTGCCGCTGCTACGACTATACAAATGCCCTTCCGCAAACACAATGTCCATGCAAACACAAAACATTTTTGGCGCATGTTGTTGTTAACTTGTTAACCTAACGAAATTTCTATAAAATGACGCAATTAATTGTTAATGCCATATGGACAATACAATCTTTGTTCCTTGTTGTTTGACATCACAGCTAATATGCTATGCATTATAGGTCATTAATAGACCTGGACAAATGCATTGTTAAGCGCTGCTTCATACCCTGCATTCGCAGCAATATGTGATAACTGCGTCCTAATGCATGGCAGTTGATCAAAAATGCATTAGAGTTTTTATTTCGAGGTTAAATTGATATACATTGTATTTTTTAACACGCTGCAGAAATATTAGCAAATTTTTAAATACACACTATCCCATATCATGGGATATCTTCTCGTCGAGCACATTGACTACACGATTGTTGCAAATTGTTCAATTTTTTTTAATCTATTTTGTAAGTTCTCTCCCGAAAATGCAGACGAGAGCTTTAATTTGCGCGAGATGCTCCCACTCATCAGCTGAGCAGCGAATACGTGTGAGGGAGGTGGATGGAGTACATTATCTTAAGAGCTGCTTCTCGTTTGCTGTTACAATAAGTCCTACGCCGCTGCTCAGCCGGCGTCGCAGTCGGGGCCGCTGCCGTCGCTGCCATCATCACTGTCCAGCGTTGACAGCTGTTACAGCTGCAGAAATATGCAAATTGGAAGGCGTTTTAATAGATAAAGAGCAGCGTGCCGCAGCAGCTCCCACGCAAAGCATAAGACGAAAAAAGGACACAAATGCACAATGGTGGAAAATGTTGAAAAAAATTGTAAAAATAAAAATAAATTCTTCGCGCCAAAAAAAAAAAAAAAGGAAAAGCACCAAAGTAGTCATAATAATGTTTTTGTTGCACATTGTGAAATGAAGTGTTTAAGGCTCATAATCCCATTTGTCCCAAATGGTTGAACGAACATCATGAACGAAATTTAAGAATAAGGCAGTTTCAAAAAGCTCAAGTAACATATTATCAAAGGCTTTTGAAAACAAAGTGAAAATGAGAAAAAAATAAATTATATAAATAAATTAACGATAGGAAAAAGATATATGTGAATCTAATTGTTTGCCCAAAATTTACAGTGGTACTGAACAGTATACGGCATATTTTGCCCACCGTACACCATTGCCCACTCTCACGTCTGTGGAATATGTGAACGTGTGGGTGTGTTCGGCTGTTTTTTTTTTTTTTAGGTTTTTTTTTTAATGCCAGCTCTGTTCTGGGTCTACGGACTGAGTGCCGTTGAAACTACGCTCAGCACGCAGCCGGCAAATCAACTTAAAATGCAAAATAAAAATGCTAACTTTCGGTCGTTTGTTATTTACGTCGAGCACAAACTGTAGTTAGTTGCGTTGTCATGGCCCGGCCGGTTCGCGTCCAGGTTCACGCCTGGAAAGCCTGGCTCGTTTCCGTCTCCCTGTCTGTATCCGTGCCCAATCCTGTTGCGCTCTTTACGCTCTACAGCTCCTTTTTGTGGCGCTACGCTGTGTTGTTGTTGTTGCTTTTGTTTTTGGGGGCGCCCGCTTAGCTGCCCTTTTTTTCTGCTGTTCGCATGTTTTTTTTTTTTTGCCTTTTTTGTTGTTGTTGTGCCTTAACACTAAATTGACTTTTAATGCAAAATAAACCAAAATAACGTATTGCGTAATTTTCTTTAAAGAATTTTTACATTAGCATTTCAAAAGAGATTTCTCTGCGCTGCGCTTCCACCCTCTGAACGCTCTGAAGCGTTGTCTTCGTTACCTTCCATTTGCCTCGCCTTTGTCCTTTCCGCTGCTGATTCCAGTTGTCCATTTTGCGCGAAACTCGTCGGAACTAAAAGAGCAAAGGCAAAAAGGAAAAACACCTTTCCTGCTGCCTGGCTAAACGCGACATTTAATGTTGCGTGAGGATAATCCAATCTGCTTGACATGAATTTTAATTTGCATTGAGTAATTAGCCGGAGTTCATTTGCACGGCTGCGAACAAGAGCTACGTACAAAATGGAAAAAAACAAAAATAAAAATAATGCCAGTTAGCCAACGTCATAGTCATTCTGCCAAATGCTAAATAGAATTAGTCGCTTCTCTTGCTCGGCATCTTCTATGTTTTATTTTGTTGTTGTTGTTGTTTTTGTTATTTTATCTTATTTTTTTTGGTTTGTCTGCTACTTTTGTCTGGCACATTAGGACATACATCCGTATACGTACAGACGTTAGCTTGATTTTGAACAAATTGAACTAATTTTGCTTTTGGGGCCAAAACCTGAAATTTGTTCGCCGGTTGGCACATTTGCTGATTACGTTCGTCCTGCTTGAGCCAGGCGTTCGTTCCTTCGTTCGTTCATCCTGCTCGTCAGCCAGGCAATTGAAACAAATAATAAAACGTGCGCTTTCCTTAATTCAAAACAGCCGGAGTACAAAAATAAAGGGACTTTTGAAAAAAAAAAAAAAAAAACCCGAAAATCGACGGAAAAAAGAACACAATCACCAAATAAGAGATTGAATTTCTGCTTGCCTGCACTTTAATTTGCGTGCATCAACGCAAAATGCTAAAAACACACGTCCGCCTAAAACGAATTGAAAATCATGCATACGCCGCGTTATTTCGTCGCAAGCACATGCTCACACACACACACGCACCCACACACCGTGCGCACACTCATAAACAAACGCAATCAACGCGAAAATATTTCATAGAGCAGACAGGAAAATAATAAATAAATTCATAATGGTTTGCCAATGACAAAATATTGCAGCGCCAATCGGCAAAATATTAACACACAAGTGACGCAAACGCGTCAACTGCCGCATTTCCTCAGACGCCCCAGGCACTGGGACTAACCACAGTGCCCGACACACCCGCAATCACACACTCGCACACACTCACACACACTCGCGCACACTCTCACACAGATGTGGCTGCAACACCCAGCGGCACATGGGCCACGACAAATTATTGCATTTCATACCACAAAATTGCATTAAACGGAAACGCAATCAAGCCTTGCTTTTGCGCCTGGCCGCATTGTTTGCCACCCACCTCCTCCACCCAGAGTCGTGTCCAGGGGCTGTGACAAAAATGCATTTAAAATTTTCAACGTTAGTTAAAATGCAAAAACCGCAATACCATGCGCTTGCCCAATGAACTGTGCGCAAGGGGGAAAATTAACTTAATTTTGGTATGATTTGATGCTGATTTGATTGCACAACTGCCTATCAGGCGTGCGTAGCGTCGCATCGCGTCGCGTCGCGACTTGTCGCCATAAGGATGCGTTTATTGGCGCACATGGGAGCAACAGAAAATCTAGCATAAAGGGACACGCTTGATGCTGCCTAATACAATACACCAGCATCCTGCTGGCAACAGCATGCATACTGAATGCATACCAACTGGCATTGCCACACAGCGTTGAATGCGAAAATTACGTTCCATATGCATGCTAATGGGAAATGATAATGAACATTTACAAGTTCTGCAAGTGCTCTGCATAAATGAACCAACAGCAAAGCGATGAGTGTGCAAATTGCAAACATGTCACTAACAACAACAACAACAACCATGGAAATCAAAGTGTATGAGTGTTTGTGAGGAAGCTACTCAAAACCCGTTATGCAATTATGTAAATTACACATATTACACAATTCAATTTGACTCTTTATTTTGTGTATTTTACATTTACATGACTCGCAATTACATTTACCTGATGCTGCAATTGTTGTTGTGCAGCCATGTCAAGAAATAAGCACACTGCTCAATAATCCAACAACAAATATTAATTGATAACGAATTAATTATAATTGTTGTTTATTTTTTGACAACACTTTATACTGTCATATGTAGAACCAAACATTTTTAATTAGTTCAAATGCATTGTTGTTAGCGGGAGTTAGATACAACGTTTGAGCTCAATTGCAGCCAGTCAATATTTAAGGTATCTGATTTTTAATTAGATATATATATAAATATATATATATATTTTTTTTTAACTATATTTGCTAAATTCAATTAAATGCAAATAAAGACAACAATGTGCTGGAGTTGTTTGCAAAATACCCTCTAAGCATATCAATTACAATTGGTAAATCCAAATTTAATTAAATTTGATAATCGTAGTTCTAATATGTATTTTACTATTCAAAAGTATTTCGAAGATATATGTTTATGTAAAAAAGTATAGTTCGTTTGTGTAAATGATTAATCGCAATTCTAACATTTTATTTCTGACATTAAAAAGGGCATTTCTGTTAGGTCAATTTAAATATTATAGTCTTACAATGTTTACGCCTAATTACTTATTGATATTTAAGGTTATGTGGCCAAATATGCAAAAAAATAAACGAATATCCTAAATACAGGCAGAATTTAAGTTTATGAAACTTTCGAATATTCCAGGCGAGATATAATTTATATAATAAAGAATCGATTATCTGAAAATTATTGGAATACTAAACGCTGCAATTCAAATTTTAAATTTACTGCAAGTTACTTCATTTTATTGAAAATATATAGATAAACTATATTTATTCTCAAGTAAACGTAACTTTCTTTATGTTTTTTTGTTCTAAAAACTTTAATGAAATATAATGCAGCAAAAATAGAACTAAGCAACCGCTGGCATGGTAAGAGCTGTTTATAATATTCATCGAATTTAGTTATTTTTAAAATTCAAAACTAATCTGTAATATTTTGATGAAATTGGCGACAACGAAACTGTTTTGTAAAATATTGTAGATGTGCTGGTTGCCCGCGAGGCTTATTTGATTACAAACTATTTAAGCCCGTATGTAATGGATATAAAATGTGGTCTTTGCCTTTGGCTGGGCTACGTGGTTGTGCCTGTTGGTGCTATTTTTTGATGGATGTATTGTTGTACAGTTTGTTATTGCTACTATGCTGCACTTACGTTCCATGGGCAATTTGCTGGCGCAAAGGCTAAATAATTCAATTAAAAATTTCTGCGTATACGCAATTTGAAAGCAATTTAAAGCGCATACAAATTGATTTAATTAAAGCGCCGTTTTAATTGTATCAACATTGTGGTCCATGCATAATAGTTGTAATCTAGTTTATACGCTTTTATTATGGACAGATTTCACCTGAAGTGCCAAAAGTCGATTGCATTTTAAGCAAAGACTTGAAAAGTTTTTGCCACTTTGGATATGCACTCAACGCACAAGTAGTTCGTTGCTTATGTTAGGCAATTTGTTAATTAAATTTTGGGCTTTTACCAAATGAGATTTTTGCATACACAAACTCAATGCGGGCTGTCACAAATTGAGCAGCAGCTGCAGCAGGCAATGGCAACAACATCGCACTTGATGACACTAAATAAAAGATTTTACACTGTTGATTTTTGCGCTTTTTTGGAACTTTGCACGTTGCATTGCACTTGATCTGTGTGCCAAACGTTAGAACGACACTTCAGCCCCAAGAAAGGCAGCCGGAGCTGAACAGCCGAACAGCCGGGTCTTCTGCTGCTGCTGCTGCTTCTGCTGCTGCAACTGTGGCAGGCATGAGTATGAGGCAGGTTGCTGGCACCAGCTGCACTTGTTTGTAGCACACAATCAGCTCGTTTCATTTTATTGCCAACGTAGTCGTCGTCGTCGTCAAGCGGCGCCAACATAGTCAACACAGCTGCCTGGTTGGTTTCTCAACGCCGCTGCTGTTGCCGCTTCACCCGCTGCTGCCGCTGTTGCCGCTCCGCCCGCTGCCGCTGCTGCTTTTGGGCGTCGTCGACGCTAGACACAAGACTTGACAGCAAAGCAAAATTGTATTTACATTCAATTAGTGCCAACAAAATTGTCTTTGGCTGCTTGTCGTTGACTGTGCCTAGCGCCCAAGCCAAGACACAGGCTGGCTGGCTAATGTTTTTTTTCTTCTTGTAACCCGGCTGAGCGTAAATTACTTTTCGCCATGGCCCTTTCACTGTGGGTGGTCGAGTTGTATGAACCATGCTGCACCCGCCTTATAGTTGCAGCTAAGTAATGTAAAATTTATTTTAAATAAACTGAAAATATGTTTTGGCCCGTACTTTTGCACTATTTGCCACCCGTTGGCTGGCTGCTTATTTCTTGCCGAGCATTTTATTTATGCATAACAAAGCACCACTTAAATCTGCTCAGTTTTTGTTTGTTTTTTGCTTTTTTGTACCCTATACCCATTGAAAATGAATGATAAGGGGTAACATAATTTTGTTCAAGCGTCTGACACAGGCGGCAGAAGGCATGCCAATAAAAAGTAAATATATTCTTAATCAGGGCGAACCATATCCGTCCGTCTATATAAACGCATCGATCGCGAAAACTACAAAGGCTGAAGACTTCAAATTGAAATTTATATACTCACAACGAATTTTAGATTGGATTTTAAGACTTTGTTTTTTAAGCATAAGCTATACGCAAAATTTGCTCTCATATTAAATGCCCAGGTAAGAAGTATTTCACTTTTTAAGCACTCGCCCTTTTTCTCCCCAAAAATGGAAAATAAACTCCGTTTTTAAGCTTCTACTACGCCACAATATTTCATGAAGATTGTTCAACAAACATAGAAGTTATTCAAGATAACATTCGCAAAGGTGTGGCGCAGGTGAATGTTGACCGCACATGTTGTGCATAAATGCATCGATAAGTAACTGCCCTCTGATTCATAATGAGCTATATTTTAGGATTGAAAGAATTTCAAGTGTGGTGCTACAAACCAAAACATTATATTGACTGAGGGGTACAGAGATTCTTGCAGTCGAGCACACTCGGGTTGTCTTTTTGGTTGTTGTTCTTGTTGTTGTTGTTGTTGTTCTTGCTGGTGCGGCTGCTTCTGATGCTGATGCTGCTTTTTGAAACTTTGCAATCTGCATGCCAAGTTGTCGACATTTTCACACAAACCATCGGGAAAGTGGCTTGCATATTATGGGTGCGGGCTTGGCAGGCAAATATATATAAATATATATATATATATATATACATATAAATATACATGTATAAATATATATGTATAAGTGACTGAGGCGGGCAATGGTGCGACAGGGAAACCGTGTGCAGAGTGCAAGTGGCTGCGCGTTTATAACTTTTCAACTGTTGTATGAAATTTTACAAATTAGATTCATTTCTATGCATTGAAATACATTTGCAAACTTTGCTGCAGAAAGTTGCTCCAATATTCGCACACATGGCAGGCCAACTCCTGTATGGAAGCGTTGTAAAATGCACTGCACAGTTGCCAGCTATGCAGTTATAACTGACAGACTAACCGGGCCAACCGACTGCAAGGACTCGTGAAATGCTGCAGCTGAACAGTGTGCCACACTGACAGTGCCGACTGTCAGTCCTGACAGCGAACGGACCTAGGGACAGGCAATGACTCGACATGCCAAAACTCAGTCTATTAGTTTGACAGTTTATAAAGAAACATGTACGAAAGTTTTACATAGTATTTGCAATTTCATTAATACAAAACTTGTTTGAGGAACCAAACGCCCCGAGAGCATCTTTGGCGCAATTTTTGTTAATTTTAACTTTGAGACACACGAATACAACACACACACACACACACCCAAATCCAGCTAGAACTTGTTGGCAATAAATGAACGAACTCAAAAATACCAGAAATTGAAATGTGAAAACTCAAACATTCCAATGATAAAGAAACGAAAGCAGAAAAAAAAATGCTCAACTCGAACATAATTTGCAGCATCAAAGCCAGAAATTCAGCATCAACGCCAACAGCACTGCAAATGGAATTCGTGGGACGGGGAGGGTGGGAGAGAGGGGGTCGCTGGGAATGGCGGATCGGCGACTTTGACGCTGACATTGGCCAACGCGCACTCCGCGCACTTAGACCTCATCATAATTAATTAAAAAAGTTTTTTAAATCAATTTTCAAATGTCCCAGTGACTGGATATTTGATGAGCCACGAGGCGAAAAAAAAAAAACCAGCTGAAAAAACATGCAAAGCCATGACGCAGTCAAATCCATTGCAGACCATTTTAAGAAGCATATTGCAAATACTTAATTCGAGTTATTTTTTCATTTAAAAAGTACATGCTAAATTCACAGCACACACCAACAAAATTAAAAAAAAAAATAATAATAATAACGAAGAGAAAAGGGCAAATATGATTTCCTAGAAATTCATATGCTCGAGTGTAAAAGTTTCCACAATGTGAACCCTTTAACGGCAGCTGGCCCTTTCATGAGCCAACATAGAACTTTTAATTAGTTATGCTTTTCACTCCTACTCAAAGCGGCGACTGACTGACTGACAGATAGTCCGAACAATTCCTTGTTCGCATCGTGACAAATGACAAACCGTTGCTAATTAATTGATGCAAATATTGCAATAGACAGCAATTAGGCAGCGGCCAGAGCTGCGCCAACAGCATTAACAGAACTGACGGCGAAAAGCCGTGCATTTTCCAAAATGATTTCCAATTTAATGGCCAAACTTCTATGCTGCATGCTGGGCTGTATATGCGCATTAAAAGTCAGCACAAGGAGCTGCCATGCCATTATCAAAATTGAAAATGCCAGCTACAAACAGCATGCTCTTATTACGGGTTTTCTGCTTTTGTTGTTGTTGTTGTTGTTCTTGTTATTGCACTGTACTGTTGTTGTTGCTGCTCTTTTTCATACCCTGCACCCATTGGAAATGGGAGAAGAAGGCAAGGCCGATGCCAAAGCTGAAGCAGGAGCTGAGTAGATTTAGCCACATGCATCCGTCTGTCTGTCTGTATGAAGACATAGATCACGCAGCTAGAGAATTGAAATTTGAAATAATTATTTCTCAATATTATGCTCGGGATACAATTTATATTCTTTGTCGATATCCTGTCCCATTTCCAAAATAGCAAAATCGATTTAGGTACTTGGTTTCGTTAGCATAACTCGAAAACTTTACTTTTCTGCACTGAAACTTTCATATATGTAGAAGTCGCGCATGCGAAAAGATACTGGGTATTTTTAGGTCGAGCATACCTGTGGTGGCTTTGGCGGCTGTATTCGTGTGTGTTCTTCGTCGCATCAAATCAAAAACCCAGCCATGGGGGCAATGCATTTTCATTTAACCCGCGCGCGAAAACTAATTCAGCAAAAACAACCTAGAATGCCAAATGATGCAAGCCGAAAAGATATCCCTTGATATTACTTTATGTCTTTGTTGAAGAACGGTTCGATATGATGAAACTATTCAAAATAATTCAATAAATGATCTATAAATATTTTAAGGGTAAAATATATAAAAACCCGAATATTGTTAGATTAATGGAGAGCCAGGGGAAATTGAAATATACTATTGAATTATACAGCTCATAAAATCTACAAATCAAGCCAAGCAAACAATTGCATAGAAAGCCAGGTGCTGAAGTCGTGAATGCTTGTTGACAAAGACTCCAGTTTGCTGCTTACACAAGTCATTTGCGCAAGTACACAAATAATATACCCCTCAAGTTCAACATATGAGAATTCCATGCGCAGTGAGGAAGTAAGAGGGCGAGATATGTAGGGTATATAAATAAATACTTGAGAAAAACATTCACAACTCTGGCGTAGAATTATAAGCAGCGACCGAATCGATGCACTACAAAAATGCAGCTAGTGCCTGGCAAATAATGGCAGAGCGAGAGAGCAGGACAGGTAAGCACCTAGCACCTGTTTGCGCCTTTATATGCGAGTGTGTGTGCGTGTGTGTGTTTGCGTGCGTGTGTGTTGAAGTGCGCATAAAACGCGCCGCAGCAGAAGTGAGCAGCATTTTTATTTATTTTCTGCGGCGCAGTTTTGCCTTTTTTTATTTATGTTGTTGTTTCCTTTTTTTTTGGTACTGCTCGCTACCAGATATGTATTTTTCGGATTCCAAGTCGAGGACGAGGACGAGAACGAGGACTACGACAACTGCAATTGCAACGAGGTGGGCGTGGCGAGGCAGGGTAAGATAAGGTGGCAGTGCCTCGTTTGTAGCTGGTGCCGTTGCGAGTTTGTTTGGCAAAGCGCCTGTTTAACACTTAAGATATCGTATTTCTTATACCCACGCACACACACAAGCACACATGCACACACATGTGCGGCATGCATGCCACAAAGCAGCTCCACACATAGTTTTTGGTGCCTGGCGCCTGGGCTTTGGCTTTGGCTATGCTTTTGGTGCTGGTTCTGACTAAAGATAAATATGCATGCGGTTGGTTTTATAAGGCATGGCAAAGGTGCATTACGTATACGTATTGCATATACGTCAGCCATTTCAACAGACGCGCCTCCTTTCCGCCGCCTTTCGCACATTTGCATGCAATAAAGATGGCGGGCGATAACTAGGTTGCCAGCCATTGTTTGCCTTTTTCCCATATTTCTCTGTGTGTATGCGTGTGTGTGTGTGTGTGTGTGTGTCTGAGTGTGTGTGTGTCGCTGTGTGTGCGTGTGAAACTTACCGCCCAAAAAGCAGCTAGTGCCAGACAACCAGCTTAGCAGACAGCACGGCACTAAAATAAAAGGCAATGTACGCCAAGTGCCGTCACCTACCGCCGCCTGCTGCCATCTATTATGCAGATGTACAGCAGGTTCATGAATATATGCCAGCGTTTTGTCTAGGTTTCTGTGAGTGCCAGTGTGTGTGTGTGTAGGTTAAAAAAATGTAAATATAAAAAAAGAAGAAAAAATGCAAGCATGCTGCAAAGTCGAACTGACAAAACGCCATATGTTTGAGCACGATAAGCGCAGGTGGGCCAACATTCATCTCTTCATACTCCGTGCAATTGAGGAACTCAAAACTATAATTTTAAATTAGTTGCATATAGCATTTACCATAGAGCCCATCAGCCTTGGCAGCCAGCGTCAAAGCCCCCAATGCCAACAGCGGCCAGATCCAAAGCAAATAGCTCGCTGTGTAAATCAAAAATGTGCAATAAAACTTGCTGTGTGGCATGCAGCAAAGGTAAATGCAGGTTCGAAGCGCTTGGCCGGATGGAAAGCTCATCTAAGCAACGATAATGATTGCAATTCATTTTTATGACCTCACTAAGCGGTCGGACATTACGATTTTGAAGTGCAATTTGGCACGCATCAATGAACATTATCAAGGATACATATATGTGTATGTGTACTTAAGTGCCCGCCAAGCATGTGGGCTATATCAGGTAGCTCGGTCTGGCAAGTCAATGTCATCAATAAAGAATCTGACTACACCAACTACTTGCCACATTTGCAGCAACTGTGCCACTCGAAGCCACACCACTCTTTCCGCTCAATAAACAATAGAGTGCTCAGTAAAAATATATATATATATTTATAGAAAAAAAAGGCATAGCCTAAATAAATATTAGTTATCCGAACTGAACTATGCAGGTGATTGGCGCAGCTGTCATTGCCAATCAGGGACACACGGTGTGTGTGTCCAGCAGCTTGACTCCTGCTCTTGAAGCCGTTTCTTTGGTTAGTTGGCGAGTGATTTTCCAATAAACTGAAATTGCATTTCATGATGCCAGGATATGTTTTTTATTTGTGCCATTTTTTTATTTTTTTTTTTTTTCAATCGAAACTCTTTCATTTGCTCATTTTTTATTTTTCCAGTTTTTGCTGCGTCGCTTATAGAAAATTGAATAAAAGTGCTGCTGGCATAACGACAAACTGTGCGCTGAATGAGCGCGTGATTGCATGACGGTGCTGCACATCATGGCAGGACGATGAGAAGGAAGTGATTAGTGCTGGACCGTTGGGGAGCGCTTCGTGAACATATCAGTGTGTGTGTGTGTGTGCCTGTGTGTGTTCGTGTAGCCTGTCTCAGTGTAACAAAAGCAAACACACTCAAAGCACAGCACACAATGTCAGTTTGTAATGTTTCCGATTTAAAGCAATGCTTCGATTTTACTGTGCCCTCGTTTAACACACGGCAGATATTTTTATTTACAATTTGTATCAAACAACATTAAAAAATAGTCAAAAAAAAAAATAAATAAATAAAACGAGTTAATAAAAATTGCACATCAGCATGCATACGACCAAGATTAAGGAGGGCGATGAGCGGGTAAGCATATGGATGCCGCCATATGGAGGCGCCATTAAAAATGGTCAACTAATATCTCTGGACCTCGCCCACCCCCCTCATCACGTTCCCGCAAAACAATGCAGGAGGAGATGGAGCTGAATCAAATTTGGCGCGCCTGTCGTAAAATCCAAGGCGCAATTTTTCGTTATAACTTTGACATCTGTGCTGATTTAAAGCAACATGATCCCGACTGCACCGGCTACGTTTCGGGTGAGCGCCTGTCCTCGGTCACATTTCAATGCAGTCACCGCATTTTTTATGTCCGTTTTATGACACCAACCAGAGTCTATATTCACATCGGTGCTGGGCAAGTATCGCAAGATGGTCGGCCTGTCTGAGTTTGAGCTGAGGGATGTCAGCGATTATTTTCAGATACGCGATGGACGCGTCGCCTATCGCCAGTTCTGCAAGGTGGTCTGCAACGAGAGTGAGTTAATATTGGGTTACATTAGAAACGGCTACACAAGACTCACGCATCCCCATAGATCTTCATAAGAGCGCCGATAAGGAGCTGGCTAGTGGTCTGGAGTGGAATGATCCCTACCACTTGAATCTTATACCACAACCGGAAGACCGTCGAAAACTATGCTTGATTCTTTTCAAAATAGCCAAAGAAACACACTTGCCACTGATGCCCTACTTTCAAGACTATGAGCTGGTGAGTTATTATCGAAGATTATCAATTTAATACTGGGCTTTAATTAAGCTTTAGCGCATACTAATACACTTACACATAAACTTGACAATGGATTAACATACTTTTCTATGCTTAACGCGTTAAAATTCGCAACAAGTTTCAGCCTAGACCGAAACTTAAAGTTAAGACCAAAGTCTGGAGCTAAAAATCATTTTACAAAAACTTATTTATAGATATCGCAAAATGTGGGCGTTGTCACCGTATCGCACTTCTCACGCGTGCTGCATTTTATGAAGATACCCTTATCGGAATCAGATTTTCTGCTATTGCTCAAACGCTACATGAAGGACGGCTATTTGGTTAACTATGTGGCCTTTCTCAAGCACATTGACAATATCATCGACTATTTGCGGCAACACAACCTATTGGATAACTCGGGAGTAAGCGCGAATTAATTTCTATATTTTATACCCTTGTAGATGATATTACCATTTCGTCGTACAATGTGTAATGCATGGAAGCAGACAACTCCGACGCCATAAAGTGTATGTTCTAGATCTGTATAATTAGCCGAGTTGATATGGCCATATCCGTCTCTCCGTCTGTCTGATTATATGCGAACTCTTCTCTCTTTAAGCCAGATATTTTGATCAATCGGCATTTATTAGTTTTACTATGCTTCCTACATATGCAAAAGGTCTTAACCAAAATCGAAGCACTATATCATAGGAACTAACCAATCGAAAAGTAGGTTCTTGTATATTTCGGGTCTTCTGTTTTCCAAAATATTTGAATCAAAGTCAGCATTGACGAGCTTCACAACTGCAAGTCCGTGAGGGTATTAAATCTTCGGCGTGCCGAATATAACCTTAACTTCTTGTTTTTTCTTAGGATCTCATTCACAACTTTCCGGGCCGCCTGGTAGATCTGGAGCTCTCTCAGCTGCCACCGATAAATGGCTGTCAAATAGTACAGCCCATATTTCCGGATGCTTGCAATCATCCGAAAAAGAATCGCGGAGAATGCGATATTGTGTTTTGCATTCAGAACTATATCTATAAGAATCGGGTGCGCACCTGTGAGTTTCTAGAAAAATTCGATTCGCTGCAGGTAGGCAGCATAACAAAGAATCAGTTTGAACGCGGCCTATCTAACATGGGCGTGGGCAAATATCTGTCGAGACGCGAATTGGATTTATTGGCGAATCGCTATTTGGACCCAATGGACACAAATCGCGTGCGTTGGCGCAATTTTGTGGATGAAATCGACACGGGTAGGGAAATGCTGACATATATGCCCTTGGCAATCTCTAAGATAAGTATATTCTTTGCTTAGTTTTCACCATTAAAAATCTGGACAAAATGCCGCAATGCGTGGTTGAGTCACCTCTGGTGCACATTAAGGAGCTGCCCCGGCCGGGCACGTTGGACTGGCAGGCGGCACCGGTGGATGTGCGCGAGCTGTGCGAGGAAGCCATGGCTAAAATACGTCTACGCATACGCAATCGTCGCCTCTACCTGCATCCGTTCTTCCGCAACTATGACAAGTGGGTACCGGAGCAATCTTAATAATGTAACTAACTTCTATCGACGGCTTCCTCTCTCTCTCTCTCTCTCTTTCTCTGGCAGACTGCACAGTGGACATGTAAACTGTCACCAGGCGAATCAAATCTTTCGCATTAATGGTATACTGCTGTCGAATCCTGAGCTCGATGCTGTGCTGCATCGCTATGGCAATGAGCTTGGCTTTTACTATACGAAATTCTTGGATGATGTCGATCCGGTAGAGTATGCCATGCCCAGCATGATAGGCAAACAGGATCTACAGGAATGTCCGCCCTTCCCGCGCGACAATGGGGCAACAGAGCAGGCCACCGAGGAGGTCATCACGCGCATTCTGACCAGTGCCAAGCGACAGGCAATTACCAAGGGTGTCTCTGTCATTGACTTTCTGGCGGACTACGATCGTCATCGCGAGGGTCAGATATTGGAGAGCGACTTTAAGCGCGCCCTGGACAATGCCATGGTTATTCTCAGTGATGAGGATGCGACCATTTTGTGCAATGTGTAAGTCATCTCCATGCCGCCGAGTTGACCAGCCCTAATTCATTTCATTTCGATCAGCTTTCGATCGCCCAGTCGCAGTGCTTGCGTTCTTTATCGCGACTTTTGCAAGGCACTCGATGAGATCTTTATGCAGTTCGATACAAATATGGGTGACAATGTGGTCACGGCTGTGCCACTGCTGCATCTACCGAATTTGGACTGTGTCGATTGCTTCCTTAACTTTGATGAGCGCACCCTCTGCTCGCAGGCACTGATGAAGCTTGCCCGCCGCCCGGACGAGATCTCCAATCTCAGCCAGGTGTTCAAGGACTTTGATCGACAGCATTGCGGTTCGGTTACCCAGAATCAATTCCTGCGCGCCATCACCCTGCGCGAAATGCATAATATGCTGAGCAGTCGCGAGTTCGAGGCCATTGTAAAATGTTTTGGCGTCAAGCGTGGACTCTGTTTGGAGGTTAACTATCGCGAGTTCCTCAATATATTGGACGTGCTCTTCTCCACTGGGCAGATGAAACGTAACTATTAGAACAATCCCAAATGTATACTGTATAGTACATACAAATTTCGCATATACGTGTAGCTTACTTTCGACATTAAAAATTTCCCATGTGCGTTTGTATAAATGAAAATGCTTCATTTTATGTGTCTTTTTTTTTTAAATGTTTTAATTGAAACTTTCTGCTTGAATTTTCCGGTTCATTTAAATGAAAAGTGAACATCATATATATTCAATTAAAGAATGTACTATATCTATAATTATGTGTGAAATGGAAACATATGCTTTGTTCGCTTTATAACTTGAGGCTTACGGCTGACTGGAGGAGCTGCTGCTTAATAGAGCAGCACATGTACAAATATTTGAAATAGAATGCAAATCTGAAATTCTACTGCGCTAGTTAATAAACTTTTGCCTGCAAATTATGCGGCTAACTAAACACATTCGTTGCGTGAAAAACATTTGCCCACGACTATATCAATTGTGTCCCACTCTTCTCTATATTCTCTTTTAAAAGTCGGACGTATCTTTAGCGTAACATTTGTTCAATAAATTTTCTTGTTTTAAATAGCTATAGTTATATGTATATAGTTTTATGTAGATAATATTTTATATATATGTATATATATATATATATATATATATATATGCCTATTTACTTTTAACAAATATTCTTGCAATAGTCTCGTTGAAAACTATACATTGGGTAGTTCAGTTTGGATTTTCATATTATTATTATAGAGCTTGATGCAAGTTTTTTTTAGAGTTCTTTACTTTATTCTTGTCATGCTGCATTAGATTTTTATTAAAATATAAAATTCTCTTATTTTTTTTTAAATATGTATACATATATATATATTTTGTTTGTTTCATATAAAGATATATATATTTATATATATATATATATGTATGTATGACTATTAATGAGCGCAAATACATACACGAAAAACGTTTACCAGTTATATCGGAAAAATCATTTGTTATTTGTAATTTGGTGGATTTGTTGTTTGTTGTAGTTTCAAGCGGACTTGGACAATGCGAAACGTTTGCCATTATGGTGCATCCGCTTTAAAAAAGATAGCCCGCCCGCACCGCAGGAGCGCCAGCTGCCTAGCGTTGCATTATGATAATTATGCATTACATATTACAGTTATTAATTAATTAAGTTTAAACAAATACTTAACGACTATTGTATTTTATATAATGTATTTACTGTTACTATTAAACTGTGTTGCCGTTTTATCTGTATTTCGTATGTGTATGTGTGAGTGTGTGTGTGTGTCTCTTAATGTTTGTATTCATGCGTGTGTGAGTGTGTGTGTGTGTATGTTGTGTGTGTGTATGTTGTGTGTGGGTATATCTCCTGTATGCCTGACCCTGCTTACAAGTTAAACAATTACCTCGCATAATGTATGAGACTACATTAGAAAAAAAAACAAATTAGTTTAGCCCCACACATACACACACACACACACACATGCGCGCACACACAAAGTGAGTGTAGCATAATATTGTGGTACTGTGTGGGGTTTCTGTTGGTGGGCAATGCTGGCTTAACGAGCGTGTGGCTATGAAAAATTAGCCACTTGCTAAAAAAAATTACATTTCTCCAAGCCTAACTCTCTATCCTGTATATATTTCTTTCCCTCTCTCTCTCTCTCTCTCTCTCTTTGTGTGTGTTAGTGTATATATATTTATATATATATAAAAGATGCGTTGTTTCTTGGCCAGGTTGTAGTTGCCGCTTCCGCTGTGGTGTTGGTTGTTGTTTTTGTTGTTGTTGTTGGAATGGTGCCACACAACAAGTGTGTATTGTGGTTGTATATCTGCGCCGCTAGACTTGCCATGAGAATATGAGGTCTGCCCTGCAGTCGCTTTATAGGCGTTGTTGTGTGTGTCTGTGTGTGTGAGTGGATGTAGGTGTCTGTGTCTGTGTGGATTTGTAGTATGCTGTTCAAATGAAATACAATTACATTGAGTTTGACAAAAAAATAAACCTTAACACGACTGCCAATCACCACAAATCGAAGGGCAATCGTGCTAACTGCATGTTTTACATTCTTACCATAACAAACTAAACTAAGTTAAATTCAAATAGTTTGCAGTTATAAGTAGATGTGTTCGGACTCCAAAACGGCCCCCGCCTAGTAGGGCTGGTGTCGTGGCTGGCGTCCAGTGCCGCGTTGTTTGCCACCATTAAATCCGCCGCCGCCGCCGCCTGTTTTAAGAGATGAACATGAGAGATTAGGACTTCAATTAGCAAATGGAATGTATGTAAAAGCATGCACAGCTGCTGGGAAATTTATCTCATTTTTTATTGTTTTTGGTTTTTTTTTTTTTTAAGGATTTACTACAACGCCAAACGATTCAAGCGACTGATGAAAATTTTGACCAAATCTAAGGATAAAAAATGTTCAGTAACATAATTTGGGCTCCTAATATGGAGGATGCTCAAAATAAAAGACAAGAAAAGATTAGTTAAATTACAAAATCAAATGCTCAGTTAAAATAGTTACAGAGATTGGATAGTAAATAGAAGTAAAAATGGTTTTGGGAGAAAAAGAATTAACTTGTAGGCTATTTTTTTTTTTAATTCTTTTAACGGCCATGTGTTGTGTATACCTTTGGGACCGCCGCGCGGACCTCCGGCACCGCGCCCGCCAGCGCCGCCGCCGCTGCCGTAGCCATTACCGCCAAAGCCACCATCAAAGCCGCCGCCATAACCATAGTCTTTGTTTAGAGTCAGTTTTTTTTTTTTGTTTGTTTGTTTTTTTTTTTAAAGGTTTAAACACAAAAATTTGTTGTAGATCATGAGCACAAACTAGGCTTAGATTAGGAAATTTAATTGTATAATTATGTATGTAAATAACTATTAATGTCTTTTTAGCTTGGTTTTGGTCAAAATTTTTCTTTTTTCTTTTTTATATATATATTGATTGGTTTTTGGGACGAGAAAGGGAAAAGGCGGCGACGCCGCGCCGAGGGGAGACAATTCAAATGCACACCAGAGAGCTGGAAAAGGAACTCCACTGAAAACACACAATTTTATTCGGTTTTTTTTTTATAGGTTTTTTCTTTTATTTGCTCATTTCTAGATTTGCGAATTTTGATTATAAGATTGATTGGCTGTTAAATGATTGCTACTGTAGATCAATGTACAAAATGATCTAAACTTGTTTGTTGTTCTTGCTGCTGCTGCTTGCTGCTTGCTGCTGCTTGCTGCTGCTGCTGCTGTTGTTGTTGTTGTTGATGCTGCTGATGTTGTTCTTGTTGTTGTCAGTTGTTGTTGCTTACTTTTGCACAGGCATTACAAAATTGTTCATTTTGTCTGTTGTTACACAATAAAAATTAAAAACACATTTCTGTCTCATTGTCGTTTATCTTCTTCTAAACTTTCTCTCGAGTGGAGAAAAAAAACAGGCGCAAAACGGCGCTCACACATACATGCGCGATTCGGTTTGTTGTTTTTGTTTTTTTTTTTTTGCTTTTTGGTCTGGTAATTTCAGATGTTGTTGTATCTCTTAAATTGCTGTTGTCTCTGGATATTTGTTAGTTAGTTGTTCACTCTCGACTTATAAACATGTTTCACAATGTATTGCAATTCATATCTCATTTAGTTTCTCAGTTTGACGCACTCTTTATGCATTTTATGTTCTAATTTTTACCTCATTTTCCACACAACAAATTCAGCATTTCAATTTTAAGTTAATTTTTCGTTTTTATGTATATTTTTTCTTTCAAAAAACAATTTTGTTTCATCTTAATGGCCAAAAAATGAAGAAATCTGCTGCTCTTGTGTGTGTGTGTTTGAATGTCTCACCTCAGCAAAAAGTAATCAAATTTATATTTTTTTATATTTTATAGTATTTTCTCTTTTCAAGGGGATATGGGAGTCGGATTCGGGGGAAGTTCGTGTTGGGTGAGGGGCGGCTTGTCGCAAAATTTTAGTATTATCAAAAACGTCTTGCGAAAAAAACAAAAACAAATGCAAATTGTCAGCAAATTTGACTTTATACGAGTTAATATCGGTATTATTATAATTTACTCATGTGTTGTTGTATTTTGTTGTTAAAAACAAGAAAACTGTTTATATCTTAAAAGATTTGCTTCAGAAAACTTTTTTTCAAGTATCGTTAAAATTACTTTAAGTGTACTTTTTTTTTTAGATTTTTCAATTCATTTGACTAAAAACAGATATTAATTACGCTAAATTACTTTTTAATATATAACCTTTAAATTTAATAAAAAGGAGTAAAAAAAAAGAAAAATACGTTACATTAAAGCGAAATGAAATTATTGTTGATTTGTGTAGTCGTTGCTGGTACTTGGGTTGTTGGATATCTATGTCTGTGTTGTGGAATTGCTAGATATTTGCGTCGCACAGACAACATCAGACACCCGTAACCGACCGGCAATCGTTACGAATTAGAATTGGTCAAGACAAATTGCGCGGTTGACTTGCGATCATTTTGGATATTTGCTTGGGTGGTTATGTTTTGAATTTTACTCTCATTTAGTTTTTTTTTTTTTTTCATTTTTCTCTTTTTTTTGTGAGGCGAAACATCGGAAAATTCGGCATTACAATAAGTATATATATATCCATAAATGTAAATATAACACGTATTTTCAAAAATCATAATAAAAATGTAACAATATTTAGGAGTTAATAAAAATAGTACATATTGTAAACGGTAAACTTTAAAAACTGTCTCTGGGGCCCATAACATTGCCAACTGCTATGTTAACTTTGCTTTAACAGCATGCGTACTGTTAACTTATGTGGCTATAACAGTGTTATGTATTGTTAACAGCGCTCGCACTCTGTTATGGCTCCCATTGACATGTTGTGTTGTTGGTGTTGGTGATAGTTGGTTAGTTGGTTTATAAAGTTCAGAAATTATAAAAAGAAAATTATGAATATATTGAGGTTATAGTTTTAATATAAATTGGGCACAAAATTATTGCTATAAAATATACAAAAAGTATTTTGTTTGTGTAAAAAAAAAAGTTGTTTGCACATTAAAACATTGTTGTCGTTATGAATCAGCATAAATTGTATATAAAATATAGCATAAATATAAATTTGTAAGACAATTGTGGTAATATATATATATTATTTTTTTTGTTTAATTTTTAAATGTTTTTTTTTTTTTTTTTTGTATATAGACAACTAGCTAAAAACATTGAGAAACATGCAAATTTTAAATAATTTACTCAAGTTAATGCATATCTTATTTTTTGTTTTTTATGGTTTTTTTTTTCTATATAAAATTTATGTATAAATATGTATACATTTGATTGCGATACGTCAAATTGTTGGTTTATATTGACAAAAATGTTAAAGTTGATTTGGGCATTCAAAATTTTAACATAAGAGATATATGTAAATATTTATGTGTATGTATGTGTGCTTATTTAAAGCAATATATGCATGTATTAATGTGAGTTTATTGTACTTAATACTTTAAAAAAAAAGAACAATAGGAAATATTATTTATATAAATTTATTAATTAAAATTACTAAAATTGACGAAGTGTGTTTTTACTCTTTTTGTATTTTTTTTCTTTTACTTGATGTAATTAGTGTTGTTGTTGTTTTTGTCGTTATCGTTAAGTTTGTTTGTAATTGTTGTTGTTGTCACTCGAGTTGTTGCTGTTATTATTGTTGTTGTTGTTCTTTGTTGTCAACGTACGAACGTGCAAAATGCCGCATTGCGCGTGCGTTTCATTTATAATCAAGTGCATAAATTGTATGTGTTGATTTATAAGTTGTAAGTTTACTTTTGCGAAATTGTAATTTCCTCTCTTATTCTTGGACTCGTTCTTTTTTGTCAGCAAAATGCATATTTGGTCAAGAAAGCAAAACAGAAATGCAAATAAAAGAATGAATGGCCGCCACATTAAGGGGCCAGAAAATGGCAGTAAATGCAAATTGTGGGCGTTGGACTAAGTTTAACGGATTGATTTAATCAACAGCTTAAGCCTGGCCACGCCCACTTCTGCGCTGAACTTTTAGTTACAAGCCCGGCCTTAAAGTGGTTGTCGTTTCGTTGCTTTTGCGTTTTGTTGTTGTTGTTGTTGTTGATGTTTATGTTGCAGTTGTAGTTATTTTTACAAAGATTTGCCTTAAAATAATACTATCAAAAATAGTATCCCATTTGTAAAAATGTTATTTTTATGCATAAATTACATACAACATTTGTATATTTTCTTTATATACATCTGATATAAATATATATATATATATAGTGTATTGACGTGCATACGAAAACATATGCATTGCAAAAACGTAGATATTATCCCGTTGCCGAAATAATAATAATATACATCTAAAAATATATTTATATGCTATATATAGGTATATATATATATATACTCTTTTTTTTAAATAGAAGTTGAATCAAAGCTTTGATTACGCGTTTCGTTTGTTTGTTATGTGTGTTTGTGTTTTTGTTTGTTTGATTGATGGTTTTAGTTTGTTTAACGTTTTGTTCAACAAAACACAAAGGAAAAACTATTTAAATAACTATTATAAAGATAACGGGGAGAATGTAGTTATGTGATCATCAGATTTACATCTATGATTGAATGTGTGTGTGTATGCGTGTGTGTGTATGTGGGTATGTGGGTGGGTGGGTGTTTGTGTGGCGTATATGTGCGTGATACCTATGAGTGTGTCAAACAGCTTTTGGTTTCAGTTGGTTTCAAACAATAACAGTTAGTTAACAATAATAAAAGGCACAAGTTGCAATTATGCAAAAGGCCAAAACGCTGGCGATTCACACTGTTTCACATAATTGGCACATGATCTTTTTTATGTGTTTTTGTTTGTTGTTTGTTGTTTGTTGTTTTGTTAAAGGTTTTGTCTGATTGCTGTTGTCGTTGTTGTTTTTCTTTCTAATTGTTGCTGCTGCCTTCGCGTTTGAGGTATTTGTCATCTTTGGAAAGTCTGTTGAAAGCGACCTCTGGCGGCCGCACACGTTATTCATCTTATTTTTTTTTTTTTCATTTTTTTTTTTTTTATTTATTTTTTATTGTTGCTCCTGTTGGTCTGGTCTGGTATACAACAAGTATAGTTAGTGTAGGTTGATAACAAACCTTTCCATCTACATTGTTTCATTTCCTTTTTTCTCTATCTCTCTAACTCTCTTTACTCTCTCACACGATCTGTCTCTCTAACTTTCGCTTTTGCTCCTTAAAAACAACACAATTATTGATACACATACTTCGTCAGTTTTATGTAATATTTAAATTCTAGACCACTAGTAAATCAAATTTGATTTTAAATTTGTTGAAAAATGTATAACTTTTCAAATGAATTCTCGTTTTAAAATTACGTTTTAAATTTTAAAAAGTTAAATATGCATTTTTAAAGATTTTAAAATTATTTGTAATATGAACTCATATATAAAATTATTGTTTTGATTGGATATAAAATTATGTTTATCAACATATATTTGCAATTTTAAAAATGACTTTAAAATTCATAAGTAAGCATTAAAAATATGTATATATTTTTTATTATTTTTTTTGTTTGTTTTAATTAAAAAGTTTTCTTGTTTTTAACGGTGTTGTTTTGTTGTTGATGTTCTTGGGTTTCTAGTTCTTATTTAGAAATGCAGCAAAACGTTTGTTTTTGTTTTTGTTTTTTTGTTTTCTCTCCGGCTTGTCTCTTTTGCTAACGGCAAACAACAATATTATATTAATATGTATGGTAGTAAAGGGAAATTTGTTTCAAAATGTTGTATAATGGCATTTTTGTTTATTGTTGTTGTGGTTGTTTGTTTGCTTTTGTTGCCTGTATTTAGCTAGATTAGAACTGCTGATAGTTGTTGCTATTGTTCTTGTTTTGATGATAATTACTTGACGTTGTGTTATTATAATAATTGTTATGAGCATTATTTTGTTGTTTGTTGTATTTACCATAACCATAGTCATATCCATTATAGTAGCCACCGGCATAGTAATCGGCAAAGCCACCGGAACCATAACCACCATAGCCGCCATAGCCCGAATACGAACCCTGGCCATCCCATTGATGGGAATAACCTATATTTGATGAGAAGGACAAATATTAATTGGTATCAAAATTAATAACTTTACGGAATAACTGACCACCACGTCCGTATCCACCGCGTCCACCTCGCATGCCACCTCGCGCACCGCCACGCATGGCCATCATTTGATTCTCCGGTTTTGGCGTTGCGCGCTTAACATCAACTTCCTTGCCAGAGATTTTCTGTTTGGGCGTTTTCAGCAAATCGGTAACCACCTGCTCTGAATCGAAGGTAATAAAACAGAAGCCCTTGCGGTGTGACTTTTGCTTGTCAAATGGCATCTCCACCTCAACAATCTGCACAGAAAAAAAAAAAGGAAAAGACATAATGGGCACAGTTCTCTTGTCGTGATTTATACCACATACATTGCCAAATTGACTGAAGTAGGTTTTGATTTCCTCATCGCTTATCTCTGTAGTCAGGCCACCCACAAATATCTTGCCATGGCGCGCCTTTGCCTTTTTGGGATCAACCTTCTTGCTGTTGATGATGTGCTCCTCAGCGGCACTCACTTGCTCAATTGCCTCTGTGTTGGTGAACACAATGAAGGCAAAGCCACGCGATCTGCCCGTTTGAGGATCTGTTTTTACATTAATGCTCTCGATCTCACCGAACTTGCCAAAATGATCGCGCAGTTCCTCTGCAAATTGGAAAAGTGAATTGTATTAAATATTGATAAAATCGTTAAATTAAATGCGAGCTACTTACTCTCAGTCGTTTCCCAACTGAGGCCGCCAACAAATAGTTTCCTGTCAAAGGTTACAGAAAATTATTGATTAGTTTTAATTATTAAATATATAAAGTGTTATAAATGATATTACAAATGCTACAAAGCAAACTCTGGTTTCATAAAGTTGGAAAAAATGGCACGACAAAAACGTTTTGTTTTTTGTTTATTTTTTATCTTATGCGTGTGGCAAATTTGTATTTGTAAATATTTAGGATTTGTTTTATGTCCACACATTTGGCGCTTACAAAAACGTTACTTTACAATTTGTCTTAAAATTACTTTTGTTATTGCTGCAAATAGATTTATGGACGGAGCAAGAATACAAAACGAAAAACAAAATAAACTCACCAAATTCAAAGTGAATATAGAGCTTATAATTACTGTACTTTAATTAATAAACTTTCAATCAAGATTCGAAATGTGCGTCGAAAAACTGAGCGAAAGATACGGCGAGGGAGTAGAGTCACAAACGAGAGAAAAATACGTATATAAATATATGCAAAAAATGAACTTTTCATTTAAGTATAAAAATATCGGTTTTTTTGTTTTTTTTTTTTTTTTTAAATACATTTTTAAAAAAATTATTGCTAAATGTTAGAAAAATGCAAGGATTTTTTAATGCTGCTTTTAGATCATTTAATTGCTTTATTTGGACTAAATTTATAAAAACTTTGTAAATTGATATACTTAAAATATTCTTGGAATACGTTACTCATAAAGATTGAATATGTCACTGCGAGGGGATAATGCAATTTTGGAACATCACGGCGGTGGAATTTAGAGTGTGGAAAAGTTAGACGGTTAGACCCGCGTGTTGGCATTTTATGAAAAGTTTTTAAACTCGTTATCGGTTGCAATTCGGTTTTTGTGGGGTCGTTTTCTTTATTGTTATCGTTATAGTTATCGTTACGTTACGTTCATCGGATGCGCTTCTTTAAGTAGGCAAAAACAAACAAAAAATGCGAGTCTCTCTTTCTCTCTGTCTTTCTTTCTCTTCAATTTTTGGTAAACAATAAATGCGTTATACGTTTTATATATATATAATATATTATATAGGATCCAATTGAGAACTCGAGATAATTTGTTGATAATTTTGTGTGTACATAGTATTGTTTTTTTTTTTATTTTATTTTGGTTAGATAAATACCATCATCAACATTGTCGGCATCCGTTGCGCTGCATCCTTTGGGTAATTTCCATTGGCCCACGGCTGCTTGAGAATAGCTTAACATGGCTTTTCACTTCTCTCAAGACCTGCCGGAGAGGAACAAGGTTAGTTCGCTCAAACACAACAGGATAAGCTATGAATTGTTTTTTTTTTTTTTTTTTTTTTGGATTTATTTTTATTTTCTTTATCGTACACGATACAATTGGCTCCATTTGCTTTACGCTGCTTCCATAAACATTTTTTAGTTTTTGAATTTTTCTGTAGAACTTTTTGACTGCGACTTAAAATTAGCTTAGAATTAATATACACACATACAATTACTCGACCTAAATTAAAAACAAATAAGATAATTGATTCAACCTGCAACATGGTAGTAATTAAAGAACTATCGATTTCTTTAAATTTAACTGAAACATAAATAAATTCATCTAATCTAGGCAAACAAACAAAAATGTAGTAGTAGTTTTTGAATTGCCTCGACAACACTGCCGGCATGGCGACGGCCTCAGCAACAGAGAGCGCGAAGCCGGCAAGCAAAACGGAATAAATGTTGAGAAAACGAAAGAAGAAAAACTACATACATACGCACGCACCGAGACGGCACTGCAAAGCAAGCACAAAAACCGCCATTTTGGGTACAAAACTGGAAGAGCACGAAAACGAACGAAAAATATCAACGAATGGCTGCACAAAAAATGCAAAAAAAAAAAAAATAAATAAAATAAAATGTACAAATACAAACAAAACTTTTTACAAGTGAAAGGCATGGTGCTGTGCGGCAAACGGGGGCTTGAAGGAGGTAGTAGCACACGCTTTGCGCTTTTCTGTGTATGCATACACACATGTACAAAAGAATATACACAAATACACCTAGGTAAAAATGTATGAATATGTGTGTGGTGGACATAACCTCACAAGTGGGGGAAATGTGCTTGAATTACCTCTGTTGCTACTGGAATTTTCGTGCTTTGTTTCAATAGCAAACGCTCAAAAATATTAATATATTAAATTCATACATACGTATAAATGCATGTACATATGTTTGTTGTAAGTATGTACACACACAGCAATGTGTACACGCATAGTTCAAAAATAAAAGCGACAGTATAGTAAAATACTTTCATATCTGTTCAACTAATATCTTGCTACAAGACGCAATCAAAAATTTTCCGACAGCTTCTATTATTATAATTATGTATGTTTAGTTGTGCTCAGACTGTTGTGCGAAGTACAGTCGCACACAGACACGCGCGCAAATACTGAAGGGGTCAGCGTCAGCGGCGCGCTAACTCCCGCCGCTGCCGCCGCTTCGTCGAACACCATTTTTTACACTCGACGACGACGTTAGCTTTGCATTTACGTAACAAAGAGTAGGTGGTAATAAAAAAAAAAATTGTAGTTAGGCACATGATTTCTATACGTTTCGGGCTGTCTGGCTATTGAATGGATTTGAAGTCATATATTTTACTTAAAATACCTGTCGTCATCACGCTGGTTACCCGCAGCAGCTGCATTTTCAGAACTGCCATTTGCAGCACCGGCAGCGGCGGTCGAATCACCATTTTCAGAGCTCGCCACATCATTGGTGGTAACATCCTTGGTGAAATCTTCGCCGTTCATTTCGCTATCGACTTGTTTGTCTGCCATTTTGATTGGTGGTGTGTGAATGTGGTTCTATTGTCAATTAAAACTTAATTAAATAGCACTATTTAGCGATTTTAGCAATCTTTTTCTTAGCACACTCGCCAAAACTCGCGCGTACGCTGACGACCGGAAAATGACAAATCCAGAGACAGCGTGTGTATATGGTAACGGCCTTGCCACTAAGTTGAAATTTTATTGGAGTTCGATACGAGAACTGTCCTTGCGATGTTTTTAATATTTCAATTCGAATTGCCTTAAACAATAAATAATTATGTTAAGTAATAATAAATGATAGTGACACTTTAATATTATTGAAATGAATTTAGTGTCGAATATTTGTCACAGAATGTAGACAGTCTGGTAACGTTCCGTGTCACCGGTTTTTAGAGAAAGGCAATTTTTGCAGCCGAATATCTCATATAGAAAATATTAAATCCAGCCATCGGTTAGTTTAAAAGTTTGTGCTTTATAAAAAGCCTCTAATTTATAATCAAGCTTTTTAAAGTTACTGATTTTTATTTTTGGTAGTTTTAGCATCTTTTCAGTATTTGGTTATGTTACGTTTGCTGTTTACGGTCACACTGGAACACACGACACCGCCGCCATCATAAAAGCGCACATACACAAACGCAAATGCACCGAGAATAAAACTGAAAAAGGGAAACGAATAAACGTCGGTTCTCTTCTCAATTCAACACTTGTTAAATTTCATTGCGTTTGCGATTCTTTTTTACATCAATTAAACAAAAACAACGCATTCAAACTTAATTATTTAACTGTGATCGCCAACATCTAAAGTAAGAAGCAAGTAATGTGCGAAAAAAATAGACAAATTTGTAACTTTTAAACTACAAAAATTGCAACAAAGCAGACGACGGCAAAGGAAGAAGAAGCAGTCTAAAGCGGCTGCTCCAAACCAACAAGCTTCGCGTGTGAGTGTGTGTGCGTGTGTGTGTGTGTGTGTTCATCCACATAAATATTAAGTTGCAGTTTAAACTGATTTTTAAAACTTAGATACATATATTTCAGCATTTCTCAAATTTCAAATTAGACCAACAACACAAATATAAAACCTGTGCGGCGGAGTAGAACAGCCACTACAAGCGACAAAAAAAAAGGCCTCATCAAAACCATAAGCAATACTATTGTGCATTAGAAACAGTCAAACAGACATCGGGCAACTGCTGTTAAGGTGAGTACAAACTGCCGGCGATGGTCGCCACATGCTGCCGCACATTTCTAGTTACGCATGGAAAGCACAAAGAAAAACAAAGAATACCAATTTTAGTTGGGGTGGCAAATAAACTGGCCAATTGACAAATAAAAAACGGTCGCGCTACAAATACAAAGCCTTTCCAGTTTTTTTACTGCCGGTTTATTCATTTACCCCTTAGCGGCATTTTATCGCTTGTGTTTGGCGACTCCTAACCTAAAAGTGTGTCTGTGCTCATTTGTTTTTGTAAGTTTGTTTAAATATCGTTTTTTTTTTTATTGCTTTCTTTGTTCCGACTCACACACGCGGTTCACGCATATAGCACACCAACACGTATTTGGCGGTGTTTTTTCTATGTGTGCGCGTTTCGTCCGCTCGTCAATTATTGGTAAGAAATCTTATGTTCTTATTTCGCGAGAACGTGTGTACTATTTCAAAAGAATATGTTTTAATCAAAATACATCGGAATTACTTAGTTCAGCGCCATGTAGTGTTTTTCGACCTATTTTATTTATTTTTTTTTTGCTGTTGGCCTTTGTTGCGAAACTGCAGCGGGCATTATAGGCGATTTTTTTTCTCGTATTTTCGTAGAGTTCAATGAAACAGATGATACCTGAGAATAACATGCACGCGCACGTGTACTAATGTGTTCACCTGAAATGTCCTAGCCTCTGCTGCGACGCAACCTTGAAGCGCAAACATAACCTAAAACTTCTTTACGCAGTTCACGTTCCCATTTCTGCGACTCTGTTGTTGTTGTTGCTGTTGCTGCTGCTACGTATGAGGTCATTTACTTTCCAACTAAATAAAATGTAGTCCTTAGATCTTTTGATGGACAATAACAAAATGGCAAATGCCCGTTAGGTAGCAATAGCAATAGAAACTAAAATAGTGGCAGAGGCTATGACAGCTGCAATTTGTCTTGTTTTGCGTTTACACCAAATTTCCCTTTATATGCATTTTTGGCGAGGCGTGTGTGTATGAGTGTGTGTATATATGTACATGTGCATGTACATTGGTGCTTGGAATGAAAGTGGGTCAAATTGCAACTGCATTGGATCTTTTTGTCCGCGCTGCAGTAAAATTTGGCTCCTTAAATGTGTTTTGTTACATTTGTTCCTTGAGTGCCTGTTTGTTTGTGCGTTAACTGTTCATTGATGCGAAATCAATCGGTGTTGCCGATCTTCGGTTACAACAATTACTGTTATTGCAGCCAAAAAAATATGCTCTTATCAACACTAGAGAATATGTATTAAAAGAAAAGAAACTAAGTGAATGTTTTTTTTGGTATATTTTTTTTTATTTGTGTTTAGTCGGCAACTGAGCAGACTTTGAATTATAAATTATAAATAATTCCCAGCTTGTTTATATATAAATTTATAAATGCATATATGTATATATATGTATATGTATATATACATATATATATAGATTGTTTTACAGACTAAATAAAAAAACCTCGGCAAGAACAGAGTAAATTCTCAATCTCACTCTCACTGGGACTAAACTTAGCCGCTTAGCCAAACGCTTGGAACTCTAGCAATGGTCATGGATGCGACTCAATCGCAACAGCCTTCGCCGCAGTCGGTGGGACGCGAGTTCGTGCGTCAGTATTACACGCTGTTGAATAAGGCGCCCAATCATTTGCATCGCTTCTACAACAACAACTCGTCGTTCATACACGGCGAATCGACATTGGTTGTGGGTCAGCGCGAGATTCATAATCGCATACAGCAATTGAATTTTAACGATTGTCATGCCAAGATCAGTCAGGTTGATGCCCAGGCCACTCTCGGCAATGGAGTTGTCGTTCAGGTCACTGGTGAGCTGTCCAACGATGGTCAGCCAATGCGCCGCTTCACCCAGACATTTGTCCTAGCTGCCCAGTCGCCCAAGAAGTACTATGTGCACAACGATATCTTTCGCTATCAGGATCTGTACATCGAGGATGAGCAGGATGGCGAGTCACGTTCCGAAAACGATGAGGAGCATGAAGTTCAGGTCCAGGTTGTTGACCAGGCCGTCCAGGTTGTAGGCGAAGCCGCACAGCCGCCACAACAGTTGCCCACTCAGGTGGTGCTGGCGCAGCCGGTAGTTCCAGTTGCTGCCGCTGGCGGAACTGCTGCAGCGCCGCAGCAAATGTTTTATCCACTGCCAGCTGGCGCCGCAACTGGACGACCCGTGGCGGTATTGCCAGCAGCACCACAAGCTGCAGCGGTGCCGTTGCCTGCGCAGTTCACCAACCCGCCGCCGCCAATCCAAAACGGAGTTGTACCACACGAAGAGTTGCCACAGCAGCAACAGGGACCGCCGCAGGCTTTGGTGCAGGCTAATGTATCGCCTTTGGTTCAACAGCAGCCGAGTGGACCCGTGATGCCGTCCAATGTTGGCATTGTGCAACCAGTGCCAGTGCAGCCAGCTGCGGCCTTCCAGCACTCACCGCTTGTGTCGGCACCGCCTCAGCTGTTGCCCCAGCAGCATCAGCAACAACAACAGCAGCAGCAGCAGCCACCACCGCAGGCCATGCAGCAGCCATTGGAGCCAGAGGAACCGATTAACAACGAGGCGAAGGTCAGCCACTTGCAAAGGGCAACAACCCCAGTGGAGGACTTCAAGACCATACATGAGCAGCAGCAACAGGAGAAATACGAGGCAGCCAAGCAGCAGCAGAACGAGCCCAAGACCTATGCCAATCTGTTCAAGTCCACATCATCGTCGCCCAGTGGCTTTGTCAATGCGGCACTGCAGCAACAACAACAGTTGCAGCAACAGCAGCAGCAGCAACAAACCCAGAGCAATGTTTATACCTCTTCAACTGGCGGCGGCCAGGCCAGCTACTCTACAACCGCCTCCTCCTCCTATAACAATAACAACAGCAACAACAACTCTCGCTTAGATAATGGAGGTCCACTGCCACAGCGCAACAATTCGATTCGGAACAAGGGTAAGTCACATTGCGAATAAATCGGTGGAATTTTATATATTTATTTATTTATGCTATATATATACAGAGTTTGAGCAGCGTCGTCCTAGCAATGCACAACAGTTTGGCGACAATCAGCAGCTGTTTCTGGGCAATATACCACACCATGCATCCGAAGAAGAGCTGCGTCAACTATTCTCGCGTTTCGGCAATGTTATTGACTTGCGTATACTATCCAAAGTCGGCAGCAAGGTGTTGCCGGGCATGCGCAGTCCACTAAACTATGGCTTTATTACCTACGATGATCCTGAGGCGGTACAAAAGTGCCTGGCCAATTGCGTATGTAGTAACAGGAGAGTAACATAAGATTTAGCTTATAATTCTAATCTATAACTCCATTTGCAGCCCCTGTACTTCCCAGAGAACTCGCCCGATGGCCAGAAACTGAACGTTGAAGAGAAGAAACCACGTATGCGCAATGATATGCCACCTCGTCAGCCCATTGGTGGCAACAATATGAATAATATGGGTCGCAATAATATGCGAGCCGGTGGTGGCAACAACGGACCGCGCATGGGCGGCAATGGTGGCGCTAGTTTTGGACAGCGCAATGACAATCGCAGCAGCGGTGGTGGTAATCAATCCAACGGACCACTGCGCGGTCCTGGCAATGGACAGACCGGTGGCGGTAATTATGGACGCCGTTAAAATGCAGAGCGTAATGAGAACCGGTGGCCACTCATTGGATGGCCGCCAGTGCAAAAATAACAACAGCAACAACCCAACGTCAGCATCGATTTCTTCCATAATGCAAACAATCAATTACCATCATCAACGTCATGCAGTCACACACACACACACACACACACACACACACATTTAAGCACACACGCATACATACACCACACAATCAGCAGTAGCAGCAGCAACAGCATTCAACGCAAAAGATAAAAAAAAATATATATCTAATTGTCTTCATGTTTAAACGTTCCTTAGAGCGAAAACAGCTACAACGATGGCAACCATTAACTGGAGGCATCGTGCTGCAACAAACATCATATTTATACTATTGGATCGCCCTTTAGTTAAGCTCGCTTTGTGCAGTTTGTTTACTTTTTGTTCTCTTTCATTAGCCAGCTCGTGCCAAAAAGCAAAATTCTGTGCAAATTTTCGTTGTAAATCTAAATATAAACATCAAAAAACAAAAAAAAAAAACACAACAGCTGCAGCACGCCCTCCAAAAAAAAAAGTTAAAATAAAAAAGCGCGCCAACGCCTAAACGCATATATTATAAGTCAAATACATGCAGCCCACCACAAATACATGCAAACATCTGCACTCACACACACAAACACGCACTCACATAAACAACTAACTCACACACTCACACAGTGTCACAGATCTTAGTGTAAATGTAAACTTTAATTTTCAACTGTCGTTTAAATTCATAATTTTCAAAATTTTAACTATAAGTTAACAAGAGAAATGCTATAAAAAAGAAGAGAAATGCAAATGCTAATGTTTTCGCTTGTTTTAATTTTATTACAAAATCTACTCTTCAGCACTTAATAAATTAAATTATATTAAAGGCGAATCATTAAAATTAAAGAAAATGAAAACTTAGCTAAACAAAAACTAAACAATTAAAAAAACAAAAATACAAAAAGGAAAAAACTTTTTTTAAAAAATGTAATAAAAAAAGCAAAATAAAGACTTAAACCCGTAATCTAAAAAAAAAAAAAAAAACAAAAAAAAAAAAATTAACAAAAAAGTAACAAGCAAAATTATGTAAAAGCGATTTAGGGAAACACTCAACTGAATTATGTAGCAGAAGACCTCAACAACAACAACAAACACTCAATCGTAGGTTCATATAAAGCAGTCAGAAGCAGCGCAGCAACGTTAGCGTCGCCGCATTATTTACGCCTGGCCCCCTCTTTCATTTGTCCCTATACACAATGCCACTACAGTTTATTTTGCCGGCACTTAAACCTAGCTAGTCTTTTAGAAATGTGGAACAAGGAAGTTAAGGAAATTGTTAAAAATTTGATCGGGAAATGCGGTGCCGCAGCGTGCATGCATAATCGGCGGTTAGCGTCGTTTTTTTTGTAATGAATTCAAGTTCGTAAACCAAACTAAGTCAAGTAACGTAAACGATTTGGTGTTTCCAACGCAGTTGTGAACTAAAATTTAGTACATATTTAAAAAAAAAAAAATAACTAAAAACAAAAGCAAAAATGTAAGAACGCAATCTACTAAAAAATTTTCTCAAGGTAAAGCAAGCAAATATGTAACAAGAGATGATATATATATATATATTTGAAAACTTATAATATGTAATGTTAACTTTTAGACCTTCAACAAAAAAAAAAAAATATCTAAATAAAAGCATGCATAGGTATTTTGATAGACAGCAGCAGAAACTGAGAAACACTTTCAAACCACATAGAAATATTGATTTCTAAACTTAATTTGTATATGCAAATTTTTAGTACATTGTTTAAAACTCGATTAGTAAATTTAAATTTTGTTTAGCTTCAAACATATCATTTTTTTAATTGTGCGGCGTTGAAAATTGCGCTATAACTAAATCATAGATTATTTTTGATTTTTGTTTATTATGTTTAGCACATATTGTTTGTACCAGAAAGCAATTTTAGCACTGTTATCGGGGCCTAAAGCAATTCATAGAACATTTTAAATTAAACAAAATGTTAGTGTTCAAATCTTAGCTCAAAAACAGTGTTGAAAGTGCTTGAAAAATAAAATAAAAAAAAAAAAATACAAGCGCATTAAATTAAATACAAAACGATAAATAACAAATATCGTTCATGCTCATTTTTAAGTAACAAAACTATAAGAAAATACAGTTTGTATAAAATTAAAAACAAGAATAATTATAATTTAATTTATAGGTATACAATTAAAATAGTTGTAAAACAAAAAACAAAACTTGGGTACGCTTACCAGAAGTCTTTGAAAACTGATTTTCAAGTTTCATCTTTTTATTGTATTAAGAACACAAGCCCAGAAGTTATGCAGTTCTAGGGAAACGCCATCGAAATAAGGCATAAATTACAAAAACAATGTCAAGTAAAGCAATATTTTCTGGTCAGCTTGCCCAGCAGTTCCAAATATTTAACAAATCGTACTCGAAAATCAAGATGAAACACCAAGCAAAAAAAGAAAAAAGAAAATTGTCTTGTGCAGCAAATAAAAAAAACCAATTTATTTTTAAACAAAAGTATCTGAGATTTTTGCATTGAGTTATATTTGATTTTATTGAAAAATCAAATAAAGTTGGCATTTAAACTGAAATTGATGCGCACAAAAGCAAACAATCGAGTTTGCATAATTTTAATAAATTAAAAGAAACCATAAAATCCATTTTCAAAACCAATCACAATTCATTAAAATCTACAAATACAATTCAGTGGTGCGTTTTATACCTATTCGGGTATAAAACATTACACATAAAACAAATCGTAACAATTAAAATGCTAATTAAATTATGTTTGAAATAAAGTGAGGAAAAAGAAAAACCAAGAGTTTTAAAAGTCTACAAAAAGAGCAAAAGTTTTTATTAATGAGTCGGACATTAATATAGAATGAAAACATTCTTTAACATGCACGTATCAAAAATCCTACTAATCATTATTATTATTATTATTATTTGTTTCAGTTGTTTTGTGATTTTTGCTGCTGAAATTCGTGTTGATCGTTTGGTTAAAATATGGCATGTATTTCACATACATTTAGCAAATAGACGAGTTGTACAGTGCAGGGCATACATAAATGTATATAATACTATAAATTAATTGTGAATTCTCTTCATAAGCAGACTTCTTAAATGCCTGAAACAACAACAAAAATATATGAAGACGATTAATTGAAACAAATGCAACTGGTTGCGGCACGTACCATAGGCAGGTGTTGAGATATCATTGGACAAGGCACTAATGTGATTTGCCTGGGGAGTCCCAAAGTTGTATCTGCCGGTTGGTTTAAAGACCTTGTACTCCTTGGCGAGCCACTTCTTTTCCACATCGACGGTGGCGTGATTCTCTATGTTGGCATCGCCAATGGCCACCGATGCCTGCTTCTTGGTAGCTTCTTCAGCCTGCACAGACTTATATTCATTTTTGGGACGCTCAGTGTGCAGTGGCTGAGCAGAGACAGGCTTTTGGCCAACTTTCGGCTGCCATACAATTGAACTATAACTGTTCCTGGTCCACTCCGAGCCAACGTACGAAGGATTGCCATAGGCCCAGCCGCCCTGCGGATAGCCAGGCAATTGTGGCTGATGGTGTGGATAGCTCATGGTTGTTGTTGGAATTGTCGGTGCCACATATGAGGCCCAGCCATTAAAGAATGCCGATGGTGGTAACGACGTTTGAGCCTGATACGGATTATAGTTCGGATTATAGACTAAGTTATCCATAATGGTCGGCTGGGGCGGAGCATAACCGGCGCATGCGGCACCGCCAATAGGTAGGCGTATGCGTTTGCTGCAATCCAACATCTGGGTGGATTTCTTCACCTCAACAGTGATGAGTTTTATCGAATGCTTGCTTTGAGCTATTGACAGGTGTATAAAGAAAAATAACTATAAGCTCAGGTATTAAGGCCCACCTACCTAAAGCACGCGCAGCGCTGGCTGTGTCCTCAAACTCCAGGAACCCAAAGCCACGTTTGCGTCCGGTCTCCTTGTCCAGTAGCACCTTGACGCTGCTGATGGTACCAAATTGTGCGAAATATTCTCGCAATGTGCTCTCATCGTGACAATCTTTAAGGCCGCCAAGGAAAATCTTGTTTGTCTTAATATTGCTGAGATGGCCAATTGCCTTGTTGAATTCATGGCGTGGAAATGCGCGTTTGGTGTCAACAGTTCTGCGTGTAATATTAGTGAATGCCTCATCTATTTTGGGTTCGTATGAGACTTACTTGCTGTCAATAATATGGGGACGCGCACGCTGGACATTTTCAACAGCGCCTGGTTCAACATAGGTAACAAAACCAAAGCCGCGCGAACGATTCGAGATGGGATCACGCATCACCACAGCGTCAGATACGACCCCAAATTGGCTAAAGAATTGGCGCATCGTTTCGGCCGTGGTATTTATCGAGAGACCACCAACGAATATTTTACGCAAATGCTCGTTATTTTCGGCTGCATTGGCGCTGCTTTGATCTGAATCAGCCATGTCAGTGCCGGTGCCACCAGAGCGACCACCTATTTTGCGCTTCTGCAAAAATTGCATTTGTAGTGCCCATTGGCAATTGTAATTGGCAATAGAAATACTTACCTCTTGGTAGAAGGGCGCATTTACAACCGAGTTATTCACCATTTTTGGCATGAAAACAAATTTCTGCTGCTGAACACTGAAAGAAAAGCACAAAAACTGAACTGGCTAAAAATTAAATGACAAGGATACAGCCGGAAAAGTTTTAAACGTCAAACAAGTGTTGCCGTATCTGAATATTAATCTACGTTGGCATATATATTAGCTCCAAGCTGGCAACCCTATCGATGTAAAAGGTCTCACTGCGTTCAAACATCAAGCGACAGCTTAGGCGCTTATCGAAATAACGGTGTTCGTCAGTCACGTGATGGCAACGTAGCAACAGCTCTCTCTCTCTCTCGCACCTTTTTGAAATATGTGGCGGCAGTAAACGGAATGTTCATATCACAACATTTATCGATAACCGATAAGCATCAAGTCCGTTGACAAATCGCCCTTTCAAATCCAACTTCGGTTAAATGAATTTGTGGTCTTATACAACATTCAAAGCCGTCCCCCGTGCACCAATAATGGAAACAACATTGTTTAAATTACTAAATTATTTTATTGCAATCAAAATATGGCACATACGACATTATACTGTACTTACCTTGCGACTGAGGCAAATGCTTCAGTTTAGTTGACTGCCAACCAAATTTGTCAGTGAGCCCAAGCTCTTTGGGTACCAGTTGCCCGGAATTCAGCATCCAGCTCTTCAAGCAGTCTTGCAAAGAAATACGTAGTGCATTAGTAAGCTGTTGCCAAGGTGTTTATGGTATAAACTTGACGCGAAGTGCGGTAATTGCTATTATCTACACGAGCGCTTCTCTTTTGTGGCTTCCCATCAGATACATTTGTGCCTACCTTAGTGCAGAACTCTATAAATATTTGTTTGTTCTGTATGATATATTCATTCCTCTTGCTGTGGGTTGGAGGGGGATTTCTTTTATCTGCTCTCTGTAGTCACATTTCGGGTGGGTAACATTAGATTTATTTTCTTTTAGCTTTCGTTTTTAGTTTTACCTCGTAACGTACTAATTACAGAACAAATTTTATGATATTTACTTTTAGTTCTTTTGTACCAAAAATCAATCAGAATAGCTGCTATATACGTCTTATACACTAACAAAAATTGGTATGTAACGTTAATGCATATTCATATTATGCATTTGTTGGAAAATAAAAATGAATGTAAAAAATGTGCACAATCATTTTCACGTATCTTTGTGAATTAACAGATATTTGGTTCCTTTTGTGGGCATTTCTCAGATAATATAAATCATAGATATAAAAAGCTTAAATATACAAAAAATTTATTACAAAATAGGTTTCTTTCTATATATTTACTTAAAAAATTGTTTGCTGATTTTCTAAAAAATTATATGTGTAAAGTACGATCAGTGCTTTATAAACTGAGCATCGTCGACTACAATCTACATTGAATTTAAGGTACACTACCTTTTCCTTTTTTTTATATATATGTATATATATACTGCAGGCCACCAATTCGGCCACCTCAATCCATATGGACAATCGATTCTCGAAGAGAATTGTTGCAAAAGATGCATTTTCAATAGTCAATTTTATAAATAAAATTATATAGTTTTAGTATATTTTTCGGATAGGTTTTTGTTTTTTGTTGTGTTGTTGTATGGTGTGTTAATTTAGTTAAAACTAAGCGTTCAAGGTTCTTAAAATCCTAAACACGAATTGATCATAAAAATTAAATGTATGTATAATTGAGACAAGACATTAGCAATAAATTGTTGATATTTGTTGGTTGAAGTGAGTTTCTCAGGTTCATATCAAACATAATTTGTTTAGTATTGTTTGTTTTGATATTATTTTCTTTCTTTGTTTTTTATCGGGGTTAGTTAGTTGCTTATAGGCTGGTCTTGAGGGCACACAATGTCGATTGCCTGATAACTGCATACACTTCATTTTCTGTATAGCTGCTGATTACTTGCTTAAATCATTATCTTGTCTGCCTGCCTTTCCCAAATTTCACTGCCTCTCACTGTCATTGATTGCCTGCCTCTGCCTGTCTCACTGCCTGCGCCTAGACTGCCTTTTTGTCTAGCTTGAACTGATTCTGTAAGTGTTTACCTATTTGCGAGAAAGGAGAAAATTTGCATTAGCACTTTTAATATAAGGGTTTTCAGTTAACAACGAAGCAATTCGATTTTTCGTTTGAAACAACTTTTTTTTTTCGTTCGCTACAACTGTGACTTTGTCCGAACGCTTTAAAATACACATTTAAACACATATTTACAAGTGAGTAAGCCATAAACATCATATTTACCTTGATTAGTAACGTCTATTGCCGCCCATATTGCCACCTTGGCTGGTGTTGTAATTATTTCCACCACCAAAACCGCCCTGGCCACCTCCGCTGCCTTGGCCGCCACCTAGATAAAGCATTGATTAGGTTAACAATTCCAAAACATGTTTATAACATCTTCGACTTGTTCGACTTACTCTTGTTGAAGCCGCCGCCTTGGTTGTATGGCGCCGGGCGATTGTTGCCAAAGTTGCTGTTGCGCTGCGGACCGCCACCGTAGCTCTGTTGATAATCGTTGCTGAAGCTACCGCCGCCGTTACCGCCACCCCAGTTGCCGTTGCTGTTACCACCGCTGCCGCTGTAGCCGCCACCGCCACCGTTCCAGCCACCGCCGCCGCCGCTGTTACCGCCCTGGTTATTCCAGGGGCCGGTCTGTTGGTTCCAGCCACCAGAGCTACCTTGGTTGCCACCGAAATTGCCATTATTACCAAAGCCTCCGCCACCGGAACCCCAATTACCGCCGCCATTTTGGCGATTGTTACCCCAGCCGCCGCCTTGGCCACCACGATCACCACCTCGACCACCGGCGCGTCCTCCGGGACCGCCACGGCCGCCACCACCGCCGCCGCCGCCACCACCACCACCCTGGCGATCCATATCCTGTTTGGCAATTGCTTTCTTTACGTCGAGCGTCTTGTTCTTGATGTTGTGCGTCTTCTGCAGGATAATTTTGTCCACAGGATCGTAATCGTCGAACTCAATGAACGCAAAGCCGCGCTTCTTGCCGGTGTCCTTGTCAGACACAATATTGACGCCAACAATCTGCCCGAACTCCTTGAAGTACTCGCGCAAGCACTCCTCGTCATGATCGTCACGCAGACCACCCACAAACAATTTCTTTACCGTAGCGCCAGCGTTGGGCGCATCGATCTCCTGTCGCGGCACGGCACGCTTTGGCTCAACAGTGCGTCCATCGATTTTATGGGGACGTGCATTCTGCGCATTATCAATCATATAAGACTGCGAGTAAGTGATAAAGCCGAAACCGCGAGAGCGCTTTGTTTTTGGATCCTTCATAACCACAACATCGACGATATTGCCCCATTTCTCAAAATGAGCTTTAAGGCCCTCATCGGTGGTTCGGTAGTCCAAACCGCCGATAAACAGCTTACGTAGCTGCTCGGGCTCAGAAATTTGCTGGAAAAAAAAAATAAACAAGAGAGTACAGTTAGTCACAAGTGAAATCGATAATAAAAAAAAAAGCCGCCCGCCATTTTCTTTTTAACATTTGCATTGCCGCATGTACAATTTTTATTTGTTTTCTGAAATTAGGGCAACCGGCACGACATTCATTCCTGTCATCATTTGTCCTGTATTAATCGGGCATTGGCGAATAAAACGTATTTAAAGCACACTTATAGCAAAATTATAAATGCGTTTTACCATTTTAAATATGTCGGCGTCGGCACTTGTACATGCAACTACATATATTACACACATTTCGCTCACCTCATCATTGTCGTCGTAGTTTCCATTGGAGTCATTTAAATCAGCCATTTCACTTGCTTTTATATTGTTAATTATACGATCAGGGATTTTCTTACAAATAAAAATGAATTTTTTCACAGTAGACGCCCAGCTCACTCACACGCACAGCAAGAGAAAAAGTAAGTACCTGAGTGTGCTGAAAAGTGAACTGGAAAAATGGCGACCACGTATCTGACAGCAGATGCCGGCCGAGATGATCGAACCTGCGATAGTAACAGTGACCGATATTTTTAAAAAAGTGTGACTGGTAAATGTGACGTTGCCTTGAAAAATATGTATGGTGACATATACATGCTCAAGGGGTCTAATTATTAATTTACTTTTTAATCAGTACATTTAAGTAATAATATCAATGCTAATAACTTTTGTAATATACTGTACATTGATACGTATTGCAAATAAAAATATATTTAATCGTGACAAGTAACAGGTAAATATATGACGTCTTGCTTGGTTGTAAACCAGGGCTGAAGCAAATAAAAATATTACAATGCTGACGCCGCATCGAGGCGGCAAAGCAGTTTTGAGTTCAGTGTCATTTCCGTATAAATTGCGTCGAGGTTGAGTCTGAATTATTTTTCGTCTGACGTGCAGTGCGTAAAAAAACAAGAAAAAGTGTGTTTGAGTCCGGCAAAGGAAATATTTACAATCAATACTTGTTAGTAAACGGTATGTTAACAATTTTATTATGAATATGCTTAAAAAATACATCAACAAAGCACTTATCAATGATTTGCTAAAAAGTTCTGTACCCGGTGGCCAACGTTCACATCGGCGACGCCGCCATCTTGCCAAATACACACACATTCATATACGCTTATGTATATATAACTCACACAGCCATACATACATATGTACACACGTATTAGCCTGTAGTAGTTGAAATCTTAACAAAATAGAAATATTGAAAAGGAAATTTTTATCGTCACGCTTTATACAGCATAATCAACAACAAATATGGTTGGATCACGCGTTTATGTGGGCGGCCTGCCCTACGGCGTGCGTGAGCGCGATTTGGAGCGCTTTTTCAAAGGCTATGGCCGAACTCGTGACATACTCATCAAGAATGGCTATGGCTTCGTGGTAAGTGGGCATAACAAAGAATTGATAAATCGATATGAGACAAATGCTTGTTTAATTAATAGGAATTCGAGGACTATCGTGACGCAGACGATGCCGTCTACGAGTTAAACGGGAAGGAGCTACTGGGCGAACGGTAAGTTTTGAATAGTGTGTAAAAGTTAAACTATAAATAAAAATTCATATCCGGCTTCTGTTGCTACAGTGTGGTTGTTGAACCAGCCAGAGGCACAGCTCGTGGCAGCAACCGGGATCGTTACGATGACCGCTACGGCGGTCGCCGCGGCGGGGGCGGCAGATATAATGATAAGTAAGTACTGATGCGTGTGCAAAACTTAGAATTTGTTCAAATCGAGTGTTTAATGAACATAATGCAGTGGACCCATAGACTGTAATCTAGAAACTTCCAATATATACCCTCAAAGCGTACTTATATAACAAAATTAACTATCTGAAATGCAAATAATACGGCTATTTATGCTTGTAAATTGACTTTGAGAAGTCAAATAATACTCTCGGGTTTTCGTATCTTCGCTATCTCAATGTTCTGTAAGATAAGCTAGTCAAGGGTCTACTGTGATAGTTTACAAATAGCGCCAACTCATTTCCTAAAGACACTGACATGCTGTTTATATATATGTTAATATAACTTTCTGTTCTGCTTAATTTGAAACATATAATAATTTACTTACATGCTGCACGTCCTAATCAATCAATCAAATGCACATAATTTACTATTATTAATAATTGAATTTTTGCGGCGCGCCTTTTGCGACTGCCAACCCCATCCTTCATTTTCCCTTTTATATATTGAAATGCTCAACTTTTATGCTCTTGCCATTTGGCTTGGGTGGAGTAGCATTTGCAATAATCACGATATGTACATATATATAAAATCTTTTGAGCAGCAGCGCAGTGTCAATACTAATTTTGAATTCATTAAATTATTCACCAGAAACAAAAATTCCAGATCATCCTCCCGTTATGGACCGCCATTGCGCACCGAGTACCGTTTGATTGTCGAGAATTTGTCCAGTCGCGTCAGCTGGCAGGTAAGTCATCTATCTCCCTACTTACGTATTTAACAGTAGCCTAAAAAGTAGACTAGTATAAATATATATAAATATATATATATGGTAACAACAATCTAACTGACTCGTCAATTGGGCGCTACTGAAAGAGCTAATCAATCAATCTATCTATAAACTATATCATATATCTAAACCCAGCACTTCCCTGTTCTATCTTCTTATTTTGTTTTGATTTTGAACTCCATTTCTAAGTTGGTGTTGCTCCCCGAAACGCTTGGCGTTTATTTATTTATTTTTTTTTTTCTTTCCTAGTAGTTTCCCCCCCTTTGATTATTGAGCTCGAAAACTAACGACGTGTGAAAAATGAAATGCCTGCATCGATTATTTTCAAGCTCAATAAACTATGTACATATTATATATCTATTATGTTTAAGCTGTATAGTTGACTTAGACTTAAGCAAAAGTTAAACAATGCAAAAGTACGTTAAAAACTGGTACTGATCGTTGCAATCCCAACACTTATTTTTTTCACACCAACCAAAAAGAAAAAGAGTGTGATGTGTATCTGTTACTGAACCGCCCCAGAGCTTAGAAGAGAGTGACAAAAATACAGGCAGTATTATGTGTAATGGCCAGAGAAAAGGTGCCATATAAACCGAGCTGAACTGAAACTAATAAAACAATAACGTGCTATGGCCAAATACTTCGTCGATGTACGATATAAAGCCTGGCCGGGGGCCTCAACTTGTTACATGTATTACAAACGGAAGAGAAATCCAACAAAAAACGAGAGACAGAAACAAAACACGCACGCAACATAAAGAGATTCGACGCCTGACAGTGCATCCCACGTTATCGTTGTCGGTCGCTTTGTGAATGATCTTCGCTTGGGTTATATAAAAGCTGTATTTCCCCTAAAAAACCATCTCCCAAACACGCTTGGTCTTCGCGCTGTCGTCATCGCCGTCGCCGCTGTCGTCGTCGTTGATGCCTCGTCGTCATCCATGCCAAAAAAAATAAAAAAAAATTAAAAACATACAACTGATGTGAATTGTGATGGCAGCTGCCTGAGATTTGGGCTAACAAAAGGCCAGCCTACGCGCAATGCCCAAAATGCCAAGAATATGTTATAGCCGTATTGCGTAGGCTTGCCTATTGTACGCTGAGGCTTAGGTATTTAAATGTTTAAGCATTCACAATTTAATTACAAAAATTATATAAAGAATTGTCAAATTCCTTATAGCGAATATGAGAGTTTTGAGGTCGTATGACAGACAAAGAGAGAGACAGAGAGAGAGAGAGGGAGAGACGTTAACAAAAAAAATAAAACTAAACAGTTAGATGCGATGGGATGATGATGATGACCATTGATGACATGACGATGATGATACTGGCCGACTCTTTAACGCGTTCATTTCATCTTCGGTTAGGCAAAGTGCAACACTGTGCGCCAATTCTATGTGTCTGTGTGTTCCCCCTCTTAACTGGCAAGGTCTGGCCTGGCTCCGACTCTGGCTTCTGGCTCTGGCTCTGGCTCTGGCTGACTATCGACTAGAGACTCATGGAGCAGCTAACACGCCATCGTCGCACCGCCGATAACGTTCCAGCCTCAGAGGCGCTCCCCAAAACGTATTTCTTATTTTTACAGTTCGTTTCTGTGAGGCCGTGGGAGAGATGAGATGCCGCCGCCTGGTTGACTGCCTGGTTGCGTACTGTTTTGTACTGTGCGTACTGCTGCTCTACACTGCCACTGCTCGCTCTCTCACCCACAAATCCCGACTGCGGCCCCGGCAGTGGTCCTGGCTCCCGGCAACTGTTTCTGACTGTGCGTTTTTTTGGGTCCCACGATTAAAAAGTACATGAACAAAAACAAAAAAAAAAACAATAAACAAGTAGCACAACAAAAAATATATATAAATTCCAATATAATGATCAAGTTAAAGCACATACATACATAAAAAAAAAATGCATTTCCTGGCCAATTCGCTCATCTGCCAAAACTGCCCGAGTGTCTGGCACGGCATTGTGGCCGACTTTGCGTGCGGTTTTCTGGTTGCTGGCCTGGCCTGGCCGCCAACATGCTGATCAAATGATTTGATGTTGAGATGTGGAGCTCTCGATCTCGCTAACTGCTCTTTCGATGAGGTCTTGCGGTCCAGCTGAGGGTTGCCCCCATTGGCCGACAGTTACTAGGCAGACAAACAAAACTCTCGGTGTTGTACGATAAAAGCGATGTGTGTGTCCTCTCTCTGAAAGCGCATTAAGTAAGAACTCAATTACAACTTTTGATTTATCATTTTTTTGATCAAGAAACCAAAAAAAAAAAAATGTATTAAAAAATATATATATAAATATTATTATATATAATTATGCTTACGTTTTGTACCGCGTGCAGCAAACACAAGCAATGAATATTTCAACCGAACTGGCGTTGTTGTGCTCAATTCGACTGAACTGGCAACGGCGCAACTGGCACTTGCACTTCTACCCCCTAACTCCATACCCCCAACAAAAAAAAAACAAGAGGTGTCCATTAGGCAGGCGATGCGAGTGATCGATCTCATACAGACTGATATTGAGTGGCAAAGAGGGACACAGCTTTGGTTAGGAAGGCCCAATTCCACATAAATGTTGCGCATACTAGCGTTGCAACGATACCAGATCGGAAATATATTCAAACTGCTTGGTCTGCACGCTGTATTTGATTTGCCTTCAAGAGCACATATATCTCTAGCTATTTTTTGTACTAATTCACATATTGTTTTTCGTATTATTTGTGCGTTATCTGCAGGATCTGAAGGACTACATGCGCCAGGCTGGCGAGGTCACCTATGCTGATGCCCACAAGCAGCGTCGCAACGAGGGGTAAATAATGTCGAAAGCACATTTTGATTTTTGTCAACTAATTTATTAACTGAATCTTTAGCGTGGTGGAGTTTGCCTCGTTGTCGGACATGAAGACTGCCATTGAGAAGCTTGATGATACTGAGCTGAATGGGCGTCGTGTGCATTTGGTCGAGGATCGTCGTGGCGGACGCAGCGGTGGTGGTGGCGGTGGCGGCGGGGGTGGTGGTGGCGGCGGAGGCGGTGGACGCGGTCGTTCCCGTTCTTCCAGCTCACGTTCACGCTCTCGCTCGCGCAGACGTTCTCGCTCACGTCGCTCGTCGCATTCGCGCTCTAAGTCGCGCAGCCGCTCCAAGTCACGCGGCGGACGCTCAAAGTCCAAGTCACCAGTTAAATCGCGTTCTCGCACACGTTCGCGTTCAAAGTGAGTTTATTTTATCCCCGATTTCAGGCTTAAAGTTTAATTCTAACAATAAAATCTCTCTTATTAGCAAATCTCGTGATGTGTCCAAGTCAAAGTCAAAGTCCCGCTCACGCACTCGCTCCCGTTCGCCCAAGCGCGACTCGCACTCACGCTCACGCTCCAATTCCAAGCGTGAGTCACGTTCTCGATCACGTTCAAAGTCTAATCGTCGCGATTCGCGTTCACGGTAAGTGTCTGCCATATAATTTGTATGTTTTCTTTAATTCTTTGAGCTTTATGTGATATGCTTTCTTTTCGTGCTTTCTTTGATTTTGTTTGGATGTGCAGACCGTGTTTGGTGGCTCCCAATATTTAGTATATATTTATTAAAACATATTTCAAAAAAACATCTCTCTTGCAGCGATCGCTCCGCATCGGCTGATAATAAGTCACGTTCTCGCTCCCGTTCGCGTTCAGCATCCCCGAAGAATGGAAACGCTTCACCAGATCGCAACAACGAAAGCATGGACGATTAGATTAGTTAGCTGTCCCATTAATTATAAAAATATTGATTTTAGATTTCGACTAATTACTATAGAGAACCCCCAATACAGACACCTTATCCACCAAAATCACTTGAAACAAAACAAAACAAAAACATGCAAATCTTAAATCCACTACCAAACATCGTAAACATTTTTTAATATTTAAAAATTATGTTTAAGAGCTCGTTCGACACACACGTTTCGCCAATGTATTCTAATTGTTGAATATACCCGATTGTACGCATGTTTAACACAAATTATACAAAGGGCATCTGTCGGTCGAATACTTTTCCATTGATTATTTCTTGTGCAAAGGCAATAAAATGCTTGCCTAACAAATTGTTTAAACCAAATTATCACACAAATATTTCAATAAAAACCGAATGGATTCATAAAATAAAAACTGTAAACGTGGTACTTTTGTGGTGGGCAACTATAACTACTATATGATATAATATAATTCTCGAGTAAGATGTAAAAGTCCATTGGCATTAAATCAAGCTTGCAGCATGTTCAAGTATATACAATTTGGTGTTTATTTTCGGATTTGAATATACTCAAATGTATTTTACAAAGTTTTTTTTATTTAAATTTCAATTTTTTGCTTTATTTTCAATGAAATAAAATTACAATTTGTTTTACTTTTATTTGAAATTGAGCAGCTATATTTCATACTTATGTGAAATTGTTTAAACACATACAGACAATACCTACTAAAAATTTGAAATAAATTTTATATTAAAAAGTCGTACGTAATATATATTTTGTTTTCTTTTTGCTTGCCTTTTGTTAATACAGAATTAAATACATAACTATGCCTCATAACTGCGGTAGTTGTGTTTTTTTTTGTTTTAGAAATATTTTATTCTTTAAAGTATATCTGTAACTACGTTTATTTACTAAAATATTTACAAAGCACATAAGGATTTTCTTGTGGGGGGGCATTTGAAAGCGTTTTCATCTCAACTGAGCTGAATACCAAAGAAAATTATTTGTAAAATGGAAGTTTCATAAATATCTTAGTTGGGAATTATCAACTACATTAAAACCAAATGCAATCGTTTGCGTTGATGCGTCTAAATGCGTCTGACGATTCGAGGGTCAGTGACTAATAGAATTAAGGACTGCAAAGGGCTGTCTATAGTTAGGGTTGGTATCGAGTGGGCGTGGCAACACTCATATACCTCGTATCTATATTATGTTTGGCACTCTTTGGAGTCAATTGAGCACTTGGTAAGACAAGTAGTTGGCTGTAATGTTACCTTGGCGTTTTGTTAATGAGACTACTAACTATATTATGTATATTTAGGTATAATATTAAACTAATATCCCGCTCGTGACTAAATACATCATTAATAATCATAAGAAATATATATATATATATAAGAATAAAATGGGCATGTTCTAATCAAAAATATTAAGCAAAAATATTTAGTATTTACAAAAATTGAATTTGACACGTCTTTGAATCTATATAGATTTATATTCTTCTTAGCGGATCATGTACGGTATCTAAGTGCAGCCTGAAAAAGGCAGTTCTAGTCTAGTGTTTCACACTATAATTTCGATATTGATTAATTTCAGTGGCTGTTGAGAGAAAATGAGAAACAGAGAGAAAGAGAGAGTGAGAGAGAGAGAGTGACAGAAGGTCTATGTGATCCTTGTGATGATTTGTGTCTATCGCTCGGAAATGGCAGTGGTTTAGATCAATTTTCTAGTGCCCTAATTCAATAATATACATATACATATAGTTAGATATTTATCTCTATAATGCTTACTACAGATTGTATATGTGTGTATTATATATATTTATGCACTAATTTACATTGTAAATGCACATAAATATTAGTTCGTGAACGCACATGAATTTGCACATTTTTCATTATTCCAATTTAATATTCACTACCCTTCAGTTCCGAATTCCATTAGGTTTAAGTACTATGTATCAGAGAAAGTTTTATCACTTTAATTATGTTTAAGTCGTTTGTGGAGAGGCAGGAAAAGGGGGCGTTTTGCTATACGAGTGGGCGCGGCCATATTCGTTGTTCCTTCTGCTGCTGCTGCTGCTGCTGATGCTGCTCCAAATTTGGCATCTAAATACGAAAAGATAAAAGTGATACATTGCGTTTGAGCAATTTGTGCGGCTGCTTGAGAGGCGAACGATTGCCTGTGTCGTCCACAACATCCAGGCCCATGCCCATGTGGCTGCCAGTCATGAGGCCACTGCCATTGAGGGCGCCAATGGTGTGCATGCTCTGCGTATCATAGTTCAGATCCTGCATGGGCACCACCTCCGGCAGCAGGTGACGTATGTGAGTTGGCGAGCGGCGCAGCTTGTACTGTTGCCTGTGAAAGCAGTAGAACAGGTAAATGTATTGTTATCATTTAAATGATGCTTGACGAGATGATATGATGCATAACAAATTACTAGGAAAATCTGCTTACTCTGCAACGTTTTCACTGGTCGCGTTTTTATGCCTGTTGCCAGAGTATATTCAGTTATAAAATACGTTTACACAACATCGAGACATCAAACAAAGCCAAAGATAAACCAAATGCAAAGCCATAGAAGAAAATACATTCAAATAATATCGAATTACCAATAATATTGAAGTCGAAATACACATATATAAAACATAAACACATTTATTAAATGCATAGACCAAATAGTTTATGTTTGGTTCTCATATTTAAAGTTTTTATATGATATAAGTCATATTTAAAATAAGTTGGAAATTACTTCAAGCTCGATATTCAAAAATTGTTAATTACTTTGAGCCGAATCTTAAGCCGGATGCATTGGCAAGTTCATTAAAAATCCAGTTTTTCCAATATTGAACTGGTCTAATGCAGTTAATCTTTTAGTTGAAAGTGTTAAAGCTAACCAATTTGTAAGATAATATTGGTTCAGATTTTGTAGACTTCCAAAAGAGTTTGAAGTTTAGACATCTTAACTTTCTGCTGCTATATGTGAGTTGATAAATTTATTATTCTCCCACATACGCAGTTTGAACGTAAGTAGACTAAGGAAATCAAACAGGAAACGGAAACCGTACAATCGCACACTAAGGACCCGTTTGTCAAGGGTTGCTTATGCTCAAGATGCTAAATGGTCTATGCTTAAGCCCTTTGCTTATGCTTATATCCAACTTAAGGCTTATGTCCAAGTTGATGTGTAGGCTTACATACTTTTTATGCCGGTTTCCATTCAAGCAAATACAACGGCATGAGCACATTGAGGATGTATTTGTGCCATTCAGCGATTCGACGTCTTGTCCTTCGTAGCCGCTCAGTATGGAATCATTGGATGTTATCACATCGCCCTCCAGTTTGACAGCCACTTGTAGTGCCTGTAATATCATGCCAATATCTCAATTAGTTAACTAATAGATATCACAATTAATAATATATAGCATAGATTGTAGCGCATTTTGTGAATAGAAAGTGGGTGTTCTTGTTGTTCTTGTTGTTAGAGGCTAAGAAATGTGTATTTGTTCAGTGTAGATCAGGTTGTTAGGCTGCTCGAAGCAGTAGTAGTAGTTGTTGTTGTTGTTGTTGTTGTTGTAGCATTGGTAAGTCATAGTATGTATTTAAAGCTCTAAAAAACCGCAATCACCTCATTGGTCCATAAACTGGACTTGGTCATAAACTAAGCGCGCGTTTGCATTTGTTTTGATATCATTAAGTCAAAAGCAACCGAAAATATGCCAAAAAAGAAACAAAATATATATATATATATTTGATTTTCCATTAAGTTCTTTATATGCTGACGCATTAAATTCAATTAATAAGTGAATGAATTTCAACATATTTAATATAAGTTAATCGGACTAATTGAATTGAATAAATAAATGCAGAAATTGAAGCATATTTCTTACAATAGCAAATGTGGAAAAACCAGAATGTGCGCGTATAAGTTGATAAATTGTGCGATTAATTGGCAAGCAAGTACTTAAAGAAAATGAATATAATTTATTTTAAAAAAATATGAGCAGAAAATGTTGAAAGTCAAAGGGTATGCTCATCAGTTAGAGGTCGGAACTATGTACGCAGCTAGGACTAATAGAGTTGAATAAGTTTAAGGTTTGAGGAAAACGGTTTACTGCCAATTGGTCAACTTGATAGGTGTATTTTATGGCTTAAAGAAAAAACAGTCCGCAAGTCTACTGAAGAAATAGCAATGGCATGGACATTATCGATGTACTATATTATAAAACATAGGTGACAGCTCACCTGCATGGCTTGGGCCTCGTCGCGTCGCTCGTCCTCGGTATTCATTGTAACAAACCTTAGTACTAACAAGTTCAGTGAGGCGGCAACAATTGCCAGTCCGAATAGTATAAATATCAGTGCGAACATAACATATTCGGGTTTTCGATTTAGCGCATTATCCTTTTGTAAAGCTACCATATCGCCAAAGCCTAGTTTGCACGAATATAACACAATTATTATTATTAATCAATTAATTGTTTAGAACGCTTTGATCGCTCACCTATTGTGGTTAAAGTAATAAAACAGTAATATACTGAATCAAAATAGCTCCAGCCCTCAAACTTGGAAAAAGCCGCCGCACCACCCGCGATCGTCAGCGAACTGAGCGTCGTGACAACGCATATTAGGTCCACCTCTGAGGCAAGCGTTCGCTTGCAGCGCAGCGATGTCCGCACCGCTTTGATAACAAAGCTGATAACGAGAATGGCATAAAACGCTTGTCACTAGACTATCAAATGTTATTGGAGGTAGGATGGGCACACACCTGCTCAGTCTATTCACTCTTTCTCCGATGCTCTGAAACATGACCAGACCCAAGGGTATCCCAACAATGGCATAGCACATTGTAAATAGTTTGCCACCGCGGGTCGTTGGCGTTGAGTGTCCATAGCCTGCAAATGAATCAATTGAGATTTAACGAATTGTTGTGAAGAAATCATCATTGCGATCTGCACTACGAAAGCAAAGAATTATTATAGCATTCCTATATCCTGACTCGAGTTACGCTATTTTTTTTTACTACTTATAAGCCCAGCCAAAAGTTTTTTATATGTTTCAGTTTCTAATACTAAGCTAACGGTATTTTCACTACCCTAAAATAGTAAATTAAGTTAAGTTAACGGAATATTTAGGCCTTATCTAAGGTCAAGGCATTGAAATAATTTCGAGCTAAAGACAAAGCAAGGTCTAATCGAAACTAACCTTCGATAGGTTCTCACAAAATGAGAAACGCATAGAAGAGAACATCTTCATACCCCTATATATATATATATATATTCCTAATCAGTATCAACAGTCAGGTCGATATAGCCAAGTCCCTGAGTCAGTTTCTTATGTGAACTAGTCTCTAATTATGGAGCTACCCATAGAAACGGCGAACGGATCGGCTTACTATATCATATAGCTGCCATCGAATTGATCGGACAAAACTTAGGTTCTTGTATGGAAAACTTTGTTGTTTATCAAAATATCGTAACCGAACACGTCCTTTGTTGCGGAGCTTATATATAATCCATATCTCACCCAGATGGGATAAACCATATATATCGCTCTGAAGAGCGTAAATATATAATATAAAATATAATATTTCACCACACAAATTCGAAAACCGTTTGTTAGAATTCTACATGAATATTGCTCTATTTCTATATCAAAAATATATATTGACTATATACCAATTGTTGTTAGCACTGTCGTTGCATAATAGAATGCGCCAGTGAACTTCCATTGTTGGCCAGCCTTGTGTGGCTCCGATTTGAGAACCACCGTCTCCATGACTTTAAAATCCTCCTGTGATATATTATATTTGCGTATTATCCGATCCTCGACACCTGCAACAGCAAGACAACAAATGACAGGATGTTTAATAGAAATATTAAATATATATTTTTTGATTACCTTGCAATGCCTCCCAGCGGCGTTTTTCCGTCTCCGATTCGAGGGCATCAAAGACGGCGGCGCCCACAAGTAAATATGTAAATGTACACACGATCAGGGATATCGTGCGGACATTTTGTTTCTTCATGCTTCATTTAGGCGAGGTTATTGGCTAAAAACATGCATTCCATTCACAATGTACGGCTGTCTCCTCGATGACTGCTGGCGGCGTCTTCTCTTGCGGTTGTACGGTTTATTGGTATTGTGACTAATCCAGCTGCAGACTTCCATATGTGTGTGTGTGTGTGTGTGCGTTGGCCGTTTACGTTGAAAGGACAAAACTTTTGTAAATCAGGTTAAGCGCAGTAACTAACACACACACACGCGCACACACGACGTGCAAACAGAAACACTTGAAACTCGACACCTTGGCCGCCTGCCACTTTCACTCTAACTGCCTCTCTTCCGCTCTCGCTCGCTCTCGCTTGCTCTCCTGCACACACACACACGCGCGCTGACAGCTTCAGGCGCTGCCTAATCAAAGTCTTGGCCGTTGCTGTGTGTGTGTGTGTGTGTGTGTGTGTGCGTGCGCGCGTTTTTCGTCGTTTAGTTTTAGTTTTTTTTGTTGTTGTTGCTGTTGTTGTCTACTTTTTGGCGCACGAGGCAATTATCTGAGAAATTCACTTAGGTGTCACTTGTTCGTGCACTCGAGTGCAATTGCATTAAATATGATACAATAAACAACTATAAGTATTTTAATTTTAGCAGCACTTGCAAATGTTGTTGTACACGGCTGCATTTATTTCTGTCACACATGCCGTTGCAACTGCCGTTGCTTCTGCCGTTGCTTCTGCTTCTGCTGCTGTTGTTGTTGTAGTTGCTGTTGCCTGCGCCTTTGTCCTCGTCGTAAACGCGTTCATTGCGCCCATCCATGTCCTTGTGTTATTTATAACAGAACTGCTGCTGCATTTGTAACTGCATCATCAGCGTCATCATCAAAATGTTCGCTCTGGCCCCAATCAGTTGCTGGCGGCCAGGTAACTGTAACCGTAACCGTAACCGTAACCTGGCTCTATGGTCCTGCTGATATGGGTTATAGCCCTTTCAAGGCTATTGCTGCTATAGACGGCTATTTTGTTGTCGTTGCTGTGCACACACATAGCGGCATCTCGTCGTTGCAATGTCCTTCGGCTGCAGTTCTGTTCTGGCTACGCACTCTGTGGGCGGCCCGGGTTAAAACAGAAATGAACATAAATAGTATTTTGTAGTATGCTCTGGCTAAAAATAGCGCACTCAGATTGACGCTGAAAGTGACAATCGTTTTGGCCACATCCTGGCCATTTGCTGGCGGCTAACGATGCAAATTGCCTAATCTGTCATCGTCAAAAAAATAAATACCCTGCGACACTGTGCAAACGACACAAGCCAATACATATACATAGATATGTATGTATGTACATATAAGCTCACTAACACATGCATGCACACAGTATGTGTGCCAAATTGGCTACAACATGAATTATTTAGTTGTATGCGCGTTTTTCAGATAAGCGCCAAGATTCTTGGCACCCAAACTGGGCCGCAAGTGTAAAACTGTAAGCAATTCTGCAGATTTGGCGGTAACTGTAGTTCCTGAATTATTAAAAAAAACACACACACACAAATTTTGCGCCAAAAGCTTAACCGAATAAATGAGATGAAAGGGGACAAGCCGTGCATGAAGAAACAAAAAAAAAAAAAACAGCAAAAGCTCATCTGTGTGCGTTGTGTCTGAGTCTGTCCTGCACATGTATGTGTGTGTGTACATACATACATACGTGCGCTTTTGTAGGCAAATTTAAAGGCATGCTATAATATTGTTAAGAGAAGCGAATCGTATATTTTGCTGCTGGCCTGCTTTTCAATTTGTCTAACAAGTAGGCAGCATTGCAGTACCATTAAATTATTCATGCATCAGTATTTGTATATGAATTTAAGTGTGTACGTCTGGCTGCCTATCCGTGTGTGTGTGTGTGCGTGTGTGTGTGTGTGTGAGGGCGAGTTGTCTTCAGTACGTCAACGTTGCGCGTTGAAGCGTACATCACACACACACACACAGAGACGCAGACACAGGCACAGGCACATGCTTTTTTTATAATTTATTGAGCCAAGCCACAACGTACATAAGCACAAATTCGGACCGTGAGAGGGTGGTTGAACATTTGTGGATGCCACAACAACACATAAGTGTGGCAAGCTGTGTGACTGTGTCGAAATTTCTGAAGCAGGCCACAGTACTTCTAGGTGGAATGCCAAACGCCCTTAGTTAACTTTTTGCTAGTTTCCCTATGCTACACGGTGTTGTTGTTGTTGTTTTTTGTTTTTTTTTTGTTCGTTTCAAGTTTTTTTTCTTTCTATTCTCATTATTTGTTGCGCCACCCGCAAGCTTAATCGCGCAGCCTCCGCCAGTCTCGTATTATTTGTGCTGTCGTTGACATTTGCTGTGCAGTGGCAATGACAGTGACACTATCAAGAATCCTGTGGTCGACCATTTAACTGCCTGATGTATGCGCTTGACTTGTTCTTCGACCCCCCCCCCCCCCCCCCCTCATCCTCCTCCTTCTCCACCGCCCCATGCACAGGCACAGCATCGCGAAAGGAAGATCCAAAAAAGAAAAGTAAAAGGAACTGGTATTCATTATATAAAACATTGTACACATACACAATAATTGTTGGACTTTTGGCCAAATTTTCAGAAATTCAAAATTTTCCAAATTTTAGGAATTCTGCATGCACATCTTTTAATTTGTCATTCGCTTAGCTTCTAATATATTAATTACACAAATTTTCACTACAATAATTTCATCTCATTTCGTTTGTCGTTGGCTCGTTTTCCCGTTCGCAATGCACGCACATTCGATTGTAATTCTCAACTGGCACGGCAACGGCGCACAAACTGACAGGCTGCTGGATCCTTTGTGGGTATTAGGGTTGAGCATCCCATGCCGACGCTGAGTAGGCAGGCGCAAGCTGGGGCTGCCAACTTGCGAAAGCTTAGCAAAGTGGCGCGCATTTGAATTGATGTACTTTCAGGCTCAGTGCCAAACCCCTGGACCTATGCGCCTCAGATATTTTGGTGTCATGGCTTGGCATAGTTAGTCAGCAGCCGTTGCAAACTGTCATTTCAATGCATTAAGGCCAGCATTGAAATGACATATTGATGCTTCGCAAATTCAGGCCACCAAATCAACTTCAATGTTTTAAGGGAATTAAATTAAATTACATTGCCAAACATTACACGCAATAAAATGTAAAATAAAAAATGAGCACTACAAATTATATAAATAAGATCTAATATTCCATGGGCTCCGGTGGCAGCACAATGTTGCAGCCGAGCAGACCCCGACCGCTCCATGCCTTGGGCACAAGTATCAGATCCAGAAACTGTTCGCCACGTTTGATCTTTAGCTGCACGTTTTGATTCTGCATGTCGCGCACAACTTCTCCAATTTGTGCTAGGCTATTCTTAAAGTTATTTTCGTTGATGGAGCCAAAACGCATGATTTTGTCGCCCACACGCAAGCCCTGCAATAGAAACAATTAGCTTTCGACGATAATAATTGGATTATGTGTTATTGCACTGACCGCTTCCTCGGCTGGCGAGTTGGGGCTTACAAGATTGACGACAACTAATGGGCGTGTATTCGGTGGCATTATGAGTGCTCCGCCGCCTTCTCGCCCACTGTTCAGCTCCAAGGCTGATGCCCGATTCACCAGCTCGGGATCTGTGGTAGCTATCTCAGCATGGTATTGATTGAGCAGGGTTTGTATTTGATTCATCAATTCCTTGTGATCATTTTGCAAACAGATAATGGTCTGACGCGCCTGGCGCACTTGATAGATATCGATGTCGTTCCGAGGAAATCCTTCAGCATCAACAAGTGAACCAGTCATGCCAACATTGTCGTTCTGTAAGGATCAAATATTAGTATCTGTACAGGCATAAATATAAGTATGCAAGGCGCTTGGACAAGCTCATAGTGCGGCATTTCTGACGTCACATTACACTTTTTGGTACCTTGATCTATGTCACCTTGCCTACATGCTTGTGTGAGTATTTACCGCGGCCAATATTTGTCCATTTTTATTAATCTGTGCCTCCAGGTCCACCTTCGCGGCCATTAGTCTTTCCAATCGCGCTTTAGTTGTGATTTCCGTTGCCATGACTTGCTTTTTCCTTTCGAAGGATTTTAATATAAGTAAAATAAAAACAACAGTTTTTTGTTGCGCTGCCGATAAATTATGTTAGAGATGAGTCTAATACAACCGATCTATCGTATTTATAGCATTAGCTAACACGATTTATAGAGATATTCCCGCTTCTTATTTATATTTTCTTTTTTCGATGAGATTGTTTTGACTTTTCTACCAAAATATTTATTCCTTTCTATAAATTGATTTATTTTGTATCTAAAGTGGCTTATTTACTTACTGATTGTGGTTGTCATAGAACCATGTACCAAGTCACGTTATGTGTTATCGATAGATGGTGAAAAATTAATTTAATCAAAAGTGGGAGTACTGCTATATCGATAGTAAAAATATCGCAATTATCGATATTATATCAACAATTGACATACACATATACATCTAAATACAACATATTCCCAGTTTAAAGTAAACACTGAATTTTATAGCATTATAGCAAAAACTGGACAAAACCAACAAGCTAGTAAGCGTTGCGACAATCTTCGTGCACAACGGACCGAAGGTTCGAACAGCGTACCCCTCATAGAAATGTGAACTGTGCGTTGTGGGCAGTTCGAAGGTTTATGCAATGTTCTAGTTTGGCCCACGAGCACACAAGGAGAGCGCGAAGAGACGGCAACTGCAATAGAGCGCCGTTTATACGTTCATATAATAAGTGTACACAAATAGCGTGTGTTGAGCTGCGAGCGCAACGCATCCAAATGACTGTTACTGTGACCAGCACACATGTAATGGAGGCACAAGCTAAAGCAACAATTTTGCAATCTGGCGGGGGCGGTGAGCAGCAGCATGGCTCTGACAAGTCGGTCGATGTGGCTGGCAAGGATGTTGATTTAGTTGGCGCGGCAGATGATGAGATGACCGTTCTGTTAACAAATCAAAACTACCATTTTGACGCAACATCCGATATAGAAGATGCTTTCGTAGAGCTAAATGGTAGCAAAGATGTGGAACTCGATGCGGCTGTTGGTGGTAACCACCATGCGGAGCATCCGCAAGTCACCTGGCTGGACGATGATGCAATCGATGCCCTGGATCGTGTCACACTGGATATAGGCAATATGTTCTTTAACCGCGTTGACAGCCAGGAAATTATTTATCAACAGAAAAAGAAGAACATCAAAATGGTGGGCAAATATGTGATGGGCGATGTGCTAGGAGAGGGCTCCTATGGCAAAGTAAAGGAAGCCATGAATTCGGAGAACCTTTGCCGGCTGGCCGTTAAGATACTCACCAAACGAAAGCTACGCCGCATACCCAATGGCGAGCAGAATGTGACACGGGAAATTCATTTGCTGAAGCAGCTGAAAAACCAGAATGTTGTCCAATTGGTCGATGTGATGTACAATGAGGAGAAACAAAAGATGTACTTGGTCATGGAGTATTGCATTGGCGGCTTGCAGGAGATGCTGGATCATGCGCCGGAAAAGAAGATGCCGCTCTATCAAGCGCATCAATATTTTCAACAGCTGGTGAATGGATTGGAGTATTTACACAGCTGCCGTGTGATACACAAGGACATCAAGCCGGGTAATCTGCTGCTGACGCTTGACCAAACGCTCAAAATATCAGATTTTGGCGTGGCCGAGCAGCTCGATATGTTTGCCCCAGACGACACCTGCACAACGGGTCAGGGCTCGCCTGCGTTTCAACCGCCAGAAATTGCCAATGGACATGAAACGTTTGCAGGCTTTAAAGTGGACATATGGAGCAGTGGCGTTACCCTGTAAGTAAATAGCTTTTTACTGGTACTTAGGAACGTTTCAACATTTATTGATTTGCAGCTATAATCTGGCAACGGGTCTGTATCCGTTTGAGGGCGACAACATCTACCGATTACTGGAGAACATTGGACGTAGTCAGTGGACTGCGCCCGACTGGCTATATGATTTGGATGAAAGCTTTGCCAAATTAATATTGGGCATGCTGCAAGCAGATCCAACTGCGCGGCTCTCTCTGCAACAAATACGCAAAGATGCGTAAGTGGTCCATTACGTAAATGCAACAATTGGTTTTATTTATGGCAATTTTGTGTCCTTGCAGTTGGTTCCTGTCCGCACCAGCGGTGACTGGCCCACCGATACCCATTCCTCCACTGAAGGGCGACAAATACGGACGTTCCACAGTACTGCCTTACCTAGAAGCTTATCATTATGGCAACGAACAGGATCAGGAAGATGTTTACTTCACTGAGCACGACGTCAATCGTATGTTCAAGATATTACAACCCCCAAATAAACTCTTGATTACTATTATATTTCTTTCAGAGGAATTGGCGCGGCGCGCTGCATCTGCTGCAGCTGAGATACGCGCTAATAGGAACGCTGCTGCCAGCGTGGCGTGCCATTCGTACGAGCCATCCACAAGTGCTGAAGCTGAGGCCATGGTCAACGGCTCCAGGGAGGTGACCACGGTCAAGAAAAAGGGCTCTGGCCTGAAGCGTCGAGCTAAAAAACTTGTATCCTGCATCTCAGTGCGCAAGCTGAGTCATTGTCGCACATCGTAGGCCCTACCCAAACCCCCCCTAGTTACTAGAGTAATATGGAAAAGTAATAACTTGTTAACAAATTGTGAGCAACTTTTTGGTTTTTGTTTTTGTTTTTGTTGTCTTACATTCGCCAAGTATTTATTAAGATAAAGCGAGATTGAAAGAGGAAGAAGAAAAGAGAGAGCGAGAGAGTAATCGAGGCACACACTAAGAGCCGACACCTTAAATTAGCTTAGAAAGCTGTTAGGCAGGCAGCAGAATGCAAGTAAGATCCAAGTGACAATACCGTGTATTATATGAGAAAGTTATTTAGGTCGTTGATATGTATTAAATGTAAAGAACAAACACGTTGAATAATTGCAATTAGCAAAGATTCGTTAAAGTAAACTGCGCGTCGGCAATACGCAAATAAGTAAATTGTTGAACTGTTGTTGGTTTTAATAACTTCTAAATCAATGCAATTTACAGGCGTCGACCATACACAAACTGCTGGACAGTATTTTGCAATGGAAAATTTATAAGTGTAATACAAATTTGAAACTATTGAAGAATATTTAAATATATATAAAAACTGCATTTAGTTCACACATATTTCCTTTCCATTTGGATCTCCCGACATGTGTAATTATCTACTAAAGTTTAGTTAATTATTTCTATACTCCTGCGTTGGAGTACTTGTAATACAGTGGAAGTGATTCGATTAAACTTTGTAAATACTCGCAATTCGAAAAAAAGTGTCAAGTGTTTTTGGTCTTATTTATGGAATATGTTTTTGCCTTTATTGACAAATTTAAATTAAGCTTAATTGGCATTGCAAACTTTAAACTTAACAGTTGACTAACTAATTCTATTATTCCAATTCTACGACTTCAATGCTGGATTTAGGCATGACTGCTGTTGGCTCTGCTATTGCTGGAACAGTTGAGCTTATGTGCAGATCACTCATGATGAACATTTGATGATAGTGCGGGCCTAGCTTGCTAAGCTTCTTTTGCATTAGATGTCGCAGCGTATCCACATACTGCGGCAGCACTTTAACCTGGCTCGTGTTGCGCCAATGCAGACCATTGTTGTCCACGTGAAAGAGTGCAGGTGAGGGTACATGATCCTTTAAATAATTCCAAATGCACTCCCGCAGCAGCACAGCAATCTGTAAAGTCGCAAAATAAGTCAAATCCTTACAAACGGCATGTTTATACATATATTCGAAGCTTACCTCCGGCGCTTCGAAGTGCTCAATAATCGTGTGCAGGTTGGAAAGAGGTGGCGGTATCAGCTGGCCTATGGCCAGCAATTGTAGCAGTTTCTTGGTGCACAGCATAAGCTCGTCGTTGGCGGATGTGGGCTGGAATTTATTGACTAAAAGAGAACAAAAATTATTAACTTAGACTTCAGTGGTAACGTCCAATTTCTTACCATTCTTGCCACGCCAGTGATGCAAACAGGTGGCGCACAGCGCACGCAGCAGCACTGAAGAGTAGCACAAGGCGGGCCTGTGAGTAGCTATCAAACCAAGCACTGCCCAAAGAACAGGCGAGGTTATAAAGGCACGACGTATTTGCATATCCCGTTCCATAGTGACGCGAGTAAACTCTTCATCGGGAAAAGGTAGTCCATTGTACATAACATCCGTCGAGACCAGTTCTACAAGCGTCAATGAGACCAGCGAGTATCCTTCAACATTGTTCGGCTTTTCCTAAAAGAAAACGTATCGTGTTAAGTCTTCTGGCACGTTTGCGAGAACGTTATGTATTACCATATCCATGCAGCACGCATTAAGCGCCTTTAGATATAGTGCTTGCTTTTCCGCATCGCAGCTTCTGTTATTAATGGGCAGCACAGGTCGCAGTCCCCGCCCAATGACGCCGGAATGCAGTACAGAGCGATTTGAGTTGGACCCAGAGCTTGTGTGCAGGTTTTGCACTATAAGCAGCTCATGTTCAGGTATTTTTAGCTCATCTAATTCGTACTCCTCTAGCTGACCAAGCAAATGGCCATGATAGAAAAGCGCACTCTCAACCAGCTCACGCAGGCAAACGGTGCGCGCAATTTTGCGGGCGGAGCATTGACGCTGCAGCAGCGCATAGGCTCGATGAGCTGCCGCGGCGCGACGGATGACAGCTGGCGTAATGAAATATAAATTAGTTGTTAAGCCAAGTGAAAAAATGAGTTTTTGGCTTACTCGTCTCGCTGAGGCCTACAAAGAAGTACTTCACGCTAAGAACAGCAAGTTTAAGCACCAGCGGTGTTCGCAGCACAGTGCAGCGTGTGCCAGCCTCGATGTTGTTTAGCAGCTCCACAATTAGATGCGCCAAACGCATGCGTGCTGCATCAGGTGTTTCGTCCGTCTGGGTCACTTCACCTTCTTCTAGTTTGGGACGCTTAACGGGACCATTGCCATTATACAAATCTTGCATTGTTTCGTGATTGTTGTTGTTGGCCTGCTGTTTTTTAAACTTCTCAGCGCTGAGCTCAGCAGCAACTTTATCCATTCGTAGCAATAGCTTTTGAATTGTGCAGTCGAGGATTTGTATAATCTTAGGCAGGCATTCGTTCAATGATTGCGTCAACAGCTGCGGCTTAGTATGCGGAAATTGATTCTTTTTGTGCATTCTGTGGACAAATAATTAACTATTAGCATATGTACAAACATTCTATGTATTGACTTTCTAACTTGGTCAGCAGGTTGAGGTTGTAAAATGTATTATATGCCTCCGTTGGAGTGCCGGGCTCCACGGGCAAACGATTGTTAACCTGCTCCTGCAGCGTTATATCCTCCAGCACCATTTTAAACCCCTGCGTTATGTTGGGAAAGTTGAGCACACCGCTCTGGCCACCCAGCAAGCGCATCAGAGCGCCAATGGTATTCGGATTTTGTGCATAGGACTTGCGCAGCAATTGCGATATTGTTTGATAATAGATATGTGGATGCTGTGAGGCTGTACGGCGAGAGCGGAATGAGTTCATTTTACCAGAATATTTCAAAGGCTTAGTACTTACAGACCACGAGCAGCAAACGCACTGCTGTCTGTTGCTCCAATAGATTTGTGCTGAGGCAGCTTTTCCAGAGCATGTACTTAGTTTTTTCGGAAGCTAAATCTCCAAGTAATGGAAAAGTGCGCATGTTCAGCACCCATTGCTCCAATTCCTGCATAGACGTATCCAAAAACTCCTGACACCACACGTACTTTTCAGCCAATTTGGCCACCATTAACAGTAGCTTGGCACCGTGTTGATTAAGACGTAGCACGGCATTATTCAGGGACGGCTGCATGTCGGCAAACATTTTGTTGCTTAGCCAAAGCGGAGCCTTCTGCACGATGGCATCGCACATATCATCGGTGTCTGGAGGGAAAATAACAGTCAGGTAAGGCAACAGCTTAGGTTGGTAAATGGCACAAACTCACATATATCTATAAAAACATTGACCAAGCTCTGTAGAATGGCATCGGAGTAATTTGTGGTTATTAGTAGAAACGGTACTATAGCCACATCAAGTGGTTTTTTGGGTGCCAGGCCATCTTTGAGCATTTCACAGAATGCCGCGCGCAATTGTTGTTCATGGCAGGAGGTCATGTAGTCCAGGATGCCAGCTTCAGAGTCCAAATGACAGCGATAATCGTCTACGAAACGCTTGATGCCGCACTGCAGTATTTGCATAATGATCTTGTAGGGAAAACAGCCGCCCAGCCGGGCCACAATCCAGTCGAATGTCATGGGATAGCGATGAAACGCACTCAGCATGGTCTCCACGCATGTCTCCGCCTCCGAGTTGCTCAGCTTGCGAAAGCAACTGTTGATCAGCGTGAGCAGACCATGCATAGCACTGCATTCCAGCCAGTAGTTGCAGGAGGCAGGAATCGTCATCCTGCGCTGTGTGTACTTGTCCGATAGCTTGGCCACTAGCTCTAAGCTCCAGTTGGCAATGAGCGGCGACCAAGCCGGTGGCCCCTTCCATATTAAATTTTGTAGCGATGTTTTGACCATATTAAAGCTTTCGTACTCCTCTGCGCGCATCTGTTGATGCGGATTGCCTTCCTGTTTCATTTGCGATACTGGCAGACCCGTTTTTTGATCCATCATTTCGGGAGATATATAGAGCTGCACCCCGATCTCTGCTAGAATGCCAAAGTAATCAAAAACGATGTCGCGAGTGGCCGGTAGCTCATCCAGAAATCCCAACCTGTGTGCGTAAAATGCATTGAGTAAACATTATCTGCAGAATAGTTGCAAGTGTGGCACAAACTTACGCAACTTTTATGAGTGAGGGTTTTGTTAGGAGCTGTGGATTACTGTGTCCATTGCTAACTGTGTCTATAAACTGTTTAAGCTGGTCTAATATATTTTGTTGCAACATTTTAACTTGTTTGGGTCTATTTCTTCAGCCAGCTAAAAGTACATTCGAGTACATTCATTTGTTGATATTGTATCGATACTATCGTGACTACAAACTATTGCGATAACATATTACGATATGTTACAGGTCGATAAACTTATATATCGATAGGATTTGTGAGAAAAATAACGTTTTTCGATAGTTTGAAAAGAGAAATTTTATTTTGAAAATATGCCGTAAGCGAAAATGTTGTTTTTGTAAAATCTGTAGTTAAATTATAATATAGATTTATCTTATCAAGTAAAAAAACGTATAGCCGATATTCATGCTTAGCGGATTAATAAAGAATCTGCAAAAGTTTCCACTGAAATTAATCAAGCTGCTTCTGCTGAACATAAATAATTTAAGAAGTCTTGCATATACACAAAGTGCATGTTGCTCTTCTAACGAGCTTCGCATCATTTGCATGTAAAAAAAAAAGATAATTAAAATACAAAAAAAAAAAAAAAAACGGAACTAAAATTTACTTAAATTCTCATGCAAATTTCATCAACTAAAATATATTGTAGAGTGGAATTTATGCGTATCAAATAGCTAATTGATGAAATTGTCCAACTTGAGATCGATACAATGACCAATTAATATTAGTTAGCCGATTCATTAGGTTTTTGTGTCAACCAGCTGGCCTTGATATCATTTCCAACATTGCCGATGTTAAAATAGCTTGCGCAATTTCTAATACCTCTGTTTGGGTTTATGCATGTACTAAACCCATCGCAGTAGTCATCAACTTCATTCATGCTGATGATCATTATCATGCGCCATCTTTATACTCACATTCACATTCACATTCACATTCACACGTCGAGCTGCTGGCGATGCTGCAGCTGATCGATTTGCTTTGAACTTGTTTGGGCTGTTGACAAATGTTTTTTTTTTTTTTTTGTTTTTTCCAAATCGACCCGCAGCACGTTTTTCGTAGTTTTGTTGTATGGAAAGTCCGCTAAGCGTGTTAATTTACAATTTTATTGTCTTTTAATATTTTGGCGAAACATTTAACTGGTTTCTCGCATAGTACCAAATGTTTGTGTGCATTATTCTTGGCGTTTAAACGAGCATTCGGAAAGCATTGCCCAACGCGAATGCAAACGTAAATGTGAGAATGATTTGCAATATTAGAAAATGGCGCTTGACTTAACCGTTATTTAATAATCATAACAGCAAGTGCAACAGCAACAACAACAGCACGATGCATGTGTTGCTGCAATGTGGCTTCAGCTGGCTTCAGCTGGCTTCAGCTGGCTTTGTCTTTGAATTTGAAGCTTGAAGAGCTATTGAGGCTCTGGCAGCGCCAAATAAACGCATCAATCATTGAAAATTGCACAATGTTAGGCCAGGGGTGCGGCTAGAGGGGGGGTGGGGGGGTGGCAGCAGCTGCCAGTTACTGCAACTTTGATTTTCCGTGGCTGCAGTAAATGTTAGCTTGCCCTAGAATATATACAACTATATAAATATATATATATTATTAATATTGCGGCATATTTGGGCATTTTACAAAACGCGCAAAAGCACCTAGGCCTTGAACTCCGCAGTGCTAGCATGTCTTATTATTGACTTTTAACTTAATAACTGGTATATGCTTAAATAAGGTCAATGCTCGTAACGTGTTTACAATAAACAAACAAAAAGTGCCAAAATATATATCTTCAAGCTAAGCAACACCCACAAAAACCAGGCCAAAAATGGACAACGGCCTTAGCATCCGAAGCATCATCTGCCAAACCACAACTAAATAAATTTCAAAAAAAAAATAATCAACCGATCCTCACTTGACCAATACATATATATATATGTATATGTAGTCATTGCTTAAGCGCCTGAAGGTTGCATAATTAGGCATACGCAGTATATGAACTTTAAAAAGCATTATTTCATACACTGGTCAATACAACAGTTGAACATTTTTTTCGTTTTTTGGCCACACAAAATGTCATTGTACCTCAAATGATTGTTGTTGCCTTGTCCGCACCGGAAGCTACAAAAAAGACACACACGCACACACGCACACACATACGGATCTCTGATTGACGAACAGAGTTGGTAGCAGGGGAGCAGAAGCATTTCAATCAGATTGAGACGAAAGATGGAGCTATAAGCCTGATCTGTAAGCCCGATGAGAACCAGGCTCCTGATAGAAAAGTGCACGGCAAAGTAGTTGGTTGAAATGTGTGAAATGTGCTGTAGCAATGTTGAAAATGTTAAGCTTTATATTATTATTAGTAATTGGGCTCAGCGTCCAAATTGTTGTTGAGGCATTGAAGAACAGTACTGTGCATATTGCATAATTTAAAGCGCAATAGATCTGGACGTTATGCAATCTTAACAATGATTTGACAATAATGTGAGCTGTTAGAAAATTAATAGGTATGACATACTTTGCGAGCAAATTCGAAATATACTCTAATATCTACACGTGTTCGATTGAACAATTCGAAATGCGAAATGAGATGCAAGTGCTGTTAACTAACCAAATGGTTAAAATGCATTAATTAAATTTTGAAATTAGCAATGGCAATGTCAAAGTTGGCATAAAACTTAATTTAAATCGCAGACATTCGAAAATTAAGCTTCATAATGGATTTCGTTTCGTTTATGATCGAGGAAGTCGCCGCTGCCCATCGAAGGTGGGTTGGCTGTTCTGATTTTGTCACAGCACGAGAGTTATTTTTTGTTTTCCTAATATTTTTTTTTCAGTTGTTCGATGAGCATTTCCGCGGTTTCGGTCATCGTTTTCGCTAAATGAACTCAAATACATACATACTAAAATAAACAATAGAAAAATGCGGCCAGCTACACATGTCGTAGTCTTCGTCTGGGTCTTTATCAGGAATTTGAAATGAGCGCAAAACTCCGAAACTGGTTTCTTCTCATTATTTATTTTCATCGATATTTAATGCACAGCTCTTGCATATGTTTATTATTATTATTATTATTCGTTTTTTTTTTTCGTTTTTCGCAAATATGCTATTTATATATTGATTTGATTATTTAATATTTGCATTCATATGCAGTTTCTTTCAAAAGTCAAATGTAGTTTCTTAAGAGCTCGCTATGTCGTCAAGGGTTAATTTATGCCGTTTCATGAGCTTTCACAGCACTTTGCACTCTGCGCTCATCGTAGCTCAAAAAATAATACTTGATAACAGCTCAATAATTAGCACTGCCCTTTTGTGTGGGTGCAAAGGCAAAAACCCAAAGAGCAACAAACAAAGAGAGAGAGAGAGCGCGCGAGCGAGCGAGCGAGCTCAGCCGAACAAGTCAAACAAAGCTCGAGAGCAAAGTCGAATGCGATTGCTCGGCAGCAGCATCCTTGTCCGAAAACTCATACGCAGCAGCACAAAGTGAGAGCGCATCGCAGCATACGCTCCGAAATACACATGGCAGATATATGAAACGCTGACAGCTGCTGACAACCTGTTGGGCTGTTGTGCTGTGAACTGAAGCTGCGCTCAGAATTTATCAAAAGCTTCGCTTCGCTCACCAAAAACGCCAGCGTCGACGTTGGCGTCGCTGCCGCGTTGCCGCCTCGTATAAAAGTAAAGCGACAACGAGAAATCAAACTTATTTCAGTGTTTTTGATTTGAATGGTAAAACGTGCGCTCAGCCAGGCCCCGGTCGAGTCCAGTTAACTCTAAAGACACTAGAGACCAAAAAAAAGAGTCCGCCACCAGTTAGCAGCTGATTTGACAGTTGGCCATCCGCAGCGAAGTTGGCAAAACGTTAGGTTAGATGTGACTGTGATTTAGTTAAAGCATACTAATATTCAACATTCAATTGAGAATACATTTAATTGAATATATGAATTGTGTTGTGCACGTGTTCAATCAACAAATTTAATAACTGTTTACAATACAAGTATTAAATTCCAATGCAAGCCCAAGGATAATAATAGTGTTTAAATAAATGCATTGAAAATTCAATAGAAGTGAAGCATTTTGCGTGTCGCTCAAAGCTTGAATAATTGCCAGTGAAATAATAATATTACACGTGCTGGAAAATTCATTCGACTGACCTCAAGCGGATCCTAATAATTGTACAAAAATGGTGAGTGCTAAAAAAAAAAAAATGAAAATGCTCAAAATTTACATGTTTCTGCCAGTAAGAATAGTTAAAAGTTAAATTAGTTTTGTTAAATTTGATTTTTAGTCAAGTCATGGCTGGAACTTTGACCAGCTAATAAATATTGATAAATATTTATATTGTAGAATTTTGAACTTTAGTTCAGTAATAATATGGAAAATTACACAATCGCAATTTGTATAAGTATTTATAAACTGCAATACCTTCTGTGGCACTGTGTCATCTTTTAGCATATACGATAAAATAAACACTTGTACGTGGTCATTAATCGTTTATAGTTAAAGATGATTAGTCGTTGTGTAAAATCTTTTATTTTCAATTTTTAGCACGAGCACATCAGGGTTTTTCCGCCCAATGTCAAGTTCTTTATATCTCTCACCTGCGTTTCGTTTCTGCAGAAATGCAAACAAGTGTAGAAAATACACAATTCATATTTATCAAGTACAAATGTTCAAAAGTTTTCAATGCCTTTACTTATAAATTTGCAGTACTGTGCACTTTTTGTTTTCATTTCTCTTTCTTTCATATTTTCATATTTCGTTTTCTACGCGACTTTGAATTATTCTCGCAGTCATATTTTGTTTTTCTTTATTGTGGTGTCTGGTTTTAAGGTATTTGCATGTTCTGTTTTGCTTAAGCCTTTCGCACTTGAACTTTTCTGCACACACACACACACGCACACGCACACACATATGCACGTACTGCACGTTCTTGCAGTAAATGTCCGAATTGCATGTTCTGCATTATTGTTTATTTGGCTGCGACTGTTGTTGACCAATCGAAGGCTGTGCTGCTCGCCTGGTCTGGCAACACTGGCTTGGGGTAGCTGCCGGACTGACAACATTTCACACGGAAATGCAATGCAACGGTGCTGACCTTGAATCTTAACTGGATAACTGGATAAGTTGCTACACGCTGTGCCATTTGTGGCCCCGGCACTTAAAACTTTTTGGCCTTATATTGCGACCATTTGCAGGTGATTGGCGATGCCTGATGTCAGGTGAAATGGATATGATTTCATGGTCAGCGTTCGGATTCGAGTTTGAGTTCGAGTCGGGACGGCCGATTGCAGCAGCCACAGCAGAAACAAGTGATTGCCTCAGTTAATGCTGTTGTTGTTGTAGTTGTTGTTGTTGTCGGTTGCTGCTGCATTGTTTTTGTCGTGCGTTTTGCTTTGCTTATTCGCCATGTTGGTTTTTTCCCTTTTTACTCATCATTGCGCTCGACTGATGCTGCGGCTGCCGTGTAGAAATCCCGTGATTTTCATTTTCATTCAGCTGCTTTACTGCAAATTCGACAAAACAAAAATACAAAAAAAAAAATAAATGAAAGACAACAACAAAAAAATGTGCCTTTGGTTAACCAATCGCAGCTAATGATCCAAGCGCGCCCATTGCACCACTTTACAAAAATGTATTCAAATCTTTGGCTTGTTTTGGTGTGTGTGTGTGTGTGTGTTGGTATTTTTCTTTGAACGATTACACCATAATTATTACAGACAGCTCTATTTTATTTCTTTCTTTTGTGGTATTTTTATTTTTTGAGATATTTTTTTTTGGTAATTTTGCATTGCGCTTTTGACACTGAAAACTTAAAGATTATAAACACGCTGACGGGGCGTATGGGCATGCTGGGTATTGGGTATGGGCCATTTACTAGGCCAGTCGCCCCAAAGTGCCAGTAATTATAATATAGAAAAATAAAAAAAAATATATAGATTTTAATCAAGCGATTTGCTTGCAATTGCTGTAAGCAACAGTTCGCCCCGCTGCCACACATAAGAGAAACAGTTTGGCGACGCTAGCGTTGACGCCGACAGCGACGTCAGCTTCGCGGCCACTGCGGCGTCTAGCGCTCAGCTGTTGCGCTATTGAGAGCGAGAGCGCGAGAGAGTGGGAGAGTGCGATAGGCTGTTGTTGTTGTTGTCAGTATTGGTGTTGGCCGTGTCGCATGTGACTCGATCGGCTTACTTCTGTTCGCTCCGTTCGTACAACGCGACGTATGCGCGATATTGTCAAGTGTCCAAGCTGCATCTGTATGCACATATATGACGAGGAGCTGCATTCGCCGCGTGTCGCAATAATATTTGCAATTTGTCCAAAGGTTTATTGTTCAGCATTGAAACTGTGCGTGCCTTCAGCATATTTTTTTTTTTTGTCTATTCACGCATACGTATGCACATTTATTATTGATTCTCTGTATGTTTGTGTGTGTGCCCAAACAGTTAACTCTATTTCCAATTTGTGCTGGTATTGGTGTAGATTCGCGCCCAAGTGCTAAAAACTGATAAAAAGTTTCGTTTTTGTTTTTGTTGTTCTCAAACAAAAAACAAATAAATAAAACAAGAGAGAGAGAGAGAGAGAGAGGGAAGAAAAACGTGCGCAATATGGCTGGGACATCGGCTTCTTATCGTGCTGTCATTGAAGTAAGTTTGTGTGTGATAATTCAATTCAATTATTGCTGGCTTAAGATTAGGGATATATATAAGAGTCGACACGTTAGTTAATGCTTATAGATAAATCGATTAAAGGGGATTGATTACATTATATTATTAATATTAAATATTTCAGCTTTTTAGTGAATATATTATTATTATAATAATTATATTGAACGGGGACGTAAACAATTCTTTAAAGAAAATTCTCGATTTCGCTCTCAACAGTCGTTTAAAATGTCAAAAAATAAATATAAATTCCGATTTTGAATATTAATTATATTGAACGGGGACATAAACAATTCTTTATAGAAAATACTCGATGTAGCTTGCCCTTAAATAAATATCAATAAATATAAATTTAAATGTGTTTAAAACTTTCCGATTTTGAATTTTAATTAAGTTGAACGCAGACAATTCTTTAAGGAATATTATCGATGTAGCAGAAGCCTTTAATAAATATCAAATTAAAAAAAAAACACACACAATTTCATTAGACTTGTATTCCGAATTGTATTATTATTTTTTTAAAAACCAGTTGGTGAAACATTGCTTAATAAATCATTAAAGACCAAATGCAAATTGGCCAGAATATAAATCGAAAGGTGTCAGGCGAGCTTTTAAATATGCACAAATTTAGCATTTGCAAAATACAACTCATGAGTATGTTGGGATTGGTGTTGAGCGTATCTGGAATGCGGGAGCGACCCCAAAAAGGCGCTCGTTTTCGTGTCAAATAAACTGGCTAATGCATTTCTCAAGCATGTGCAGCTGTGCACTTGACTATCAACTAGATTTTATTTATGAACTCAAGCAGCGGCACCGGCATGCGGCAAATTTTGAGCAACATGCAACTTGAAACGCGCCAAAAACGCGCGCGCGTTCGTTGCAAGCAACTGAATGCATTGCAACAAGCAACAACATCAGCAACAACATCATCAACAAGAACAACAACTGGGGTGTCTTGCACCAATTACGCGGCATTTTAGGCCAAAACAACGCGGCGTCCAAGTCCGTCCGGCTGCCTGATTGCCAAATTAACGCGATTTAGTTGCTCGCAAAAGTCGCGCGCGCTCAAAGTCTTCTTTAGCGAGCAGACAAACTAGATACGACAGATATGTTTATATATATATATATATTTATTTACGTAGTTCATTCTTTTTGTTTTTGTTGATTTTGGTGCATTTATTGCGGCAAGTGCAGCAGAGCGGTTTTTTGCTGAGGTGTTGAAACAATGTCTGCTATGCAGAGTCGCCAAAGTCGCGCGCAAAACGCTAGCGAATGTGGATGTGAATGTGAATGTGAATGTTGTGTGGATCGCGTTGCATTTTCAACTTGACCCACAATACGGCTGCAATTGCAACAAATGCAACATCGGCACAAAAATGCTCATTTGTGTTAATGTTTTGTTTTTTGTTTTATTACTCAAAATGTACTCAAATAAATGGGCGGCTAATTGCATGCGGTTAAGGCGTTTTGTTAAAGCCAACCAAGCAGGTGTGTCTATGTGCGTGTGTGTGTGTGTGTTGGTCCATGCGCTGTTGCATAATTTATCTTATTAGACAAGATGCCGCTGGAGTAAAAGTCTCGGACTGAACCTGAATTTTGGCTTCAAAAGCCCGCACACACACACACACAGACACACACACACACACACACACACACATGCATGTGTGATCTGTGTATGCGCTGCGCTCAACTTGACCTATAAATTGATTTTGATGTTGTGCAGGTTCCACAATTCGTTTTTTTTTTATGTGTTTTTCTTTTCATTGTCTCTTTCTTTCCTTTTCATTTCATCGCCTTATGCTTTTTGCGTCTATTCAAAGTAATTTTGGGTATTTTAATTTGTAATTTGCTTAAATAACCAAAAAATTGACCAAGTGCGACAAGAGTTTTGTTTAAAAAAAAAAAAACGCCGCTTTATCAATTGGCCAAAGCGCTGCAATCGTTTATTCAACTTTTATTTTCATTACTTTTATACACATATTTTAGTTTTTATCTCTCTTGTGGGTTGATTTAAAGTAAAAGTGTTGAGTCGCGCAATTATACGCTTTTACAAATGTATATTCATATATTTTTAATAGCATGGCAAATTACTTAGTGCCGCCCGCTGCCCGATGATACTTCTTATATAAAGGGTTCGCCAGCCAGCGCACATTAAAATAAATCAAATTCAAAATGATGTGAAAAATAAAAAAAAAGTAAATTCAACACGAAGAAGCTATTTAGCCGCAATTCCAATCCCATCCAACCCAAGACTCCGCATCCGAGACGGCATCCAGAGATATTGTTGGCAAAAATACCACAAAAAAAATCAAGTAAGAGCCCCGACTAAAGGATACCGTGTACGTTATTCTACAAACATCAAATGCAGCTCGCATGAGGTGGGTGCGGGGGGCGGCTGGAGGGGGGCATACTATTCTATAGCTATCTGTTAAATTTGGTGACTCTAGCTCATAAAACCTAAGAGATTTGCTCAAAAAACCGAATTTCGATATCGATTCTTATCGATTGGTTTCGAAATGGTGCAAGCTATCGATTATCGCAAACAAACTCGTGCAGCGTGGACTTTAGGAAGACCTACGTTCAATTCATGTCTCCAGTTCATATAGGCTGTTCATAAATACGGACAGACAGACGGACGGATAAAGGAACGTCCAAATGCACAGCCAGACAGATGGACACACAGACGGACATGACTAGATCGACTCGGCTATTGATGCAGTACAGGAATATATATACCTTATGGAGTCCGAGTTGCTTCCCTCTGCCCGTTACGTACATTTGCACAAAAACAATATACCCTTTTTACACATTTTCAATGGCTTCAGGGTATACGAAAAAAAAAAAGAAGTAACATAAAAGCCAGTCCAACTGCCTGGCCGGTTGGCCTTGTAAAGAAATATGGGTATATGGGCACAATACAAAAATTTGGACTGTCCATGTTACTTCATCGCCGCATCAACACCTTTTGATCATCTTGGCTGTGCGTGTGTGTGTGTGTGTGTGTGTGTGTGTGTGTGTGTGTGTGTGTGTGTGTGTGTGTTGTCTTCCAGTTGATGTTGCTGTCTGCCCAGTTTTGCATTTGAAACTTGTTGTTGTTGTTGTTACTTTCGGTTGGACTATCAATCTGTTGGATTCAGTTTGGAGACTCGGATCTTGATTTAATTAATTACCCAGCTGTTGTAATGTTAATAATAATATTGTTTGCAACTTTGTTGCTGCGCTTATTTATTTCTTTTAATTTTTTTTTTGTACGCCTTCATTGTTCATTGTTGCCCTTTATTAATCTTTGAATTGTTTTATGGTTTTTTGTACTTTCTGCATGCACCAAAAATGTATTTAACCTTTTATTTTGTTTTTTTGTGCATCTTTGTTGTTTGATTTATTTATGTTATTTATGTTCGCATTAAATTGAGCAAGCGCGAATAATTAAACAATATACGAAATTTATTCGTTTTGTAAGCTAGTCTCATAATTTATTAAAATATGTATTTGGTTTGTTATATTTAATTAAAAATATATTTATAAAAATATGTTTATAATAATTATGTATAAATTAATATGAGCGAGCTTTGCGCTCGCATGAATGTAATAAAAAAAAAATATTAATTTTATTTTGTCAGCTTTCAAAGCAACATTTTGAGTAAGTTTAGGACAAGTTAAATTTGCAATTTTGCGGCAACTTCAGGTAGACAGTTGTTAACATCGCTGGCAGCTGAAATGTAAGATTTGCCTGAGAGCTTTAATGAAAGTTTAAAGCTCACCGGCTTAAGACAGTTGCTGCGCCAGCTGGCGGCTATAATGTAACATTTTGCCGGAGGCTTACCTAGAATTAAGTAAAAGCTATATGGCTGAAAGCAACAATTTAAGTTTATCTTAAAGCTGAAGATTTAAGCTCTTATCTAGACTTTACAGATAGCTTTAATGAAAGCTTAAATTCAAGTTTTACTTAAGGCTCAGCGGTTCAAGACAGTTGTTGGGCCAGCTGGCAGCTGTAATGTAACATTTTGCCTCAGGTTTAGCCAGAATTAGGTAAAAGCTTTGTGGCTAAAAGCAACAATTTAAGTTTTTCTTAAAGCTTAATGGCCTAATACGAGTTGTTGGCTCAGCTGGCAGCTGTACGATTTTGCCTGAGACTGTAAATCTTCAATTAAAAAATTAGGCCTTAGCTAGAAATCAGTGATAAGATGATTAAGATTGAGATTTTCTTAAAGCTTACGGGTATGATGCTGAAAAATATGTAATAAATATAAAATCTTGTCAGTCTAAAGAGAGATGTATTTATTCCATATCATAATATCTGTTCAAATGTTACGTTAAGGCTTTCTATGTTAAAAGCTGCAGAAATTTGATTAAAGCTTTCCAGCTTAAGGCAGCGCTTGGACAAGCTAGTTGCTTTTCAAGCTCACAATTTTTACATATGAGTGACTCTGTCCATGCAAATTGTTATTTTAATAATTATTAGACCACAAAATTGAACAAGTAGCTGAACATTTAAGGGCTTACATCGAAGTTGCGATTAAAGCTTACTGCGAGCAGTCGATAATTAGAGGTACAATAGGATTTGGCCAGTTCGATTGGCATCAAAAAGACCTATTGTGCTGGCCATGCCAAAACGAATGTCTTAGTCATGGCCCCAAAGCTATTGCATTTGTGGGTTAGGCCCAGCTGAGCAGCTGGCAGTGGTCGATGTCGCCACAGCCAAACAATGCCGATGAATGATCAACGCCATCAACATGGGCTGCCGTCGCGGTGGCATCAGTACCAATAATTGACATGGTAAATTTTTAGCTGTTTGTTTGACTGCGTCTTCCGTCTACCGTCTTTCGTCTCCGGCAACTTAGCGCGCTTATGGCGCATAATGAAGCGTTAAAATGTAACGCGCAACGGCAGCAGCTGCTGCGGCGGCCACAACAATTACAAATGCCTTTTTTTACACTTGCCGCTGCTGACGGAAGCATTTTTGTGTGGTTGCTGCTGCTGCTGCTTCTTCTTCTTCTGCCACTCTTTGGGAAAGCATTTGGCAACGCGTGTGAACCAAAGAAAGCGAAAAAAGGGTCAGACAAGAGATGCTGCTTACGCAAACAGCGCCCGCTGACCGCTGCCCGCTGCCCGCTGCCCGCTGGACAGTATCTGGCTTTATGTAACGCCTGGCCAGTATAGACAGAGCTGAGGAAAATAAAAGACAAAAAATTACATTTATAACTGTGCAGATTTGCGGTGCAAAGTCCACGGCAATTGGGCGGCAAAATTGGCAAAAATTCTGACATGAACAAACAACATCAGCATGAGTTGGCAAAAATACAAATGGCAGCAATAATAGATTCTTAATATGTGTCTCTCTTCGTGTGTGTGTGCGTGTGTGTGTGTGTAGCAGACTAACGCTTAATTAATATACATTTTGTGTGTGGTGGCAAGAATTTGTTGGCCAGAACTTCCAAGACTCTTGACTTAGTTTTGTTTAGCGGCCACGCTTTGATTTCAATTATATAATTAAATAGTGAATGTTAGCCGATATTTATATAAACCTGTTTATTGTTCATTTTGAATATATTTTTGCGTATTTCGATTTGTTGAGACAAGTTCAACAAACCATTTGATGTCTATTTTATGATATAATTCAGCTGGCGGCTTGGCTTACAAATAGCCCAACAATGAGCTTGTTTCTTGTTGTTCTTCTGCTTGTTACTGTTTTGGTGCTCTGGGCCACCCAGAATACGATTGCATTTCACATTATTAACAAAATGTTGCGCAATTTATTTGGCCAGAAAACAACAACAATAAATTGACGCAGTGTGTCAACAAAGATTTTGCATAATTTTTGTTTAAACGAGTGCTTTTTAAATGAGTCAGAATGTGCGTAGCATGTAAAATTGCCTCATTATTTGTACAAAAAATTTGCCACAAAATTGAGGCGCTGACTCTCAAACTGTAACCGAATTAATGCGGATGTTTATTGGGGAAATGCAAGGCAACAGCAACAACAACAACAACAACAACAACAAATATGACTTGCGGGTTTTTATTTCTGTTGTTACTACGCACACCCACACACGACGCCCTACACTCACACACACACACTCACACACACACTTCACACACCTGCTAAATATCTGTTAACGGGGCAACGATCAATGAGCGTCAGCAATTGGCAAGTTCGTGTTCGAAGTCTTTTGTGTTCTGCGCGTGTGACTTTGTGTGCTGATGAAATCTTGTCGAATCGCTTGCTTAAGGGGCTTAAGCTCATGTTATACTGCGTATTGCATTGTATATTGATTGATTAGCTGCCCGCAGTGGCAAATTTCCGTGTTCGAATTTGTTGTGCAAAAAATTAAAACCAAATCAGTTTCTAAAATGCAAGCCCGCCAGCCCATAACTGGCTAACAGATTCTAGCTAAGGCGGCAGCATCTACGCGGAAATGCACTAACTAAACTGGCGCAATTGTTGGCCCCACAGACTGACACCGGGACAGAGAAACAGGCAAACAATTAAGTTTAATTACGCTAAGTGGCCGGCGTTGACTACGATTTAATACCAGTTAAATGTATATTATTATTAAGGCCTTAATGTGTTGACAGTGGCTGCAAGTGTGAGAAAAACTGGTTTAATGACGCGCCCTGCCCTGTTAATAACTCTCTAGTAATTTTCCTTAATCAATTTGACATAAAATATGCGAAATTAATACGTCCCGTAACTGACCTACGTTGCATATTGAAAGATATATATATATATATATATATCGATTCATATAGAACGTCTAGACGCTGGGCATTGTGTAAAAGTTTTGAGGTAAAAGCCGCGCCAAGCGGAAACACCTTTATCAAATTGAAATTTGGATTTCTTTTTCCTTTTATTTTTGTTGGTAATTTAAAAATTCAATTAAGCAGCCCGAAACACGCAGCTGATCTCGTAAGCAGCACCAGCCGCCAATTGGCCAAAAAAAAAACATAAAAAGGGAACAAAAGTGAAAATCTGTGAGCGTAATTAGATGCAATCAGCAGCGGCAGCAGCATCTTTGGACCCGGCAACTTCGGATGATAGCTTTGCGTCCCGCTCATGAGTCACGGACACATGAATCACGAGCCATGGTGACAGTTCGATATGGAGCTAGCAGCGTTGCCTTATAACGCTTCACTGGCTGCCGTACTCACAAGTTGCGACATGGCTGCTAAACGAATATTTTGCCAGTCATGCGAGAGGCATACGGTGCGTATGTGCAATGTGCAATGTGTTGTGTGCTGCCGAGCTGATATCAACCCCCTACTAGAAGTCGATTGTGCAAAAGTACAGTTGTTAAAAACTCAAGTACAGTGAAGCTCAGGCGGTCATTAAGCCAGCTAAATACAAGTCTTGCCACACACACACACACACACACACACACACAGAGACTGCATTAACAATAAAAATTACCGCACTGCCAGCCAGCCACGAATGCATCACGTAAAATGCCAAGCAAACAAGCTGATGCGGTTCTCTAACCAATAATTACACCGAACAGCTCCTCGGCACTGACCACACCCGCACAGCCTCCAGGCTGGCCTGTGCGCTGCCTAATGGCAGCCACTGTGCATTAATAAACCAAGCAAACTCCATGACTTGCCGTTGTGTGTGTGTGTGTGTGTGTGTGTGTGTGTGTGTGTGTAGTGGAAGTGGCGACAAATAAGCATTGTTTTCTTTTACTTTTGGCACACACAAACTGACCAACTGACTTGGCTCCGCATGCACATGTCTTGGCCTCGCATGCAGATGCATATGCCAACAATTGGCCAATGGCTGCGCCAAAAGGCTAAGCATGGCAATTAAGTGTGACACGGACAAAGTGCAGGACAATTAAGGCAATCGGTGCTCGTTGATTTTTGCAAATTATAAAATGTATAATTTATCTACACATATTTGACGTGTGGAATTCTTTACAAATTGCTAACTAATAAATTAGAAATTAATTTATGTTACAAAGTGCAGAACAATTGACTTGTTTAATGTGCTTAAATTGTGAAAGAAATAAAAAAATTGATTTAAGTTCGTGACAAGTTGCATTTTTAAATTAAAAATAATTTCAAATCACAAAGTGTAGAACAAGTCAATGCTGCTTGTTTAAATGATGGCAATTAAAATATATAAATTTTTTGTTAAAGCTGAATTTGAAAATTTTAGTTTTATTGGTTATTGGAATTTATGTATATTGACAGCTTTTTAATTAATAATAAATGTTTATTTTAATAACAATTAATTGCAATTTTATTAACCAATAATAATAATCGGATATAAATTCAATATTTTGTAAACAACTCAAGTCAAATCAAATGATCTTTTTTCCAATAACAATAATTCGTAATTTAGAAATTTAGATTTCGGAATAAAAGATCTCAACTCAACTAGGAATAAAGTATAATAAAATCTTAATATCTAAATTAAATTCTGAGATGTGTAATAAAACAAAACAAAAGAATATTCAAGCATGAAATATACATACTTGAAATTTATAATGCAAAACAATTTGAAATTTATTGCACAATATTTGTTGTTCATTATAAATAAAATTGTTTATGCAAATACTTATAAAAAATATCCACTTAATTTATGTTTATCAAAACGTCTTTGTAACTAGATAAAACAGATAGATAAGCTATCTTTGGGAAATTCCACTTGCAAGTGTGAAACATGAGCGGAAAACGATTGGATAAAATGTTTTTTTCTGTCAGCCAATCGGCCTTATTTTCAAAGGCAATGAAATTCACTTTTAAAAGTCTTTCACGTTTCCTGCTGAAAATTGAATGGATTGAACTCAATTTCAAGAAACTGTATAAAAAAAAAATTCCTTCACAACCTTTGGCAATAAAAAGTTCGAAATTCTGTTGCATATATATGTATATAAAGTTATCTGTGGTTGGACATCTTGGTTTGGATTATATCAACATCCATTAATTATTTAGTTTTTTTTCCAGTCTTTCCAATCTTCTCAATATCTCGATATTTCACTTGCAAGATCGTGCATACCTTACATTCCTATCGTGAGACTCTTATAAATACCGATTGTTAACATGTGTATTTTGACAATTGACATTGCAATTATTATTAAAATGGGTGGAAATTGCAAAACAGGTGAAAAATTGATGTCTAAGATTAACGTAATACATTCGTTATGAATGAATGGAATTCTTCAATGACTTGCAGCTGGCATTAGTCGCAAATACACTATCAATTAGATACGAAAAAAATTCCAGAATTTTGATTAAATTACGCTCAAGAGTAGATTCGATAACAGGCAACAGAAATTGATTTGTATTTAATTGCTTTGTATGGCAAATTACATTTGAAGTAATTGCTGCTTTTCCATATTTTTCCTAACTCATTACAATGGAATTGGTTACATTTTTCTTCGGCTGCTGACAAATGAGCACATGTCAGATATTGATTATAGATGCAGCAAATCAGAAAAACAGGTCCTATACAATTGACCCCCCCACCCCCTTCAGGCGGGTCACATGACACAAGGAAACTCACGCCTCTGCAATTTAAAGCTAATCAATTTAACCCCTTCTTGGCAGTGGGAGAAACACAGCCGTGTTTTTTTTTTTTCTTACTTTCTGTAATTACCATTGGCTCGACGATTTAGTCAATGATTAGCATTAGCATAACTGGTTTAGCACTTAGAATTTTAAATGAAATTCATAATTCAAATCACCGAGTGCTAAAGTTTTTCCTGTTCCTGTTGCATATCGAATTGTCCATTTGGCCCACTGTCAACCGCAATGCCGGGCTATTCTTTGAGCCAAGGCTGTTGCAACAGTTCAGTTTTTCAGACCAGTTTATTTTATTTTTTTTTTTTTTTGTATCTTGATTTTTATTTTGGCAACTCGCGCGCTAATCGCCAAAACGTAAATTGCCGTACGAATAGTATTATAGAAAATCATGGGGCCACATTGACTGCATACGGAAATTCACTGAGAATGTTGTTTGGCGCGCCAATTTTTCTTTCCGTCCAGTCGGGCAGCCGGTTTTTTGTCAACACACACACACACACACATGCACATATGTTGCACAAATGATTCGGTTGGAGATCAATGGGTAGGTGGTCAGCCAGACAGCTCGTATTAGCGGGCAGCTTTAATTTTGAGTACATACAATGGGCACATGATTGCACTCGACCCACGTCCAATCGTGATGGATTTGCCACAGATTAACAGGTGTTGCAATTGACTGCATTTATATAGATTTGACATTTGAACCCAGTTGCTTAAGCGCTTGACTAATGAGCATGTCTCTGTTTTTATCTGTCTTCTTGCAGGAGTATCTATCACAGTTTTACGATGGCTGGCGGGATCTTATGGACAACAAATCAGATCCCCGCACCCGTGACTATCCGCTCATGAGCTCGCCGTTCCCAACGATAGCGATCAGCTTGGCATACGCATACTTCGTGAAGGTGAGTGAAGGGGGAAGCACCCGGCCGAAGCGTTCGCCAGCTATAATTATCGTGCTGATTGTGGGGGGAAAAAACCCAAATGAACACGCAGCCAACGGCCAAAGATATGGCACTTAAGGCAATATCGGCCCGTTCTAGTTGATTCTATAGAAGCTGCATGCATTCACATTTGATGAGCGGGCATTGGCACGCGGATGCAGTCGGGTCCTGCGTCATGCAAAACTAGTTTTCGTTTAAGGCGTTGCAAAAAAAAAAAAAAAAAAAACAGAAAATGTGGAGAAAAAAAAATGTAAAAAACATGTAAAACGATAAAATAAGTTCAGGGCCAAACGCCCCATTCAAAATCAAAGCCAATCAGCGCCAAACGAACAGAGTTGATGTCGAAATTGTGACCCAAGTGGGCCAAAATTACATATGCAAAAAAAAAATAAAGACTCAAGGGGTAAAAAGCAACCGAAACGATTTCTATTTAGGTTTGCTTTACATTTTTATATACATATGAATGTAATCATTTAAATGCCTTTCACACACACACACACACGCATACAAAAGACTTAGGCAACGAACTTGTCCCAAAATCAACAAACAGCCACCGCGGATTGATTTGATAATTGCAGCATCGCACCTTTGTTTGATTTTGTATCTTAAAACGGGCAACGGGCAACGGCAATTAAAAGCAGTGCTTGCCCTCAAGTGGCATCTGCTGGCTGTGAAACGTTTTGGCCATTTGCATTTTGTGCTATTTTGAGCATTTATTAGATTTAATTAGGACCGCAAACAACTTAGAATACAAATCTATATAGCTTAAGCCGGATCTTCGAAATCTGCTAAAAACAAGAAGCGCAACAAGATTTCATTTTGGTTTTTTTTTTTCCGGTTCCACTAGACTCACATTAACATACCAATATAAACATGTGTGCATAGCATTAATTTATATTCATTATTTATAAAAATTGCAAACGGCTTTGCTTTTTAAATATTTCCTTAAGACTTCTAAATTGAAGTCTAGACAGCAAATGTTTCAGGGTGAAGCCAAAAAGCTGAAGAAAAAAAATTCTATACAGAATTGCTGCTGATAAAAAAACTTAAGATATAAAAGTTTCATTGGGAAATTTAGAGATAAACGAGAAATTAGCGATATCAGAAATTTGGCTATCCAAAGCTCGTGATAAAAAATTCTTGATAAATTGAATATTTTGTCTTGTCCGATATTGACAAGGTTTTGCATATATATGAGAAGCAAAGCGAAACAAGATATCTGGAAAAACAAAGATGGAAAACTTCTTTTCGATCGATAATACCTACGAAAACTATATGATATAGTGGTTCGATGTCAATGTTGAGATTAGTATAAGAACTGCCTGCAGTTTCTCAGCTCAGTTTCAAGATAGCTTTAAGACTGAGAGACGGACGGACAGACATCAGGTCTTTGAAAGCTGATCTAGTATATATATACTTAATATATGTACTTAATATCTACCCATTGCTATCGTCAACAGGTGCTTGGACCCAAGCTGATGGAGAACAGAAAACCCTTCGAGTTGCGCAAAGTTCTGATCATCTACAATGCAGCACAGGTTATATTCAGCGCGTGGCTGTTCTACGAAGTAAGTGCCCCAGCTCCGAACTAGCCCTGAAAGAGCAAAAATTCCTAATTAAAGAAAACAACAACAACAAAAAAAAACACTTCACATTTATAGTCTTGCATAGGTGGATGGCTGAATGGCTACAGCTTGAGATGCGAGCCGGTTGATTATTCCTATTCACCGCGAGCGATACGTGTGAGTATAATAAAGTGCTGTATATTGTTGTCTATATTTATGTAAATGGACATTTGGCATATGTAAGCGTTCGAATTTATGATTTAGCCAGCAAATGTTTGTTCACTGTGCCAGATTTATATACCAGACATAATGGCAACCAGTTTTTGGCCTAAACAAAGACTGGTTCTTATGCTAATCGATTCGATGACAAATGTCTGCGCCAATGCCGGCCGGCTACATGGAGCTAATTCACTAGATTGAAGTCTCACGTGTCGGCAAAAGAAAGTGCCAAAACAGAGCTTAGAAAGCCCAAAAGATATTTGCAAAAAGTACAACAACAACACGAACTTTTCTCTATTTCTAAACATATCCCTATATACATATATATATATATACATATATAAATATATGACTTTTGACAGACTGCATGGGGCTGCTGGTGGTATTACTTCTCCAAGTTTACCGAGTTCTTTGACACGTTCTTCTTTGTGATGCGCAAACGGTACGATCAGGTGTCGACGCTGCATGTGATCCATCATGGCATTATGCCCGTCTCCGTTTGGTGGGGCGTCAAGTTTACGCCTGGCGGGCATTCGACATTCTTTGGATTCCTGAACACATTCGTGCACATCTTTATGTATGCGTACTATATGCTGGCCGCGATGGGACCGCGAGTGCAGCGTTATCTCTGGTGGAAGAAATATCTGACCGTGATGCAGATGATTCAATTTGTGCTGGTCATGGTGCACTCGTTCCAGCTGTTCTTCAAGAACGATTGCAACTATCCCATTGGCTTTGCCTACTTCATTGGCGCACATGCTGTCATGTTCTACTTCCTGTTCTCCAACTTCTATAAGCGCGCCTATGTGAGGCCCGATGGCAAGGTATATATCTATACATCTATTTATCTATATATATACATACGAGGCAGCTGTCTAATCGATTTGGTTGCAGGACAAAGCCGCTGTCAAGGCTAATGGTCATGCCAATGGCGCCGTCAAGCAGTACAAGGATGGGGATGCTGCGCCCCGCAATGGCCATGCGGGTGGCCCCGTCAATAGATTCCACAATACGTTCTCGAAGTTCACGACCCAGATGTGCAATCCGGCGCTGAACTCGTCCACGCGACAACGTGTCCTGATCAATGCGGGCAACAAATGAAGCCGTCGCTAGCCAAACAGCCAGCCAGCCAACCAAGAAACAAAGCATAAATTAATTAAATGTAACAATTAAATTACCGTAACATTAAATTAAACATAAGCATAGGGAGTCCAAGCCTAATTCTAAGCCAAATCGACAAACGAAATTTATATTGAAACACAAAACAAACAAAAAAAATAAATTCAAGAAAAATAGAAATCCGATTTGTAGCAATTGCACGTCTAGGCCTAATCTATCTATCTATATACATATATATCTATATCTATATCTATACATATATAGCTGCATCTAGGAAATCAGAACAAAATTTGATAAGCATAGAATTTGTATGTACATTTTATATTATATTATAGTTGGATGATGATATCTTGCTATACGCTTTATACCTAAATATTATTACAAAATTTCGAGCTTTTACTGTTTTTTATCTTTTACATTTATTTTAACGGTTATGCAAGTATCGTTGGATTTTTTTGATCAACTGAAATGTGTTTTTTATTTTATAAATAAAATCGAGATTGAAAGAAGCAGAGTGTCTTACGGTACTGTTGCCGATCCCAAATAAAAAAAAGTAAACAAAAATATAAAAAAAAAATAAATTCAAGAAAAGAAAAAAAAAACATATATTGTCATAGAAATCCAATTTGTAGCAATTGCACGTCTAGGCCAAGCAATGATGTTTTTATTAATCGTGTCAATCTATCTATCTATATATATATTATAGCTATGCATACATATATAGCTGCATTCTTGGCCGCTTTCACATCGGAAAAACAAGCTAACTACTTTAACAATTTGTAAGGCATCGAATTTGCATGTATATTATATTATATATAGTTGGATCTGTATCGATATGATGCTATTCGCTTATATTATTTGAAAATTTCAAGCTTTTACTGTTTTTATCTATTTTACATTTATTTTTCGGTCATGTCACAATAGTTCTTATACGCGTTTATTTCGTTGGGTTTTTTGATCAAAAATCGAAATCGAAATTGTAAGAAGCAGAGTGGTTTACGGTACAGTTAGTTAAGTTGCCAATCCCAAAAACTGTAAGCAATTCGGCATGTGTTTTTCTTTGTTAAATGGACTTTTGTTAAATTTTTGTTGAATAGCTTTAGAGTTCTGAAAGTTTCTGGTAAAGATAATATGTCGTTAATTAAGATGCCTGCCCGAATACAACAGCCATTGGAGTAATATTGAAATTAAAGGGGGAGAGGGGCGGGAGGCCCAGTTACACGTATCACGATGATTAAGCACATGCCAGCATAAATAAACACTTTAAAGACATAAAGTAACTGACTAGGCACATTTAATTGCAGGTATTTGTGCATAACGAAGTACAATTTATAATCTATGCATGAATTTGGCTGACAATGCTTTAGGCAAGCGTTTTTTGCTTAACCAAACGATCTATTAGCACATACTCCTTCAATATACAAATATAAAATACTAAATTTTCAATTTCATAACTCTAAAAGCCGTTAAAATGTGTTTCTGATCTTTCGTACAGTTAGTTTTAGTATTTTAGTATATTTTTAGCATTAATATTAATTCAATTGCACAGTACGGTCACTCCATTACTTTAGTAGGAGCTGCCACATCATCGAAAAAACTTGTCGCTATAGTGTATGGTCGGATGCGCTCTCTTTATCAAAATACTCAACACGATAAAAATAAATGTTCAGAGCACAGAGAGCGCTCTCTTAAAGCGAGAAAGCATGCAAGAGTGACGTCAAAAGCGCTGCGTACACAATGTTTGCGCTCAAATAAAATGGAATTAAATTAGACAATACTATTAAATTATTATTTTATTTTTGCGATCATAATTTTAATTGTTCATTTCAATAATGTTAACTAAAAAGTTATGAGCCAATTAAGTGAAAAAACGCAGATTACTTTCGCGCTACCTTGTCAATATATGACCGCATGCATTCTCTGGCTTTTGTCGTTTTTCTTTTGGGTTTATTGTTTTTGTTGTGCGCTTAGTTTCATTTTAGACTTCCTTGTGCATGGTTGTTGCCGTTGTTGCTGCGATTTCTGTTCGGATATAGTTTTGTTTAATTCGATTTCTGTGCGTGGGGGTACGTGTATTATAATTAATAATACAAAATATATTAAAACATTTGTTGTCAGTATCCAGCATCAAAGCACCTAACGGCAAAATTACCGCTGTGTTAAATAAACGCGTAACGTTTTCTAAATCATTTAAACGCGCGACGATCACTTTGATATTGTGTGAGTGTGTGTGATATTCTTGAAATTTAAGCAAAATTCCAACGCTGCACGTTCGTAAAGTTCGCCGGCCTTAAATCATTGGCGGTAAGTTCGCATCGATTTTCTGTTAGCAACTTGTTGTGCACTCACAGAATATGCGTACAGTGGAGAAAATTAGTCATCAGAGTAGTTGCTGCGTGGTTTTAATTAAAATAAAAAAAAAAAATACAAAAAAAAAACGGTCTCCTGTTTCCCGCCGCGCCCAGCAACGCGCCGTAAGAGTGGCAAACAGGAAAGCAACAGCCAATGTAAGAGAGGAAGAGAGTGCACGTGCATGGGGCGCATAATTCGCTCTTTGCATGTGTGCCTGTGTGCCTGTGTGTGTGTGTGTGCGATTGCGCTAGAATGAGAGGGAGAGCACGTTAGCACGTTAGGTCGTACGTGTGCGGCGTGCCCTTTAAGAGGGGGAGCTGTAGGTGCGTTAATAACTGTTAATTGCTGTTCAGACCCGCATGAAATAAAACCACACTGGCCACAGCTAAAAAGGCAGCAGCCCTTGCGAATACCAATGAACGTTTCCTTAACAACAATATAAGTACAATATGCAAATGCGGTTTTTGACTCCGCTAAAATGCTGCTGTCAATTGCTTGGCACACATTCAGTTATGTCAATTCACATTTGTTGCATCATGCGCCTCTCCCCCAGTCAACGTCAAACTGTCAAGTACGAGTGCGAATGCGAACGCGCGCCTGCGCAGCCCTGCGGTTGCATTTTCGTTTTTGTCGATCAAAAAAAGTTTCACCTGTCAGCAATGCGGAAATTGTTGGCAATCGACAGTCGCAAGTCGCCAGTCGATAATCGAAATCGCAATCGCAATCGAGTTCATGCAATGCAGAAGGTCAGCCAGTTAATGCGCCAAAGAGTGGAGCGAATGAAAGCTTGGGGTTTTTTTTTTTTTTTGTTTTCTTCTTTTTTTTACGAGAGCTTTCGCAAGTGCGTTGTGCCATGGCATTACAACATTGACTGGAAAAAATGGCTCATTAGCAAACTGAATGTAAAAAAACAATAACTATAAAATGTATAAAGTGCAGTATGCTAATTGAATTCTAAAAATGTTGCGCATCTTAACCGAATAGCTTAACACTTGTAAATTGTAAAATAAACAAATTAAAAAAAAAAAAAAAAAAAATTAACGCTAAAACCGTTTGCCCAAAGTCAACAAATACCAAATCGAAAGTCCTAAGGTTCAAGTTCGCCCATATACACACACACACACACACACACACATACATGCATATATCGTTTTTTTTTTTCTTCTTCAGTCTGTTGATGAGATCTGCCGCACTTTTGCCTGAGAGCAGTCGCTGCACTCGCTGCCAATTGGGAGAGCGCTCAAAATATCGTATCATATAGAAATTTCATTTTAGCACCGCAGCGTCCAAAGTCCAAGCCAACTGGCTGCCGAATCGGCCATACGAATGTGTATGTATGCGAGCGAGTGTGCGTCTGTATGCGTCTGTATGTGTGTGTGTGTGTGTGTGTGTGTGTGTCTTGGCGTGGCCTGGTCTGATGATGTTTGATGCCAACGTACGCGTAAATGTATGTAAATATATCGCTTATATGTAGGTCTGAGCATCTCATGCTTGATAAGCACTCTTTGGCATTGCCTTAGCCATTGGCTTGAAGTTCTTTCAACCGGTTTACCCACAAGAAATTTGAAGAGAGCTTTCGGCAAAAAAAAAAGAAAAGGAAAACAGCTCGAAGACATAATTCCCTGTTATTGGGCTTGAAGCTTTTACTGCCCTGGAATACGAATTCGTATTCGAATTTTGTTGTTACGAAATTACGTAACAAATAAAAGGTGTCATTGTCAACTCCATGAGCTGAATATGAGCATATATATGAAGAGTTAAAACGAGTGTCTCAGTTTTGAAACATTGCCTCAGTTGACCGAATCGAAGCTTTCTATATACATATATACCATCTGAGTCTTTCGATAAAAAACTAACTATGAAAAACTAAGTACATTTTTCTATATATTTTTTGGTATGCTCGCAATATATAGTTTCTTTTCCAAAATAAATACATAAGTATGTGAATATCCAAATTCTATCCTTAGATATAGATATATAGATTAAATGAACATCGTTTTTTGTAGTACATATTTTAATATACCGCACATTTGCTGAGTATCTACAAGAATTTGTAATTTCAGGTGTTTACAAAAATTTGTTTATCTCTTTTCTTTCGACTTGCCTTTATAAATGTTCAAGAACTTTGTGTTATATATATATATTAAGCAGTATAAAATAAACTAAAAACATGTTGAAATACTTAAATAACGGAATATATAACTTGATAATCATGTTAACTGTAGATCCTTCAAAGTTCAAGTGCAGAATATAGCTCAAATTTGGGTCCGTCTTCTGCTGTCTTCCGTCTTCTTCTTATGCTGATCAAGTAACTATGAGCTTATCATGCCCCTTTTCCATATATTATGCGAGGGTATTCAAAAGTGATTCTTATTGAAATCGATCCGATTCCATGCTGGTTGCTGCGGCACGTCTTTACAGTTATTGTGTTTGACCACAAACATTTGAATAAGTCACAAAGAGAAGTTAAGAACAGTGCCGACTTCTCGACCACCTGTTGTTCGATTGTGAATACAAAAGATGCCGTTATATGTGGCTGCCACAGCACTTGAGAGTTTTCGGCGTTGCCACCCGGTTGCAAACACAACATTTGACCTAATAGGGCTTGAACATTTCAGGCGGTCGAGAAATTTGCATAATGTTTTAGAGCTAAATAGTAAGAAAGTTCTTTACCGAAATAGGTAAAATTAAAGTTTTGTCCCTTAATAGATTTTTTGTTTATTTCAGGTTTGCAAATCTTAACTGAACTTTGATCAACGTTTTGGCCATCTGCAAACAGGTTAATAGGCGAACCATCTGGAAACTGTTGCATTTCGTTTTAGCAGTGTTTGGTTAGTCTTCGATTTAAGTCTTAAATGGCTTTGACTCAATTCAAAAATGTTCGCACAATAATTTGCTGGCCTTCGCTTTGGGATTGTCATTAATTATGTATTCGCTGTGTCTTCAGCCTAACCTAGTCTGACTTTATTTGTAATTTTTTGGCACAATTTTGTCTGGTTTTTATTTATTTTTTTTTTTTTTGGCATTATGCAACACTCCAGCTGGAAGTTTCTTTTTCTCTTTGCTTTATCCTAGAATGCCGCAGGGGCGGCAACATCAATATTGGGGCAAGAGGCAGGCTTTTGAACGGTAAATCAATGTTATGCATATGGTATATGTGTATGTACAGTGAATGCTCTACTAACGAACAGTCAACTTGTGTTTCGGCAGGCCAACTTTATTTCATTGCAATCTTTTACCCATTTCAAAAGAGTACACTTGACCGCAAGGGCTTAATCAAAGAAGATTTTCAAAATGAAAATAATCGATAAATTGTTTTTCTTTTCAACAAAATTAAAAATGTTTTATCATGTCATATCTCTTAAGCTATCTCAGCTGAGATTTAAGTTTCACACAGAGAAACTCAATTGAACCAGAAAAGAAGTTCTAGGCAAATAAGCAGAAAATGATGATTGTTTGTGGTGTTATCGATAGTCGATGGTGTTATCGAAATCGCTTAAAAGGTTCTTCTGCTCCATCTGAGTTTTCCGCTGAGCAACCCAGCTGAGAGCTCAGTCTGTGTAAATTCAGGACAAAAGACTTACTTGCGTACGCTCAAGTGAGCTTTCACTGTACTTGCCCTGCCTGTGCCAGTGCTGCATAATTTCGATATTGTAAGCAAGTGAAACTTTTGATCGCTTTTATCAAAGGACTGCTCGCATGAGTATCAGGTATTCGGGCCATATTACTTGCGCTTTCGTTACAACATCAGTCAAACCACAAAAAACGGAGAAGATGAAGAAGAAGCTGGGTAAAATACAACAACAACAAAATGAAGTGAAATAAATAAAAGCTCGCTGCTGCTGCTGGGCGAATCGTTGGAACGATCGAACGATCGGCCTTTATTGTTATTAACTTTTGAAACGCTGGAATGCCAACTATTTGAGCACATTTTGGCTGTAACCTCTTGCTTGGCCTAAAGCCGCCCAAGCGTCACGCACTTGAGCTCTTTTTGGGCGTTGGGCTACTTTTGGCCTGTTTAGCTGTGTCTGTGCTTGATTTTTGTTTTACTCTGCGGCCTTTTTCTGGCCAAAAATATTTACCAATTTTTTTCTTTTTATTTTTTTTTTGCGTTTTTGCTGTTGCCAATAAAGTTTATTACTTGCGTTTATTTTTAAACTGAAACTTTTCAGCAAACACTTTACATATTTCATCAAGAGTCTTGTTATTTATTACCTTTATACAGCAGGAATTTGAATAAAGGCGAATAAATGAAATATAACTTCGATTTCTCATTCAATTTATTTAATTAATCTAGATATTAATTGAAATGCTCGCTGATATGTTTTGTGTTTAAGCGATAACAACATTAACATTTTTATCTTTTAGCGATAAAACTCGATTGTTTATTTAACTTATGGCCTATTGTCAATGGGCTTAAATAATTCAGATAGTTTTCGCTTCTTTTAAGCACTTAAATTCAGTTGGCTACAACTCCAAAGCTCAAGTGCTTGAATTTGGTTAAGAAAGTAAACAACTGTGTCAGGCATTTGAACTGTGCATTTATTTAAAAACTTTACCGACCTTAATAGCTGCTTATACATATTTAATTGCCAGCCAGGCTAAGCTTTTTTTCCGCCCAGTTTTCTTCTGTTTTGCTCTTCTCTAGCGAAATCGCTGTTGAACTCATTTCTTGCGCTAATTTCGAGCGCATCAAAAATTAATTGTCTTTGTCATTCCATACATGAGTGTGTGCGTGTGTGTGTGTGTGTGTGAGTACACAGGTAGTTTTAATCGACCTCCATATGTGTGTATGCCGAACTCATTCATGATTTAAACAACATCCACAACGACGTCCACATGGCATCCACTTGTTTCCCGATAATAATGCCTGCGAGTACGCCATTTTGTTTGCATTTCAAATCAGCGCCATCTAGCGCTAATGAGCCGTACACACACAGGCCGAAAAAAAAAATCAAAAACCAACAATCAAAAGTCAAACGAGTTGAGGGTCAGCAGTTTACATACATTGCTCATCTTCGCCTTTAAAAGACACATGTACATATATACATGTGTATGTATGTATGTATGTATGTATGTGTGTATGTGTTTTCGGCATTTGCCCTGATCCAAATCTGACCATGAAATTCATTTGCTACGTGTCATAGTTTCCGTTTTGTAAGAAAGCCAATTTGCTTTTAATGCGTCTTCTGTTTTTCGTCTCTTGTCTATGCGATTTGTGCAATTAATTTCGCACATGCCCTGCCCGCCCCACCCCCTCCCACTCTCCCACTGCGCGCAAGCAGATACACATAATACATATTTATGTAGTTTTGACTTTGACCCGCTTCGCGTGCCATATTTAATTACACGATATACACAAGTCGAACAAATATGAAAATTATTACTGACTGTAACCAGCTTGAGGGAATTTCCGATTTGTCATCCATTTTAATAAATGCTTTAGTTCTTTTACTGGTTTAAATCATAAATTGTGAATCAATTTGGCATGTGTTCCAATTAGGTTAAGTTGAATGCAGGCATTTTATTGTCCTGATTAATTATTAATTTCCTACCCGTATTTATTTATTGTGTGTGTGTGTGTGTGTACCATAGAAATTGATTGAAGTTCAGTTATGTTATTAACTGCGGTATGTATTTTTACTCTATTCTAGTATATACTATATTCTATACACACATATGACATAACTTTACACTTGAACTTTGTTTAGCTAAAAAACGCAGCACTCGTGCGAGCGTTGCCAATCGTTTACAAAATGGACAGCAGTCGACATTTGCAGCGCTAAATAAACAAATAACTGGCAACGCCCGATGCATAAATTAATAAGTACATATTCAGTTCAGCATTTGCATTTGCATTCTCCTTAAAAAAACAACAAAGAAAGATTAGAAAATAAATGAAAATACCGACGCGACATAAAAGAAATGACATTTCTAGTTGAACAAGTCTGCGCAGCTAGACACATGCCCAGACAGACCAGAAGTCAGATAACAAATTGGGTCTCTACCGTATGCATGTAACGGTTTTTGTTGCTGTTGCTGTTTCTTGAATTCAAACGAGTTCAAGCCGCGCTCAGCTCTCTCACCAATACAACACAACACACAACACACGACACGCAAACACATAAAAACTGTGCTTTCTGTGCATTCTGACGCTCTCAGCAGCATTGGTGTGGCATATTTTGAAGTCCGCTGGCTTTTAGCGGTACTTGTTGTTGCTGCTGCTGCTGCTGCTGCTGTTATGGTTTTTTTTTTTCTTATCGTTTGTTTTATTTTTTTTTTGCACACCTGTTGTGATGCATGTGGCACAGTTAACCAACGGCTGTGTCCCACCATCAAAAGCGTTTATAAACAAATGTACAAACACGAGTACGTGGACAATCATAAGCCGGAAAGCGAAAGTGATTTTGTTAGCAGCTCTAATAGCCTCAAGCGATATGCTGGCCAAAACGAATGCCTAGACAAATGGCCAGCAGCCATGCCAGTTACATCAACAGTCAACATTGCCGCAGAAGATGGCGACTTGCCACAAAATGCCTTAATTCACATACACACACACACACACACACACACACACACAAACTTACATACACACGCGCATCTGTGCATGCATGTGCATGCATCTGCATGCACGCATGTGTGAGTTGAGCAAAGTTTTCTTCTCTTTTGAGTCGCCTTCGCTTTTGCAATGCAAGCACGACTCAGCATAAACAGGGACTGGCCAGCGCACAGTCCCAGCCCCAGCAGCAGCAGCAGCAGCAGCAGCAGCCCCAGCAGCAGCAGCAGCAGCATTGGCCACTGTGGCAATAGCTCAGTTGTATTTTTGGCACGCTGGCCAACGGTTCAACAAGCGGTTGCTCTGCGCCGTCGGCTTTGTCCGCTCTAGCAACAGCGGCATCGTTAAAGCTTTTGATAAACAAACATAAATTAAATACAAAAAAAAAAAAAAAATAAATAAAGCAGTAAAAGCTGCGATTGAAACTGTTATTCTTGTTCTTGTTATTCTTGACGAAGGGTAAGATTCTATCTTGCGCGCGTTCTCTCCCTTGTTTACTCTCCCGATGGCTCGTTAGGGCATGATTCACCGTTAAGCTGTGTAATCGCTCTGCTCGTGCGCGCACTCACTGATCGATTCGGCACGTCAGTCGTCGTCGTTGTCGTCGTCGCCGTCGTCGTCGTCGTCGTCGTCGTCGTTGCCGTTGCCGCCTGATAAGGTTCACAGGCGCATCCAGCGAGCCGTCAGTTGGCTGAATAGCGCGCAAGGCGAAGCATCGCGTGAACGAAACGGTAAACGTTACCAAAACTGTCAAGTGTTTGTTGTCACGCTGCGTGTGCCTGTGTCTGTGTCTGTGTCTGTGTGTGTGTGTGCGGCCAATGTTGCTGTGATTATCTAATCGTCATAAAGACAGCAAAATACATACATACATACATGTAAACATAAAATAAATACATAATTAAAAGAAACCAAGCCAACGCCAAAAAATACTAGCAAAGAAAAGCGGACAACTTTCCAAAAAAACAGATACATATATACAGACATACATATATGTATATATATATATATATATGGTATATAAATATTAAGAAACTATAACGAACGACACAAGCGTCAGGTGCGTGGTCAAACTAACGAACTTTGTAACCAGCTTGTAACTGTATTTGTGCCCGTATGCGTGTGTGTGTGTGTGTGTGCATGTATATATGTATGCAATTGGCATTGTATAATCGCATCAAGTACGCAAACGTGCCTGGCCTGCAAACCTAACTGTGATTAGGGCGTCCGCAAAGCCAAAAGATATACATACATTCATATGTAAACATATACTAGCAAGTATTAACCGGCATTGTCCGGGCAAATGTGTTAATCGCTTCATTTAAATGTTGCACTTGCCAAAATCAACAAAATCATCAGCTTAAGGCTGTTAGAACCTCTTAAACCCTCCGGAAGGAGAATCAAATTGTGAAAACTAATCAAAAGGCAAAGAAAACACTTTAAGCAGAAACACGTGCATTTTTCTAACTTTAACGGTTCATAAAGCGATCGACAGACCGTCAAACTGTTATATTTATAACACATTTCTGTATAATCTGCCGTAACTGGCCTAATCTTTCGACTGGCCCAAATGGCTCTGCGCGACGGTTTATTGTCGTTCCAAGTAGCCGCTTATTAGTCACTTATTTTTTTCACTTTTTATCATTTCTTTGTTATCATTTCATTGCTTTTTTTTTCGTAGCTTTTTGTAATCACTCCCCAAATCCAATTAGCTCAAGAATCGTAGCATAAAAATATCATAAGCCGGAGCAGCCCAATTGGCATTGATAACTGTTTGATTATGGCCAATTAGCTAGCGGCGCTTGCCTCAAGGCAAATAGCTGTTTTTTGTTTTTTTTTTTTGGCTATCTTTTGCTGCCTGACTCAGCCAAATGGCTGATTCAAATTGGCAACGATAAGAAATTGGCGATCTCATAACCGATTATCGATTGGGCGCGAAATCGACCTATCTGTAGGCCGAGTCGTGTGACTCAGTTAACTGTTTGCTGCGTCACAAGGCTGCCTGCCGTTGCATTTGCCACTTGAACACGCCGCATTTATATATATATATTTTTTATATATATATATATGAGTTTATGCATCGATTTTGCGCTCAATTAAGCTTTCTAAACGAGCGATTATGCCAGATAAGGCACATCGCAAAATAACAATGGGTCGCATAATCCAATAGTTCATTTAGAACGCCCAAACACAACCCAACCTACCCCTCTCCCAGCCCCTTGCTGTGGCTAATTCAACGCTCGCCGAGATTGGATCAACAAACTTGAAACTATTTCTGCTCGCGTTTTTAGCACAATTTTTATATATATATATATACATGTGTATACATACCCTGTACTGTTGCAAAATGTGAGTCCATTTCTATTCGTTTTTTGTTTTCTCCAAAATTGAGTAATCCTTGATCTGGTCCAAATTCTTTTCGAATCATAGTCAGAAATGTGGCTTACGGACTTGCAGATATGTCCAGACCGATTTTCTCCTATAGAGCCCTTCTCTTGGTATGCCTTGGAATATACAGAAGATTATTATATATATATATATATATATTTAGGTTTGGGTTAGTGTATTCATGGAAATGATGTTATGGTAACTCCTAGTCGGGCATTCCTGTCTAGAGAATTGCAACTTTTTCTTGTCGTGCTCTAATTAATATGGGAAATGCAACAATGACAACAACAAGAACAACAACCTACGCTGCATGTTAACATTGCGTGCTGCTCTACATCCCCAACCCCAATCCCCATCCCCCATTCCCCATTCCCCATTACCCATCCCGATCTGCATGCCAGTGCAACACCCAGTTCTCGCGATTAATTTGCCCAGCGGCCGTGGAGCCACGGTGGGTGCGCTTGGCGGTGCACACAGCCGGAAGCAACAGGCGTCTGGCAGCGTGCGGCGTGTGGCCTGCGGCGTGCGGCATGCAACGGAGGTGGCGGGTGACGGGAGGCGGGTGACGGGTGTCGGGTGGCGAGTTGTTGTACGCCAGTTGCATGGCTCATTGATTGTTTGCTTGGGCGCCAACAATGACGATGACGTCGCGCCTGGTGACACAGCAAATGTGCAAAACAATGATAAAATAAAAAAAAAAAAACATAAACAGGAAAGAATAGCTATATGCCAAATGCCGAATATGCAATACACTTACTTTCGAAAATAGTTAACAGTTAATAGTAATCTTTAATAAATAGTAAATAGATAATGTTGATGAGATATTGGAGTCTTATAAGTCTGGGAATCTTAGCTGCAGAAGTTTCCTTAAGATATCACGAAAAACAAAATTGAATTTTCGAATGGAGTCGTCAACTTGGTATCTATTTTATGTGACCATATATACTGACATACTGAAAGTCTTTTTCAATAGATATCTCGAAATACAGAAAACAATATACCCTTTTAAACCATTAACAAAGGGTTAAGGCTAGATTAGCTCAGCTCTTATCAGCTTTATGCCAAGGCGTTACATATTGCACGACCCAACTGGCATGCTCTAGATAGTGTATAAATTTACAAAAATACCAAGAAAGATATCATCGGCGGCGCCGCAACCCGCAAACCATTTGCCCCGCCTCTTTGTTTGCCAATTTTTATTTGCTCCACTTTGAGTTGTAATTCTTCTGGGCCTATTATGTAAGCCAAGCCAAGCCAAGCCAAGCCAAGCCGAGCCGAGCCGAGCCAAGCTGAGCTGATGCTGCTGCTGTTGTTGTTGTATCTGTGTATCTGTGTTACCTGGCGCGATTTATGATGGCACAGCCCATAAATGTTTGCCTTGACAATTTGAACTGTCAACCGGGTGCGAGCCAAAACGAACTGTGACGAATCACGCTCCAGCGCAGTGCAGGTGGGGCAGGTGTGCGGCAGAGGCTGGCCGTGCCCATCAATGCCGCCTCTCGTCAATATTTCATAATTCGCAGGCAGCACATTTATTGACTTGCTTGCGCATTTTGGAGGCTGTTGCACACGCACACACCTTCAATGGAGGTACACAAAACTTGCCACTGACCCACACAACAGGCGCACCACCAACACCAACAACAGCAACAACAGCAACAAATTGCGACAACTGCTGGGACTGCGACCAAGACTGAGGCAATGCCAACGCCAACGGCAACGGTTATAATAAAACAACAACAACAACAACAGCAACAACAAAAAAACACAACCCACAGACTAGTGGCACATTTTTGTCAACGTTTGAGGCGATTGAGCAAGCGGCGCTTACGTCGCTGCCAGCTGCAATGCCCCCATACCCCCGGCCCCATCGCCATCGCCATCTCCAGCGGCAGCAACACATTGCCCCATTGCCAGTCATTGTTCATGACATTCAAAACAAACTTCAAGTGGCCACAGCCACAGCCACAGCGCACGAGTACATTGCCTCTGAATTGGCATTAGGCGACGACGACGACGACGACGACGACGACGACGACGACGACGACGACGACGACGACGACGACGACGACGACGACGACGACGACGATGATCACGGTCATGGGACTCTGCGGCAGCCGCTGTGGAAGGCCATTGGAACATGTGCGAATTGTTGCCTGGTTTAGAAGTCAATGAATTCTTATAAATTTGAGCCAATTGTTCAGTGAACATGATTCTATAATAACAAACGAGCAAGTAGTGCTAACTTTGGCACGCCGACGATTTAATACCCTTGCAGACATTTCTTTCCTTTGAGCACAGACAATTTTGTCTTAGAAGATCCTGCCATGCCACCGATCTCTCCTATAGAGCAGCTATATTATATAGTGGGGCGATGTTCATAGAATAGGGGGCATAGTAAAACCTTTGAATGCCAAGTGTTCTGTGTGCAACACAAAGGGAAAGTTTCAGGACGAAAGCTTTTCCTCGGCGCAACTAGTTCGCATAGAAACAGACAGGCTTTGGATACTGATCTAAGATATATAATTTATGGGGTCGCAGATGTCTGCTTCTAAGCCTTATACGTTTCATGACTAAACTATAATACCCTCCGCAAGGGTATAGAAAGAATCTGATCGGGATTGCTAGATTTGCAGATATCCTGTACTTAGTGCAGCTGCACGCACACAATGCCTTATTTCCGATTGTTTTCCGATTTTTAGATTTAACTAAATAGCTATCTGTCTACATATCCAAAACGAAACTAGGGTATATTTTTGCTTGTTTTGAGTTTTTGCATGGAAAAGGGCATGTTAACTTAAGTATTCAGAAGGCAGTTAGTTAAACTTGAGGATACTTTTGAGAAAAGCGGCTGCTTTTATCGATAACTTATCGACGATTGCAGGTAAACCTTAACAGCGATTAATTCTGATGAACATAAAAAGCGCAAAATGTTTCAGATTCGTTAAATTCAGCTTTTATAGCCGCAAAGAGACGAATATGTTGACTATGCTGCTTTTGCTGATGCGGAATATATTAACTTTTCTTCTTCATGCATATCTGCACAACGAAATTATATATTTTTGTTTTTTTTTTTTTTTACCAATTTCGAATGACCTTAAAATGGTTTTTATGTCGAACTCGCGGCAGCTCCAATAAATGCGAATAAAACCAACGTTTGCCAAAATCATTAGCGCAGTCGACTGTGAATCGAATTGGCATATTGAAAGTGGGAGAAATAGTTGGACATGTTTAGTATTTGGCTATATCAATAATAAGACTGCTCTAGTCGGCAGTGCCCGACTAGGAGATACCCTGAACCGCCTTCCACCGCGCTCCTGCTCCTTAGTATTTGCCTTATATTATCTTGCCTCTGCCTGTTACATACAGATGCACAAAACCATTATGCCCTTTGAATGAGTTTAGGGTATATACAAAATGAAAAGATATTAAAAATCTGGAAAGTTTTTGATAAAACTTAAATACTGATACAAGCTTTAATGCTGCTGCAGCTGTCAGCATTTATTCATTTCAATGTAAAATGATGTCTGATATGATTATTTTGAACAATTGACACTTTTCCATTCCAACATTGATTCAATTATCGATTTAGATGATTCTCGCTTCTCGCCTCATCAATCAAGGCGCAGTCTTAAGTGTAGTCTCACAGCATTGCATTTCTTTGCCCTGGCTAAGAGCACTTAATTGAACCATCTTTCGTCAGAAATGTGGCCGCAAAGTCGCTCGCTTTGAGCTCGGACAAGGGCGATTAATGAGCGCACGGCTGGCTTTGCTTTTGCTTTGGAAATGGAATTCCAAATGTCACCCGCTGCTTAAATTGGCTAAGGTCACAGCTTCCGCTGGCGGGGCACAACGTGCAGTCTTTGTCTATTCATTGGCATTTTAATGAGCGGCCCGACTAACTAAAAAAAAAAAAATAAAAAATACAAAAAGTACAAATAATTATATAAAATGCTCACATTATGCAATTTCTTCAAGTGAATTCCGCATCGATACTTGTACTTTGGGCACGGAGTAAATGCAACAACAACAACAACAACAACAACAACAAAGTACACATTTACCTTTCACACCCATAAATATTATTTTTGTTGAATTAAGTGGTTGATCGCTCAATTGCATAAATTACGTTAGATTGTCTCTGTGTGTGTGTGTGTGTTTTTTTTTTTTTGTTTTATAATTTTTATTCCCTATTGCAATTAACTTGTCGCGGCGGGGAATTACTTAGCCCCAACATATTGATTTGTCATTGCAATTTTGCTTCCTTTAAAATTTCATGCGATTCATTGCAATTGCCTTAGTTTTATTTTTCAACTTAATTTGTTGTCAGTTTTTCAGAATTGGCGAGCTCTAAGAAGAAGAAAATGCATAAAAAATAGCTTAAAATAATAAATATAAAAAGCAACTGAAGCAAGTCTTGATCAAATTAGAGTCTGTAGACGTTAACAGCGCAATAAATTACCTTTATGCCATAGCCAGATGCCAGATTTCAATGAAAAAGTCTTCGACACGCCGAAGAGTTAATACCCTGGTAGACATAGAGAATATGCGAGAATAGTCAGGCTCGCAAATGATCTTGTTAAATTGAATGGCAGCTATTTGATAAAGTGCTGCGATGTTGATCATACGAAACATAATGTTGCTTGCCTGTTGATGCTGATCTAGAATATATATATTTTATATATTCGTCGATGTCTGCTTCTATGCGTTACACGTTTCATGACTTAAGTATAATAGCCTCTGCCAGGGTATAATAATGCAAATTGCTCTAGAATTTGTTTTAATAGATGTTTAAATAGACGTTGCTTTATGGTCTACTAAATTCCCTTTCACTTTTGTAGGCTATGCCACAGTATTATTACTTTTATTATTCTAAAAAAAAAAAGTACTCTGAAAAACAAATACACATTTACGTACTTAAATTGTTGTCTAGCGTTGTCAGACGTTGCCTGAGGTCGGGCAAGCTTAAAACAATGAAAACATGTATTTTTTTTCCTGTATCCCGGAATTCTTAATTTAAGCCTATTTTGAGCGTAATCAGCTTCATTTGAGCTAAATATGGCTTAGCCTTAAGGCAAAAATGGTATGGGATCAAGACAGGCAGGTATTGATTTAAGCGCAAAACAAGTCTGTTTACAAGTCCAAAACAAACTGCGTTTATCTTAATTACAGTTCGTTTTGACTTAATCCCAATTTAAGAAGTGGGGCATAAGCATGAGCTTGCTTTAAGTAAACTCGTGATTAAAGCTTTGGCTTACGGCTAAGACATGCAGACACCTGGCTGGGATTCACCTGCACAGACGACTGGTTTACTTTGGCACATTGCCCGGGGGAAGTTCTTAAACTGAATCTCAATTGAAAGTCAATTTGTGCATTTAACATTTGAAGTTGCGGTTGTATCTAAGGAATTGATTTGACGGAACAAAAACGCAGTAGTAAATGTCATAAATGTCGAAATGGAATTCCATTTTTTTCATTAACACATTAGAAACTAAATATTTTTTAAGACCATAAAAAAACACACAAATTTAACAATGTTTTAAATTAAATTGCAGCTTTTAATTTTGGAAGCCAAACAGCAACTGAAATAATAAACAACCGACAACAGGCATTTCTGCAACAACAACAACAACAACAACAACACCTGCAACTCCAGCAACAACAGCAACAACAGCAACAACAGCAACAACAGCAACACCTGCAACAACAGCAACAACATGGATGTACTCGTGCATGATGCGTTACATTGGTACAGAGACCTAATGGACAATAAAAGTGGTCAGTATTTGGGAATTGTTTCTAAGAGTTTCAAATTGATCAAACTTAATTTGTTTATTCGTTTTTTTTTTTTTTTTTTGTCGTGATAGATCCGCGTGTCAAGAACTTCTTTCTGCTGTCATCGCCGCTGCCCACACTTGGCTTGTGCATATTTTATGCGTACTTTAGCAAATCCCTTGGGCCCCGGCTGATGGCCAATCGCAAGCCCATGGATCTCCGCAAGGTGCTGGTCTACTATAATGCAATACAGACCATATTCAGCGCGTGGATTTTTTATGAGGTAAATGATTCTGTTGTTATATTCAATTAGTTGAATGCATTTAAAAGCTGCTTATCTTTTATTCATCAGTACTTAATGAGCGGCTGGTGGGGTCATTATAGCTTCAAGTGTCAGCCCGTCGACTACAGCAACAGTCCCATGGCCATGCGGGTAGGTTACTGGCGAACTGTTCCATAAATTCAATCGTTTGTTAAATAACTTTTGCTCTTGCTATGTAGATGGTCAATATTTGCTGGTGGTACTACATATCAAAGTTTACGGAATTCTTTGACACGCTCTTCTTTATATTGCGCAAGAAGAACGAGCACGTTTCAACGCTGCATGTCATACACCATGGCTGCATGCCGTTCTCGGTGTGGATGGGCCTTAAGTTTGCACCGGGTACGTGGCCTTTGCTCCATATCAACTGTCACACATGTGTTTTATAATAAATATTCATTTGGTTATTTATCGCAGGTGGCCATAGCACTTTCTTTGCCCTGCTTAACTCGTTTGTGCATATTGTGATGTATTTCTATTATATGATTGCTGCCATGGGTCCAAAGTATCAGAAGTTTATCTGGTGGAAGAAATACCTAACCACCTTCCAAATGGTATAGGGTCACAGTTGACATAGCCTGGCAAACTGACTAACTGAATACTTTCCTGTTGCAGGTGCAATTTGTGGCCATATTTACGCATCAGTTCCAGCTGCTGTTCCGCGACTGCGATTACCCCAAGGGCTTTATGGTCTGGATTGGTCTGCATGGCGTGATGTTCCTATTTCTGTTCTCCGACTTCTACAAAGCCAAATACCTAAATGCGCAACGTCGTCGCCGTGAGGCCATCAAGGCCAATGGCCACCAATCCAACGGCGTTCACACGAACGGCAAAGTCAAGCATTTGGGCAGTGGCGATCCCCAGCTAACCAATGGCGGCCACAAGGGCGCCTGTATGGTAAGTTTTAACTGATATCAATTTGCAGGCGCAAAACCAAAACAAAAAAAAAAAAAAAAAAAAACAAGAAACATCAATAAACGCGTGGCGTAGGTAAGCAACATTAAATCAAGTAGCCCTTGAAAGTTATTAGCCGTGGCTAAGCACACAAATCGACGACGCCCGTTCCAAGTGCAGGGCCCCTCAGTGGAGCCAGGTGAGAGGAGTGCCAGTCTATGCGTGCTAGAGTTGGAAGCGTGTTGTCTTTTTTTTTTTTTCTCTGTGTGACATGATCACGCACGACGTGTTCGTATACAATTATTGTTGGAAGCCGAATACAATTTCGAAACATTCCCAAAGCACTAGCGAGTCCTTAGTTAAATAATATATGAATCATGTCTATTATATCACATCTAAATCAATTGCAGAAAAACTTCTTAAGCTCAATTTATTAGAATATTTTTGTTTTTCTTTTTATTAAAATCAGGCTAATAAATGTTGCTTTTATTGATTATTCAATCGATTATATTATCATTGTCAAACGTATACCAAGCAAGGTTCCGCGTCCTAAGATATTCCTTAACTTGCGTGTTTCTTAATTGCAATTCGCGTTTTAAATATCCGTTCTATTCCATCTCTAATGCTTACATGAACATACATGTGCGTAGTTGTTGTTGTTTTTTGATCAACTTAAAAATTCTAACTAGCTTAGTTAAACAAACAACACTCGCACACACGAGCGCAGCACCCGCAAACTCTCAACACTGTGCGGGGGACATTTCAATTAGCGTAAACATGTGAAGCCGGATGCGAAGGCCCAATCATATTGGCTGCTGGCCATTAGGAAGGCTGTGTGCCTTGCTTTGAACTTTAGCTGGAGGCCAGTTCCAAGGGGGTGTTGAGGCAGGAGAGAGCGGCAGACACGTGCTCGTCAAAAACGAATCTTACAGCATATTAATTTAATCTTTATTATCTACATACACTTGCAGCCCGTTTTGGAGGATGAATATGTGAATAGCAATGGGCATGTGAATGCCTATCAGGATGGTTACTTCAAGGAGGGCGTACTATCTAGCAATGATGCCATCCTGAATCCGGACAGCAGTAGCTCTAGTCTTCATCAGCGCAAAGTCAAATAACTACTACTAAGACGTACTACGATGATATTCATTATGTTTACTTTAAGTGTTTAGCAAGTAACTGAATTTTGATAGAGCAGATCGAAACAGGCTAACGGCAGAATAATAATGCATCCGTGCAATTATGACCATTGGCAAAAAGAAAACAAAACAAACAAAAAAAAAAAGGAAGCAACAAAAATCAGCAAACATCTAAAAAGCAAAATATTAAACCATTATTTGATTTTAGTAATTTATGATAAATACGATTGTAAAAGCAAGCCAGATGTTAGTGTATAATGTGAAGCCACATGCCTCCACATATATATATATATGTATATATATGTGTATGTGTATATGGGCAGACCAAGAACCAGAAGCAGAACCAGGGAAGCTCATTTCCCTCCACCAACAAGACCATCAGCACCACTGTAGCCGAAGCCGTCAGATAGATTAAGGAGAGGATAGCAGAAGAGAAACTGTTTTAAGAAAAAAATGTTTATATATATATATATATAGTGACATATCCATAGTCGCACCCACCCTTTAACATATCTTAGCACATAAGCATAAGCACAATTATAAACATTTCTAATATTGTAAACAAAGAGCCTGGTGATAACATCGACATTGGTCAAGATCAAACTGTCCCCCTTTGGTAGACATAAACAATTCACCCTAAATATCACGCCACTGTCAATGTTCCCATCAGAGTACTATCCCACGCATAATTGCTGACGCAGCTCAAACTTCACTCAATTTTGACTCAAACTCTCTCAAAGCGAAGTTTGCTAAGCGACCGCAACAGTTAGATAAATCAGTTCTTATTCGGGAAGCAAATCTGAATGTACTCAACAAAAGTAGCCGTTAAGTGAAAATAATAAATTGAAATATATTTTTTTATAGTAACCTAACGTGTAAAACTTAATTGGCGCAGCCGGTAGGATACGTCGGGAAAAATTAAAGATCGCTAAAGGATAATTAATTCCCAGATCTAACGCACAATCGCGACCGAAAGTGTTGTCGGAGTGTAATAAAAATTTTCTCGAATACGTATCCGCACAAGAACCTTCGGGTCATTAGTAGCTTAATAATATTGACCCTTTGGGCAATAAAGCTACTACAGTTAATAACGACTGGCTTTGCATATCGTTTGATCCCTGCAATACGTTATTACTGAGTCTTTTTAAGACACACACACAAAAAAAAAAAAAACATTTGCACAATAATCCATCACAAACTTTAACTTAAAATAAAAGTGCAAAATCAAAGAACAATAAAGTTCAAACCTACAAACTCAAAACTATTCAAAAAAAAGTGTATTACACCAAGATGACAATGGAATTATCAGAACAACACCTCAACCAGGCCCTTTCACAACTTAGACAGGTGCCAAGCTTTGACGGATCAACGGATCAACTAAACGCCTTCATTAAAAGGATAGATTACATCCTACACCTGTATCCAACCCGAGATGTTAGACAACATAGCATCTTATACGGAGCCATCGAATTGCAAGTCACAGGAGATGCTCAGAGAATATCACAAAGGACAGCAGCCAACACTTGGCAGGAGCTGAGAAACGCATTGATTGAAGAATACAAAGTGCAGACACCATTTGAAGAACTCCTTCGACGCTTATACAACACGAATTACCAAGGAAACGTCCGTAAGTTCATCGAGGAGCTCGAGAATAAATCTTTTGTTATTTTAAATAAGTTAGCACTAGAAAATATACCTAGCAATACAACCCTTTATACAAATGCTATGAATAACACAATCAAAGATGTTATTACAAAAAAATTACCAGATAGGCTTTTCATGATGTTAGCCAGACACGACATTACGTCGACACAAAAACTAAAGCAAGTAGCTCAAAGAGAGGGATTATATGAAAATAGCGTTACTGAAAAACCTAAAAATAATAATGTTCAGGGAAATCCAAATAACAATCGTAGGAACATGGGAAATTATCAGCAAAATGCTAACCCAACCACCATTTCAAGTGGTTATTCCAACACGAATCAGAGTTATCACGCACAAAATAAACAGCACAATAAGTCCGAAGACAATCAGAAAGCTCACCACGAGTTCCAACAGAAATTAAGTCAAGGTAGATACCAAAATCCCTTAAACTACCAAAATCAGTCCCATTCACGCTTGAATGCACCAAACCCTCCGACTAAACGTCAAAGAGATAGTAACAGTGGGCAGATGAAAATGGATACATCCGAAAATTTTCATCAGCAAGCCTCGGAACAAACAGAAGAAATCCATTCATAAAATTGATTATGAATGACGAAGTTCTAAAATGTGTCATCGACACAGGTTCAACCATAAATCTAATGAAAACAAACCGCTTAAATTTTCCAGTTTACAACGAAACATTAAAGGTTCACACCATAAATGGTGTTATTGAATTAAAACAAAGTATACGATTAGGAGCAAGCAAAATTTGTCCGAGCAAACAAAAATTCTATATTCACGACTTCTCAGAGCATTATGATGTTCTGATTGGGAGAGAATACCTTGAGGCATGTCAAGCAAAAATAGACTATGCACAAGGATCCGTAACCTTAGGAGAATTTAACTTTTGTTTTAGATATAATGACGAAGAGGTCGAAGAGGACATGACCGCACAAGAGTGCCTTGATCCACCCTCAACAGAGGACAGACCATTTAACTTCGCTATTAATAATGAATTAATAGAAAACAATGAGTTTAGGCTAGAGCACCTAAACTCAGAAGAAAAAGAAAAAATAAAAAAAGTTTTACATGAATTTCGTGATATCCAGTACCATGAAGGTGACAATTTGACTTTCACTAGTACAATTAAACACAAAATTCTAACGAAACATGAGGACCCAATTTACAAGCGTCCATACAAATATCCTCAAATATACGATGAGGAAGTAAATAAACAAATAAGCGATATGATAAAACAAAATATCATACGTAAATCCAAATCCCCTTACTGCTCACCAGTAATAATCGTTCCAAAGAAAAACGATGCATCTGGAAAGCAAAAATTCCGGTTAGTCATAGATTACCGCAATCTCAATGAACTAACTATTAATGATAAATACCCTATCCCGATCATGGATGAAATATTAGACAAACTTGGAAAATGTCAATATTTCACAACCATTGATCTAGCCAAAGGCTTCCACCAAATCCAAATGGATCCTGGTTCAATACCCAAGACCGCATTTTCGACTAAACATGGCCATTACGAGTACACTCGCATGCCATTTGGTCTTAAGAATGCACCTGCAACGTTCCAACGTTGTATGAACAATCTCTTAGAAGATTTAATTTTTAAAGATTGTCTGGTCTACTTAGACGACATTATTATTTTTTCCACTTCATTGGAGGAACACATTTTGTCGCTACAAAAGGTATTTAAGAAGCTTAGAGAAGCTAACTTAAAACTACAGTTGGATAAATGCGAGTTTATGAGAAAAGAAACTGAATTTCTCGGTCACATCATCACAACTGAGGGTATAAAACCAAATCCCAACAAGATACAAGCAATTGTCAAATTCCCAATTCCAAAAACCCCAAAAGAAATTAAATCATTTCTAGGATTATGTGGTTTCTATAGGAAATTTATACCAAATTTCGCTAATATAGTAAAACCATTAACACTTAAATTAAAAAAGGGAGCAAAAATCAATATAAAAGACAGAGACTACGAGCTAGCGTTTGAAAAGCTAAAAGTACTCATAACATCCGACCCAATTTTAATATACCCTAACTTCGAAAAACCATTTTCATTAACTACAGACGCGAGTAATATGGCAATAGGGGCCGTCCTTTCGCAAGAGCATAAGCCTATATGCTATGCAAGTAGAACTCTCAACGAGCATGAGTTAAATTATTCAACGATTGAAAAAGAATTATTAGCAATCGTTTGGGCCACTAAATACTTTAGGTCCTATCTCTTTGGTCGACAATTTCAAATCCTTAGTGATCACAGACCACTCGTCTGGTTAAATAATATGAAAGAACCTAACATGAAATTACAAAGGTGGAAGATCAAGCTAAATGAGTTTGATTTCCAAATTAAATACGTCCCAGGAAAAGAAAATTATGTGGCAGATGCTCTGTCCAGAATTCAATTAAACGAAAACTTCTTAGGCGAAGATACAATTAGCACAAGAGCAACAATACATAGTGCTCAAGAAGACAACAGTAACCATTTACAAATCACAGAAAGACCACTTAATTATTATAATCGACAAATAGAATTTGAAAAAGGAACCGAGAACGAAACAAAAGTTACGAATTACTTTCACAAAACCAACATAAAAATTACGTACAAAGACATGACTAATACGCAGAATTCAAAGAATTAATATTAAAAAAGCACAAAGAATTATTACATCCAGGAATTGAAAAAACTATCAATTGGTTCAAAGAAACCCACTATTTCCCAGATTATCAAAATCTAATTCAAAATCTAATAAATGAATGTGAGATTTGCAACATCGCAAAAACAGAACACAGAGATACAAAATTAACTTTCGAAATAACTCCGGAAATCGCTAATATCCGAGAAAAATATGTAATGGATTTTTACATAGTAGGAGATAAACAATTTTTATCTTGCATTGATATCTATTCAAAATTTGCATCATTAATAGAAATAAAAAGTAGAGACTGGCTAGAAACCAAACGAGCTATATTACAAGTGTTCAACCAAATGGGTAAACCCATCGAAATAAAGGCAGACAAAGACTCAGCTTTTATGTGCACAGCTTTACAATTATGGCTAAAATCAGAAGCAGTAAATATTAATATAACCACTAGTAAAAACGGTATATCCGACGTAGAACGATTTCATAAGACAGTTAACGAAAAACTAAGAATCATTAACAGCGACTCAGACGTCGAAAATAAACTTACAAAATTTGAAACTATACTCTACACGTACAATCATAAAACAAAGCACAAAACGACTAACAGAACACCAGCGGACATATTCATATATGCAGGTACACCAGAGTATGACACTCAAGCTAATAAAGAAAAACTAATAAATAACCTCAACAAAAACCGAAGAAACTTTTAACAATTTAATTGAACAAAGTAAAGAATTCAATAACCTTATACAAATCGAATACCTAGTAGAAAAATTAAACAGAGAAATAAACGGCTTAAAAATAGCCAAACGTAGCAAAAGAGGTTTAGTTAACATAGTAGGAACAGCATATAAATACTTATTTGGAACATTAAATCAAGAAGACAAAGCAGAAATTGAACAAAAAATAAGCAACTTAGCAGAAAACAGCGTTCAGGTTAACGAATTAAATTACATAATAGAAGCTATAAACAAAGGAATAGAAATCATGAACGAACTAGATCAAGAGAAACAAAAAGGAAAGAAATTAGATATCCTTATATTTAACTTACAACACTTTACAGAATATATAGAAGACATTGAGATGGGAATGCAGCTCACAAGATTAGGAATTTTTAACCCAAAATTACTAAAACATGACTATTTGTTGCATGTTAATTCTGAGAAATTGTTGAATACAAAAACTTCCACTTGGTTTAAATCAGATACAAACGAAATACTGATAATATCCCATATTCCTCGAGAAATAATAAAAAGCCCGGTATTCGAAATAATTCCATACCCGGATGAAAATAATAATATTTTGACAGAAATAGCTCATGAAAAATATTTTACCCAAGATAAAAAAGTTTATAGCAGAGAAACAAAAAAATTAATTAATAATGAATGTTTAACAGGAATTTTAAACCAAATAACATCAGAATGTAGTTATACTAAAATTTTGCAAAATTTTCAAATCAACTACATAGAACCAAATATAATTTTAACTTGGAATTTACCAAAAACTATATTAAACCATAATTGTATAAATAACGAAATAACAATAGAAGGAAACAATATAATAAAAATCTTTAATTGTTCATTGCAAATTAATGAAATTTCAATTTCAAACAATATGTTAGATTATACTCAAAGCATTTACGTAAGCAATGATGTTATAAAATTAGAACCACTTTCGTTTGTACAAACGAAACAAATTATAAATGCACATACAAAATTTAACAATGTATTCCAGATAATTACAATAACCATATTTGTAATCATATTAATAAGTTTAACACTGTATTTGACATATAAGTTCAAAAGCATACCTAAGAAATTAATTATAAAATATAAAAAACCCAAAGTAGAAGAAACACCTACAATAATAGGAGATATACCAATTGTAAAAGAAGAAAATGTTACACTATATCCAAACTTAAACACCTGAGGACAGGCACTTTTCTAATGGTTGGGGGAGTGACATATCCATAGTCGCACCCACCCTTTAACATATCTTAGCACATAAGCATAAGCACAATTATAAACATTTCTAATATTGTAAACAAAGAGCCTGGTGATAACATCGACATTGGTCAAGATCAAACTGTCCCCCTTTGGTAGACATAAACAATTCACCCTAAATATCACGCCACTGTCAATGTTCCCATCAGAGTACTATCCCACGCATAATTGCTGACGCAGCTCAAACTTCACTCAATTTTGACTCAAACTCTCTCAAAGCGAAGTTTGCTAAGCGACCGCAACAGTTAGATAAATCAGTTCTTATTCGGGAAGCAAATCTGAATGTACTCAACAAAAGTAGCCGTTAAGTGAAAATAATAAATTGAAATATATTTTTTTATAGTAACCTAACGTGTAAAACTTAATTATATATATCTTATATATTGTCGATTGTATTATTCCCCAAAATAATATTCTTACGCCCACATAAATGAACATATATTTTGTAAAAATATTTGTAGGCTAAATTTGTATTTCTCAAAACTGGCAACATATATATCACATTTATACGATAGGGCAAATTGACAAATCCCCACTTACAACAACAACAATATATATATATACATATATATAAATATATTTACTTATGTAACGACACACTCACACACATACACACACACACACACACACAAATATATAACTAGGCATTATCATTAATATGAGAATTTTGGATAACAAACTAAGACGTCAACCTAACGATAAAAGATAACAAAACATGCTCTTAAGCCTGCTTTAAACTTAAACGTTAAACTAATTCTAGCTTGTTTTTTGTATATTGAAAGATAGAGAGTGCGAGAGAGTGAAAGTGTTTGTTGCAATATTTTGTAAATGGTCGAATAGTTAAAACTTATATATAGTGCGACGTTGTAGTTAGCTAGCCAATTGCAAACAAAAACAAAAACTAAACAAATTTAGCACAAAATGCTAATGCTGCAAAAACAACAGCAACAACAACAACAACAACAACATACATTAATAACAACAAAACATTATGGAGGAATAGCTTTAGACTTTAAGTGTAAAACAGCTGAAGGAGCAGACAATCGGTTCGGCGTTGAGCCCCCCATTTAAAAATTAGATGCAAAAGAAATTTTAGAGAAACTCTCAATACCCAAAAGATTTATATGTATAACCATTTTGTTTCACAATTCATTTTTTAAATATTTCAATTCTCGGTGTGGCTTTTGTGCGTAGTTTATTTTTTTTTTTTTTTATATATATTTGTTACTCTTTATATTTGGTTTGTAAATGTTAAAATAGTTTTTTATTTGGCGCTTAGCGAAATGAAGAAGATTTAAGAGTTATTTGTACTACAGTCTGTTAATCTGTGCATTGGTTTCTTTGTTAAGTTGTGGTTTAAGCTGACAAGTTCAAAAACTATGGAAAACATGAGAAAAAAGCTTATTAATTTATATTAAAGAAATATGAAAACAACAATGTGTTTTTTATTAATTGTTATGCATCATCAGCTCGTCTCAACTTTTGGCTTGATGCCAAAAATGTTACTAAGTTTTTGAGAAATTTGGCTTGCAGACTTGAAGCTCGTATCTTGGCTTGAACCTTGACAATTTTGGCTTTGCTTGACATGAAAACGTCTTCTCCCACTTCGTGGCAAATGATTTCTTAAATTATCCGGGTTTACAAAAACCTCCCTACCAAAAACTAAACTCATTTAGGTCACGGCTCTTCTTATTTTATTTATTTTTTTCAAATTTATGCACTTCACTTCATAAATTCCAAACGAAAACTTAGCTACTTTTCCTGTATAATGTCATATTGTCTGTCTTTGAATCATAAATGTTTTGAAATGACAATTTATCATTAAAATCAACATTTTTTTAAAAGATCTTTCATTCTTTGCTTTGGGTAAATGAGATATACCGACATAACTCCGCCGACATATCTCCGCGCGGAGAGTAGAGAGAGAGAGAGTTTGTAGAACGAAATCATGTCGTCGGTCCGGAAATAGTCTTAAGGAAGCCCACAGATCCTTTTATCAATTGGATTGATACCGGATCTTCAGTATAATATAATTGTTTACTTCTTGTTTTCCAGTGCATAATTTTAGGCACTTTTGGTAATTAGTTCAAAAGAAGGAATTGATTGATCAAGCTACATTTGAGAGGGCTTAGCTCATTTAAGGCAAGCAACAAAAAACTTGTATTTCGTAGAAAACGTTAAAACGCAATTGAAAAAAAATGTTTCTTAGTTTACAGCCTCTTAGAATGTATATAAATTATAGGCAGAAAGCGTTTAAGTGTTAACTATAGTTGAACCCAAACGTCAAGTTCTCAAAGTGCCAAGTCTTAAGGGCTATTGCACAATTCTGAATATGATTTTCCCCTCCAGCTACTTCGTGGCGGTATCAAGTGCACTTGGGGCTAACCTGCGGGTAAAGTTGACTTGCAGTCAATAGACAAAAACACACAAATCGTTTAACACGCTAATATCGAGTCAATAAATATCGGAAATGGGCTGACGTTTTCACAGCTCTTGTCCCTGCCGGTGCCTGCATGGGAATTCCCTTAGACCCGCTCCCCACCCACTCCCACACTGACCTAATGGCAAATGGCAACAACAAGTTAGTACATTGCACCAAAGTGCAGTCGGGACTGAAAGCCAACTAATGAACAACGAAGGTTGTTTGCCGCGCTTGGCTGGCCAAAAGTAAAGGAGTTGCAATTAAGTAAAAGTTAATAACAATAATTTGTTGGCATAACATAAAAATTAGCGATTACTTCATAAACTAATTATTGGCAAACATAAGTGCAATTTATGTTGGCAGCTGGCCGCGTGCCTGGCAAATATTTGCCACCCACTTGACCTTGACGAAGTCGGCCACTGTGTTTGCCCAGTTAACACTCAGTCAATTCAGTTGCGGGGGAGCGCGCGGCTGGCTAGATGGATAGCTACTAATAATGTTGGCAGCATTGTGCATTCGCTGAGTGTCACTCGAAGTCAATTAGATAATCGCTGGCTGACCTGCTGGTCAACTTCGTTGCAAGTTCGTTGGTCTGTTCAAGCACTTGGCAAATGTTACGTCGTGCGCCACCTGTTGCTGTTTACTTGAACTTCAATCTGTTCGAGAACAGGAGCGCACACTAGGGCCAAAGCAATTAGTGTATTTGCTTTGTGCTTGCTTTAAGTGGGGAGGGGTTTGGCATGTTGCGGGGGTTAACTAGCTGCTGCTTCACGGAAAGTTTTTTTTGCGTTGCACTCTGTGCACTCTGTTGTTGTTGCTGTATCGTAAGTTTCCACTGTCAGAAGCTTTTTTTTGTAAGTTTTGCGGCCCAAGTTCTGCGCCTGCTCGCCAGTTGTGCAGCTTTGGCAGCGCTGCCAGCGCCAGCGTCGCAGTCACAGTTGCTGCGCAGTTGCGTCGTCGTCGCATTGCGCGTTTAACAGCCGCACCGCTCAATTTTCGCTCAGTTTCATTCAGAAGTTAAGCTTAAGCGTGTCTCGGCCGCTCGGTCAATAGACTCGCTCTGCTCATTAGCCAATTGCGAAAGAATTTGGATTTTTACAAAGTTCTTGTGAAATATTTACGTATGTTTCGGCACATTCGGCCATACATATGAGCATATAGTTATTTCAGTCTTGTCCGTGCGTTATTTGTGTTGTGGTTTTTGCGGTTTTTCAGTTCCAGTTTCAATTGATTGCAAGCAGGAGCAGCGCCCCCAGCACCAGCAACAGCAGCAACAGCAGCACCAGCAGCGTCAGCAGCAACAACAACAAACGCCAGTAGCCAACACAAATTGTTGGTAAGTTTCTTCACATACGCTTTGTGCTATTACTTCTTTTGCAACTGTTATTGTTGATTTGTTGAACAGGCTGGCAACACTGTGCCGAATAACGCATTGCCCAATATGTTAAAGCAATCACATACAGTATGTCAATAAAGTGTTTTGACTAACGAAAAAAAACTAATTTTTTGGGTTTAGTTGAAAATAAATGTACCTAAAAGTGAGAATTTTTTTTCAATTCTAATTTATTTCGATTCTATATTTTTCCTAGAACTTAATGGCAAAAAGAATTGTTAAATAACATTACCCAAACATTTTATAAAATTAAAAAACTAAAAACATTCAAATTTTATGCTGTCAATAAAGTGTTTTTACACGAAACTTTATTACTAAATAACAATGTTAAAAAAACAGGAATATTTTTTTTTAATACTTTGTGTGGCTGCCATTAGCGTCACATACAGCCTGCAATCGCCGTTTCATTGAAACAATAAGGTTTTGTATGTATGTTTCTGGAATCTTCTGCCATTCTTCCAGTACAGCAGCTTTTAAATCAGTTTTTGATTTTGGACTCCGCTTTGCGACTTTTTTTTTCAAATATGACCACACATTTTCTATTGGATTCATATCTGGACTTTGTGGTGGAGTGTCTAACACCTTTCCACAGTTGTACAACAGCCAAACTCTTACCATATGAGCTTTATGCTTCGGGTCATTGTCCTGGTAAAATTTAAAAATTGGCTTATTGTCCTCATAGAATCCAAATTTCTGTGCACTACTGACGAGATGTGTCTGTAAAATGCTCAGATATTGTCTAGCATCCATGGTATTCTCAATGAAGGTCAAATCTCCTACACCCTTGCTCGAAATACACCCCCACACCATCACTGATAGTTTTCCGAATTTAACGGTTGGAATAATATTGCGGTTTTCCAACGCTGTTAGTGGCTTTCTCCAGACTCTGGATGGCCCATCGTTGTAGAATAGCATCATCTTGCTTTCGTCACAGAATATGACGTTACTCCAAAAATCGTTCGAACTATTTACATGGACTTGAGCGAACGATAGCCGCTTCAAAATATTCGCCGCCGATAGTAGAGGTTTTTTCCTGGCAACTCGTGATGTGTAGTCATTGGAATTCAGTAATTTTCGGACAGTTTCATGTGACACATCAACACCACTTTCTTCCTTGAACTCCTGAGCAATATCCCTAAGCGAAATTTGTGGATTTTTCTCAATTTTTCTCAGAATTTTTCGCTTATCTCTGTCAGAAATTTTGCAGGGTCGACCACATACTGGCTTTGCCTCTAGCCTATCTTCCTTATTGGCTCTGTTTAATATGTTGTATATCGTTGCTTTTGATAAATTAAACATATCAGCCAGTTCCGAGACTTGACGTCCCATCTGATGGTTATAATACACCAGCTGAGCGACTTCAAAAGTTGTTCTTTTTCCTGGCATTTTATTTTTCATAAAATTAAAGCAAAACGTTATAAATTGCAATAGAAAATGACAAGAAAAGTCGAAGACACAAGAGAAGCCAAAACGCATGGGCCCAAATCTAACGGGATCACCCAAAAGAGAACGGCAAAACAATTTACCGTAGCTGTAAAAACACTTTATTGACAGCATAAAATGTGAATGTTTTTAGTTTTTTAATTTTATAAAATGTTTGGGTAATGTTATTTAACAATTCTTTTTGCCATTAAGTTCTAGGAGAAATATAGAATCGAAATAAATTATAATTGAAAAAAAATTCTCACTTTTAGGTACATTTATTTTCAACTAAACCCAAAAAATTAGTTTTTTTTTGTTAGTAAAAACACTTTATTGACATACTGTACATACTTCTACTAGAAAAAAAAAAATATTAAAAATAATCAAAATGCGGTTTGAATGATTTCACACTTTTGGGCCAGCACATAATAATTAATTACATTGGATTCAGGTTTTTGTTTGTATGCAGATTCTTATTATTTATCACCTGTTTTGGCCAGCAACCTGCCGCCAAGTGCTTTAGCCCAAAACTGTTAGCTCAAGCGCATATGAATAATGTTAAAAGAATGCAATATTCAGCATAATTTCTGTCATATTTAGCATAGATGGCATTTTTGGGTTTTCTTATGAACTGAATTTGCATTGCATTTCTCTTGTCTCCCGCCGTCAGCTGATTTCTGTTTACATTTACCAACTGACCAGGGCTGCAATTTGTGCAAGCTCAAGTCAGGGTTTTTGTTTGCATACTTATTTATTCTTTATCTTTCCCCTGATTTTCTTCTCTTAAAAGGAATCATTATATTACTTAACGGAAAGATTGCAAGAAAGCAGACTCAATGCTGCTCTTAGTTTTTGCATGCTTTGTCTGCGATGCTGTTAACTTATTACAGTTAGCTTATTTTAGTATAGAAAATACCCTGCATTATGATCGTTGGAAGATCTGTTTTATTGTCGATGCCAATTCGATAACGTTTTCGATCCAGAATTCAATTTATATGAAGTCTTGAGAAGTTTTTCTGAATGGAATAAAGGACATATAAAAGGCTTTTACGATTTTAAGATATTTGCACTTTGAAAAACTATTTTCGCCGAAGTATGTATGCTATCAAGCAATAACAACATCAACATTTACGACTTTCAGCAACAAATGTATTTAGTTGACGGCATTTACGGGTTAAACGATATTAAGAGCTCTTGTAATTATTAACAGAGTCGCGATAACAGATTGCTTACATTGCTGCAACGAGCTGCAAGAGCAGAAGAGACAAAGCGGCAACAAATTAAGCTGGGCTCCATGCACAACCTTGGACTTGACTCTTGCCACTGATGGGCAACTGATTACCTGGTCGGCTTACCTGCCTGCCAGCGCGTTGTCACATTATGTCTTTTGTTGTTGAGCGGCCTGTGGCCCTGTTGTTGTCGCGTTTTGAACAACTCTTGGAACAACTTTCAAGCTTTTATGATGATGGAAATGGGAGAACATGGCGGAATATTTTATGGCTGGAACAGCCCTTTTTGCTATATCGATCTGATATATTTTTATTTTGATGTTCGCTTCCGCATTGCTAATTTAAGCACAGAATTGATTAAACTCCTTAATTGCTAGTTAAGGAATGCACTGCATGCCGACACGACTAGTTCCTGGTTTGGGTTTTCCCCCTCAGATAGTTCGCATGCGGCCTTTGTCTGGGCACTCGTGCGCGGACTCGTACTCGGACGTGTATTGCGCAGATTTCTTCTGGCTAAAATTGCAAATTACAAATTATTGACTCTTAATGGCAATTGAATGACGCGGATTTTCGCTTTCAAACGGTTACAAATGCAAACATTTACGCTATTCCGCGTGCTTTTTCCCTTCTCGGAATGCCACGCACGTAGACCACATTTCATGCGAATTTACAGGCTTACCCTCTTCCAGTCTACGCTGCCTGCCGACAGCAGATCGTCACTGGAAGATCTGAAGCTTGCGCGAAAGAACAATTACATTCGAGGAGCGGCATACTGAATACCCTCACAAACATAGAATAGCTAGAAATAAAATTAAATCATGGTGTATCAGCTGCTTATATTGATCAAGAAGATATGGCATATCCACTATGCGATCGAAGATACACTTAAAAGAAAGTGTATCGTATTTCGAGACACAATTGTGCTACCTTTTGCTAGGGTATAAGCAGAACAGTCAGCGGTCAATGCGCTGGAGGTCTCCATCCCAACGAAAATTCCCCAAACATTTAAATGTTTAGCACTCGGCGTCGAGGGCTTCACCTGCACATGGCTCCGCTCACTCTCTATAAATAATTCAAACGCACGTTTGTCTAGAACAGGATCCGCCCTGCCAGTGCCCGTTGATCGACAGGGGGGGGCTGTGCGGCTGCCCTGGTGCCTGGCATGCTAATTTGTAAACATAACAACGAACTGACATTGACAGCCAACTGTGATTTTGGGCATTCATAAGCGATCAAAAAAGATACTGCAGAGACAGAGCGCGCCAAAGAGAATGCTTGAGCTAATGTGCCAAAATATATATTTTTTCTCAGAGATTGGCAACATCAAACCGATCAAACTAGTTGATATCACCAAAGCTACACCGATTGATGCGTCTCAGTATTGATGCGAATTCTTATTTTCTAGGGAATAAAAATTCCTAAAGAGTCAAAAGAATCTATACATGCATCTACATACATATGTATGTATACAGCTCCATTAACAGCTTCTAGTCTGCCTTTAAAAAAAGAGTTAAAACATGTTAAATTTAACAGAAACTGTAATCAAGCAATGACTGTCAAACTGTAAGATGTGTTAATATATTTCGAATTTTCTAGGCAATAAAAATTCCTAAAATGTCAAAAGAATCCTATACACGCATCTACATATACAGCTCCATTAACAGCTCCAAGTCTGCCTTAAAAAAGTGTTCAGCAAATGTTAAATTTAACAGAAACTATAATCAAGCAATGACTGTCCAACTGTAAGAGGTGTTAATATATTTCGAATTTTCTAGGCAATAAAAATTCCTTAAAAGTCAAAAGAATCCTATACACGCATCTACATATACAGCTCCATTAACAGCTCCAAGTCTGCCTTAAAAAAAAAGTTCAGCAAATGTTAAATTTAACAGAAACTGTAATCAAGCAATTACTGTCAAACTGTAAAATGTGCGTAGCTAATAAATTTGTGGCTTTACGTTGCGTACTTCATAAAACAGTTAATGCGCACACGAAGTTTGTTTAATGTACGCTTTGTGAAATTATTTGAAAAAAACTCCTGGTCAACAGACTTTGACTGCGGAGTACATACATGCACACATACATGCATACATATATATACGTACGTGGAGAACGTTCCTGTCATGATGATATAGTAAATCTTGCAATCATTGTACGATTTGTAAATATGTGCAAATTTCATTTGTTGCTGTTGCGACTGTGACTGTGGCTGTTCCTGTTTTTTTGTGTTATATTTTGTTTTGTGCTGCTGTTATGACTAATGAAAACAATTAACAGCATTTTATCTGCCTCCGACTACGTGTGCCGCATATCCAAACATGAAACGAACAGCGAGCGGCATCAGCTGACAGATATTACCAGTAGTATCAGAGTTATGGCCATACTTCTAATGCCTAGCAATGGCATCGACGAACCGACTATATAAACAGACGGCGTGGGAGCTTATAAATTGACTGCATCTTTTTCCTTTTTACTAACATACAGACATATATAGTGATGCACATGATGAATCAGTTTGCTGCATTTGGAGAATTAGTTTAACAGCCTGTTTGTAAGATATAAATGGAGATATGTCAAGATATTAACTGTTAATTGTGCTAATTAGCGAGCTAATGCACTTACAAACGAGCCACTCAATTGCAACAATAGCAATAACAGTAACAATAACAAACAATGCCAATGCAACAACAGCAACAACAACAACAACAACAATCGCGGCAACAAAAGCAACAAATTGATTTCAAAATTGTTGCCAGAGTTTACATGTGCACAATACATGCGAGTACAGTGAAAGCTCTCTTAACGAACACTTGCCGCGTGCAAAACTTCATTAATATATTTAAATTGAGCATAAACAAAAATCGCACATCTTGCCTGACATAAGTGTGTTTGTTCGCTCAAGGCAGTCTTCACTGTGCTCAACTATGCATTCGCCGTGTTAGTCGTTTTGTCAGTTGCTCTGCCAACTAATTTGTTAACCTCTGACATGATTAGCGCTTTTGGCAACATTTCCAGCTTGTAATTTGCAGCTAAAGTTAAAGTCAACAACTCTTCGGTTAATTGCGGCAGCTTTTAGCCATGTTTACAGTCTTAAGAGCCATCAAATGACTTCCCTCTTCCCTGCGTCATGACAATGCGTTAAATTCAATTCAAATGCATTTTTGTCCAATTCATTTATAAATATAATCAAAATCTTTAAAATTTTATGTTAAGTGTTGGCTTATTGAATAACTAAAGAGATTTTAGACGTGTCCTTAAGCAATTCCTAGATATTTACCGAGGCATTACCTCTATGAACTCTGTATGCTGTATAGAAACCAAGTTCTTAGCTTCTTGAATAACTAAAGAGATTAAGGGTGTATTCTGTATCTCATCCAGGCTAACTGCTTCTTGAATAACTGAACGGCGAATCCTTGAGAAATTCTCATATATCTAAGATCTAAGTATGTCGCAAAGGAACTTAGTTTCTGCACCTGATCAAGAATAAATATACACCATGAATACTCTCTCTGTTGTAGAAAAACCAGCTCACAGCTCTTCAATTCATGATTCCTTAAAAACTTGTTTCGAAAGCGAAAACAAAAAATAGATAAATACCTACCAAATAAATGGAAAAAAATATGTAATAAAAATATTTATTTATTTGAAACGAGATTTGGTATTTAGAGTTCAATGAATTCAATTGAATAAAACATGAAAGCAAATATGTTTACACTTTAGCTGGGCTATAACAAGGTACTTAACCGATTTTTGATTTCTGATTGAGTTTCAATTTGATTGAATGAATATTTAATATTTGTACAAAGGCGAAAACAAGGTGTTTACCCGCAGCTTAACAAGGTCTTAATGCCAGCTGACATTTAAGCCAGTACCTAAGGTGAGTTCTGACGAGAATATATATATATATATATAAATATCAAATGTAAGATTTCCCAAAAAGGAATTTGCCGCAAAGCCTGAATATACTCTGTGCAGCTTTTGAGCGCGTCTCGAAGCCAGAAAAGTGAAGCAGAAACAATTAGATGCTCTTAAAAGGACATATATAACTGTTGATCGAAACTAAATTAGTTCTGTAACATTGAAACGGGCAACTTTTTGGTATTTGTTAATTATTTGCTTGGCCCAAAAAAAGCAACAAAACTCAATTCAAGTTTTGGCATAACAAGTGCATCTGTGTTGTTTGTTAATGTAAAATTTCCGTTTACATTCGCATTCGCGAGGCATGTATGTAAATACTTTTGTTGCAATAAATTAATTAGGTAAATACAAGTATAAGTTCTGTAAACAAATAACATTAACTGAACAATACAAAACAAACGCACGCGTCGCTGATTTTGCAGCCAACTCATGTTTAATTGTATTGCAATTTGTATACACTGTTCGCAGCGCGCAAAGGAGTATATGCTGTCTGTTGTTGCGTAGAGCGAGGCAAACTGCAAATCCATATTTTTGACTGCAATACAGTTTGCAAGTCACTGATGCAGTTTTAGAGCCACATAACAGGTTGTTTTTTTTTTTTTGACTGCAAACAGAGCATGCTGCCGTCGTCTGTTTGCGGCTGCAACATCAATATTCTCTTATGCTATGCATTTTGAAAGCTTCCGCAAAACAAACACAATTCAATTAATTATACAAAACTGAAAGGTCAACCCCTTTTACAAGCGTCGACAATTGCCAAGTTAACATCAAATTGACGCAATTGTGCGCAAATGTTGAACATGAATTCATATATATTGCCAAAAGTGAAAAAAACAAAAAAAAAAAAACAAAAACAAAATGTACTTGGTTAAGTATTTTTTGGTTGTCAGTTTTTTAATGAACACTTTGCTCATTTGCGCCTACATTCAAGATGTTTAAAACACACGCAAGATACTTAAAAAAAAAAAACTGAAAAAAAAAACAAAAGGAAACTTCTCTTTAAGAGAAGTTTGGCATTGAAAGACCACAGCGCGACGTTGATTAAGTTGTCAAAAAGCAACAACAATTGAAAATCCCACAAGATACATTTTCTGCCGCTGCCACCGCCCGCCCGCCTCACCTTCCCCTGCGCCTCTAGCGCTTCTTCAGTTGACATTGTCTTTGTGCCTTTGCGGCTTGTGGTTTATGCGTTTTGTTTCACTATTGGACACAAAATATTATATGGTATTGTAATTTTCTGGCATATGACAGACTTTGCACACGGATTAATAACTTATTAGCAGTTGAGCCTTGGATGCATGAGATGGATATGGAAGCTGTTGTGGTGCCCGAGCTGGGACTTAGCTTGGCCTTAAGCCTTCAACAGTTAAACAGCCTTAATTGGCCCAAAACATGCTGGCATTAGACCTTCCCTTTTGTCATGTACTTGTTTTTATTGCGCTCAACTAGAATGGATACATGTGCTAGCTATGAAGCAAATTGTTTAGGGAAGTATATAGAGTTGAATAATAACAATATGCTTAATAGTTGTCTAGATAGTATTCTATCTATCTATAAACGGCTTTAAATCTCAGACTCTTAAGCCTGTTTATAGATGCAGTAATATCTGCACCGAAGGCTATAATAATCATCAGTCTATAGCTTTGTTAGAGTGCATAATAAACGAGAAAGTAAATTTATATTCAGCAAGCCGAAAATTGAATACCCTTGTAGACATTTGCCTTGCGGCTCTGCAGATATCTGGGAATAGTGTAACACGCCAATCGGAAAGCACATTTAAGAACTTCATGTCCATGTCAACTACTTATATAGTAGAGTGAAACGATGTTGATAAGATTTTGAATATATTTGAAAAGTAAAGGGAATCTAATAAATTCCATGCTTTGTTTTCTCTTGATAAACAAAGGAGTTTTTCTTTTGTTGTCTCCGTCTATGCACTAAAGAATTCATGACAACATGAATTATAAATTATATAATACCCTTTGCAAGGGTATTGTAATAATTATTTTTAATAATTACCACATTATTTTATGCATTAATAATACATATTTCCGATATACAGGTATAATATTGTTGCTGTTTTTTTTTTTTGTTTTGTTCTTAAATATTTCCACGTTCTGTAAGATACGCATCTAGTATCTAATCTCGTATATCGTATAGATGGCAAGTGCATATTGCAGGTCTCGAAGTGTTTTTCCGTTAATTGAAATTCTTTATTTCAAAATAAATATCAGGTATTGTGATTATATCAGAAGCTCAACGTTATTTGCCCTGTAATTAAGCCAACACCTTGCTGCTTTAAAATTGCACACCCTTCTAAGTTTGATAATTGCCTAACTAATCAATAACTTGTTGGGTTAAAACGTCTGTTAATTTCGCTATTGATTCGGGACTCTTCTGACTGTCTCATTAACAGTCGAGTCAATTAACGCCCTTCAACTCAATTCCAGTTATTATCATCATGCGCTAATGTTACAAAGTGCAGGAAGCGCTGTACCTTGGGGCATTCGGGACGACCGTTCGATATGGACAAAAGTCAGTCAAGACAATAAGTCGGCCAAGACTTAAGTCGAAGGTCCAGTAGATTACGCAAATATGTACACACATTGTCGGCTGTTCTGACGGCGCACATGTTACTAAAGATAGACTGAAGTGTTTTTTTAGTTAGGCACAACACAAAAAGAAAAAAAAATAATGCCAAGTACGCGTTTTAGATAGATTTTTGTTTATCTTGTGCTCGGATAAATAAACTAAAAAATTGCTCCTTGTGCGAGCCAAGACCTAAGCATTTACTTTCAATTATATTCTCATGAGAATTTGATCATTTGATCACAAGTGCTCGACTGAAAGATGCCCTGTAAACAGCTCTAATTGATGCATCATTGTATGCATGCGTGCACATAATATTCGCACCTTTCCCCACCTTCGAAGATATCTAGGAGACAGTTGTTGATTATATGCACACATACACGGGCAGCTGAACTTATTGTGTCTCGAGTTTAAAGGATCGAAATACTATATTGTATCCGTAGGGTCGAAAAGAAGGATCTTGTATGGAAAACTTCTTTGTTTAGCAAGATATCTTGACCAAAATCTTATTAACATCGGGCCACTATATCATAAAGCTGCCATGAGAACGATCGGCCGGTAAGTAGATAGACAAATATATATATATTTTCTTCAGACTCAGCATTTTCGAGCTTTACTATTCTCACGTATCTGCCGAAGCGAAAAATGTAAAGGGTATGCAATCTTCTCTCGTTTACCCATCTTAATAAACCTATTACGACTTGAAGATGGCATTCAAATATATGGATATACCAAAAATGAAGGTTTTATCTTATAAAAAGGTTGTAGGTCTCGAGGGACAAGGGCAAAAGGAATGAATTATTGTCGACTCAGCAAAAAAGTGCGATAAAAAGCAATATTAAGGTACGATCAGTAATCAAAAATTTATAGAGACGAAGGGAACCTTCTTAATTGAGACTAATTATTTATTAATTAATTTGTATTCGATAATTATCGATTTTGGGCTCACGAAAAGTTATCGAAGTTTTATTTGAAATGCTTAGTCTGTTAGTTCCACACTTGAAGCTTATTATGAACACATAGAATATATAAAGTTGAAAAAGTAGTTCATAATAGAGGTAAGTCCTTAGTCCATGGAAGGTTAAGTGGATTTGCGTTCAACTCGCATGTGTTGTACACAAAACCGAGTTCCGCAGTGCTGAGAATTAGTTGTTGTTTTTTTTATTTTTTTTTTGTTTTTTTTTTTTTATAGATCTATGCGATTCTGTTTGCTTGGCAATTGCGAAAACGTAACGCTTGAGCGCATTTTATATCCAACAAGTGCGGAGGCGACTTTAGATGTTTGCAGTCGATGTCCGCCAATTACGCAAACAGCTGGACCATTTTTGGGCGTGTCTGTTAAATATATGTTTATATTGAAGTGCGTTATATATCTATATGCTCACCTGTATGTATTAGCTGCCAAAGCCAGTTAGTACATGCGCTCATTGCGCGCTGCCCATTAGTTTTGGCCAAAATTTCACGCGTTCGCTCGAGGCTTAGAACCCGTTTTGGCTAGATCGCTTGACAAATATTTAATGGGCCAACTTTGATGGCCGCTATTTATGTTCGGTTCACTTTATGTTTGGCTCTCAGGGCTCTCAGGGCCCCCCGTATTTTTAATGAGCATTGAGAAAGCTGCGAGCTGGGCTTTCAGCACTTTCAGCCATAATATTTGGTTTGTTTGCCAAGCTTAATCATTATCATTACCACACATTAGCCAACCGTGCCTTCAATTTTGAAAGGTGTCTTTGTCTGTTGTCGTTTTCTTTCTCTTCGGTGGAACATTGTGCAACTGCAATTGCCCCGGACCCAGTCTCAATCGCGCAGTCGCAGTCGCAGCGCCTGCCACTGCCACTGCCAGCGCTCCGTGCCCCAGATCAAAGCCAAAAACCAGGCTTCGACTTTAATTTAAATAGTTTTCGTTTGTTTTATTTCACTTTGGTTTTGCTGGCCGTCATTGTCTTTGGCTTTGTTTACAGCTGTGCTGCATACATAATTCAATTTACAGTCGTTTGTCATCGTGGCGGTCACACAATCGCAAACGCAATCCCCATCACAGCCCGGACCAGGCCATACCAGGCCAGACCAGACCAGATCAGACCAGGCGGAGAACTGCACACCTCTTAATGAGACGCACTTCACTCTGCTGTTTGCTGCTGCAATGTTTGCGGAATGTTTGTCATTTTTTCTGTACAGATAAAGTTGAACATTTGGCTATAATTGGCTTTGGGTCAGTCGTTAAACGACTTGCTTAAAAATAAGTTTACCAATCATTTTGCAGTCAATCACAAGGTTGGCCTCGTTGCGTACGATGCTATTTATGTAGGGGATATTATAATTTTGTCATGCAATGGAGAAGGAGACATCGCCGACCGCATAAAGCAGAAGATATCCTTCACGTTTTCTCTAAGTTAGTAGAATTATCTTTACAAATGTTTTTAGCTAACACACATTTTTATATTAGTCTGCTTTTAAAACAGCTTTTTAGTTTAGTTACCTTGGTTTTATTCCCTTGTGTTCCCTTATTTTCAATTGTTTTTTAATTGAACTATTTAAATTTATAGCAAGAAAAGATGCTTGATTACGAACACTTTCCCAGCCTGGGGAAACAGCTTTCCCATGGAGTAGAAAGTGGGTATTACTGCTTCTCAGATTATGAAAGCAAAGAAGGGGAAAGGGGGAAGGAGGAGGGCGGCAGGTCGAGCTAGAGAGAGACTTAAGTACACAATGCTCTCTTTGCCCTGTTTGAGCATCGCTTGAGAATGCATCAGAGTGAAGAATAAACAACTCATTACAACATTTGGCAAACATTTGAATTCATTAAATAAAAACAAAAAGAAAACAACAGAAATTGGTTTGCTCAAAATTTCAGTTGTTCGATTTTGACATACATTTTTACATAGTTATTGGCTTTTGCCGAAAGCAAAGACAATTGCTGGCCTCTGGCTGCTGCCACGCCCCAAAGGTGTTGGCAGATGCGATTGGCATGGCAATGCCGACAGGGAGGGGGAGGGGGGGGGGAGTCAGCAAACAAAAACAAACTACGTGTTGGCTACGTAATTTTGTATTGTCAATGCGCTGCCAACGGCGCCCGCCCTTGACTCAATTTGTTGGCCTGGCCGTGGCGCATGCGCAGAATGCAGAGCGAATTGTTGTGGCTCAAGTGGCTGGGCAGACATGGCCAGTGCTTGGGCTTGGGCCAAGAGACATTGGCCTAGGCAGTGTTCGATCCATTAGGTTGCGTTTAAATTGTGCGACTGCGTCTAGCTAAGTTAATTGGAGTAACTAAGCAACGCCCACGACTGGCGTTAAATTGTGCAATGCACTCGGTAATTAAATCAAAGAGTTGTAAATAAAAGACGTTCGCTGCTTGGACTATTTTTAATAGCAGCTGCTGCTGCGCCGCCAAATCCCGTTTGCTTGTTTAGGCAACTGGCGTCGGCGTCGCTGCTGGCATCGCAGCTGGCGTCGCAGCTGGCGTCGCTGCCGGCGTTGATAATGGCGTTTCATTTACGAAACTTATTAATCGATTTATATGCGCCGGCACAACAGGCAAAAGTGGGCAAAACAACAACAACAACAACAGCGGCAGCAACAACCAATACACGGGCAATTTCTTTGACGCACACAGATACAGATACAAATACACACAGATACGCGGAGCATGTGTGCGCGCCCAAGGTGAGATGTAAATGTTGTGCGTGTGTGTGTGTTGGCCTAAACATGAACCGTTAGCGTTTGAGCCATGATGATGACACGAAGTCAAACAACAACAGCAGCAACGACAACAACAACTACAACAACTACAACAAGTGCAACAACATGTTGTTGCGCGCTTGACACGTTTAGTTTTGACATTGTCAAGCCAAAGCCAAAGAATATTGGCCCCGCCCCCCGTCAGCCCACGCGTGCAACATTTCGCAATCATAAGCATTTGCGCGTGCGCAACACTCTTAATATTAGTATTTGATTTCATTTATTTATATCATATTATTATTTTGTTTTCGTTTAATTTGAAAGTGCGTCGCGAGCACTTTGTATCTAACCAACTGAACAATTGTTCCGATTTTTGTTTGTCTGCCAAATTAAACGCTTTGACATGCGCCTTTCAGCTAATGAGCTAATTAGTTTGCCAGTTATTAACCATTTTCAGTCGGTTGCAGTTGTTTGCTTCGATATTATAAACTTTACAGCAGTCGCTAATACAGTGTGTGCTGGCTAAGGCGAACATCAATGAATGATAACAGGACATAAGTTGAAAAGTTGAATCTTATTCACTGAAACTTATTGCTTTCTTTTTTAATGAGTAAAATTCTATTATATTATATTATTACATTACTTTTAGTAAAAGTTCTCTTATCGCAATCATCGTTTAACCCATGTTGCCCCCACAAACTGAGCTGTATTTTGTCAGATGCAGAATAAGCGGGTAAATCCATTTGGCTTAGATTTTATTGCCTCGCTTCTTGGCAATTTCATGGTCTATTTGCCGCATATGATTGTTAATAAGTTTGCGATTTTGTTACTTCTGTCGGTCCAAAAGCATAAGCTGTATACGAAGCCCGCTAACTAAATGGGGTAAAATCATTTCCGGTTCATATCCGCACACCTTCTTCCAGCTAGAGGTGCGGCTCAGTCGAAAAAGGGCAAGCACAGAAGCAGTAAATATCCGTGTGGCAACTGAGCCATGTCCTGCTGGGCCAAAAGGGGTGGTTCGGCTACAAATTGAGGAAAACAAAATACAATGCCAAATAATAAATAAAGTAAAACACAACATCTAAGAAACAACAACAACAAACAGTTGAAAGCGCCAGGCCTCTCTCAACTTGGATGACATAATGCCAAGTGGAGTGTGTATCTGAATACGTGTGTGTGCATGTATCTGTGTACACGCTCGAGTGTAGCTGTGCTTGCAGCTGTTGTTGTTGTTGTTGTTGTTGTTGTCGAACACGCTTACTACAGCAGGCGTAGAGCTACTCGTATTTATTTTGCGGCATTTGTGTTTGGAAAACGAGCAACAACAACAGCAACAGCAAAGAAAAAAAAGAGAATGAGAAAAGTAGGCGACAACCCTTGGAAAAGCAACAAAAATGCACGTATGCCATGGATACACGCTGGCAAAGAGAGCGCCTTATCAATGGCACGCACTAACAGAGAAAGGAAGAGAGCGACAGCCAGAGAGAGAGAAAGAGAGAGAGAGAGAGCGCGAGGAGGCGAGCGAGAGTAAGCGCTTATGGCCGGCAAGCAGCCGGCCTTTTTGCGCCACATCCACATCCACATCCACGAAAATGTGCCTGTCGGGCTGGCTGAATGTATCTGTCAGATACGGAGAGGGCGCGCGTATCTGTGTGTGCGCCCGTTGTATCTGTATCTGTATCTGTATCTGCAGCTGTAGCGGTGGCAGTTTCTGTGTTGGCGCGTGACGCAACGTGTGTAGTGAAACGCGAATGTTGCCAGCGGCCATGCTTCTTCTTCTTCCACAATCGGCCGCTGTTGCGGCTGTCGCAGTCACTGTCACTGCGGCGACTGCCTGTCAAATGCCGTTCCGTCTGCTGTCTGCTTCTTGCCGCTTGCCAGCCACAAGATACAGATACACAGCACTTGGCGCTCAGTGCTCAGTACTCTTTCGAGCACTCTCTCGCTCTCCACCTCTCTCTCTCTCTCTCTCTCTCTCTCTGTCGCGCTATCTCCCTCACTCGCCGTCTCTCTTGCTGACGCACCGCATTCACTTATTTCTCTGGGGTTCGCTCGCTCTTCGCCCAATTCGTGCGCCTCAGTTTGCATTTCGCTTTGGGTTGTGTCTTGTCTGGTTCGCTTTTGGGTCAGGCCAGACCAAAAAAAAAAAAAAAATTAAATAAAATTAAATAAATGAAAAAATTCGCATTCAATTCACATTCGCGCACAAATTAATTCCTAGGCCTGCCTGCCCAACTGCTGCAACAGAAGTAAATTGCCGCAACAAAAAATAAAAAAAAAATAAAACAAATCTAAATAATGATATCATGAGTTATCTTCAATTACACGTGACTAACAAAAAAAAAAAATAATGAAAAAGAAGAAAAAATCCAAACAAATACGTTTTATTAATGTGTGTTAGGTTGATGTGCTGCGTCTTCGTTGAAATACTCGTGCCGCGACCAAGTCGCGTGTATCTCAGAGATACACGTAACATAAAAACTGTTGTCTGCCCGTTAAATGTTCCAAGTGTCAGTTTCCGCCTACAAAAAGACAGCGGCTTATCTATGTGCAACGTTTTGTATAGCCACTCGATAAATACGCCAATCCATTTGTTAAATATATCTACATAATCAGCTGCACATCCACGTAACCAGCCCAGCCTCCAACACGAGCATCCTGCACTCAATTAACTTGCCGTCCAACTCGGACCAAGTTAATTGAGTCGAAGCACTGCTGTCCAAATCGCTGGCATTGCTCAATGTTGGCCCATTGTCACCTGCCAATAATCAGTTTGCCAGCTAATTAATCAACAACGATAACACCACAAACTTCACAACAACAACAACAGCAACAACAACTAGCACATCCGCAGCCAAAGTGCACGTTTCGTGGGCAAGTGTGTGGCATTGGAAGATATGACATAATTCCAAGACATTCACATGCCACACAAAAAAAATTCATCTATATTATATATATATATATATATATATATGTATATATTTATAAAGAAGCAGGCACCCAAAGAGCGCGCGCTTCCACTCGAAGAGCGCTGCCCGCCGAAGAGTACGTCAGGTGCGCGTGTCGACCAATGATCCGAATCCGAACCGAAATCCGAGTCGGAGACGGAGTCGGAGTCGGAGTCCAAAAACCCCAAAACGAAGAATGTCTGTCCACTCCGTCCCCGTCTCTGTCCTTGTCCCCACCCTACGCACACACAATCAAAGTCATCTTGGCATTGCGATTGCAGCGTTGAATTTAATCTGTCTAGCGGAAATGTGTCTGATACACACACCCCCCCTCCCCCTCTCCACACACCTCCAGAAACCCTTTCGAATAACGCCCAACCATAACCTAATTGAAATGCATACCGGCAGTGCCCGTTTCTATATAGACATATATATTAATATATGTATGCATGTGTGTTTGACTGTGGCTTCAGATATATTTGAATATTCGCGGGGGTTTGAATTATTACAAAATTGCATTCTGCGATGGCGACCCAATAAATAACACACACACACACACACACACACACACACACACATAGATACATATACGACTGTATAGATATGCATAATAGATAAGCCATAACAAATTAGATGATTGCGACAAAGGGCGGCGCGCGTCTTAATTTCCATTTCGTCAAGTTTACCTGTTAACCGTTGTTGCTTTCGTTGTTGTTGTTGTTGTTGTTGTAGTTGTTGTTGTTGCAGTCGCTGCGGCTGTTGTTTGGCGACACACATCGCCGCTTTGACCATGAATTCGATTTAATGCAAAAGTCCCAAAAACGTGAATTTATTTTCGGGCGAAAGGAAAACAAAAAGCCGAAACCTATAAAAAAAAACCCAAAGGCATGCGCGTGCATATGTGTTCGTGCGTGTGTGTGTGTGTGTGTGTATGTGTGAAATGCCATAATAATTAATTGATCGACAAGTGCGCAGCTTTGGTTTTTTTTTTCTTTCTTTTTTTTTTTTTTTTTGTATACGGCGCGTCGCAAAGCTGCGACTGCGCGCTGCGCGTCGCGTTGCCGAAATCGAAATCGAATTCGAATTCGATATCTACGAACAGCCGCTGTTGATGGCAGCGCATGTTGTTGCTATTGTTGCTATTGCTTTTTGGGGGGCCCTTGCAACATCGAACCGAAGCCAAGTCAAGCTGTGCCAAGCAGTGCTTGAGCTTGCGACAGCGCTGCTCGCGTCGCTGCCAACGTATTCACCTGTTGTTGTTATTGTTATATCGGCAGCTCTTGGGCGCGCCAATGCATTGCAATTTACATTTCTATGAAGCTCATTTTAATGATCTAAATAAATTTCGAATATTAGCACAAAAGACAGACCCAAAAATAGGAAAAAGAAAAAAAAAAAACACCTACACATACATTTGTGTATGTATATAGACACATATCGCAGCATATTGCATTAAATATCAAAGTCTATAAATTCGTAATCAACGGCGGCGGCAACGCTGGCGGCGCCGCAAGCTCAGCTCTTGCGCGCTCAATATTGCGACTGCGACCGCGACCGAGACGCTGACGCTGACAGCGACAGCGGCCGCAGCAGCGACGATGTCGACTTTAACGGCGTCTTCGGCCTTAGTTAGTCAGCCGTTGCGGCAGCCAGTTAGTCGTGCTTTGCTAGTCGCTGTCTGCGGTTTTGCCTCTCTCGGTTTCTCGGTCAACACGTCTTGTCTCGCCTCGTCATTATTGTCCCCGTCACCGTCAACGGCAACGTCCCAGTCACCGACGCCCCGAGTCTTGTGCCTAGCGTCGCGTCGCCTGCGCCAACCGCGTTAAGCAACTGCATTGCATTTAAAGTGTATTTTGTAAAGTGCTCGGAAGGACACGCGCTTTTCGCTGCCAATTTGGCGAACTTGGCCACACTGAAACAAGACACACACACACACACACACACGCACGCACAACTACATACGTATATGTACATATGCACATAACGGTTGCCAAAGTGTGATAAGCTAGCGCTGCGAGCGAAGAGTGCGCGCCACAAGTAAATGGTGAACTTAATGGCCTTCATCGATTGCCAGGCAAATGTCAGCTGCCGCAGCAACAATTTCAATAATTGATAACAATTCTACAATAACAACAAATGCAGCAACAGCAACAGCAACAGCAACAGCGACGGCAGCAACAACAACAAAGCAACACGCACGCATATCCTTAATGCAAGCGATATAACTGATATTACGATATAACTGATATTACGATATAACTGATGTTACGATATAAGCACACAACCGACGCACACTTATAATTATAATCAATCAAATCGAATCGGAGCTAAATTCAACTGGTTTTCCTCCCAATTTCCATAGCCACTGGCAAATTGTTCACGTTTCTACTCGCATACATGCTTGCATATATTAAATAGTTATTAAACAAATTTTTGCAACAAATTCGAGCAAAGACAATACACAGGAAAAATACTGCTACGCACGCTACTAGGAAAACAAGGTAAATTTCGGATTTAAAGCATTCACCAAATACGATTTTTAATATAAATGTGTCAAATGTTGTAAATCAAATTAAATTTGCATTTTAAAAAGGATTCAGGTTAGCTTAAATTTATGCAAAAATGTCTCTTATAAGACATAATTTCGCAAATATTCATTCTAATTAGTCAAAAGTTCCTTAAATTGTTTTGGCACACAAAACTTTCCAATTCTACCTGACGTTGACTTTCCTGGAACGCACCTATGAATATTTCATTACGCGGATTACATCATCGTCCAAGTGATAAATGCCTTAAAAAAAAAAAAGAGAAAAAAAAACAATTGTCCACATTGTCCACAATTTAAGGCCCAGTCAAGCATATACTAACAAGCCGTTTTTTAATTCATATTTCGTGATTGTTTTCCGTCGAATTGAAAATACTCACGCTCGCTTTATTTGACTCGATGCGATCGTATGCAAATGAATGTTTAATTTCGCATCAGAATGCTTACGATAATCTACGCTAATTTAATGCAATTTTCGATAATTTATTTTCGAGTTCAACGGGACCTATATCTTTATATTGTTAATAACTCGCGCAGCAGTCAATGAACTATAGTAGATTCCTATTTATAATATTTAATTTATGCTTCATGTGTTTACCCACTAAAAGCCTAGACAAAGGGTATTTTAAAGTTGTGCAAATCGTGCGGATGTCATGTAAAGATCCAAAGATCTGGACAGACTACAGACTCCGAATTTGGCATGTAGGCGGAATTTCGTTTTTTAGGCCAAATCTTAAGCACATTTGCTTTATCTGAGCCGTAAATTTACCGATGTAAAACGTGGAAATACCCAAAAATGGTGGCCCAATATAAATAAATTAATAATTAGTAAAGAAACTTAAACTTTGCCGCTTAGAGGGTAGCTCTTAGTTGTGTGCTCTTGGCAACAAGCGTCTTGCTGTGATTTGAGCAAATTTCGAATTCCAATCAATTTTTAACCAGTTTTTTTTTTCTTTTGGCTGCTTCGTTGTGAAAGGCGTTCCATTGTTGTTTTTCTTATGATTTTTGTCGGTTGTCATCGATTTGGTCTATAAATGTCGCAGTAAATAGATATTAAATTAATTGGAATAAATCTCAGCTAAGTATCTAGGCCGAAATGTATGTACGATTTAAGCGAAACACATAAACCTTCGTCTAATTGCCCTTTGTTTAAGATACAGTTCATATGTATCTCATGGATACACGTGCCAGTTGTCAGGGCTAGCTGGAAAGATGTTTAGATGCTCATTTAATTACCATTTCAAATCCATTTCAACCACTTGTCATGTGCGCTGCCATTTGGCAGCAAAACACTCTAGATAATTGCAATTGTAGGCCAAATAACCGAACAACCTTTGACTGAGCCCATTCATTGACCCGGCCCGTCGAGCACTGTCAACACTTGGCAACTACCAAGTTGTTGCCATACAAAAATCAATGGGAAATCGAAAACGCGAGCTGCTTAAACAACCCCAACCCCCAGCCAACAAGCATCCCCTACCCAGTACGACACCCAATAATGCCTGGCTCAGAACGCACGTGACACCTTTTGCTGGCCAAGAATTGAGGCGAGGCCCAGCTCCTCACTTACACTCCCACACACACGCACACACACACACACACACACACGCATAATACGAGCAGCCACAACAAAAACTGAAACTACAACAACAATTACGACGAGCCACGCGTCTTTCAGGCGTCATTCATGGCGTGTTGTTTGCACATTAAACGCGTTTTGTTTTAGCCTTTTTTTTTCATTTTCTGGCAGGGCTGGCAGCAAGTGCCTAACGCTGTGCTGGCGCAGTGCTGCCAGCTGATGAAAAGCTAAAAAATAAAACAGCCAACTCCAGCAGACAGGAAACAACTAAATTTTACTTTAAAAAAATACCAATAAATATGTTTATAATTGGTATTTCACAAATATTTTTGGGTTTTTTGTAATAAGTATATATAATTACATAGCATGCAATTTTTTTTAGAAATTAACAGAGAATTGAAAAGTAAAAAAAAAGTGAACGAATTGCTAGCTAGAATTCACGCTGCGCGCAAACGGCCACACATGGCGGGGCGGGGGGCGGAAAAAGCTTAGCTGGCAACACTGTGTGTGAGTCACACCAACACCAACACCAGCACGGATCCAGGCGCGCTCTCGATAGAGCCCGATTTTCATTCAAGAAATTCGCTGCGCGACTCTGCGCAAAAGCGGACCGCAAAAAAAAAAAGCGAAGCAGAGACCAAAGAGAAACCCTAGCAAGCCGCTGGGCTGAGGGCGCAGGCTTTCATTGGAGCAGGAGTGCGGGCGGCGGGGAATTGGCCGTGGCTGTTACAGCAGAGAGTCGTCATCACGTGATTGTGTCTGTATGTGTGTGTGTGTGCGTGTGCATGTGTGTGTGTGTGTGTGTGTGTGTGACAACGTGGCGCCGGTTAAGCGGCATGTTGCCGTCTGAATTCGGCGCCCTGGAAACTCAATTCGTTGCGGGCTCGGCTTCTGTTTTGCTTTAGGGTTCGCTATGCTTGTTTTTTTTTTGTGCTTTCTGTTTTTTTTTTTTTGGGTGTCGCTTTACATGCTCGTGTGCATTGTTGCTTCATGCTTTGGCTTTTGTGTGGGCTTACATGAAGCACACGGCAACAACAGCAAAAACAACAACAAGCGCGCTGTAAAATCAGGTCAATGAAATAGCAATGTTTGGCACGGCTTTAAAGCGTCGCTGGCATCGCGTTTCGCTGCCTCTTCTTCTGGCCGTGCGAAGGTGAATCTGAGCCGCAGTGGGTCGCCTCCTATTCGTGGTGTCATTTGCTGCGCTTTCAAATCGGGCAAAGCCATTGCCACCCACTCGCACCAAAAACCCAAAGACAAAGACAAGCTGGGGGGGTTGCTTTTTTTTTTGCTTGTTTATTTTTTAGCCCGGTTGACAGCATTTTCCGCTTGCGCGCCTTCAGCTGTGCTTGTTTTGTTGTGGCTTAGTTTGTATCTATTACCAACCATCGTCCTTTGACTTTGAATTTATTTCCATTCAGCTGGCAATGGCTTACTTTCTGTTTGCTGTCGACTGTGTGTTGCCTAGACGGGGGCCTCTTTGCACCTGCCCCACGATAATTGGCTGCACCAAAACTGCAATCAGAACTTGCACACCTTTTGGCATTGAGCATGATCCTGTGAAGATCATCACACATCATACCGTGCTTTGTTGCATTTTTGTGCCAACTCAAGCTTTGATGAATGGGTCAACTCAGGTTTCGAACCGGTTAGATGCAGCCTTGAACCATGGCTGTATTGCCAAAGTCCAATATATTATTCAAAGCCATCATTGCGAAAATGTGCCGTGTAATAATGATTTCTCATGTAAATTTCCCAATATTTGAGTGTGTCATGCCAAATGAACGCTTCGGGCCGCAGCTATTAACGTAAAACCCATTTACAATATTGTAATTTAACGTTAGGCTTGACTTATCAATAAATTGCTGAGCTATAAGTTTTATTATTGCGATGTGTGTATTAACTGCTTAAACACAAGATTATTGCCAGGCACAAAAAAAATATATATATTATAGATACAAATATATATATTCGTGGCCCATTTGTGCAACCTCAGGCCGCAGTCTCTGCAGCAATGAGGTAATTGGACAAGCGAGATTCCTTTCAGCGCATATTATTTCATGTTTTTTCAGCAGTACGCGGCGTATGAGTAATGCCTCACCATGTTTACGTACATGCATGTATATGTATGTGCGTGTGTGTGTTTGTTTGTGTGCAAGTGACGTCAACAATTGCTATTCACTTGGGTCTAGATATTTATTTATGCAGAGGCCTGTCGATTGAGCTAACATGGCTATATAAAGTGCGGCGTTTTGTTTGGGCCACATTTGTAAATTGCTATGCCAAGTGCGTCTGCCATAACCGACAAGGGGCAGTACGCCAAGGGGGGTGGCAACAACGCGAATGCGCCGTCAGCAGCTGCGGCTGTTGCACTTTTCATTTGCCACACAAAATTTGTGTGTTTTGCGGCCGTTGCAAAGAGTTGCCTCGTGCCGCCTGCTTACGTGTATGTGTGTCTGTGTGTGTGTGTGAGTGTGTTTGTTGTGTGTCTGTGTGTCTTTTCGTGTATGAGTGAATGTATTTGCTTGGTCCGCTTGTTGGTCTATCCTTGAACTTTGATTGCACTTTTGCACACAAATCCTATAATATTTACTTACTTTTCGCCTGAGCAATATTTGTACAGTGAAACCCCTCTTGGCTGACCGCCTTTACGCGGTCAAGTCTAATATATTTCCCACATTTTTTGAGCAACGCTTCATTTTTGTCAATAGACCTGTTTATTAGAGCAAGAAATATGAACAAAGCACAAAGCTTGAAATATTGATTAAAGAATTTATTGATATTCACTTTTAAGCATAGAAATCTCTAAAAATGCTCATTTTGTTTCATTTTCTCTGATATATGTCTATACATATCCATCTAGCAGGATAAGAGCTTTAGTTTAGCTTTTAAGCTGCGTTTGCGCTTGGGAATGTGCTTGGACAAATATTACTCATACGCCGCCTTGTACATTTGGGGCTTTGCATGTTTCGTGGCCCCAGGCACAAAATTAATATCGATTTGAGCTTATCTGCATTGATATGCGCTTGATTAGGTGCGATATCGTATCTTCTGCTGGGGCTCAAAGTCCGCGCTTATCGACGGAATCAGAAAAAGAACCAGAACCAAAAGCCCGAAGCCGAAAACGAGAACATCAAATTATAAACAACATGTAAATATGCCGCTCAAATGCTGACTGGCATTTTTATATGAGTGTGTGTGTGTGTTTTTTTTTTGTTTCTTTGGATTTTAGTTTATTAACCTCATTTTATTGCTGCTGTTCAGCTGGCCTTTTTTTCTTAACACATATGCAGGTGCGAGAGAGAGAGTGTGTGTGTGCGTGTATGCATAAATGTATTTAGTTTATTTTATATTTATCTGCATACATGATAAATGTCCAATCGCAATAATTATTGGGTTGAAAGGCGGCCGCCGGGCTTTAGTGTTTTATTTGGTTCACGGTTTAAATGACAAAATGAAAACAAGCGCTAAAATATAGTTTATACATAACTATATTATATATATTTTACATAATTGTAATTTTCTTTTTTGATTTTCTCATTGCAGCTCGACACCTTTTGCATTGCACTAGATGCATTAAACTACTGAGCAGCTCGGAACGAACCACCAATAAAAACAAGAACAACATCCACACACACACAAACACACGCACACACACACACACACACATAGCAACAAAATGGCCTTAATTATGAAATACATCGAGAGCATAAACAGATATATGGACTCACATAGTGGTAAGTTGGCATGTGCGACTAACACTTACATACCTCTCTATATATATACACACATCTATATATATATATATATATATATATATGTTTAGGCCTGCTAATTTGTGTAACCTTGATTGTTGTTGCTGTTGTTGTTGGTCTGTCTGTTGCTCTTCTTTCTCACATTTCTCTGCAAAACGGCAAAGGTTTAACAAATGATTGAGTAATTTTTGACACCAGCTCACTAATTGCCCGGAAAGAAGAGAGCGCGAGAGATACAAACAGCAGCTCTTGGTTTGGGCCAACAAATAATTAACTGATAATGAGAAATTTCAATGTCAGTCAACGTCTTGGCCAGAATCAAATACACCAGAGAGTTACTCTCTTCAAATTTATCCTTTATCAATCTATGCATATGGATAGACATACACATATACATATATATAAGTATATACATATTTGTATATATTCTGTATTTGCTGAATACATTATGCCACACATTGACCCCCCAACCCCCTTCGCAAGCCGTTTCTGACAAATGTTTAGCAATTTGAATGCGCTAAAATTATGTTTCAACATGACATAGATACGACAACGTATACCCAAACGATTTTAGATATACTTATATATAGCTGCCATAGCTGCTAGTTGTTTTCCTGTGCGTGTCGCCAGTCTCTCTTATTGTGTGTGTGCGTGTGTATGTGTTTGTATTGTGGTTATTTTAAGGGCACACGTGTAATATGACTTATTTGCGCGATATCGGAAGTAAAATAGCCATCAAATGCCGCCACTCTGCATGCCACAGAAAAGAAAAGCCAAAAAGACAGGCATTTATTATAATACAGCATTTCTAGAAAATATGGCTTGCAGGCAATCGAAAAGATGGCAATCAGCAAGAATTATTATTTTCAATAGGAGAGAGCATTTGTGTGGCGGAAGATGAAAAAGATACCCTTGCAGATATAAAGTATCTTTCGGATATACGAACTTGTATCTAAACTACAAATACTATGATATGATACAAATACAAATACAAAGATGTGTGATAGGAGTACCAAATAGTTTATTAAAATATCTTTGAGATACAAGTATTTGTAACTTGGTGCTCCACTAATATCCCCCAGCAATATCGTGCAGCAATGAGAGTTAGCAGAAAAGCTGTGAACCATATAAATAGGTTGCACAATCATAAAGATACCTTGGCTCTGTGTCTCTTAGTATATTATACTAGGTATATACACGACGATTGAAAAGATTACACGTGGCTGATTCTCCACATAAGATCATAAGATCAAAGTAATCAAACTATATGTAATATATTTATTGTTTGTACTCATTGGAACTGAAACTTTTCTTGTCATAAGACAAGATCAAGAATATGAATAATACATTGACTATACGCTTAGCTATGCTTATCGCAAATAGTCAGTTGGCCAAGTAGAGTACCTGCAACTAAAGAAAGATAACTTGAATTTATTTGAAGCATTTGCAGACACCTTCAAAAGGTGTATATTAGCCATAAATCGTGTATTGCCTAAATCAATGCATTCTGGCACTTTTATAAGAACTCTCGAGACTTTATGGCCAGACACAGTCGCAACTTGACAGCAAAAGCAAATCGAATACATTTTTAATCGAAGACTTGAGACCGAATACATGTAGTTTATAGTTTGACACTTTACGGCTCGGGTTTGGATTGGGCTCGAGCTGATTGCGATTAGCCAATGTGATAACCAGACCTGTTAGTCCGAAGTTTCGCAATCCATTTATATTTGATATTTGGGCAACAATTTCACTTGGCACATAGCTCTTCAATCAAGTTGGAAATCTTAATTAATATTCGTTTATTAATTTTTTATTTGGACTTTTTCTTTACGGTTTGTTAATCTATTCATCAAACTGCGTCAGTTGTGCGCAGCTCATCAATTTTTGATACTTTTATTATCTAGCCTTTGATTGTTTTTCCGCTATATTGAAATATTTGCCAACGCATATATTTAATTATTATTGATTTATTTATTTATTTTGCTGCTTTTGTTGAGTTTTTGCTTGGGCAATCGAAATTCGCGTGATTATTCGTCAGGTTGCATAAGTTATTCATGAGTTAAACACCCAGCTAAATTTACGCATTTTTATGACAATTATCGCTGAACTGAATGCCAAATGAAGCGAATGAAGAAATTCCAAAGCTGAAAAGATATATATGTGTATATATATAAATGCTAAGCATTTAAATAGTTGGACTTAAAATGTAATTGTTGTGCAGTCCATTAAACAGGATGAGCTGCACGTCTCATCATCATCATCATCATCATCAACATTCTCATTATCATTAGCATTGTCATTATCATTATCATTAGTATAGCTAATGATCGCCTTGGTGACATTGTCTCAAACATGAACGTGCCACAAATGAGGGCCAATGCCCAATGCTAATGATGTACAGATGATAAGAGCAATGTTAACTTGCTTGCTTTCTTATCTAATAGATACTATGTGTATGTGCGTAGTTAGTAAACAACAACAACAACAACAACAATAACATAAACAATGCTTCAGTCAATTCAAACATATGCCCTGTGCTTTGTTTTGATGCGTGTCGACCAACGAACCAGGTTTTACTCTTGGTTCGGATCTAGTTTCTACTAATACATTATTAATATATATAATATTGTTTTGTAACTCTTCTAATTGCACAGATTCAAGGACAAAGGACTGGCCCATGATGTCGTCACCCTTCCCCACACTCGCCGTGTGCCTCACATACGTCTACCTGGTTAAGGTAAGTCGCCCACTCTGCCGAACACGTGTTTGTTTTATGGCCTCTCGATTTGACCATATGGTTAGCCATCTAATACACAGATTTAGGTCATATCAACAAGACCAGCTGCGGCTACGTCTTAATCTCAAGTGCTATTCCCATGCGGAAAACGCACAACGTGGGCGTATCCACTGATAGCGTCCACAGTTTTGTGTTTTTTTTTTTTTTTTTGGGTTGAGCAAGCTTTATTTATGGCTTACTCACAGTCAAACGCACACATATACGCATTTCTAATCATAAGGCGTTTTTATAATAGACCAACCTAATCAGCGCGTTGATAAGAAACAGACAGCACAGTGAGTCAAGCGTTAAAAAAATTCCAGGAGTATTATTCGACGATAAATTAGGACTTAAGTTTGTGGAAATTCTATAAAAAGGTCTAGAAAAACAAGCAGTCGGCAGACAAATGCGTAATAACTAGAGAAGCATCGACTCAATGGGAGAAGTTAAAGCTAAATTCCTTATAAGGCAAACGAGCCCTAAAAACAATTATGGATAAACAGGTCTTTTATATAAACAGACTGAGGATGTCCATATTGAACATGTTTTTGAGTGCATATATTTACGCTGGTTGGGCTCACATTCAGAGTGTGGAAAACAGAGTATTCACATAAACAGTCAGCGGATGTCATGCCTTGAATGTTGATGCCATAAAATATAAATATAAATAACATAAAGAACTTCTTCAGGTCGGATCGGACTAGGCCAAAACGGAATGAACGCATACATCTTTTTAAGAATATTCCCACTTTGCAATGCTAAAATAAAGTCCTGTCTATAACAAACGAGTAAATCATAAAGCGCCGATGAAAACAATTGGTCAAGCATAATATTTCTTACTGTAAAATATGCAAACTATTTGCTGCAGAGAGATTAATCAGTATCTGATCCATCAAATTGTATAGGTTCTCTAGCAAAAGCTATCAGATATTGAGCTTTTGTTAAAAAAAAAAAAAAAACAAAGAAAACCCTAGGAAACAATGAAAATCAGTTAAAGAGTATTACATCTTCGGCTTCTCCGAAAGCAACTGACTTTGTTGTGCATCTCTATGACATAATCATTAAGCGATATTCTCTTGTTTTATATAACAGGTGCTTGGGCCGCGATTAATGGAGAATCGAAAGCCGTTACATCTACAGAACATGCTGGTCGTCTATAATGCGTTACAGGTTGTATTTAGCGCGTGGCTATTCTATGAGGTAAGTGGCACTCACACCAAACCAAATAACACGACCATCAACATCAACAACAATAAGAACAACAACAACAAGAACAACACCAACCACAACATCAATCAACAACAACAACAACAACAACATCGCTGGCGTCGTCGTTTTGGCTGCTTGCTTAACTGACCTGGAAAAGCGTTTAAAGGCAAACAACTTGCTGCTGGGAACTGCCAACTGCCAACTGCCAACTGCCAACTCCCAACTGCTACTGCCAACTGCTACTGCCAATAGGCAACTGCCTTAAGGCAATTGGCAATTGCTGCTGCTTTTAATGTGCACTTTATTTTATGTTTTTCTTATGTTCTCTCTATCTCATTTTCTTTGGCATTAATCTGATTTCGTTTTTAGTGTTTAATGGGCGGCTGGTGGGGTTCGTACAGCTTCCGCTGTCAGCCTGTGGACTATAGCGATAGTGCCACATCTAGGAGAGTAAGTGTCTCGTCTTTAAATGCCAATAAAAATCTATTTGACTGTGTGCAGCAGGAACGCGCTTAGCTCTTCAAGCGTGAAAGTGAAAGTGAAAAGCCTAGGGAAACTCGCGCCCATTTAGCAGACCCTGATTCATAGATTGTCTCCACAGAACGCAGTTATGAGCATACAACTAGGCATTCATATAAATTAATATATATATATATATATATATATATATATATGATATATATATTTTGGAATTAATAATTTAGCTTATGTATATGCAAACGCTTGAGGCACAGCCATATAAATATTTAAGATTAACCAGCATTGCTTTACATAATTTACAATATGTATATTATTATTTTGTTTTGATTTTTTGATTTCTGTAACCATTTTTAGCTTTTTATCAATTAATAAATGCGCCACATACAAAATACTACACGAGGCGAGCAAATGTGTAGCTGGTTTCTAATTAGACATAGAACTGCCCTGAACATATAGCTAAAGATATATACATATATATTAAATATATATATTCTATATACATCATTTGTTTTGTATATAAATGCTAGAAAACAATTGGTAATTAATTTGTGCAAAAAAAAAAGAAAAACAAAAAACAAAAGAAAAACAATGAAAAATATCGCTTACAACTATTTGATGCTTTATTAATTAATACCATTTAAACGCTGTCTACTAACCTGGCCAAAATGTATATGTACGTGTGTGTGTGTGACTGTCTGTTTGTGTGTGTGTCTGTGTGCAATTGGCTAAATATCAATATCAATGTGTGTCTGTGTATGTGTCTGCCATGCCTAATTCTTTACAGCCCACAAACTGGAAGCAGCTGAAACCGAACGCCAACGCAAACCGATGCCAGCCAAAAACTCAAAACAACATAAATCATTTCACAACTCATGCCACAATATCCAAATCGAAATCAAAATCAAAATCAATATAAAAAACAACAAAAAAAAAAAACAAAAAAACCGAAATTCGATAAATAAAAAACCAAAACAAAACAAACACACACACATTTTACACACTCTACATTTGCAGATAGGAGTTTCCGGTTGGCTAACTGGACATTATAGCTTCCGATGTCAGCCAGTTGACTATAGTAATAATCCTAGAACGTTAAGGGTATGTGTTAAACTGACAACGAGCCGTTAAATAACGATATTGATTTGCCTCTACTGATAACGATAAGCTATTGATAACGTATTGGTGCTGTGCTCTGGTCTGTGTGTGTGTGTGTGTGTGTGTGCGCGCGTGTGCATGAGGTGTGCTTTTGTACCTGAATATTGGTTCTGGGCTTATTATATAATGTACAAATAAATACCTCGATACTTACCTTACCATACACATGTACTCAATTCGGGTTAACAGTTGTGGGTCTCACAAGTGTTAAGGTAGCACCTGTACACTCATACACATAAGCAATAACTATCTACTACATAAGTACAACTAATGCTAACCCCTCTACCCCCTTCACCCTCCCCCCAACAAAAAAAAAAAAAAAAACCAAAAACAAAAACAGATCCTAACCCAGATCGCAGCATGTGTATGCCGTAACGCATAACTGTCAGCACTTAAATGTCCTTCAAATGTCACTAAACCGAGAAAGGAGACAAGTCTTGTCGCATTGTCGTTATCTCTTACAGAATATATAGAAAACTCTGGGGCCCCTTTCCCGGCCAACATTGAACACCCCTACCCAACCCACAAGTGGGAACTGTAAACAACTCTCTTTAAACTCTTATAAACCCGTTGTACCCCGGAATATGCATTAAACTCTATTTTATAAATGGCCAGGACTATGATATTTCAAATTTCAAAACCGTTAATCAATTAATTGAATGTGTTTCCCCCATTCTATACTATATCTTCTTGGACTATCTGCTGCATTTTGAAAAATAATATACTTCTAGTTAAAGTTTTGATTGAACTGGAACCGAAGCGTGTGCATGAATGTTTCAATTGAATTGAATTACAAAAAAATAATTTGATTATAATTTAATAACAATAAAAAACATAAATTGACTCCACAAATTGAGCGTGCGCATGAAACAGAAGCGACGGCAGCGCCGCCCTTGATGTATACCCTAATTGATGGCACGAATTTCGCCTGAAACCGAACTGAAATGGTCAAGAGCTGTTGTGCTGCTCAGTTAGGGTATCCAGAAGAGTGTGTGTGTGTGTGTGTCGAATATTTGTTTGCGATCCTCAAAAACAAGCCGAGCTAATCGAATATTTAATCTCTTCTCCGCGCCGCTGTCGCCTGCCCACTCAACAAATCAGATGGTTCACGCGTGCTGGTGGTATTACTTCTCAAAGTTCACAGAGTTCATGGATACGGTAAGTGTGACCATATCTGTCAGTTAATTGCCTTAGCACCCACACACGCGATACCCTTACAGATTTTCTTCGTGCTGCGCAAAAAGACGAGCCAGGTGACGACATTGCATGTCATACATCACGGCTGCATGCCCATGTCCGTGTGGTTCGGTGTCAAATTCACTCCAGGTGCGTTAACCAGGCACGGCTAAACGACCGTCAGATACCCTATAATATATGTCTATGCCTGCATTTAGGTGGCCACAGCACCTTCTTTGGCCTGCTCAATACATTCGTGCACATTGTGATGTACACGTACTACATGTTCTCGGCCATGGGTCCACAATACCAAAAGTACCTCTGGTGGAAGAAGTACCTGACAACGCTCCAAATGGTAAGCTCCTTGTAAACTATGCTGCTCAAACCGAATCGATAACTAGTCAGATAGAAATTGGAAAAGAAACTGAGATACAATCAAATATTTAGTATAATTTCTGGATAGAATATCTCTTGGCATATTTTCGCAATTTTATGTGTTTGATTAAATATTTTTATACCCTGAACCCATTAAAAATGTATGTAACAGGCAGAAGGAAGCATCTCCGACCCCATAAAGTATATGTATATATTCTTGATCAGCATCAATAGCCGAGTCGATCTAGCCATGTCCGTCTGTCTGTCCGTCCGTCCGTAAGAGCTACAGACTTGAAATTTTAGATGTAGGTGCTCCTAGTGCCTGCGCAGATCGAGTTTGTTTCCGATACTCGATAACTTACTCCGTTTCCAAGCAATCGATAAAAATCGATATCGATATCCTGTTGTTTGGGCAATTTTGGTAAATAATAAGAGCTAGAGTCACGAAACATGATATGTTGCTTCTAAAATATTATATTTTTGTCAAGTATCTTTCATTTTATACCTATCGCCACTTCTCGGCTACCACCCCAGAGCTATAAATCCAGTTAATAACCCAACTTTTATTGCCAACCAATTTGAGCCAAAATTTATTTGCAATTGACTTTTTCAGTATACACAAATATTCTTTGATACAATAAGATATACTGTAGAAGATTTCATAAAGATCGGTTAAAAAAAAAAACAAAGTTATATGCAACTGCGCAATTGAATAGAACAGCATCTTTAAGAATTTCTGTATACATGTACAAGCACACATTCATGCGCGTCTGCTTCGCATTTTAACAGCATGGTTATTGACACTTTTTTCTGTAATGCTATTTAAGTTTCTTTTTTTATTATAATCGACAAAATGGCAAGGGGTTACATCACGTTCTTTTTTTTTTCAAAATCGAGCTCGGTGCGAAAATGGAAACTTTTTCGATGATTTTTTTTTAATATCTCGGGTAATAGCTCCGCGCGGAGATATGACGTTCCAAAACAACATAACTCCGCGGAGATATGACGTTCCAAAACGAAATAATATCTCGGGTAATAGTTACGCGGGGAGATATGACGTTCCAAAACGACATAATATCGCGGGTAATAGCTCCGCGCGGAGATATGACATTCCAAAACGACATAACTCCGCGGAGATATGACGTTCCAAAACGACATAATATCTCGGGTAATAGCTTCGCGCGGAGATATGACGTTCTAAAACGACATAACTCCGCGGAGATATGACGTTCCAAAACAACATAACTCCGCGGAGATTTGACGTTCCAAAACAACATAACTCCGCGGAGATATGACTTCCAAAACGACATAACTCCGCGCGGAGATATGACTTCCAAAACGACATAACTCCGCGCGGAGATATGACGTTCCAAAACGACATAACTCCGCGCGGAGATATGACGTTCCAAAACGACATAATATCTCGGGTAATAGCTCCGCGCGGAGATATGACGTTCTAAAACGACATAACTCCGCGGAGATATGACGTTCCAAAACAACATAACTCCTCGGAGATATGACGTTCAAAAACAACATAACTCCGCGGAGATATGACGTTCCAAAACGACATAACTCCGCGCGGATATATCACGTTCCAAAACGACATAATATCTCGGGTAATAGCTCCGCGCGGAGATATGACGTTCTAAAACGACGTAACTCCGCGGAGATATGACGTTCCAAAACAACATAACTCCGCGGAGATATGACGTTCCAAAACAACATAACTCCGCGGAGATATGACGTTCCAAACCGACATAACTCCGCGCGGAGATATGACGTTCCAAAACGACATAATATCTCGGGTAATAGCTCCGCGCGGAGATATGACGTTCTAAAACGACATAACTCCGCGGAGATATGACGTTCCAAAACGACATAATATCTCGGGTAATAGTTACGCGGGGAGATATGACGTTCCAAAACGACATAATATCTCGGGTAATAGCTCCGCGCGGAGATATGACGTTCCAAAACAACATAACTCCGCGGAGATATGACGTTCCAAAACGACATAACTCCGCGCGGAGATATGACGTTCCAAAACGACATAACTCCGCGCGGAGATATGACGTTCCAAAACGACATAATATCTCGGGTAATAGCTCCGCGCGGAGATATCACGTTCCAAAACGACATAACTCCGCGGAGATATGACGTTCCAAGACGACATAATATCTTGGGTAATAGTTACGCGGGGAGATATGACGTTCCAAAACGACATAATATCTCGGGTAATAGCTCCGCGCGGATATATGACGTTCCAAAACGACATAACTCCACGGAGATATGACGTTCCAAGACGACATAATATCTTGGGTAATAGTTACGCGGGGAGATATGACGTTCCAAAACGACATAATATCTCGGGTAATAGCTCCGCGCGGAGATATGACGTTCCAAAACGACATAATATCTCGGGTAATAGTTACGCGGTGAGATATGACGTTCCAAAACGACATAATATCTCGGGTAATAGCTCCGCGCGGAGATATGACGTTCCAAAACAACATAACTCCGCGGAGATATGACGTTCCAAAACGACATAACTCCGCGCGGAGATATGACGTTCCAAAACGACATAACTCCGCGCGGAGATATGACGTTCCAAAACGACATAATATCTCGGGTAATAGCTCCGCGCGGAGATATCACGTTCCAAAAAGACATAACTCCGCGGAGATATGACGTTCCAAGACGACATAATATCTTGGGTAATAGTTACGCGGGGAGATATGACGTTCCAAAACGACATAATATCTCGGGTAATAGCTCCGCGCGGAGATATGACGTTCCAAAACGACATAATATCTCGGGTAATAGTTACGCGGTGAGATATGACGTTCCAAAACGACATAATATCTCGGGTAATAGCTCCGCGCGGAGATATGACGTTCCAAAACGACATAATATCTCGGGTAATAGTTACGCGGTGAGATATGACGTTCCAAAACGACATAATATCTCGGGTAATAGCTCCGCGCGGATATATGACGTTCCAAAACGACATAATATCTCGGGTAATAGCTCCGCGCGGAGATATGACGTTCCAAAACGACACAACTCCGCGGAGATATGACGTTCCAAAACGACATAATATCTCGGGTAATAGTTACGCGGGGAGATATGACGTTCCAAAACGACATAACTCCGCGGAGATATGACGTTCCAAAACGACATAATGTCTCGGGTAATATCTCCGCGCGGAGATATGACGTTCCAAAACGACATAACTCCGCGGAGATATAACGTTCCAGACCGACATAATATCTCGGGTAATAGCTCCGCGCGGAGATATGACGTTCCAAAACGACATAATATCTTGGGTAATAGTTACGCAGGGAGATATGACGTTCCAAAACGACATAACTCCGCGGAGATATGACGTTCCAAAACGACATAATATCTCGGGTAATAGCTCCGCGCGGAGATATGACGTTCCAAAACGACATAATATCTCGGGTAATAGTTACGCGGGGAGATATGACGTTCCAAAACGACATAACTCCGCGGAGATATGACGTTCCAAAACGACATAATATCTCGGGTAATGGCTCTGCGTGGAGATATGACGTTCCAAAACGACATAACTCCACGGAGATATGACGTTCCAAAACGACATAATATCTCGGGTAATAGCTCCGCGCGGAGATATCACGTTCCAAAACGACATAACTTCGCGGAGATATGACGTTCCAAGACGACATAATATCTTGGGTAATAGTTACGCGGGGAGATATGACGTTCCAAAACGACATAATATCTCGGGTAATAGCTCCGCGCGGATATATGACGTTCCAAAACGACATAACTCCGCGGAGATATGACGTTCCAAAACGACATAATATCTCGGGTAATGGCTCTGCGTGGAGATATGACGTTCCAAAACGACATAACTCCACGGAGATATGACGTTCCAAAACGACATAATATCTCGGGTAATAGCTCCGCGCGGATATATGACGTTCCAAAACGACATAACTCCGCGGAGATATGACGTTCCAAAACGACATAATATCTCGGGTAATGGCTCTGCGTGGAGATATGACGTTCCAAAACGACATAACTCCACGGAGATATGACGTTCCAAAACGACATAATATCTCGGGTAATAGCTCCGCGCGGAGATATCACGTTCCAAAACGACATAACTTCGCGGAGATATGACGTTCCAAGACGACATAATATCTTGGGTAATAGTTACGCGGGGAGATATGACGTTCCAAAACGACATAATATCTCGGGTAATAGCTCCGCGCGGAGATATGACGTTCCAAAACGACATAATATCTCGGGTAATAGTTACGCGGTGAGATATGACGTTCCAAAACGACATAATATCTCGGGTAATAGCTCCGCGCGGAGATATGACGTTCCAAAACAACATAACTCCGCGGAGATATGACGTTCCAAAACGACATAATATCTCGGGTAATAGTTGCGCGGGGAGATATGACGTTCCAAAACGACATAATATCTCGGGTAATAGCACCGCGCGGATATATGACGTTCCAAAACGACATAATATCTCGGGTAATAGCTCCGCGCGGAGATATGACGTTCCAAAACGACACAACTCCGCGGAGATATGACGTTCCAAAACGACATAATATCTCGGGTAATAGTTACGCGGGGAGATATGACGTTCCAAAACGACATAACTCCGCGGAGATATGACGTTCCAAAACGACATAATATCTCGGGTAATAGCTCCGCCCGGAGATATGACGTTCCAAAACGACATAACTCCGCGGAGATATGACGTTCCAAAACGACATAATATCTCGGGTAATAGTTACGCGGGGAGATATGACGTTCCAAAACGACATAATGTCTCGGGTAATATCTCCGCGCGGAGATATGACGTTCCAAAACGACATAACTCCGCGGAGATATAACGTTCCAGACCGACATAATATCTCGGGTAATAGCTCCGCGCGGAGATATGACGTTCCAAAACGACATAATATCTCGGGTAATAGTTACGCGGGGAGATATGACGTTCCAAAACGACATAATATCTCGGGTAATAGTTACGCGGGGAGATATGACGTTCCAAAACGACATTATATCTCGGGTAATAGCTCCGCGCGGAGATATGACGTTCTAAAACGACATAACTCCGCGCGGAGATGTGACGTTCCAAAACGACATAACTCCGCGCGGAGATATGACGTTCCAAAACGACATAACTCCGCGCGGAGATATGACGTTCCAAAACGACTAATATCTCGGGTAATAGCTCCGCGCGGAGATATGACGTTCCAAAACGACATAACTCCGCGGAGATATGACGTTCCAAAACGACATAATATCTCGGGTAATAGTTACGCGGGGAGATATGACGTTCCAAAACGACATAATATCTCGGGTAATAGCTCCGCGCGGAGATATGACGTTCCAAAACAACATAACTCCGCGGAGATATGACGTTCCAAAACGACATAACTCCGCGCGGAGATGTGACGTTCCAAAACGACATAACTCCGCGCGGAGATATGACGTTCCAAAACGACATAATATCTCGGGTAATAGATCCGCGCGGAGATATGACGTTCCAAAACGACATAACTCCGCGGAGATATGACGTTCCAAAACGACATAATATCTCGGGTAATAGTTACGCGGGGAGATATGACGTTCCAAAACGACATAATATCTCGGGTAATAGCTCCGCGCGGAGATATGACGTTCCAAAACAACATAACTCCGCGGAGATATGACGTTCCAAAACGACATAACTCCGCGCGGAGATATGACGTTCCAAAACGACATAACTCCGCGCGGAGATATGACGTTCCAAAACGACATAATATCTCGGGTAATAGCTCCGCGCGGAGATATGACGTTCCAAAACGACATAACTCCGCGGAGATATGACGTTCCAAAACGACATAATATCTCGGGTCATAGTTACGCGGGGAGATATGACGTTCCAAAACGACATAATATCTCGGGTAATAACTCCGCGCGGAGATATGACGTTCCAAAACAACATAACTCCGCGGAGATATGACGTTCCAAAACGACATAACTCCGCGCGGAGATGTGACGTTCCAAAACGACATAACTCCGCGCGGAGATATGACGTTCCAAAACGACATAATACCTCGGGTAATAGCTCCGCGCGGAGATATGACGTTCCAAAACGACATAACTCCGCGGAGATATGACGTTCCAAAACGACATAATATCTCGGGTAATAGTTACGCGGGGAGATATGACGTTCCAAAACGATATAATATTTCGGGTAATAGCTCCGCGCGGAAATATGAGGTTCCAAAACGACATAACTCCGCGGAGATATGACGTTTCAAAACTACATAATATCTCGGGAAATAGCTCCGCGCGGAGATATGACGTTCTAAAACGACATAACTCCGCGGAGATATGACGTTCCAATACGACATAACTCCGCGCGGAGATATGACGTTCCAAAACGACATAATATCTCGGCTAATAGCTCCGCGCGGAGATATGACGTTCCAAAACGACATAATATCTCGGTTAATAGCTCCGCGCGGAGATATGACGTTCCAAAACGACATTATATCTCGGGTAATAGCTCCGCGCGGAGATATGACGTTCTAAAATGACATAACTCCGCGGAGATATGACGTTCCCAAACGACATAACTCCGCGCGGAGATATGACGTTCCAAAACGACATAATATCTCGGGTAATAGCTCCGCGCGGAGATATGACGATCCAAAACGACATAATATCTCGGGTAATAGCTCCGCGCGGAGATATGACGTTCCAAAACAACATAACTCCGCGGAGATATGACGTTCCAAAACGACATAATATCTCGGGTAATAGCTCCGCGCGGAGACATGACGTTCCAAAACGAC